>NC_084562.2:42098254-43298254 GCF_033978685.3 Nerophis lumbriciformis
AAAAAAGCACATTTAATAAAAAAAACGTTATTATGGTCTTACCTTTACTTAGAAATTAAGTCCATGCACCGCAACTAAAGCCCTCACTTAAACTTTCCACGTGCAAGATTTAATCTATTTAAAAAAGTGTAACCGAGGGTTTATAAATGTCGCCTATACTGTATGAAACTACAAAATAACAAACACGGAGGCTCCAGTTTACACGAGGACCACTTTATTTACCTTCTTTCAAAAACCTCCGCAACGTGACATCACTTCCGCTCTTAGCGCCTTCAAAATAAGAGCTCAAGGCATATACTGTATAACAGCGCATAACAGGAACTTAACATCACAAAGAGGAAAACCCATGAAAATAGGTTACAAAAGTTATATAATAAGAAGCCAACAAGTGCAAAAACAATAATGTTCGTGTTGGAGGAGTTGTGAATTAGGTACACCTGCAGTCTGCAGGTGTATCTGCACAGCAGGGCAGCAGTTAGCCGAGTCATTGCGCAATCCATGTTGCGGCACTGAGTGACATGCCTCAACTGGCTGCTGTTCACCGCGCCGTCTCTTCTCAGTATTTGAACGGCAAATGTGAAAATTCAGCGATTTTGAATAAAAATAATCTAAAACTGGAGAAGTTAAATGGAAAATAACTTTATAGTATAATCACTGGATAAATATAACAATTAAATGTTTTTTTGTCCCTGCAGTCATTCACAACTCCTCCAACACCAACATTATTGTTTTTGCACTTTTTGGCTTCTTATGAAATCATTTTTAAAAATAGATTCAATCTTGCAAGTGTGGGCTTTAGTTGATATAACAATTCTACGGCGGGGGTGCAGGAAGCGCGCCTCAGCCAGTGCGTCTTTTGCAGCTGTTTTATGATCGCTCAGCACAAGAAATACTTTACACACATACAGTTGTTGACAAAATACACTGTACATTATATACCTCAGCTAACTAAACTATAGAAATGTATAGTATAGTTCATATAGCAATACAGTCTCACTGCACAGCAGGCCAGCAGTTAGCCGAGTCATTGCGCAATCCATGTTGCGGCACTGAGTGACGTGCCTCAATTGGCTGCTGTTCACCGCACCGTCTCTTCTCAGTATTTGAACGGCAAATGTGAAAATTCAGCGATTTTGAATAAAAATAATCTAAAACTGGTGAAGTTAAATGGAAAATAACTTTATAGTATAATCACTGGATACATATAACAATTTTTTTTATTTTTTTTATTTTTAAATTTTTTTTCTTTCCTGCCTCTAGTGACTGCACGTCACTGATATATATATATATATATATATATATATATATATATATATATATATATATATAAAAAATACTTGAATTGCAGTGAATTCTAGCTATGGTAAATGGTAAATACTTGTATAGCGCTATTCTACCTTCAAGGTACTCAAAGCGCTTTGACACTAATTCCACATTCACCCATTCACACACACATTCACACACTGATGGCGGGAGCTGCCATGCAAGGCGCTAACCACCCATCAGGAGCAAGGGTGAACACAACGGACATGATGAGGTTGGTAGAAGGTGGGGATTGAACCAAGAACCCTCAGGTTGCTGGCACGGCCACTCTCCCAACTTGGCCACGCCATCCCTATAAATAAACTCTTCCCCCCTTAAATATATTTTACCTGCACTTTGCCTGCCGTCTATGCATCCTGAGGTCACGACCAACACTACCCTGACACAAAACGTAAACATTTTTGTCTTTGCATTACTCAAAACATTTACCCAAGCAGTTTCTTTAAAGGGACAGTAAAATACATGGAACCAATAGGCCCTGCAAAGGTCAAGACATGTGAATGTGAGAATTCTTGTCATTCTGGGCATGCTTGAATAATGAAATGTGATGGGGAACATGACGAACAAGTGCTTTATTTTAGGGGAGACGTGAACATAAGCAGAGACGTTAACAAGAATGAAACATTTTCAAACTTTACGTGCCGCTGCAGCAATGGTAGGCGTGGATAAAAGAAATCCCCTGTGTCTGCAAAACATCCATGAGTTGCTATGGACACTTGTGTTGCAGGGATGCAGTGTTTTTTTTTTTAACATCTCTTTTTTCCCCAACATTATGTACGCTTCTACACAATAATCCAACCGAATGAGGAGTCGATGTTCATTCACTCGGGCCCCGCCCTCGTCTGCAGAACTGACAATAATGGCCGCCATGAAGGCTTCTCATCATCGGGGAGTGAGGTTGTGATCCTTCACGTGCTGACAGGGGTTAAGCGACTGGATGGTGATAACACAGACATTTGAGGCACTCTATCACTTGATAATGACATTACGCTGGTACTCCATTGCTTCCACTCGCTCCTGGTAATCTTGTTAAAATCCCAGTGATTGGAATCGCGGTGACAGCGAGACAAACGACCCAACCAGCCGAGCCCCTCCGCGTCTGGCTGCCGGTTTTTGAAGTGCAGCAAGCTTTTGTGGCGTTGCCATGGCGCCACATAGACATATAGGTCATGAAACGCGCCTTTTAGATGCAGGTATGTCCTTGAGACGGCATTAAAGGTACATTCATTTTTTCCATTTGCATACATTTCAAGGTGTAACATTTCACTATAGATAGTTTTGTTGAGGTGTGAAGAATAAAATGACAACACAATACGCCAATAAAAGCAAAGATGGCTGCCACACATACCCCTCCTTTAAATCGCTATGCTGCTCTCTGGTGGCCACAAATTCACACTGCCATACAAACATGATGCCTAAGGACTTTATTCTGCATTTTTTGCATGAAAAATGAAGCACACACATACAAAAAACAAAACATACACTTTCTGTAAATTATTACAAAGCATCGGTAGCAAACACTCAGCTCCACTGTGCGGCAGGTTGTTTAATTAAAGCAAAGGCCCCCCCCCTGCAGCTACTGACCCCCTGCCACGACCAGCCTGAGCTGAGGTAGCCAGCATTCATTTGTCATGTGGTAAAAGAGGCTGACACATTATTAGCTGGTCCTTTTATATATGAACGCCTCGCGGCTACATGCACGCCCACAGACGGCAGGTTTAATACTCTGCAGGAACGATCAGCGGTAATTAAAACCAGGCAAAAGACGAAGGATGCAGTGAGTTAAATTCCCCAGAGTGGGGAACGAAGTGAGGTGTCTTCTCAGAACATGTATTATTACAGCGAAGGGTGGGATAATGAAGAATGCACATAATTGCATGCACAGGATCATTTATAGTTTTAAAAATGTTTTGAAGGAAGTGCTATGGCTTTTCCTTTAAATGGTGATGCAAAACTATTTTGTTGCTGACACATAGAGTATACCATATTTTCCAGGATATAGAGCGCACCAGTATTTAAGTCGCACCCACTCCCAAATCTTAGAAGAAATAAATATGTGTACATACAGTATATTAACTGCATTGGACCATAGGTCGTGGATATATACCAGTAGGAAACATTTTGTAAATGTTTATTTACATAACTTAATAGTTTCCAAACAGTGCCTGTCACACGGCAGTAAAACGGCCGATCAAACAAAACAGAAGCCACTAGCTGCGGAAGCTAGCTCTCCAATCAGCGAAACAGACTCAATAACTCCACGGTGACATTATGGTGAATTTACGAAACTGGAACAATGCAAACAGAATGCCATTATAAGTTAATAATAGTAACAAAGACACTTGTAAAAGCATTAGCATATTTGCTAATGCTAACGACTCTAGCTTGATTACATTACGACAGCACGTACAAATATGCAAGAAAACAGTCCTACAGATGTCACACATGGGACTGTTTAATAAGTATGAATTGTTTTAGTTATATTGTAAAACTTACAAACGTTGTTAGAGTGATGAATGAAGAATCCTTTTGACAAGAAACGCTATGGACGAATGAAACAAGAAGTATATTTTCAACCCGCAGCACCTGCAGTGAGAAAACTCATCCAAAAGATGGCACCATAACAATAAAAAAAAAATACACTCCTTGACAGTATCTGTCTATGTTTTATGAGAACTATTTGTTAAAGTCAAAACATTATGTCCGTCAGCTAAGAAAAATCCATAAATTAGCCGCACCGTTTTATAAGTCGCATGGGTGGCTTATAATCCGGAAAATATGGTAAGTACTTGAGCGGGGGTGTCCAAACTTTTTCCACTGAGCGCTGTACACTGAAAAATAAAAGGATGCAGGGGCCTATCTGATATAGTTCATTTTCAAAGTATGGTGTTGATCGTCTGGGACTTCTTCACTTTCAGAAGAAGGCATTTTCCATGCTTTGTTTTACTAAATGTTCTGCAAACATTCTGCAAGGAGGAAAAAAACATTGCGCTTCAACACATCCAACGTCATCAGCCACCTGAAACACAAGGTGTTCTGAAAACCTTGCTCCAAAGCCAGCCACAAAAAAAGTTGTGCACAAACTACATTTTAGAAAATAGGAAATACAAAATAAGTTATCGCTCTTTAGAAACAGGAATTGATCTTTATCGGTATTGGCTTGGGAAAAAAATACATTGTGCATCATTAGTTTTTACTGTCAACATTTCAACTTTTCCCCATTTATTTACATCTATTTGCTCTTTTATTCTACATTATATGTGTTTTTGTTATAGTATTTTACAATATGTGGCGGAACACCCCTGTGTTAGAGCAATAGGAATAGAGCCTGAAGTGTGCTTAAAGGTCAAATATTCAGATCCTGCAAGGGCACCAATATATGAGCTAAAATATATAAAATATAAACATATTCAATTACATGAGAGCAGCTCACATTCATATCTGCTTTAATCTAAAAAAGATAAAACACTTGTGAGTCTCTAATAAGTGTGTCCCCATCTGATGGGCCTCAGGTCCTCATGACACAGGGGACCAATTTGAGTGGTACACAACACATGGTGCCCCGTGCGGCATTATCGATCCCCCACCAGTCCTGGAGGGGGGGTTGGGTGGCGGTGGTGGTGCTGGGGGGTGCGCCAAGGCTCAATTGTCTTGGCAACCTACAATGCCATCTGTCATGTGTGTGCTGATCCACATCATGTTGCTGAGGCGTAGTTTTAATTAAATCATTTCCTTACCGACGCACCTCCTGCTAACGAATGGACACTTTCCATTTTTAAAACGTGGAGTAAATCCATAATTTGCTGTTTGAGATTTTATTTTATTTTTTTTCCATTTTTCATTTTTAACAATTTGAAAGCTGTGGAATATTGTGACAATATTTTAGGGTAATTTCAATGACCCCCATAGTCACGCATAGAAATTATGACGCTCTTTTTTTTTTTTCTTTAAATCTTTAAATTCCAGACCTAATTACCTGCATGGTTAGAATTTTACTGTTAAATTCATTTAACCGCTCTCTAAAACTTGCAGCGTCATGTCAAGGATGCGGGTCATTTTACAACCAGTTTAGTCTGTACTGAACATGCAGGAAGTCTCCTTGTGTGTTTCATGTTAGGGTTGAATTATAGGTTGAAGGGCGTCCAAACTAAAAGTCGTTAATATTCACAGCCATGCTGCTCTGAATTAGATTAGCAGAAAGAAGCCACACTTAAGGAGGAAGGGGGTGGGCTGCTAGACATGGGGGACGTCCCCTGGGAAAGGGCTGCAAATGAACCAGCAGTCACACCTGAGGTACAGAGCACACACACACACACACACACACACACACACACACACACACACACACACACACACACACACACACACACACACACACATACATACTAGTTATCATTTGGAATGGGTACCAAGTTTTTGATCATCACTAGTGGGGACAACGGAAAAAATATACTAGTTTTAACTAAGGATGGATACCATACAGAATTACAGTACTATTAAATGCCTACTGAAACCCACTACTACTGACCACACAGTCTGGTAGTTTATATATCAATGATGAAATCTTAACATTGCAACACATGCCAATACGGCCGGGTTAGCTTACTAAAGTGCAATTTTCAATTTCGCGCGAAATATCCTGCTGAAAACATCTCGGTATGATGACGTCAGCGCGTGACGTCACCGATTGTGGAGGACATTTTGGGACAGCATGGTGGCCAGCTATTAAGTCGTCTGTTTTCATCGAAATTCCACAGTATTCTGGACATCTGTGTTGGTGAATCTTTTGCAATTTGTTCAATGAACAATGGAGACAGCAAAGAAGAAAGCTGTAGGTGGTAAGCGGTGTATTGCGGCCGACTGCAGCAACAACACAAACACAGCCGGTGTTTCATTGTTTACATTCCCGGAAGATGACAGTCAAGCTTTACCATTGGCCTGTGGAGAACTGAGACAACAGAGACTCTTACCAGGAGGACTTTGAGTTGGATATGCAGACGTGGTACCGTGAGTACGCATGCAGCTGCGGCTTCCAAACATTTGATCGCTTGCCCGTACGTGCGTGCCGCTATGTGCATGTCACGTACGTAACTTTGGGGACTTTGGGGAAATATATGTGCTGTATGAACTTTGGGGAGGTGAACGGTACTTGGGGCTGTGCGATTGAGTGTGTTGTGCAGGTGTTTGAGTTGTATTGGCGGGTTATATGGACAGGAAGGGGGAGGTGTTTGTTATGCGGTATTCATTTGTGGCATATTAAATATAAGCATGGTTGTGTTGTGGCTAATAGAGTATATATATGCCTTGTGTTTATTTACTGTTTTAGTCATTCCCAGCTGAATATCAGGTCCCACCCGCCTCTCACAGCATCTTCCCTATCTGAATCGCTCCCACTGCCCTCCAGTCCTTCACTCTCACTTTCCTCATCCACGAATCTTTCATCCTCACTCAAATTAATGGGGAAATCATCGCTTTCTCGGTCCGAATCACTCTCGCTGCTGGTGGCCATGATTGTAAACAATGTGCAGATGTGAGGAGCTCCACAACCTGTGACGTCACGCTACTCGTCTGCTACTTCCGGTACAGGCAAGGCTTTTTTATCAGCGACCAAAAGTTGCGAACTTTATCGTCGATGTTCTCTACTAAATCCTTTCAGCAAAAATATGGCAATATCGCGAAATGATCAAGTATGACACATAGAATGGACCTGCTATCCCTGTTTAAATAAGAAAATCGCATTTCAGTAGGCCTTTAAGTAAGCATTGCCAGAACACACACACACACACACACACACACGCACGTATCGGCCTGAACTAACAAATGGACAGCAAAACACTGCCGTTAACACCCCAACAGAGTTCGGTATACAGTACAGTAGATAATATATTCATATGTCCCTGTTCGTCACGGTTTACCTGACACATGAAACGTGTCCAAATATATCCATATTGCGCCACACGCACCCTCTTTATTAACCAGTATAACTGTATTTTTTTGCCATTCTTCCTCTTCATGATGTT
Source organism: Nerophis lumbriciformis (assembly GCF_033978685.3). Taxonomy (NCBI): domain Eukaryota; kingdom Metazoa; phylum Chordata; class Actinopteri; order Syngnathiformes; family Syngnathidae; genus Nerophis; species Nerophis lumbriciformis. The sequence goes on from NC_084562.2 coordinate 42,105,598, forward strand.
ATTGCTTGTATGCCCTTTGTGTGTGCGTTTTGACTCAACATCATGCGCCTCGTCTCTGTAGTCCCCGCCGCATAGCGGCATTCAAATGAAAGAACGGTACCGGTACTTTTCAAAGGCAATTAACCCTTGTGTAATGTTCATATTGTTGTTACTCAGCCAGTGTTTGTGGGTCTGATGGACCCGTTGAATGTTGTGGCTTTTAATGCCTCACAATCAAATACTTTTATGTTAAAATACTGAACAGACGTTTATTGGAATAATGTAAACATCTGTTCACTATTTTTACATAAAAGTGTTTGATTGTGAGGCATTAAAAGCCACAAAATGCAACGGGTCCATCAGACCCACAAACGCTGGCTGAGTATCAACAATATCAACGTTGCACAGAAAATGTATCTGCCAGTTTCTGCATCCCACAGGGATTCTTCTTTTGTGTTTCTGCACCTGCGGTTCCCACACAAGGTTGCAACATTGTTTGTCAACACTGTCTGCTCTCATTTTCTCGCACATTTGACCCTCTGATGTTCTGCGTACCTACACTCTGTCCTCCTCTTGTCTAGGCCTGCTGTGTGTGTGTTATGAGGACGGCGTGGCGAAGTTGGGAGAGTGGCCGTGCCAGCAATCTGAGGGTTACTGGTTCAATCCCCACCTTCTGCCATCCTAGTCACGTCTATTGTGTCCTTGAGCAAGACACTTCACCCTTGCTCCTGATGGGCCTGGTTAGCGCCGTGCATGACAGCTCCCGCCATCAGTGTGTGAATGTGTGAATGTGTGTGTGTGAATGGGTGAATGTGGAATTAGTGTAGTAGTATAATAGTGTAATAATCGGGGCGGTATAGCTCGGTTGGTAGAGTAGCCGTGCCAGCAACTTGAGGGTTGCAGGTTCCATCCCCGCTTCCGCCAACTTTGTCACTGCCGTTGTGTCCTTGGGCAGGACACTTTACCCACCTGCTCCCAGTGCCACCCACACTGGTTTAAATGTAACTTAGATATTGGGTGTCACTATGTAAAGCGCTTTGAGTCACTAAAGAAAAAGCGCTATATAAATATAATTCACTTCACTTCACTTCACTAGTGTAAAAGTGCTTTGAGTTCCTTAAAAAGGTAGAAAAGCGCTATACAAGTACAACCCATTTACCATTTACCATTTTTGTGTGTGTGTGTGTGTGTGTGTGTGTAGGTGGGAGGCTGGCTGCGTGTGGTACACAGAACATCAATGTCCACACTTCTATTAGTCCCGGGTCCAGTGGACCCGGACATTTTATATGTAATAGAAATGTGTAGGGGGGGGTGTATAGTGTGTGGTCATTAAATATGTATTCTGATATATGTTCTTCAAAGAAAATGAACCAAAGTCAGTGAGTCTCAGTTTGAAAAATGAATTTAATTGTATCATTTTTCTTTTAATAAAAAATGAAAACGGGTCCCACAGACCGGAACACCACACAAGGGTTAATTAGTACCGCGGTACTTACCGATATACCGTACAACCCTGGTTCATACTTGTCACTTTTGGACTAGTTCAAACAGACGAGAGTTGGTTTGGTCTGTTAGTACAGTAAAGTGTCAATTTTTTCCAGCACCAACAGGAACAGACCAAAAAGGGGGGCGATGGCCACCTTAGAGATGCGTCGGACTCTATTCCTGAAAGAGGTGAGTGTGAATGCTTATCGCACCAATAGAAAATGGGCCTACCGTATTTTTCGGAGTATAAGTTGCACCGGAGTATAAGTCGCACCTGCCGAAAATGCATAGTAAAGAACGGTAAAAACATATATAAGTCGCACTGGAGTATAAGTCGCATTTTTGGGGGACATTTATTTGATAAACCCAACACCAAGAATAGACATTTGAAAGGCAATTTAAAATAAATAAAGAATAGTGAACAACAGGCTGAATAAGTGTACGTTATATGACGCATAAATAACCAACTGAGAACGTGCCCGGTATGTTAACGTAACATGTTATGGTAAGAGTCATTCAAATAACTTTAACATATAGAACATGCTATACGTTTACCAAACAATCTGTCACTCCTAATCGCTAAATCCGAAATCTTATACGTCTAGTCTCTTACGTGAATAAGTTAAATAATATTATTTGATATTTCACGGTAATGTGTTAATAATTTCACACATAAGTCGCTCCTGAGTATAAGTCGCACCCCCGGCCAAACTATAAAAAAAACTGAGACTTATAGTCCGAAAAATACGGTAATCTACTAAGATCCCAAATACCACGCGCTAAACAGTGTGCGCCACCTATAAGATTGTGTGTACTATTGGTGGGCGTGTTGCGTGTGATCTACTAAGACCGCGTGTACAATTGAACAAATGCAAAGGTGGTGTAGACAGCCTTACGGGGCACGAATTTAACCACGGCAACCGCGGCATTTTCCGCGACCGCCCTTGTGAGAGGTATCACTCCTCTTTATTTTTGTTGGCCAAACTGTTGCACTGAATGAAGTAAGTTGTTGAAGAACAACGCTTGTTTGTTTGACTTTATCTTCATTAGCCAAACTGCTTTGTGTTTTATATTGATATTAAAAAGTAAACACCGTGGTTTTTTTTACCTTACTTGTGTTTTTTTTCCATTCCACAAAGTAATTACTTTAATAACTATTCATGTGACGCAGCATTTTGTTGATGTTTTATGGTGTATAGTTAATTCCTATACAACATTGTGGCCGTTCCACTGCCATGGGTTCCCCTGACCACCACACACTGCACGAGAGCCCCGGTATTCTGGATTCAATAATGTTTTTATTTAGTTCACTCTGCGGCAACCGCACTCGACTTTTCAGCCTTAGTCTCTCTTGCTCTCCCTTGTGCTCTCCGTCGTGTGTCTTTTCCTCTCCCCAACTCCAACAACGTGTCTCGGTCCGGCTGCTGCTAATAAGGGCGACAGGTGATTAGATAACCAGCCCCAGCTGTGCAATCTACTCACCTGCCGCTGGCTTCGAGGCCGGTCCTTACACACCCCGCTCTGCGGCAGGCCCGCAGACCACGCCCCCCTCCACAAACATATTTCGGCTCAAACTCTCAATGGATATGTCCTGATACAGCATGCACATGTACATATACATCATTTAAAAAACACCTCTCTATGAATATGTAAAACTAGAGATAAAGGCATCATGTAATAAACAATCTAACACGCTGATACTATTATTGAACAAAAACACAAATATTTGTCTTTAAATATATAGATCCAGAATCTACAGCATTTTTATTAGATATTACAAATGATATGATGGCGTCACGTTCACACCCCAACACTGCTTTACCAAACATAGTGAATAATCATGATTAATAATCGTGAGTTCAATATTGATAAAAATAATCTTATTTATTATTTTGCCCATATGTATAAGACTTGACCTCATATATTAACATTATTTTTATCTCTTTGGACAAAAAGTGCAGTTACGTCTTGTGTCCATAAGGTGCCATCTGGCGAATTTGTCACATTTGTATTTATTTATTTATTTATAGTATTATTTTGTTTCTGCCATATTATTTTGTTTATAATGCGTGTGTTGCTTTCATATACACATTCAACTTTCTACTTGAGGTACATATATACATTTTGAATGTGTTTGTATTTAAAAAAAAAAAAATGGTTAAAGGATTTCAGTATAAGTAGCTCTAGAAAATTTTGAGCACATTTAAAATTACGCGATAATAATGATAACCGTGAGAATTTTGGTCGCAATAACCGTGATTAGAAATTTTCATACCGTGACATGCCTATAATGGACAATTGTAACGTTTGTTATTTACTTGTAGAATAAATTGATAAAAACACCCCGACATGCCTTTTTTTCTTACATTTTCCACTGTTTAAGGTATCGCATAATTAACGTTAATTGGTATAAACAACATGGGTGCACTCATTTTGGAAGCGTATGTCAAAGGTTAACCGACAACGAGAAGAGCCGAGTTGTTCTGAGATTTTTCCGAGAGATACACTAGTTGCATCAGGGTCTGGAAGGACTTCAGGTGTTTGGTGAATTTAGGTCAGGCACATGCTCCCTAGACAGGCCAAGTAGGCCGGCATAAGGGGATACTATGCTCATTATATACACATATATATATATATATATATATATATATATATATATATATGAAAAAAACTGAGATATATATATATATATATATATATATATATATATATATATATATATATATATATATATATATACATATATATATATACAGGTAAACCATCACTGATGGTGGAAACTTTACACTAGACTTCAGGCAACGTGGATCCTGTGCCTCTCCTGTCTTCCTCCAGACTCTGGGACCTCGATTTCCAAAGGAAATGCAAAATTTGCATGGTTGGGTGATGGTTTGGGGTGCCATGTCATCTGCTGGTGTCGGTCCACTCTGTTTCCTGAGATCCAGGGTCAACGCAGCCGTCTACCAGCAAGTTTTAGAGCACTTCATGCTTCCTGCTGCTGACCTGCTCTATGGAGATGGAGATTTCAAGTTCCAACAGGACTTGGCGCCTGCACACAGCGCAAAATCTACTCGTGCCTGGTTTACGGACCATGGTATTTCTGTTCTAAATTGGCCCGCCAACTCCCCTGACCTTAGCCCCATAGAAAATCTGTGGGGTATTGTGAAAAGGAAGATGCAGAATGCCAGACCCAAAAACGCAGAAGAGTTGAAGGCCACTATCAGAGCAACCTGGGCTCTCATAACACCTGAGCAGTGCCAGAAACTCATCGACTCCATGCCACGCCTCATTAACGCAGTAATTGAGGCAAAAGGAGCTCCAACCAAGTATTGAGTATTGTACATGCTCATATTTTTCATTTTCATACTTTTCAGTTGGCCAACATTTCTAAAAATCCCTTTTTTGTATTAGCCTTAAGTAATATTCTAATTTTGTGACACACGGAATTTTGGATTTTCATTTGTTGCCACTTCAAATCATCAAAATTAAATGAAATAAACATTTGAATGCATCAGTCTGTGTGCAATGAATAAATATAATGTACAAGTTACACCTTTTGAATGCAATTACTGAAATAAATCAAGTTTTTCAAAATATTCTAATTTACTGGCTTTTACCTGTATATATATACATATATATATATATATATATATATATATATATATATATATATATATATATATGCATGCATGTATGCTTTGGAGCTTTCAGGTTCAAACACCGAACTATCTATTAAACTAGACAAGAAGCAAGGAATCAAGCAGAGACAGAGTTCAATTTGGCTCATGAGGAGAGACGTATTGGGCTGTACACTCAGTTACAGCTTCACCCTACGCTCTAAGGTACAATCTCACATGCTCCTCTATTTATTCGGGAGGTCCCTAGTTAACATCACTGAGGCTGCTTCTGAAGGGAGGGGTAATGCAAGCAGCCCCAATAGACACAATACATGATTATTCAAAATGGAAATGTGCTGACACTCATGATTTCGCCCTGTCTCTGTTTTGTCTGCGTTGAGGTACTCGATGTCTGTCCTTGGTTGTCAGCAGGCGGGGTCTGGAAACAAACTGCTGACACGAGACAACTCGCAAAGCAAGATTACAAGTTGTGCCTTTGCACAGATAGTAAAGTTCAACTTCAGCACAATTGATAATAACTATAGCAATGGCCTTTAAGCATAAGAGTTGTGTGATAACTTTTACATAATTATTCTAACAGGAGTCTATGCCTCGAAAGAAAATAATGTTTGCCTTGGTGCCCTAAAATATGAGCCCTCCTTTAAGGCAACACTTGCCTTGACCTTAAAAAGGTAAAATTCGAGGCCTGGCCTTATTTAACTGAGGTTTTTGGCATGTACTACCTGGCTTTCACCATGGAAACACACATTGCACATTCATTTTATCATGCTCCTACCAGCAGATATATACCACTTTTTCTGAGGCAGTCCTGCAGTGCATCTACTATGGAACCAACTTTTTGTGCACTCTGGGAGACACTGTCACTAATCGCAAGCACACATTAGAATGTACCAGATGCAAGAAAATGTATATTGCAATAAGTTTTTTTTCATTTAAATAAAAAAAAAAATATTTTTAAATGCCAGTCGACACCAAAATGTATCAATTGAATGTATTTTAGTCACGCCATTAAGTTTTCCAACAGCTATCAAATAAAAAAAATTATATTGCTGAATATTTGTATTTTTTTTGACAGCCCATATATTTTGACAGACATGCTTAGGATGAAGCTGCAGCGCGATCGCTTCCTTTACAACAGCCATTTCCGCGCAATTTCCAAAATTTGCACTAACATTTCAGACATGCTCAATAAAGAAAAAGCTATATTGCGGGTCGTTCTGAGGATCGGCATATTGACAGATACGCCGATCACTGCATGGCCTCCAAACACCTCCAGGCTTCTCCACCATGTGGAGGGGCGACGCCCACGGGCTGTCTGAGCGGCGAATGATCCCGAGGCGATCCACAGTCTCGAATTCAGCTCTAGAAAATCTGCACCAACGAGCGGCATCATCACTTTGGCAGTCACAAAGTTCTAACTGAAACGCTGTTCACCAAAACACAGCTCCACGTACCGTATACCGTAAGTGCGGATAAGGCTGCCATTGGCCGCTTCCATGGGGTGCACAATAGAACAATGGCAGTGAATAGTGACGACAAAGTCAAGGAAACTGTTGTGGTGGATTATGTCCTTAAAGAAACCGCTACAATATTCCATATACCAGTGGTTCTTAACCTGGGTTCGATCGAACCCTAGGGGTTCGGCGCAGCCTCCGACACGGAGGTAAAGAGACATCCCACTTATCAAATCAAATCAAATCAACTTTATTTATAAAGCACATTCAAAATTTACCACAGGGGTAGCCAAAGTCATGTAAATAAAAACGTCTCCCTATCAGCGTATGATGGATACCCCCAAACAATGTTCCCTCTAATTTTCCATCTGATTTGCAGGTTTTTTGATTGATTGATTGAAACATTTACTAGCAGATTGCAAAGGAAGAGAATACACAGTACAGTTTACACAGTACAGTACATATTCCGTACAATTGACCACTAAATGGTAACACTCGAATAAGTTTTTCAACTTATTTAAGTCGGGGTCCACGTTAATCAATTCATGGTAATGTGTGTAAGGTGTGTAATTTGTTGTGAGTTCATGCACTGTGTTGTTTTTTTTTTTTGAACAAGGCGATGTTCATGCACGGTTCATTTTGTGCACCAGTAAAAAAACATACGAATTTTTCTTCAATTTGAAAAAAATATATGCATTTTTTTTCACTAAAGAAGGGTTCGGTGAATGTGCATATGAAACTGGTGGGGTTCGGTACCTCCAACAAGGTTAAGAACCACTGCCATATACAGTACATATTTAAAGATTTATTTGGCGTATCACTAGATGGGGCCTGCGTACCATTAGTGGTACACATACCACAGTTTGAGAATGACTGCTCTATTGCTTAATGCTTGCCATATTTGCTGTTATCTTGCAAACGTTTTTGGATGAAACTATGAGTGAAATTTTACTGAAACATCTGGTTTAACCCCAAATAGTTACAACTTTCAGATCCCATACAACTGTAGACTTTCCATTACAACATGGACTGTATGGAATAAGACGCCTGTGTACAGTGGATGGAGGTGGTGTAAGGTGACACCACAAGTCGCAGGCAAGTTTTGCGCGGTGGGTTCCACCTCCACCAGTGTGTGCGTGTATGTTTGTGTGCATGTGTGTGCGCCATGACCATCGGGCTTTGAGTCATGTGTGCACACTCCACGGAGAGTTTGGAGCGTTTGCCGCAAACTTTCATGAAGAGGAAAAAGTGTCTGGGTTAGGGTAAGTCTGCCTTCAATGAACTTTAGCAGTGCTTTCATTACATTGTCTTTGGGGGTGTTGCTGGTGAAAAGCATGATTGTCAGTAAGAGTCCACGAGATTCAAAATGGTCAAATCGGATGCTTTTATTTTTTGCAAACTAAATTTCACCAAAAAATATCAAAAGTATTAAAAAGTCATTATAATGCAGTCGATTTATACGTTGTTCAATGAAGGTGTGTGTTTGTTAGATCCATGTTTATCATTTTGACAATGTTGGACACTTTGCTTCATGGAGTATATTTAGCGAACTGTTCTCAAGCTCTTATTTATTATTATAATTACCTTACAGACAAATAAAGCTTTTCTTTAAAAAAAAAATAATAATAATAATAATTATATATATATATATATATATATATATTTATATATATATATTTTGTATATGTTATTGTATATGTATATATATATATATATATATATATATATATATATACATATATATATATATATTGAAACAAATTATATACTTATATATATATATATATATATATATATATATATATATATATATATATATATATATATATAAGTATATAATTTGTTTCAATATATATATATATATATATATATATGTATATATATATATATATATATATATATATATATATATATATATATATATATGTATGTGTGGGAAAAAATCACAAGACTATTTCATCTCTACAGGCCTGTTTCATGAGGGGGGGTACCCTCAATCATCAGGAGATTTCCTGATGATTGAGGGTACCCCCCCTCATGAAACAGGCCTGTAGAGATGAAATAGTCTTGTGATTTTTTTCCCACACATACATATATTGCGCTCTACTACGGTATCGAGCACTATTTTTTGGATAACCTTATTAAGACATATATATATATATATATATATATATATATATATATATATATATATATATATATACATATACAATAACATATACAAAATATATATATATATATATATATATATATATGTATATGTATATATATATATATATATATATATATATATATATATATATATATATATATATATATATATATATATATATATATATATATATATATATATATATATATATGTAAATGACTGTAGTCCACTGAGGCTCACACTCATTCAGTTGCAACAACCTTCTTCATTAGCATTAATTTACCTTGGCCAGGATGTGCAAAAACAATGTTTCAAACTGGTAAACATACAAAACATACATCACATTCAATTTGACAAAAGGAAAAATAAATTACAATCACACAAACCGGAAGGGGAATGTACCAAATCTCGGCTGGACCGCAACAAACTGTTGGTCAGTTCATCCTTTTGTTCACGTCTGCAGATATCTAATTTTCTTATATCGCTTCACCTACCTGCGCCAACACTGTAAGTGCCTAATAATCCTCATAAATATAACTCTAAATAGCTGTAATCAACCCATTGACGCAGAGAAATAAAGTTGCACCAATACTCAGTCGCTGCAGGATCCCGTAGGCTTTTTCGTGATCGATACGGCCAAAAATTACTTAATTCTTGGCAGCTCTTTTAGAAAGTTTGGCAAAAGTTGCAATGTTCTGAGGCATTTTTTTTAATAACATTGAATCAACTTGTGATTTTTTGAATTTATTATGATTTTTTAAGTTTTCCTTGTAACCTTAACCTAGAAAAAATCACGGGATTTTAACAACACTTGAAAAACAAATACTGTATTGATGTTTTACTTGTTATATACCCCACAGGCTTAAAAATAGACACTAGATGGCAGTAAAGGCACATGCTTAAAGCTCATTGGATTGTACTGTTGTAATTAATTATACTACTAATAATAATAATAATCAATATTAAATACAGATAGAAACACCACTAAACGTTTCCTTATTGTCTGCTGTCTGCTTTATCGACCAAAAGTTGCAGAGCTGTGTCTATTTTAAGCTTGAAAAGTGTTTGTCCATTTTAAAGATTCATTTATATTCCAACACATTTACTACTTGTACGTTAAGAGAATATGTGAACTGTTGCGAGCGATCAATAGCGGTATTTTTTGTTGGTAAATGAGAGACGATGACGGGTTATCATCACACTTCAACATCTCTGTCATGTAATCGCTGCCTCTTTGCTATGTCGGCAAATTAAAAAAAATCTGAAAATCTTAATAGTTTAACCCTGAATAAATAAGTATATAAATACATGTAAAGTAGGAAGTGTAGGAAATAAACATTTTATACTACAATACCCAGGAAGTAGGTCGTGGACGATTGTGCTGTTTGATCAATAAAGAGTTAATGAATTGTTACATGTTGCTGTTCATGCTTCAGCTACACAAGAAACAAACAAATATTTTGATTGGACAGTTGACGTGATAAAAAATTTCTACATGGCCAAAATGTGCGGGGAAGTTGCAAGCTTCAGACAAAGTGGCAAGGCCGCACATGGTCCCTTGAGAATAGTTTAATTTGCGTGAATGGACTACACAGTGATCTCGTCATTACCAAAAGACTACGACACCTTCATCTATTTCAATTTAACAGGATCACAATAAAAAGGATGTAGAACATGTCGAACTATTCGAAAATTCATTACGTGTGTTGTCATAGGAGATTAGCTTTTGCTACTGTTTGAATTGCCTTGTTTCCACTATTTCATGACTTTATGCAGTAAGGATATGAATCTTACAACAACTCACGATTCAATTCGATTCGGATTCTTGGGGTGATGATTCGATTCAGAATCCATTCTGACTTAACTCGATTCTCGATTTAAAGCAAATCTCGCAATATATTAAAGTTAAAGTTAAAGTACCAATGATTGTCACACACACACTAGGTGTGGCGAGATTATTCTCTGCATTTGACCCATCACCCTTGATCACCCCCTGGGAGGTGAGGGGAGCAGTGGGCAGTAGCGGTGGCCGCGCCCGGGAATCATTTTGGTGATTTAACCCCCAATTCCAACCCTTGATGCTGAGTGCCAAGCAGGGAGGTAATGGGTCCCATTTTTTTATAGTTTTTGGTATGACTCGGCCGGGGTTTGAACTCACAACCTACCGATCTCAGGGCGGACACTCTAACCACTAGGCCACTGAGTATTTGGTATATAAATTATAGAACAGGTTACAGGTTCCAAAATCTCTTTTTGGCTGCTGACATATGACATATACTGTATATATCAGTGATGGCTCCCTTTCTCATTTGAATTGACATATAGCCAATTACTGTTACCTTTTACCCGTACCAATTATCGGTACTTTTGTGTGTGTTTTTATGTTATTAAATGTCAATTTGTTTATTGATAAATGCTTTTTTTTGGGGCATTTTGTGAGCTGATAATGATAACTGTACTGTCCAGTTGTTGTATATTGATATCATACACTCCTGAGTCGTATTTGCAAATATTACAGTATAAAGTAGGCTTTGCATGCAGTTGCAATTCCAAGACATTAGATGGCAGTAGTGTAAGGGTTGGAATTGGGGGTTAAATCACCAAAAATGATTCCTGGGCGTGGCCACCGCTGCTGCCCACTGCTCCCCTCACCTCCCAGGGGGTGATCAAGGGTGATGGGTCAAATGCAGAGAATAATTTCGCCACACCTAGTGTGTGTGTGACAATCATTGGTACTTTAACTTTAACTTTAACTTTAAAGTCAGGGAGTAGTTTTTGCCATTAAGCTGAGTCTGGTATTTTGTTGCACCCTAAAACGTGTTTATACGTAAGTATGGTATTTATTACACACCAGCTGTTAGATTGTAACGTGCATCTTAGTAGTAGTTTTCATAACCAAATGTGGAAGTTGTCGAAATCGCCATGTAAAATCGCTAATGCTAATCAGTTGCATGTCTGTAGCAAATCCAATTAACAATTTAACAGAGAGCTAGCACACTTTGAAAAGTGGAGCCTTAGTACGTTTGACTGTCTTCTATCAGGCATACTTGCTTTGACGAGAGGCAGTCTGACTTAGTCCGCTCTTAGTGCTTATTTGGCCGCCAAGTGTTTGAGCTGGCCGAGCCTGGAACCGGAAGTGACATTATGTGTCACGGTATTGAAATATGGCAAGGTTTGAATTTACGTGGATCTATACCTGGTGTTACCGTCATAATTCTGCTAGTGCCTCAAAAACTACTGCATTCAGGACCCATCTTTAGTATATGCATAGCAAGTAAGCATGGAGCTGACCTAAAAAAAAACAATTTTAAAAGTGATTCTTAAACATTTTGAATCCATTCAGAATTGTAACAAATAAAAACCACAACTTTGGATGTCAATTGATTTTTTCCAGCACCCCTAGTATGCAGCACATCATGCATAGTCACACTTTTAAAGCTCATCGTTTCAACAGTGTGCACCGTTATTCGCATTAACATCAGTTTGGCTACTATTCCTGTCAATTTGGGATTCAATACTTTGTATAAATGTAAATTATTACGCCTTTTCTTCGTTTCTTTTCGGAAGAGCACACTTGTTTTGATTTTTGGTCATTTGTTTTCTAAAATGTAAAAGCGTTCCTGGCCACCGTATGAAAGCCATGAAGGACGACAATTGTGTGACGTGAGAGCCACATCAAATATTATGAATACCGTATTTTCCGGACTATAAGGCGCACTTAAAATCTTTTTTTTTTCTCAAAACTCGACAGTGTGCCTTATAACCCGGTGCGCCTAATGTACGGATTAATTCTGGTTTTGCTTACCGACCTCGAAGCAATTTTATTTGGTACATGGTGTAATGATAAGTGTTACCAGTAGATGGCAGTCAAACATAAGAGATATGTGTAGACTGCACTATGATGGCAATATGACTCAAGTAAACAACACCAACATTTTATATGTTTCATTGAAAATATAGAACATTACACACGGCGCTCAAAAATCTATCAAAATGTTTTAATACGACTTTGGTAAGCTATGAAGCCGCACCGCTTGATGTGCTTCAACATACAAGTATTATTATGGTGTGTGTATAACGTAAGACATATTATCTGGCGTTTTGTTTCGCAATATTGTGCAAAAGTAACTTTTCTTACCTTATGGTACCTGCTGATCTGTATTTGGGATCTGCATAAATCCTGAAAGATTGCGCGCTTACGCCTTTGTAGACTGTGCCGACGTCATAGTTGATAAACTTCTTATTTTTCTCTATCTTCTAGTTATGGGGCATTCATCCTCCGCTGTTGCCATTTGTAATATAAAGTAGTGTAAAGTTCTTACTTATATCTGTCAGCAAACTCGCCATGAAAGCACTAAAACATACCGGTGTAGTGAGTTTACATTATTCACCCAAGGAACTTTAGTTATTAGAGAGTTCCGGTCGGACGATTATTCACGGGGCCCATTTCCGGTTTTGTTGTTTCCGGATGTGGAGATGCTGCTTCGTTAGTGATTTAAGTAAAGTCTGAATGTCATTAAAACAGTTAGCTCCATCTTTTGACACTTCTTTCACTCCCGTCCTTGCACGCTACACCGCTACAACAAAGAAGACGCTGCCGAAGGTGAGCCATGTAAATAAGACCGCCCACAAAACGGCGCATGTGCAAGTGACTGTCAGAAAACTGATCTGTAAAACATAATCTATGCAACATTTTGACCAATACATGTTATATAGACCACAAGGAAGTGTTTTCCATTTAGAAAAAAAATAATAATAATATGACTAATTTAATGCACCCTATAATCCGGTGCGCCTTATATATGAAAAAAGATCAGAAATAGACCATTCATCGGCAGTGCACCTTATAATGCGGTGCGGCCTATGGTCCGGAAAATCTTTTTTTTTTCAGGTTAGCTGGCACGGAAGGGGGACGTTTTTGCCTCAGAACTTGTCCCGCTGGTGCGTAATCGTAGCTGTTTCCCTCTAAAGAAGCTAAACTAAGCTAAGGTTTACTGTATGCGCCAGCCGAGGTTAGGCGATGCCAATCACGCAAAAAAAAGCTGCGATAGAAACACATGCAAGGACCTGTTCGTGTGTACGTGTGTCTATGAGTGTGAGTGTTGTTTTTACAGCCATGCACTTAAAGCTTTAACTGCAGCATAAAGGCTGCTAGTGTCTCAGATAGGCTAGTGGGTGACCTTTGCCTTGGCTTCCCAGCAGAGACGTCCTCGAGCAGAGATGTGATTTTCTCACCTGGATGTTTTGTTAGAGACAGACTTTCATGGCATTCGAGTCAACCTGTAAACCAGCCTCTAACTTGGCAGGCCGCCCCCGCCCATACCTTATGTCTGTCCCAAGTCTGCATGATGTGTTTACAAAAGGGCTCTTTCACTGTCTACATCTTCTCATCTGTGTGCTTGTCTGTCTCCATTCATAATACCTCTCATATAGAAAGCGCACATTTTGACACTTTTCTTGTATGTTTTGCACCCCCCCGGTACCCTACTCCGATCATGCTCACCAATTCTACAAGTCCTTAAAACAAAAACCACCGGAGGAATAAGCTATAAAAAAGTCTTCAAAACAGATGCGATGCTGCTTGTCAGGGCTCTAAACATCTGCATGCCAGGTGTGCTTGTACCTGACCATTTAAGATGAAATCATCAGTGATGATGGAATTGCACTCAAAATAGAAACACAGTTACCAAAAGAGCTTAGGTCGGATTTATAACAGAAACACTACTTTGTTTTTGGCTTAATTGCATGTGCAACAGTGAGTATTGCTGGATGACAGAGCATGTCTCTGCCATAGGGCCAAATTTGGGGCTGCCACTGACTGAATTGAGGGCCCTAAGCAGAATTTGATGCGGAGGCAACCCCATTAAAAAATGTCTTCCCCCTTTTATTTATGTGAATTAAAAGTTTTTAATCAAACTTATATTTAAAGGGGAACTGCACTTTATTTGGAATTTTGCCTATTGTCAATCATTATGAAAGACATGACGACAGATGTATTTTTTTTAAATTCATTCTAAGTATTAAATAAATGCAATCAAATGTCAGCTTACAAACCCCGTTTCCACATGAGTTGGGAAATTTTGTTGGATGTAAATATACACGGAGTACAATGATTTGCAAATCCTTTTCAACCCATATTCAATTGAATGCACTACAAAGACAAGATATTTGATGTTCAAACTCATAAACTTTATTTTTTTTTGCAAATAATAATTAACTTAGAATTTCATGGCTGCAACACGTGCCAAAGTAGTTGGGAAAGGGCATGTTCACCACTGTGTTACATGGCCTTTCCTTTTAACAACACTCAGTAAACGTTTGGGAACTGAGGAGACACATTTTTTAAGCTTCTCAGGTGGAATTTTTTCCCATTCTTGCTTGATGTACAGCTTAAGTTGTTCAACAGTGCGGGGGTCTCCGTTGTGGTATTTTAGGCTTCATAATGCGCCACACATTTTCAATGGGAGACAGGTCTGGACTACAGGCAGGCCAGTCTAGTACTCGCACTCTTTGACTATGAAGCCACGTTGATGTAACACGTGGCTTGGCATTGTCTTGCTGAAAAAAGCAGGGGCGTCCATGGTAACGTTGCTTGGATGGCAACATATGTTGCTCCAAAACCTGTATGTACCTTTCAGCATTAATGGCGCCATCACAGATGTGTAAGTTACCCATGTCTTGGGCACTAATACACCCCCATACCATCACAGATGCTGGCTTTTCAACTTTGCGCCTATAACAATCCGGATGGTTCTTTTCCTCTTTGGTCTGGAGGACACGACGTCCACAGTTTCCAAAAACAATTTGAAATGTGGACACGTCAGACCACAGAACACTTTTCCACTTTGTGTCAGTCCATCTTAGATGAGCTCAGGCCCAGCGAAGCCGACAGCGTTTCTGGGTGTTTTTGATAAACGGTTTTCGCCTCGCATAGGAGAGTTTTAACTTGCACTTACAGATGTAGCGACCAACTGTAGTTACTGACAGTGGTTTTGTGAAGTGTTCCTGAGCCCATGTGGTGATATCCTTTACACACTGATGTCGCTTGTTGATGCAGTACAGCCTGAGGGATTGAAGTTCACAGGCTTAGCTGCTTACGTGCAGTGATTTCTCCAGATTCTCTGAACCCTTTGATGATATTACGGACCGTAGATGGTGAAATCCCTAAATTCCTTGCAATAGCTGGTTGAGAAAGGTTTTTCTTAAACTGTTCAACAATTTGCTCATGCATCTGTTGACAAAGTGGTGACCCTCGCCCCATCCTTGTTTGTGAATGACTGAGCATTTCATGGAATCTACTTTTATACCCAATCATGGCACCCATCTGTTCCCAATTTGCCTGTTCACCTGTGGGATGTTCCAAATAAGTGTTTGATGAGCATTCCTCAACTTTATCAGTATTTATTGCCACCTTTCCCAACTTCTTTGTTACGTGTTGCTGGCATCAAATTCTAAAGTTAATGATTATTTGCACAACATTTTTTTTTTTATCAGTTTGATCAAATATGTTGTCTTTGTAGCATATTCAACTGAATATGAGTTGAAAATGATTTGCAAATCATTGTATTCCGTTTATATTTACATCTAACACAATTTCCCAACTCATATGGAAACGGGGTTTGTACATTGGAGTGTATGGGAGCCACTCTATTCTGCATATAAAGCCTTTAAAAAACATCCAAACACCTCCATTAGGGTTTCATATACATGATGTAAATATATATGCAATTTAGTAACGGGCACATTTATAAGTGACAAATTCATATTTACGTGTTTTGCTCATTTTAAGCATATACGCGGCACATTAATTTCAGAAACGCATTACGGTGTTTACTTTTTTTTTCACAACATCACTGATTACTACTCACTGCAGATTTCATGAGAGCCAACAAACATAATAAAACATCACTTACTGTACAGGGTCTGCTGTCATTAGGATGCCGACTGCTAGGATGTTCAAATATTCCCATTTAGCTGAAGAATGTCTCATAATCCTCGCAAACAAAAGGGGGTGGAACCAAACGTGTCATTGTCGCCAGTTGGCTGTCAAAGTGTACCAACTTGTCGGATTACGTCTTTGTTCTTCTACTATCCAGGTGAGAGGCATTATTTATCTAGAATAAAGTTTGGTGAGCAAGGAAGCGAGGAAAGTGGTTAGAGTGTCCACCCTGAGATCGGTAGGTTGTGAGTTCAAACCCCGGCCGTGTCATACCAAAGATTATAAAAATTGGACCCATTACCTCCCTGCTTGGCACTCAGCATCAAGGATTGGAATTGGGGGTTAAATCACCAAAAATGATTCCCGGGCACGACCACTGCTGCTGCCCACTGCTGCTGCCCACTGCTCCCCTCACCTGCCAGGGGTTGAACAAGGTGATGGGTCAAATGCAGAGGATGAATTTCACCACACCTAGTGTGTGTGTGACAATCATTGGTATTTTAACTTTAACTTTAACTTAAAAGCTGATCAGTTGACCATGTCAACATTGGCACACAAGCTTGTCTGCGTTAGCGCTTATAATAACAATATCACCAATACTTGGTTAATATTCAAGTCACGAAAAATAAAGACGGTATGGATTGATTGGGTTCTATGGGCTGAATAGAGGACCTTTCATTGGCTCAGCTGTAATCAGACTTTTATTTACGTTTATTTGCGAGTTAGAATGCATTAAAAACATACAGTATATACATATGTTGTCATGTCTTTCTTAATGATTGTTAACGATAGGCAAAATTACGAAAAAAAAAAAGTGCAGTTCCCCTTAAATCCTCTAAAGGCTTAGTGGCCACATGTGTGGACAGCACCTTTTAGCTCTTATTTCCAAAATGGTGTAAACTGCTGAATTGGGGTCTTATGGCCGCTTATGTGGACACTTATACTGCCATCTGGTGGTGTCAGAAGAGTATAACATACAATGGAATTTGGAAAAAAAAAAAGTGTACAAATAAGAATTACCATGTCACTACATGGACTAAGTACATCATATACAAATATGATTCTTAGTTTTTATTCTAACTAGGGTCCAATAAGCCCAAATAGCAATGACAAATTTAAAAAAAAGCATGTAAAATTAATGGGAAAGACGTTTTAATAATGTATGTTTTTACTGCAAAATAACAAATGTAACATAATTAAAAAATACATTTCCAAACCTTCTTGAGGCAATTTCTACATGAGAACAAACCCAACTGCCTTACAAGACCAGCTCTACAGCTGCACGCCACATGGGGAAAGTGAGAGGGTCTGTGTAAATCTGACATTGTAATCTTATCAGTGACTGAGCCGAAAGGGGCTTGGAATACGTTTGCGGTAAAATTTCATATGAAGCATTCTGTCATGTATTAACTGACATTTTAGATGTGCTTCTTCGGACAAAACTTTGGGGGCCTACGCACAATTTATTGATCTGTGTGTAGGGAGATGTAATCTGGGGGTCATGTTCCCTGCACATTTTAACATCCAAAAATATGAATGAAAACAAGTCAAACACTAGCGCCAGGCGAAAACAGCCACTAAGGCTTGAAGCTTGTCTCTTTACACCGCTCACAAGTTGGTCGATTGGCTATTTGGGATGCCCTCTTGCCAACGTGGCAATGACTTACAGCACGCAGCAGCTGAGAGTGAGTTGAGCTCCACAAAGCAATATGAATCAAGTACAAATATAAGACAAATACAACATTCACTCAAAGGTAGCTATGTTGTTAACTAAGACTTGTGCTAAGGGAATAAGAACGTAAATTGCAGCTGTTTTGGAATCTTGGTCGTACAATGTCTTAAGTGACAGTATTCTGTTCCAGCGGACATTGTTTGATTCTCAGCAAGGAAATACATTCTGTTAAATTTGTTATTTTGTCCCAAAAAGTTATTATTGAACAATTGTTCTCATTCATATTACTCCAAAACATCCCTTCAAGCTACGCTCCCTGTACGCAAGCCATGTTGTGTGTGTCCCCCCCACCCACAATCACACTTCTGAAATCGAAATTCCGTCCCTTTGGAGGCTGAATTTTATGATAGGGACTTTTCCAGGAATATGACAACAGAGTCAACAGGAGACTAGTTGGATACCTAAATCAATCAATCAATCAATCAAAGTTTATTCATATCAGAATCAGAATCAGAATCAGAATCGTTTTATTGCCATTGTTTGAGAACGGGTTCACAAACTAGGAATTTTTCTTGGTGCAAGCGTGCAACATAAAACACATATAACACAGATTTGGTAATAACAAGAGCTGTAACTGAGCTATCAGATCTTGTTATAGACTTAGAAGGAATTCTAGGGAGCTACTGTTAGGAGTTATTGTTCATGTGCCTGATGGCCGAGGGGAAAAAACTGTTCAGGTGGCGGGAGGTGTGGGTCTGGATGGACCGTAGTCTCCTGCCTGAGGGGAGAGGGGACAATAGTGTGTGTCCAGGGTGAGAAGAGTCAGCTGTGATCCGACCCACACGCCTCCTGGTCCTGGAGGATAACAAGTCCTGGAGGGATGGGAGCTTGCAGCCAATCACCTTCTCAGCAACACGTACGATGCGCTGCAGGCGATGCTTATCCTGGACTGTGGCGCCGGGGAACCACACGGTGATGGAGGAGGTCAGGATGGACTCGATGATGGCTGAGTAAAACTGCACCAGCATCTCGGTCGGCACCTTAAGTTTCCTCAGCTGCCGCAGGAAGTACATCCTCTGCTGGGCCTTCTTGATTAGGGAGCTGATGGTCGACTCCCACTTGAGGTCTTGGGTAATGGTGGTGCCCAAAAAACGGAAGGAGTCCACAATATAGCCCTTAATCACAAGAGTCTCAAAGGGCTGCACAAGCCACAACGACATCCTCGGCTCAGATCCCACATCAGGGCAAAAAAAAACTCAACCCATTGGGATACAATGAGAAACCTTGGAGGGGATCGCAGATGTGGGGACCCCTCCCCTGGGCGACCGGTGCAATGGACGTTGAGTGAATCTAGCATGTAGGCAAAGTCCATGCGTATATCCCTCTCAAAGTAAAGCTGTTATAAAAGTCCTTAATTTCTTCTAGTTTTAAGTCTCTCAGCGGCTTTTCCTCTCTGTAGAAAGACAGCCACGATGAGCACTTGCCAGCGCACAAACACCCTCCCTTCACGGTGGGTCGGAGTACTGTGAGCCTTACCGTGTGACATTTCTCAGCAGTCTAAAGTCCGATTAGCACGAATAACCATGTCACGGTGTAGAAAGACATGGAGTATGATAAATGTGTCTTCAAACATTGCATTGGCGACACACTGACAAACAGAAACAGGCACGTGCCATCCCGCCCAGTTTATCAGAGGGTTTAAGCACTGCTTGCACAGCCTCATCTCAGATTTCTGGCCAGTATTGATCTGTCTCTGCTCCATGGTTATTATGATTTGATGTGCACATTTCTCCAACTGGAGCCCACTGGGTGAATAATGGCCAATTTTCAAATGTTGTTCTTTAGTCAATTGCAACATAAAGCAACAGATACTGATCTCTCATCTGGTTTTCCTTGTACTGGATGCTTGGAGACGAGATAGTTGCAAACCGGACTGGTTATTAGAAAGGCACCAAGTCGCGGCACAGACCTCTCACTATCACTCTGCCTTGGCACATGTTGGCACATGTTGGCACATGCTTTACTGATACTTAGCTGCTATGTAAAACCACACGCACCTATGACATTTTTCTTTTTTCGCTAGGTTCTTTCCAGATCTTCTGTTACTGCTCTCATGGGACTATTTTGAGGGATTTCTATGTAACGAGTTTTGTCAATTAGTTCAAAACAAACCTGAAAACTCTTAATTTTGAAAAGAAAATGAACTGATTTCCATCGAGTCAGCTCGGGTCAGCTCATCCAGTCTGGCTCGTATGATGAAAGCATGATGAATCCAAAATAGACTCAAACTAAAAGCCTTTCCATGTAGGACTTGTCAAGGCCAATCAGAGCTGAAGTATGGACGACGGAGTGGAATCATTGAACAGCAGAGGTGAGAGTCCTCTGAGCCCGACTCAGCTGACAGGATTGGGGACGAGCTGTCTCGTCAACCAGAAGTATAGGCACTGTGGGCCGGGCCTCGCTAGTCCTCAGGAGTACAACCAGTGGCTGCCTTTCCGTCATGACGCCAACCTGCTGCCAATGAAAGAAGATCTGGCTCTCTGGCTCAACACCATCATGGGTGAGATTATTCACATTTAATTGTACGCATTGCATAAAACAAAATACTGAAACATTTGGACTTACTCCCTGGTTTACAACATCACACGCTCTTAAAGTGTACGATCTTTACAAGTCAAAGTTGTTATATCATTTAGATTTCAGCGAACTTCTTCACACTTGTGTAAAAAAGTGTCATAAAAAAGTTATCCAAATAACTACTAAAGAATATTCAAGTATTGAGTAACTGGTGAGTAACTTCAGATTTATCTAGTCAATTTTTTCATAATACTTATTTTCTAAAATCAATGAAAAATTATTTAACAACAGATTGAAAAAAATCATCAGTAAAAGTGGAACACTTACAGACAGCCAATATAATTACAGAGCTAACATCTCAACAACAATGGCCTTTATCAAAATAACGGAGGAAATTACCAATGCCAATATCTGTAGCATATCGTTTCGGTCGATTTATGGACTTAGCAAAAGCATTTGAAAGAATTACCATAATATCTTAATTAACAAATTAAAACTCTATGGTATCAGAAGGTTAGTCTTGAACTGGGTACAAAACTACTTAACGAACAGGGAGCGATATGTGAAGCGAGGCGAACATACGTCCTAAATTTATCTCGCAGTGTACCCCAGGGATCAATACTGGGACAAAAATTGTTCAGTTTCTATCCAGCCATCCATTTTCTACCGCTTGTCCCTCTCGCGGTGGCGGGGGGTGCTGGAGCATATCCAAGCTGCAGTCGGTAGGATGGCGGGGTACACCCTGGACAACACAGATAGACAATATTCAAACTCACTTTCAATTTAGTGTTGCCAATCAACCTATCCCCAGGTGCATGTCTTTGGAGGTGGGAGGATAAACAACATTTATATACGACTTAAAGCCCCACTTTTAAACTTTCAGTTTTGGTTGATTTTGGCGGCGCCAGTGGACCAAAGTTGTCGTGTTTTGCCAAAAGGAAGACCACATTTCCCATGAGGATCAGCGCATACAGCGTCAAACTGACACAATAATACCACCGTGGATTAGTATGACTGATCTTTCCACCATAGGAACCTACAAAATGTAGCTCGAACGCTTAGTTTGTTTCTTTATACAGTACTTTTGAGTTTGGTTCCTCGCTGTTTGTGTCAGTGTGGAACTGAGAATTATCAAGCTGGTGGCTATTTATGGCTACCATGCAAATTTTCGACAGCTAACATTGGCAATATGATTTTGATTTGAGCATCGAAAGGTACTTACTAGTTTAGCAGGAACAGTGCTAAAGCAGCTTCGTCCGGAAATGATAAATGATAAATAAATGGGTTGTACTTGTATAGCGCTTTTCTACCTTCAAGGTACTCAAAGCGCTTTGACACTACTTCCACATTTACCCATTCACACACACATTCACACACTGATGGAGGGAGCTGCCATGCAAGGCGCTAACCAGCACCCATCAGGAGCAAGGGTGAAGTGTCTTGCTCAGGACACAACGGACATGACGAGGTTGGTACTAGGTGGGGATTGAACCAGAAGGTCCCTCCTCATCTTTGAGATCACGCTAGCAAGTGAAAGCCGGGCCAATGCTGAGCCTTGACTGTCCTTTTATCCGGGTATAGTCTCCCTTTTTCTTATTTTTTTGTCTCCTCGGACAAAACTTTTTGCTTCTTTGGTTGTTTTGGAGCTACGGCCATGTTAGCAGTAATTGCACGCATGCATTTTTCTTCTTCTTCTTATAGTTTTCTGGGGGCACGTAGGCGTTCGCATCGACTTCCGTCTTTTTAACGAATTGGGAAAGGGGAAGTGACTAATGCTGTAAAACAAGTCAGCACAATTGTAGTTGTTGGTTTGGCAGGGTTCCTCCCACCCTCCTCAACATTGCTAAGTGCCAGTGAAAGTGATATAGACCCCCCTCATTCAACAATTCAGTTGTAAGTCAAAAGTTATAAAAATATTTTATGAAAGTTGAAAAGTTACTTAGTGCTGCTTTAAATTTAGTACTATTTTCAGGCAATATGACCAAAATTACTTAATGGTTTGACAACAAGAGACTATCTTTAAATCTCAGTAAATCTAAAATAATGCTATTCAGTAATAGTAGAAGAGAAAATCAAACACAAATACAAATAGATGACGTCGACATCGGCAGGGTAAAATAAATCAAATTTCTAGGTGTAATAAACAAGATAAAATAAAATGGAAATCACATGTGAAAAACATACAACATAAGATAACATAATAATGAAGAAACCAACATAGTCTGGACTGAAAAAAATCACTACATATTCTCTACTGCTTGCTAGTATTACTATATCTGAGTTATGGTGTACAAATATGGGGAAATAACTACAAAAGTATGCTTCAGTCATTAACAATGCTACAAAAAAGATCAGTTAGAATAATACATGATTTTGACTATCCAGAACATTCAAACCCTTTGTTTATTGAAGCTTAAATTCAATGATTCGCTGCACCTGCAGAGAGCTAAAATCATGTACAAAGTAAACTTTGACCTGCTACCCCAGAATGTACCAAAGTTCCTCTCAACAAAAGAGAAAAAGGAAAAAATGTACTTAAACATTTGTATGCACTTAAGACTGTTAGCATATCAGTATGTGCAATTAAATTATGGAATAGATTAAGCAAATAACTCAAACGCTGTACTATTATGATGCAGTTCAAGAAACTGTTGAAACTCAAAGTGTTTACAAAGTACAAGGTAGACGATTCTTGATAAACATAATGAACTTTATTGATAAATAAGATGATCTTATTAATCTCCTTATGTCTATCCATCCATCCATTTTCTACCGCTTGTCCCTTTCGGGGCTGTGGGGGGGCTGTAGCCTATCCCAGCTGCACTCGGGCGGAAGGCAGGGTACACCCTGGACAAGTAGCCAGTGTGAATCACAAAAACTTTTTTTTTTTAATGAGAAGTTAATTGATTATTTATTGTTTGTTTGTGTCTCAAATTGAACTCAGGAAATGAAAACTATTGTCAAAAATTGCTACAAAACATAAAGTTGTAGGATTAAATAGATCTTTCCTACTCATTTTCAGACATGTAATGAGAAAATGTAAAAATGAGATGTATCATTTTTTAACTGTATGCATCGTCGAAATAAACTAATACCATTACATTGCAATTACTAACTTATTCATAAGTACTGTGGTATGAAGAAAGGGTAGGAGTAAATAAGCTTTGTGTTGTTATATTCCCTTTTTAAGCATGTTTGTAATAAAAACTACTATGTATTTGTATCTCAATATACAATATCGAGCCAAGATTTTTTATATAACACGTCAAAACTTGTCCACTAAGACTCTAGTATAAGGAATCTTATTATTATTCTCTACACGTTATCAAGAAACATAATTACTTTGGACTTTGTCTTTGGAATACCAGTGTTTTTGTGTTGTACAGAATAAGGCTTATTACCGTGATTATTATCCCAATGCCCTACCTTTAGGAAAATCTCTGTTTCTTCCAACTTCTTACCTGCATTGTGAGAACAAAGTCAATGAGTATTTTCACATTCCAGGACCTGAAAACAAGAAGTCACAAAAACACACAAACATCTTGCTATGCAGGAGTCTGGATGTCGACAACCTCAATATTTCACATCGTCTCGCATGTTTTTAAACAAACATTCCTGTGGCGGTCGGTGGTATCTTGTAAATCTATAAATCCAAAACAGGTCTACATAGTAAAGCATGTTGTCGTCATTTTCATATAGGTTTGCTGTACAATGGTTTTGTGTTTACTGCGTAAAACATGTATGTTGTAAATACAATTGGACCCAAAGTCTTTAAAGCCATGTTTATTTACTAATTTGTGGCACTGCTAATATATGACCATCAAGCTCTGTGTGTGTTTGTTTGTTGGTTTTACTTGGTGTTTTTTCAACAGAACTATTTTTTAACTGATAATAAATAATCACACTTTCATTCTTTGTTTTCTGCTGACATGATTTGTTGCTATATGAAGTGTGGAAAATAAACATAGCAGTTCACTCCCTTACACATTTTTATTGGTGGGTTTATTGGAACCCAGAGAGGCTGTAAAATACATTATAAAAGATACAATTGGGCGTTTTTCCAGTTATGACTTGTTGCATGGGCCCTAATAAAGGTTATCAAATAATGTTTTCTTTATTTGATTGATGGAAATAAGTTTTTGATTCCGGTGCAAAATGCGATTTAATAATTGGTGTTGGTAAGAAACGGTACAGGTGGTCCTCGTTTTACAACATTTATGGGTTACGAACACACTTCCAACAATTATTAACACTAATAAGAGAACTACATTGTGCCTGTGGCGGAATAATACGTAGGCGCAGCAATACATGGCTAGACTGAGAACTATGTGACTTCACTTAATTTGTGTTTAGTTTAGTCTTTTTTTGAAGGGACAGTGCAGAGAGACACTAAGCTCAAATACAGATATGTTCTGCTCCAGATTATAGCCAAGCTAATTTCTATCTGCAGTCCCTGGCAACCTGAATTAAAAATATACAATAACATGCAATAACATATTATCAATAAAATGATACAATAGCATGTAATCAAAGTAAGTGTGACGACCGGGGCGCATGGTGATGCGGGGTTTCGTTCTCCCAGGATGCAACGGACTTCGGACACAGCGTGAAGGTAAAATAAATGATTTATTTACGGAATAACTCAGAAGAAACAAAGAAAAGGGTGCTCATAGCACATAAGGTAAAAACTAAGGAAGGCTAACGTGGGAGCTAGCGATTAACAGAACCTAGCGTGGAAGCTAGCAGGTACAGAACAAGAACAAAAGTCGTCAACTGTTGCAAAAAGCAAACTACGAAGCAAGACAGAATGACAGGAAAGGCAGGCTTAAATAATAATGTCAGTGATGACAAACAGGTGCGCGTCGGGAACAAACGCGGCAGGTGAAAATAATAAGCAGCCATGGCAACAAACTCAGGTGTACAAAACAGGCACTCAAGGAGTCCAAAACTAACAAAAAACACAAGTATCTTGAAAACGTAAACAAAAAATATGATCCGGGCAGCGGATCATAACAGTAAGAACAGTCATAAAATGCCCTCCCATGACACATACTTGTACAAAACCCAAAACCAGTGAAGTTGAAAATCCTTTTCAACCGATTTTCAATTGAATAGACTGCAAAGACAAAATACTTAACATTCGAACTGGTAAACTTTGTTATGTTTTGCAAATATTAGCTCATTTGGTATTTGATGCTTGCGACATGTTTCAAAAAAGCTGGCACAAGACTGAGAAAGTTGAGGAATGCTCATCAAACACTTATTTGGAACACCCCACAGGTGAACAGGCTAATTGGGAACAGGTGGGTGCCATGATTGGGTATAAAAGCAGCTTCCATGAAATGCTCAGTCATTCACAAACAAGGATGGGGCGAGGGTCACCACTTTGTGAACAAATGCATGAGCAAATTGTCGAACAGTTTAAGAACAGCATTTTTCAACGAGCTATTGCAAGGAATTTAGGGATTTCACAATCTACGGACCGTATTATCAGGTTACTGAGTGTTGTTAAAAGGAAAGGCCATGTAACACAGTGGTAAAAATACCCTTGAGCCAACTTTTTTGCAATGTGTTGCTGCTATTAAATTCAAAGTTAATGATTATTTGCAAAAAATAAAATTGTTTCTCAGTTCGATCATTAAATACCTTGTCTTTGCAGTTTATTCAATTGAATGTAAGTTGAAAATCATTTGCAAATCATTGTATTCTGTTTGTATTTACGATTTACACAACGTGCCAACTTCACTGGTTTTGGGTTTTGTACATTACAACCACACCTCAATACATGCTCTCGTTCACATCTGTCATCATTTGTAAAAAAAACAAAAAATCAACCATAAATTCAACAGACACATATCATAGCTCACAATAAAATGCTCTGATGCATGAATATAATGCACATTAAGTGGACATGTGGGTCAAACATAGTGCCCGCCTCAGTGACCTCATTGTGAGCAACTTTGATTGCTCCATAGCCACTTCTTCAGTTCGACTGTGAATGAAGAAAAATCTGTTTGGCTTTTCAGGTTTGTTGCGAGGTCGTTCCATTCCTTTACCGCTTTTTATGAAAAGGCTGATTGTGCAAAATAGTTTTTAAATTTGGGTATGCTACACTGCTCCCTGGTGGAGACTTGTGTGTTTCTAGTTGTCACAGCAGATGTAAACTGGACAAAGTGCTTAAGTGGTGCTGGTGCAGTGTTATTTAGGATTCTATGTGCCATTCGTATTGATGCTAATCTTTGAATGTTGTCAAAATGTAAAAGTCTATATTTTTGAATTACTAAACAGTGAGGGTGTTGTTGTGGTTTTCGGTCAAGGATTTTGAGCGATTGTTTGCGTAAGGTTTCCAATGGCCTCAGTGAGTTTTTTCTTGCCTGGGACCAACATGTTATACACTAATAAAAAGGAGACACAATCATTGCGTTAAAATAAGTTTGAGCTGTGTCCAGTGTTAACAAATTCCTGATACGTTTCAACATATGTTGTACTTGAGATTTTGGCACATGTGTTTGATGTGTTTTTTGGGTCTAAAATGACACCCAGGTAACGATATTCACTAACATTTTGTATTATTTCCCCTTTTACTGTTATATTCGGAAAGGATGACGTTTTATATTTGTTTACAAAATACATTGCTGCCGTTTTCTTAATGTTTAATGTGAGACAAGAGTTGTGTAGCCATCTTGCCACCTTCTCCATGGATGCTGTAAATTTATTGGCAACCGTTTCACCGCCATTTCCCCAAGTATAAATAACTGTGTCATCTGCATACATCTGGATATTGACATCATCACATACAAATGGCAGGTCAAGAAGAGGGTTGATCTTCGAGCCTTATTAACTTTTCAACTTTACCCATTAGGATGTCCCCAAAAGCGTGAGGCAGACTGTTCTGGTGGCAGCGCACCAAAGCAAAAGAAAACAAAAGTGTCAAGTGAAGTGAAATTGCTGATGCACCTTTGACAGCAATTACAGCCTAAAGTCATTTTGATAATGATGCCACAAGCTTGGCACACCTATTTTTGGGCAGTTTCACCCATCCCTCTTCGCAGCACTTCTCAAGCTCCATCAGGTTGGATGGGAAGCGTTGGTTTTCCTCCAGGATGTCTCTGCACATTGCTGCATTCATTTTAGTCTTATCAAGGAGGTGACAAAGAACCCGATGGCATACTTGCCAAACCTCCCGCCTCTCCCGAAAACCTCCCGGGACAAATTTTCTCCCGAAAATCTCCCGAAATTCAGGCGGAGCTGGAGGCCGCGCCCCCTCCAGGTTTATTGTTAGGCAGTTTCATTAACGTCCTCCCAGCGTGGCAACAACACACAACAACAGCAGTACGTTTTCGTCTACCGTAAAGCAGTTCATCTGCCGTAAACAGCAATGTTGTGACACTCTTAAACAGGGCAATACTGCCATCTACTGTACATGCATATGTTACAATAACATCTTTGGCTTTTAGAGAGTGCAGTGCACAACTGCGCACACAACAAGGAGACGAAGCAGAAGAACGAGGAAGATACAGCCATGGCGACGCCGACGACGAGTAAGATGAAGAAATACGCTTGTAAGTTCCAAGCCGCAGCTGCGATTGGACCTGGATAGCCTCCGGGAAGAAGTAGTGGACTACCAAGTGGTTGGCAGTGAAGATCTTCCTCAGGAAGCAAGGATTGACCGGTTTTGGGCCATGCTAGGGAGAGATGGAAGATTCCAGACTATAGTGCATTTGATGAAAGCACTTTTGTACGTGCCACACAGCAATGCATCATCAGAGAGGGTGTTCAGCATGGTTAGAAAAGTAGTGACAGAGAATAGAACAAAGATGGACAATTCAACCCTTAACCCAACAATGAGTAGATGAGTGGTATGTGTGTGTATATGTGTAAATAAATGAACACTGAAATTCAAGTATTTATTTTATATATATATATATATATATATATATATATATATATATATATATATATATATATATATATATATATATATATATATATATATATATATATATATATATAATAAAATAAATATATATATATATATATATATAGCTAGAATTCACTGAAAGTCAAGTATTTCTTATATATATATATATATATATATGAAATACTTGACTTGGTGAATTCTAGCTGTAAATATACTCCTCCCCTCTTAACCACGCCCCCAACCACGCCCCCGCACCCCACCTCCCGAAATCGGAGGTCTCAAGGTTGGCAAGTATGCCCGATGGTGACTCTGTCAGAGCTACAGCATTTCTCTGTGGAGTGAGAAGAACCTTCCAAAAGGACAACCATCTCTGCAGCAAACCACCAATCAGGCCTGCATGGTAGAGTGGTCAGACAAAAACCTTTTCTTAGTAAAAAAAAAGTGTGTCATGTGCTCCTGAAAGACTCTCAGACCATGAGAAACGAGATTCTCTGGTCCGATAAACGCCAGGCGTCATGTTTGGAGGAAACCAGGCACCGCTCATCACCAGGCCAATACCATCCCTACAGTGAAGCATGGTGGTGGCAGCATCATGCTGCGGGGATGTTTTTTCAGTGGCAGGAATTGGAAGACTAGTCAGGATAGAGGGAAAGATGAATGCACCAATGTAGAGAGACATCCTGGATGAAAACCAACGCTTCTCATCCAACCTGATGAAGCTTGAGAGGTGCTGCAAAGAGGAATAAGTGAAACTGCCCAAAGATAAGTGTGCCAAGTTTGTGGTATTGTACTCGATAAGACTTGAGGCTGTAATTGCTGCCAAAGGTGCATCAACATTTGGCAGAATATTGAGCAAATGCTGTTAATACATATGCACATGTGCATTTTTTGTTTTTTATCTTTAATACATTTTCTAAATTAAAAAAAAATTGTGTGTAGAATTTTAAGGAAAAAATAATAATGTATTCCATTTTGGGAAAAAGCTGTAACATACTGTAACAGAATGTGGAAAAAGTGAAGCGAGGTGAATACTTTCCGGATGCACTGTAAGTAAATTGTTTACAAGGATACTTTTAAATGTGTGCATGTGAATGTGTGTGTGTGTGTGTGTGTGTGTGTGTGTGTGTGTGTGTGTGTGTGTGTGTGTGTGTGTGTGTGTGTGTGTGTGCGTGTGCGTGTGTGTGTGTGTGCGTGTGTGTGTGTGTGTGTGTGTGTGCAGGTGTGGACCTCACCGCCGACAGTCTAATGGACAGACTGGACAATGGTGTTCTTCTTTGTCAAATGGCCCAGTTCCTCCAAGACAAGATGAGCCACAGTAACAACGGCAAGGTGCGACAACAAAACTACACGATTATTTATCAATTCAATTGTATTCATCATTTTAATTTATTGGGATTGACGCGTCATTTT
The DNA here is from genome assembly GCF_033978685.3 of Nerophis lumbriciformis. Classification (NCBI taxonomy): domain Eukaryota; kingdom Metazoa; phylum Chordata; class Actinopteri; order Syngnathiformes; family Syngnathidae; genus Nerophis; species Nerophis lumbriciformis. The sequence goes on from NC_084562.2 coordinate 42,135,825, forward strand.
CTCATGGTCATTTACCAAACTATTTACCAGGACAGTCGTACTTTGACATGCTGTACAAGTTCAATTTCTTCTGTGACAGAGTGCGTAACTCAAAATACCCGTATCACAAATCAACTATCTCAATTGAAATTAATTGAACGTCCATTCATCTGTTTTTGGCCCCCAGAACACCATAATTATAACCTGTAACATGCTTCTAAATAGGATACATTAAATTCTAAATAACACATATTGTATCAAAAACAATACAATTGAATGTACTAGGGATGAAATAACTTATACATGTCAGGTTATATGCTTTTTTACAAATGTATGTGTCGTCAATAAATCGAGTGAAAAGCAAAGTACAGCATTGTGCTAATGCTAATGCTAACACTAATGTGCTAACACTAATGTGCTAATGCTAATGCTAAGGCTAGCCTACTGTTGTTGATGCGAACGCCAATGCCAGGGATTGTAGCATCTTGAACATCTTCATTGGTAAGTTATTTAAACTTGACAGCTTTGGCCACCATTGTTGGTCAACAGCCATACAGGTCACACTGAAGGTGGCCGTATAAACAACTTTAAGACTGTTACAAATATGCGCCACACTGTGAACCCACACCAAACAAGTATGACAAACACATTTCGGGAGAACATCCACACCGTAACACAACATAAACACAACAGAACAAATACCCAGAACCCCTTGCAGCACTAACTCTTCCAGGATGCTACAATATACACACCCCAATACCCACCCCCCCCGCCCCCACCTCAACCCCGCTCCCCCCACCTCAACCTCCTCATGCTCTCTCAGGGAGAGCATGTCCCAAATTCCAAGCTGCTGTTTTGAGGCATGTTAAAAAAAATAATGCACTTTGTAACTTCAATAATAAATATGGCAGTGCCATGTTGGCATTTTTTTCCATAACTTGAGTTGATTTATTTTGGAAAACCTTGTTACATTGTTTAATACATCCAGCGGGGCATCATAACAAAATTAGGCATAATAATGTGTTAATTCCACGACTGTATATATCGGTATCGGTTGATATCGGAATCGGTAATTAAGAGTTGGACAATATCGGATATCGGCAAAAAAGCCATTATCGGACATCTCTAGTTAAAATGTAATAATCACTTATTCTTCTGTTGTTTGGATGATACCACACATATAGGTATCGATCCGATACCAAGTCGTTACAGGATCATACATTGGTCATATTCAAAGTCCTCATGTGTCCAGGGATGTATTTCCTAAATCTTTAATAAACATAATATGAATTTTTTTAAAAAGGAAAACAAATTTTGTGACGATAAAAAATATCGATGTAATCATTGTTGTATCGACTAGATACGCTATTGTACTTGGTATCATTACAGTGGACGTTAGGTGTAGATCCACCCATGGCATTTGTTTACATTCAGGTGCTAGCTTTTGTTAGCGGTGACGCCGGTGAGCTGATGTATCCTCCTAGTGAAGCATGTTTAGCTATTCCTCGTCCTGCAGGGATGATACTTGTAAGAAACGTACTTTATTCGTCGCCATGGAGGCGAGGATTAGTGATTTAGAAGTAGCTAAAACACTGCAGACTGTGGATGGAAGTTCGCTGCTAACTAGCTAGCCATGTCTTAAAGCGCCTCTCCCTGAGGGCGTTTCAGTGTTATAACTACACCTTTTAGGCCGAAATACGTCCGTTCTCCCTTTTCTGTCTACACGGTGTGTAGACAGAAAATGTCTACACGGTGTAAGTACTCTGTGATTGTGCGCTGCCGAACATGCTCCTCTGCTCGTAAACCCAGCAACGTCATGACGTGATGGCGTGCCGTCATGCCCGTTGGGAACCGGTACTTTTCAAACAGAGTATAGTACCATTTTTGATTCATTAGTACCACGATACTATACTAGTACCGGTATACTTGTATTCTTGAACGCATCATAATTAAGTTATCCCCTCAACTCCCCCCAAAATGGATTAACTCGCTGGAATAAAAAAGACAATATAACATACATCCATAAACGTGGACACATGTGAAAAAGTGCAATATATTTATCTGTACAGTAACTTATTTATTTATTTATATATATTTATACATATTTATTTATTTTATATATATATTTATATATTATTTACATATATATATTTATTTATATATGCACCGTATTGCTTTTTTATCCTGCACTACCATGAGCTTATGTAACGAAATTTCGTTCTTATCTGTGCTGTAAAGTTCAAATTTGAATGACAATAAAAAGGAAGTCTAAGTCTAAGTCTAAGTCTAAGTCTATACCGTACAACCCTAGTATAAGAAAAGGCAAGGGGGAGGTACAGACAGACAACTTTTTTTCTTTTTCCATCCATCCATCCATTAATCAAAATCAACGAAGGCGGGTCTTGGCGTCTCTTTCAACCTCAGCTCTACGTTGTTTCTGATTGGTTTAAATATGCGTGGTGTCTCCTGTGGTTGGTTAAATGTAGGCATACCTCAGATACGCACACGCAGATTGTATTACGTGCACGCTCTACTGAATGCGCGCGCACAGGTTGTATTACACCTGGCGGTGTCAAACTCAATTTAGCCCAGGGGCCGCATGGAGGAAAATATGTGCACACGTGGGCCTCACTATCAAAATAATGGCATTAAAACTAAAAAAATAAAGACAACTTCAGATTGTTTTATTTGTCTTACTTTGGCAAAAAAAAAATAGAACAAACACATTCTGAAAATATTACAACAAAAATATGGAAAAAAAATATGGAAAAAAAAATATGGAAAAAATATAGAAAAAAATAAGCGGTAAAGTTTAGATCCATGAAGGAAAGAAGAAAGTGAATGAATTTTTATAACTGAATACATTTACATGTGCATAAAAATTTGTTGTCTTTTGTATTTTTTTTTTTTAATGAATTAAGTACCCTTTATAGGGCAGCACGGTGGAACAGGGGTTAGTGCATCTGCCTCACAATACGAAGGTCCTGAGTAGTCTTGGGTTCAATCCCGGGCTCGGGATCTTTCTGTGTGGAGTTTGCATGTTCTCCCCGTGACTGCGTGGGTTCCCTCCGGGTACTCCGGCTTCCTTCCACCTCCAAAGACATGCACCTGGGGATAGGTTGATTGGCAACACTAAATTGGCCCTAGTGTGTGAATGTGAGTGTGAATGTTGTCTGTCTATCTGTGTTGGCCCTGCGATGAGGTGGCGACTTGTCCAGGGTGTACGCCGCCTTCCGCCCGAGTGCAGCTGAGATAGGCTCCAGCGCCCCCCGCGACCCCAAAGGGAATAAGCGGTAGAAAATGGATGGATGGAAGTAACGTTTATGACAACATTTTTCAAAAACAATATAGAATGTGAGATATAACAGGATAATGCATAAAATTATCATTTGTTTTCAAAAACAGTTACAAAAAAATATGGGTCTCCAAAAATTTACTGTGGGACCCCATTTTTATGACTTGACATTTTGAAAATTCCTAGCGCCAACACTGATGGAGTATTGGTGCGTGAAAAACAGCAGCAGGCAGCTGTGGCCTAATACTAATCAAATCTCATCCCGGGGGCCATAGATCATTCAGATCCGGCTCGCGGGCCTTGACTTTGACACACCTGTATTACACACTCACTATTCTGGATGTGCTCCCTCAAATGCTACATGGCAGAAGTGTTGCAAAAGTCCCTTGAAAGTAGCCTATCAAGGGTTATTTCTGATTCGGGACAGACAACTTAAAACCCACGTACACTGCTCTCAATACAAATTTAGTGTGCAAATGTTCGTTGCGCACTAATATTTCATTTATGCATTCACGCCTGTCCTGGTTGTCTGTTGTACAGAAGATGCATTGTAGTCTCCTTATGTTCTTTAGAACTATCATGTTAGATCAGTGGTTCTTAACCTTGTTGGAGGTACCGAACCCCACCAGTTTCATATGCGCATTCACCGAACCCTTCTTTAGTGAATTATTATTTTTATTTTTTTTTTCAAATTCAAGACAAACTTATATGTTTTTGGTATGGGGAACATATTCTAAGTAACAAAGATTTAATTTAGAGTTATTTGGTTAGGGTTAGGGGCAGGGTTAGAAGGTTAGGGTAATAATAAGGCCAAGCCGAATAAGGCATTAATAAGTAGTGAAGTGAAGTGAATTATATTTATATAGCACTTTTCTCTAGTGACTCAAAGCGCTTTACATAGTGAAACCCAATATCTAAGTTACATTTAAACCAGTGTGGGTGGCACTGGGAGCAGGTGGGTAAAGTGTCTTGCCCAAGGACACAACGACAGGGACTAGGATGGCGGAAGCGGGGATCGAACCCGGAACCCTCAAGTTGCTGACACGGCCGCTCTACCAACCGAGCTAATACTTAATAATGACTAGTTAAGAACCAATATGTGACTAATTTGCATGTTAATAGGCAACTAATTAATGGTGAATATGTTCCCCATACTAACGTGTTACCATGTTTTTTTTACTGTTGCACAAAATGAACTGTGCATGAACATCACCTTGTTCAAAGAACAAAACCAACACAGTGCATAAACTCACGACAAACTACACACCTGCAAATCAGTCAGCTGTTGCCGTATCCGTAATACGCCGATAGGGAGAAGTTTTTATTTACACGATGAGTCGGGTGTGTCTTGACCTCCGCCGAACCCCTGAGCCCGACTCACCGAACCCCTAGGGTTCGATCGAACCCTAGTTAAGAACCACTGGGTTAGATCAATCACCAGATTACTTCTACAAACAGTTTTTTAAATCAACTAACACACATATTCATGACACTAGGAATGCCAGCAATGGCTCTTTGGCACTTCCTGCTCCCAGGACCAATCTCCTCAAACATACAGTCATGTATAGATGTATATCATTCTGGAATGAGTTGCCATCTCACATTAATCTCTCACAAAGTAAATTGTCATTCAAGACAGCTTTGAAGATACACTTATTGCAGCTGCCCACATAACGTGAATATTTAATACTGGGTTTAACTAGCTTTTTATCTTATGCTGTATTTTTCCTTTGTATAATGTTTGGTAATGCAGGTATTCTTTGTATTTTTATTTTGTATGCTCCTATATGGACCCCAGGAAGACTAGCAGTCGCCTTGGCATCAGCTAATGGGGATCCATTCAATAAACAATAAACAATAAACAATACACACACTCGGATTGATATTCAGACACACAAATTGAATTGCACGCGCACAGATTGAGATATACGTCTGCAAATAATTTTGCTAAAATAACGCTTCCATACTTCTTTTGCCACTTGACCAACCCAGGAACATAATTACAAAACAATCAGCTCTGATGGCCACCTACACTTTTCTTAATTTGATTACATGCTATAGTGTGATTTTATTGTCATTGCATGATTTTTGTATCCCTTTAATTTAGGAAGCCAGGGACTGCAGATGGAAATTAGCTATTTAGCTATAATCTGGTACAGAACATATCTGTCTTTGAGCTTAATGTTTCTGTGCATTGTCCCTTCAAATAAAGACCAAACTTAACTAAACTTTGCACGTCGTTTTATGTGTGTTGTGTGCAGCCTTTCCCGAGAAGAGTGATCCACTGGAGAGCTGATGCAACGTCAGGATCATTCTTTGCCAGAGACAACACAGCAAACTTCCTCTATTGGTGTTGCAAGATTGGTGTCGACAGTGCCCACCTTTTTGAATCTGAGGATTTGGGTGAGCAAATACTCCTCCGACACCTTAAAAAAGACAACCCAGCATCTCCTTACGGCTTCAGCCTCCTTGCTGCTGCTCCATTTTGATAGTTTTTGAAAATAGTTTCCTAATTACGATTATCTGTGAGAACGATGCTTATAAAAAAAAAAAAAGCTGCAAAATCTTTTGGTGTGATTATCATGTGACTATAAAGCTGCCCCAAAATGGTGGTGTGTCAGTAAGCTAGCACCATTTTAAAAGCTGATTATTTTTTTTGCCATTAAAACTGTTTTTAAAGCCATTTAATAAAGCTCATGCTTTGCGTCAAATATTATAAATATTATTATCCGTGGTTGGCTAGATTTAGGCCCAAGAACTTATGGATTGGTCTGATATTGGTCATCTCAGTCAATCAGAGTTACCCGAGTTACAGCAAACCGTGAGGAAAAAAGTTTATTATTATGGCAAAAACAAAGAGTAGAGTGGTGGATAAGGAAATACAAGCATGATAAATGTCAATGTGGCGTGAAATGGGTTAAATTGCAGGACTCATGCTGAAAGTGTGAGGTTTGGCAGCTCTGATGTATACATCAGCTCCAAAATTAAATGTATGTATTTCATTTTATTTTTTATTTATCTACATTGAAAGCTCATTTTAAAGCCATTTAACAATCCTAATGATTTAAAAGTGTGTCACATATTACAATTTAACTGTTCTTACTATATTTTTTACTTACTATATTTCTTAAACCAATTCATATTAAACAAGTTATGAAAATATCATTTGTTTTGGACTCTCCCCAAATTATAATAAACACCTCCCAGTCAGCTACTAGTAACATCACTATGAGCCCGTTGGCGTTCTAGAAACATAAGCGGCAGCTCAGCTCGCTCGCAGTCCTTGAGGTGAAGGCTAATTAGCTATTAGCATAACGTTAGCTCATTTTTCGGTGTGTGTGTGTGCATGCGTGTGTGTGTGTGTGTGTGTGTTACAGACAGCAAAGCCCTGTCTGTCTGAGAGAAAGACAAGCATTATTGAACTACAGTGAACAACTAAGTTATTTCACTTCACCTTTTTCTGTGTTGAAGCAGCAAAAAACAACATTATGTTAAATGATACGTGTTGGCCCTGCGATTAGGTGGCGACTTGTCCAGGGTGTACCCCGCCTTCTGCCCGATTGTAGCTGAGATAGGCTCCAGCGCCCCCCGCGACCCTGAAGGGAATAAGCGGTAGAAAATGGATGGATGGATGGATACGGAAAATACGGAAAAAATATTGAGATATATATCATATATCGCCATTCAGCAAATGGAGCGGAAAACACAACCAAAAATTGTAGGCTTCTTCACGCGACGAAGCCGGCCTACTTCACCGCAGTCTGTAGTCTATTGCCCCCCCAGGCTGTGGTGGCAGCGACGAGGTGGAGACATGATGGCGACAGGCCGAATTATACCGATCCTTACACCCAGCCACCCCCTGTCTGTCCGCCGGAGAGACACCACCTTAACTAACACATTTTCTGGGGGAGACACTGAACATCCTTGTATTTTTATTAAACATACACCTTCAGTATGTTAACAAAAAACATGTATATACATATTTATACAATAGATGTGTGTGTGTGTGTGTGTGTGTGTGTATATATATATATATATATATATATATATATATATATATATATATATATAGTTTGGACACATCTTCTCATTCAATGCATTTTCTTTATTTTCATGACTATTTACATTGTAGATTGTCACTGAAGGCATCAAAAAAGGTGAAAGAATTGAAAACATGTTTTACATTCTAGTTTCTTCAAAATAGCCACCCTTTGCTCTGAATACTGTTTTGCACACTATTGGCATCAAGAGGTAGTCACCTGAAATGTTGTTTTACGTCACAGGTGTCTTAGTTTTGATGCCTTCAGTGACAATCTACAATGTAAATAGTCATGAAAATAAAAATACAACGCATTGAAATGAGAAGGTGTGTCCAAACGTTTGGCCTGTACCATATATATATATATATATATATATATATATATATATATATATATATATATATATATATATATATATATATATATATATATATACATACAAAACCCTGTTTCCATATGAGTTGGAAAATTGTGTTAGATGTAAATATAAACGGAATACAATGATTTGCAAATCATTTTCAACCCATATTCAGTTGAATATGCTACAAAGACAACATATTCATACTGATAAACAGTTTTTTTTTTTGCAAATAATCATTAACTTTAGAATTTGATGCCAGCAACACGTGACAAAGAAGTTGGGAAAGGTGGCAATAAATACTGATAAAGTTGAGGAATGCTCATCAAACACTTATTTGGAACATCCCACAGGTGAGCAGGCAAATTGGGAACAGGTGGGTGCCATGATTGGCTATAAAAGTAGATTCCAAGAAATTCTCAGTCATTCACAAACAAGGATGGGGCGACTTTGTCAACAAATGCGTGAGCAAATTGTTGAACAGTTGAAAAAAAACCTTTCTCAACCAGCTATTGCAAGGAATTTAGGGATTTTACCATCTACGGTCCGTAAAATCATCAAAGGGTTCAGAGAATCTGGAGAAATCACTTCACGTAAGCAGCTAAGCCCGTGATCTTCGATCCCTCAGGCTGTACTGCATCAACAAGCAACATCAGTGTGTAAAGGATATCACCACATGGGCTCAGGAACACTTCAGAAACCCACTGTCAGTAACTACAGTTGGTCGCTTCATCTGTAAGTGCAAGTTAAAACTCTCCTATGCAAGGCGAAAACCGTTTATCAACAACACCCAGAAACGCCGTCGGCTTCGCTGGGCCTGAGCTCATCTAAGATGGACTGATACAAAGTGGAAAAGTGTTCTGTGGTCTGACGAGTCCACATTTCAAATTGTTTTTGGAAACTGTGGACGTCGTGTCCTCCGTACCAAAGAGGAAAAGAACCATTCAGATTGTTATAGGCGCAAAGTTGAAAAGCCAGCATCTGTGATGGTATGGGGGTGTATTAGTCCCCAAGACATGGGTAACTTACACATCTGTGAAGGCGCCATAAATGCTGAAAGGTACATACAGGTTTTGGAGCAACATATGTTGCCATCCAAACAAAGTTACCATGGACGCCCCTGCTTATTTCAGCAAGACAATGCCAAGCCACGTGTTACATCAACGTGGCTTCATAGTAAAAGAGTGCGGGTACTAGACTGGCCTGCCTGTAGTCCAGACCTGTCTCCCATTGAAAATGTGTGGCGCATTATGAAGTCTAAAATACCACAACAGAGACCCCCGGACTGTTGAACAACTTAAGCTGTACATCAAGCAAGAATGGGAAAGAATTCCACCTGAGAAGCTTAAAAAATATGTCTCCTCAGTTCCCAAACGTTTACTGAGTGTTGTTAAAAGGAAAGGCCATGTAACACAGTGGTGAACATGCCATTTCCCAACTACTTTGGCACGGGTTGCAGCCGTGAAATTCTAAGTTAATTATTATTTGCAAAAAAATAAATACATTTTATGAGTTTGAACATCAAATATCTTGTCTTTGTAGTGCATTCAATTGAATATGGGTTGAAAAGGATTTGCAAATCATTGTATTCCGTTTATATTTACATCTAACACAATTTCCCAACTCATATGGAAACGGGGTTTGTATACATATATTCAAATTAATCGTGATTTATATTTGTAACAATTCTTAATCGATAAAAAAATGATATATATGTATGAAAGGGACAAGCGGTAGAAAATAGATGGTTGGATATATGGGGGGGATTGTTTGAATGTTTGGGTTGAATTTTAATAATCAAATCCAGTTTTTTTAAGTAATGCGTGCGTGTGTGTGTGAGTGTGTGTGTGTGTGTGTGTGTGTGTGTGTGTATGCGTGCCACTAGATATAGCCTGCGTACCACGAGGGGTACATGTTCCACAGTTTGCTTTAGATGTTATGTATTGTCTTCACAGAGTAGATGTGTATTAAGAATGTGTTGCATGCACATCCGCTACGTCCACAATGCTGTTGACTTTGTCAGGTCCAGACAGGAACATTGTTTGATGTCTCAGTAGTGCACTGGTAGAAGGAGATGAAGCGTCGGTGCCCTCATGCCCCTAGCTTCACATTCAAAGGGCAGAAATTCCAGCTCTGCTTCAAAGATAGAGAGGCACAATAGACAGAGCACTTCCCATATTGTGACCCTCTGCTCTTTGAAATAGACACAAGTGTATCTCCAGAAACATCTTTTTTTCATTCATTTTCTTTTTTTTTTTTTTTAACTCATTCACTCCTTTTGTTTATGCTCTGTGCATGTGCTGCGTGAAGTCCTCCACAGACAACCTCGGGAGGTGTGCCTCTGCTTGATGGCGCTGGGAAGGATTGCCGCCAGGTGACCAGATTAAGCTTTTATAAATCCAGGGTGGAATTTAGCGATGATAAGTACTTTTGTGTTGACCTTGTATATCTTACTTTAAAACCCCATCTGTATAACTGTACAGTATTTATTTTTATTTTGACCCATCTGTATAAACACTTTGAGATTAAATTCAGCCAGAAACCTAAATTCTAAGTAGTGAAATGTAGATTTTTGTAACTTTATAAATGATTAACTTGTAACAAAGTGCAAAGTTAAACTGTATAATTAAAAAAACTAATGGATTGATTTAGTAAACAAAAATATAAATGTATTAAAATAGTTATGTGTCCCATTCTACTTACACCTCAGGAAAGCTGAATTTAACATCCTTGATCATCCAGAAGAAAAAGTCTGGCCTGTGCTGGGTTTTCTACGCCATGATATGTGCCTTTGCGCCATTTGGCCACTTGATGGCACTGTTGGCTCACCTTCTCCCTTCTCCCTCTGCAACCAAACATATGTTAATGCTTTAATTAGAGTTGCAACAATTAGTCGACAGACGGTAATCGACAATGTCGATAATAAAAAAAAATCGTCAACAAATATTTGTTGTTGTCGTTGCGTCACTTAATATGATTTTGATGTGATTTTTTTATACTTCCGAGGGAAGTACAGCCCAGCCTCGACTGCATATGAAGCCGCACGAGGACAAGAAAATTGGCGACTGAGAAGCAGAGTTACTGAAATTCAAGTTTATGGGATATGGTGCACTTTTATTTTTTTTATTTTTCACTGTGTTTTTTACTTTGCGTAATAAAGTAACCCCATTGATTCCTTAGTAATGTATGTTTCTTTTGGTACAAGTTACTATAATAGCTTTTGGAAATGAGTTAAAATGGACTCAAACATGTAGAGCAGATCATATAAGCGATAATCGCATTAGTCGACTATTAAAATAATTGTTAGTTGCATCCTTAGATTTAAAAGGCCTACTGAAATGCGATGTTCTTATTTAAACGGGGATAGCAGGTCCATTCTATGTGTCATACTTGATCATTTCGCGATATTGCCATATTTTTGCTGACAGGATTTAGTAGAGCACATCAACGATAAAGTTCGCAACTTTTGGTCGCTGATAAAAAAGCCTTGCCTGTACCGGAAGTAGCAGACGATATTCGTGTGACGTCACAGGTTGTGGAGCTCTTCACATGTGCACATTGTTTACAATCATGGCCACCAGCAGCGAGAGCGATTCGGACCGAGAAAGCGACGATTTCCCCATTAATTTGAGCGAGGATGAAAGATTTGTGGATGAGGAAAGTGAGAGTGAAGGACTAGAGGGCAGTGGGAGCGATTCAGATAGGGAAGATGCTGTGAGAGACGTGTGGGACCTGATATTCAGCTGGGAATGACTAAAACAGTAAATAGACACAAGACATATACATACTCTATTAGCCACAACACAACCAGGCTTATATTTAATATGCCACAAATTAATCCCGCATAACAAACACCTCCCCCCTCCCGTCCATATAACCCGCCAATACAACTCAAACACCTGCACAACACACTCAATCCCACAGCCCAAAGTACTGTTCACCTCCCCAAAGTTCATACAGCACATATATTTCCCCAAAGTCCCCAAAGTTAAGTACGTGACATGCACATAGCGGCACGCACGTACGGGCAAGCGATCAAATGTTTGGAAGCCGCAGCTGCATGCGTACTCACGGTACCGCGTCTGCGCATCCTACTCAAAGTCCTCCTGGTTGTCAAGACTGGGACTGTGGCGTGGTTTGTTCTCCCGAGGTGCAAGTGATTTGGACCAGACATGGCGTGAAGGTGAATACATGATTTATTTTAACACTTTATCAAAAAGGAACAAACGAAAAGCGCGCACAATGGCGGAGGTACAAAACTAGGCTATTGAAAACAAAACTTGCACATAGGCAGAAACTGTGAACAATTAAACAAAAACACTAACTGTGGCATTAATAAACAAAAAAACTTACTTGGCATGGACTATGAAGTGCGCAGAGGTAAGAGTGTGACAGGGGTATGAATCCGGATGTCGCCAGAAAGACAAACTGAAAACAATGAACTTAAATACTACAGACATGATTAACGAAAACAGGTGCGTGACTCAAAACGTGAAACAGGTGCGTGACGTGACAGGTGAAAACTAATGGGTTGCTATGGTGACAAACAAGAGTGCACAATGAGTCCAAACGTGGAACAGGTGAAACTAATGGGTAACCATGGAAATAAGACAAGGGAGTGAAAAGCCAGAAACTAAAGAGTCCAATAACTAAACAAAACAAAACATGACTAATACAAAACATGGTCACACAGACATGACACTGGTAAGAGTCTCTGTTGTCCCAGTTCTCCACAGGCCAATGGTAAAGCTTGACTGTCATCTTCCGTGAATGTAAACAATGAATCACCGGCTGTGTTATCCGGCACAACAGTCAAGGGGTGCATTCTACGGCGGGGGTGCGTTATCCGGCACAACACCTGCTGCAATACACCGCTTCCCACCTACAGCTTTCTTCTTTGCTGTCTCCATTGTTCATTGAACGAATTGCAAAAGATTCACCAACACAGATGTCCAGAATACGGTGGAATATTGCGATGAAAACAGACGACTTATAAGCTGGCCACCATGCTGTCCCAAAATGTCCTCTGCAATCCGTGACGTCACGCGCAGGCGTCATCATACCGAGACGTTTTCAGCAGGATATTTTGCGCGAAATTTAAAATTGCACTTTAGTAAGCTAACCCGGCCATATTGGCATGTGTTGCAACGTTAAGATTTCATCATTGATATATAAACTATCAGACTGCGTGGTCGGTAGTAGTGGGTTTCAGTAGGCCTTCAATTGACTGATGATGAGCGTTTTTCCACCAACAAGAAGGTGGTGTCATGTTTCATTGCCTGCTTTACTTTCGCTCTGAAAGCGGTTGCCAAATTAGAAATAACGCGACCACAAGTTGACACAACAATCCAAATTATTGATCATAGATCTGGTTATAATTGACCACTTTTCACCGTTTAAAGGGGAACATTATCACAATTTCAGAAGGGTTAAAACCATTAAAAATCAGTTCCCGGTGGCTTATTTTATTTTTCGAAGTTTTTTTCAAAATTTTACCCATCACGCAATATCCCTAAAAAAAGCTTCAAAGTGCCTGATTTTAACCATCGTTATATACACCCGTCCATTTTCCTGTGACGTCACATAGTGATGCCAATACAAACAAACATGGCGCATAGAACAGCAAGCTATAGCGACATTAGCTCGGATTCAGACTCGGATTTCAGCGGCTTAAGCGATTCAGCAGATTACGAATGTATTAAAACGGATGGTTGTAGTGTGGAGGCAGGTAGCGAAAACGAAATTGAAGAAGAAACTGAAGCTATTGAGCCATATCGGTTTGAACCGTATGCAAGCGAAACCGACGAAAACGACACGACAGCCAGCGACACGGGAGAAAGCGAGGACGAATTCGGCGATCGCCTTCTAACCAACGATTGGTATGTGTTTGTTTGGCATTAAAGGAAACTAACAACTATGAACTAGGTTTACAGCACATGAAATACATTTGGCAACAACATGCACTTTGAGAGTGCGGACAGCCCAATTTTCATCAATTAATATATTCTGTAGACATACCCTCATCCGCGCTCTTTTCCTGAAAGCTGATCTGTCCAGTTTTGGAGTTGATGTCAGCAGGCCAGGGAAGCTAGGGTCGATATTCTTCTCTTGATCATCTTCGGTGGCATAAGGGACGGTGTGAGCCAAGACATCCAGGTGGTTTAGCTCGCTCGTCTGCGGGAACAAACTGCCGCCATTGCTTGCCGTGCTACCGAGGTCTTTTGTCCCTGAATTGCTCACACACTCCGGCAGATTCAATGGGAGTCTGGCGGCAGATTTCTTTGACTTTATCGTTGGAAATGCATCTGCTTTGAGTGTCGCAGGATATCCACACATTCTTGCCATCTCCGTCGTAGCATAGCTTTCGTCGGTAAAGTGTGCGGAACAAACGTCCAATTTCTTGCCACTTTCGCATCATTGGGCCACTGGTGCAACTTGAATCCGTCCCTGTTCGTGTTGTTACACCCTCCGACAACACACCGACGAGGCATGATGTCTCCAAGGTACGGAAAACAGTCGAAAAAACGGAAAATAACAGAGCTGATTTGACTCGGTGTTTAAGAAAATGGCGGATTGCTTCCCGATGTGACGTCACGTTGTGACGTCATCGCTCCGAGAGCGAATATTAGAAAGGCGTTTAATTTGCCAAAATTCACCCATTTAGAGTTCGGAAATCGGTTAAAAAATATATGATCTTTTTTCTGCAACATCGAGGTATATATTGACGCTTACATAGGTCTGGTGATAATGTTCCCCTTTAAAGACTCTTAGACCGTTTAAAGTCAACAATTTCGAGTCTAGGTTGTCCATGGTCTGCGAGTTCAAAGACCATCAACAGTTCAGGACTTTCGAGTAAAGAAAATAAAAAGCAAGGTTATGGAGAAGGAAAATGTGAATTCCCATTTGATAAACATACATAAGCATAGTTTGCTTCATTGATTCCAATGTCCGTCATTTGTCCGTCCCAGCGTAGGTAGTAGTGGGGACTAAATATTACAATTTAGAAGATTGACTCTCTTTCCACTAAATAGATGCTTTACGTGTTTATTATTATTGCTGACTTATTGTCAAGTTAGCCATGATCAGCCTGGACAGAGCTGGGTGTACCACCTTAAGACTTTGCAGCGGTCTAAAGGATGCACAGTCCTAGGATCATGAGTGACCAAAATATTCTTTAAAAATGTAGGTTGGATTCCGAGTTGCCTAACCAGCAAGCTTAATTTTTGCAAGGATTAGTCAACATAATCACAACAACGTTGATTATACAATACAATCGACAGAGAAGTGTTATTTTCGACGAATCGCTTAATACCATTTCAATTGGTAGACCACCAGGAAATGTTCATGTTTACACTTTTATTCATTTTTGTAAATAACTGCATTTAAATAACTCTAACAGTACCGCATACAAATACTTTTTGCACTGAATGCCATATTTACAGGACATGTTAATGTATTTTACACTTATGTTATATACTTACTGCAGTGGTTCTTAACCTGGGTTCGATCGAACCCTAGGGGTTCGGTGAGTCGGCCTCAGGGGTTCGGCGGAGGTCAAAACACACCCGACTCATCGTGTAAATAAAAACTTCTCCCTATTGGCGTATTATGGATACGGCAACAGCAGAAGTCACACTGATTTGCAGGTGTGTAATTTGTTGTGAGTTTAGACACTGTTTTAGTTTTGTTCTTTGAACAAGGTGATGTTCATGCACGGTTCATTTTGTGCACCAGTAAAAAAACATGGTAACACTTTAGTATGGGGAACACATTCACCATTAATTAGTTGCTTATTAACATGCAAATTAGTAACATATTGGCTCTTAACTAGTCATTATTAAGTACTTATTAATGCCTTATTCGGCATGGCCTTATTATAACCCTAACCCTCTAACCCTGGCCCTAATCCTCTAACCCTAACCCGAACCAAATAACTCTAAATTAAGTCTTTGTTACTTAGAATATGTTCCCCTAGTGTCCAAAAAACTCTAAATTAAGTCTTTGTTACTTAGAATATGTTCCCCATACTAAAGTGTTACCAAAAATATGAATTTGAAAAAAAAACAACATTATATTTATCACTAAAGAAGGGTTCGGTGAATGCACATATGAAACTGGTGGGGTCCAACAAGGTTAAGAACCACTGACTTAGTGGAATAAAGTAAAACCATAAGTTTATTTTGTCACAATTTAATTCACTATAATGGGTTTTAAAAACGAGTTAAAGGCAAGTCTTAACCAATAATCGTTTGACTAGTCGACTAATCGGAAAAAAAAAAATCCTGACTAGTTGATTACTGAAAAAATCGTTAGTTGCAGCCCTACAAAGGTATCGCTTACTGGTAAATGACAAGCAAAATTGATTTTGTAATGATTCATTTTTACATATGTGATCAATATCTGTCTTGTATTCTGTACTTAGGTATGGAGTGGATCCTCCAAACCTAGTGAAGTTGGAGAGCGAGATAGAGAGGGAGGAGGCAGGGCACACATCTCCATCGGCCCCGCTACCCTTCTCCTTTTTTCCATCCCCGGCGCTTTGCTCACGATCACCGACCACTCCTTCCTCACCAGTGCCCCTTACTCCAAGTATAACCTGTCTTCGTGAAGACCACACCCCCCTCGTCACCTCTGATCGTCCATCAGCCACCACAGACCCAATGCCCATATGCTTATCCCCCCCTCAGTCCTACTTGTCTGGCCCTAAACTCTGCACAACTTCCACACAAACCTCCAATAGCACATCTACAGCTTCGCTTGGCCACACCCAAACGGCTACAGCAGCAACACCTCCTACAGCCTCCCGGCCGCCAAACCCGAACTATCATTCCAAATACAGCAGCCGAAAGAGCAACAGCACACCCAACATTTTGGATGACATTGTATGTATTATTTAAGTTTTCAATATACAATGTTTATATTGCAGTACTGCACTATCTTAACACTTTGTGTCTCATTTTTCAGGTGAGAAACATAATCGAAAATCCACCCTGCAGCTGTCCGAACAGGTTTCCCATTGAAAAGCAGCCCAAAGGCTGTTATCGTGTCGGGGAAAAAGTTCTTTACATACGAGTAAGTCATGAATGCCCACACTTAAAGGGGAAGTGCACATTTTTTTTGCAAGTTTGCCTATTGTTCATGGGAGGAATCATTTCTACCTCTAAATCACTTTAAAAATGCATTCAAAAACCGTCAACAATACTTCATTCACAATCCGTAACCTGTAAAATAACCAAGCTGTATCGACATTGTTTTTGTAAGAGTGAACACTGAGGAACTCTCTTTCTAGCGTAGTAACAAATCGGCGTAAAAGTTAGCTATGGCAAGAGATAAGATAGCTTCTACGGCAACACGAAACGCATTTGGGTTTGCAATGGACAACACAATGCGATAGGAAAAACATGAACAATCATATTACAGTATGTGTAAAGTATTAGCCGACATTTCATGTTTTGTTTGTACACTTTTAGTTTATTATTCTTCGGTCAATGGTCAACAAAATAAACAAACAGTTGTACATTCATAGATTGAAAATGAAAATGTTGCAGACCGAAAGGGTTTAGGGTGAAGTTGAACACTTATTGCGCCTAACCCTGTAAACAATGTCAAGTACAAGATGAACTTCCGAAAATTATGAAATGTTTTTTGTACAACATATTATAAATACACATTATACACAACATAAACACAGTTCAATTATATACACAGTAAAGGCATGTGAAATATCCTTGTACACGTGTTAAACCTTTGTACCAATATATATACCATATACAAACAATTATCTTCCATTATTATTTATATCCCACATTTAGTATTTTAATTAACATTGATCATAGTATTAACTACTGTGTTGATTCAAGAGTGATATATTGTTTCAAGACATTGGTCTTAAAGTGTTTTTTAAATGTGTGAATGGAACTGGAACATTTTAAGGAATCATCCAAGCTGTTCCACAGTTGAACCCCCCTGACAGAAACACATCTACTTTTTAAGCTTGTTCTTATTTTAGCTTTCTGGAAGTCAGCTGAACCCCTGAGGTCATAGGGTTTCTCTCTGGGTTTGAACCTCTCCTGTAGACACCGAGGCAGCATGTGGTTATGAGCTTTGTACGTCACAATAGCAGTGTTGAAGTCAACAAGATCATGCAGTTTTAATGTTTTTAATTTATTAAACAGAGCATTGGTATGGTCATGATAATCTGCATAATTTACAATTCTAATAGCTTTCTTTTGAAGTAAGAATATAGAGTTGATGTTTGTTTGGTAATTGTTACCCCAGATTTCAACACAATAATTAAGATAAGGGAGTACGAAAGAATTATATAACATATTAAGAGCCTTTTGATTTACGGAGTTTTTGATTTTATGTAACATAGCAATATTTTTTGCCATCTTTGTCTTAAGTATATTTATGTACAGTTTAATTACAATACATTTAATTTATCATCTATATAGATTCCCAAAAATTTTGTTGAATACACCCTTTCTATCTCCATATCATCAATTCTTATATGACACTGTATGTTATTTTTCCTATTTCCAAAAATTATATATTTTGTTTTATTTAGGTTGATTGACAGTTTATTGGCATCAAACCATTGCTTTAGTATGTGGAGTTCACTCTCTACAGTCTCTAGGAGTTGGCCAAGGTCTTGCCCAGAACAGTACAGACTTGTATCATCAGCAAAGAGAATACAATTGAGTTTTTTAAAGATTTTGCAGATATCATTAATATACAATAAAAACAATTTTGGTCCCAGTACAGAACCTTGGGGCACTCCATGTGTTATAATCTTTTTATCTGAATCTACATTGTTCATATGCACATACTGTTCTCTGCCACCAAGATAACTTTTCAACCAATCATGAGCAAGCTAGCACACAGCTAGCCAGACAGCGTATGTACTGTAGTTGTACTAACACGCATGACGTGCTGCGTGCATCATGATCGATATAAAGTATGACTCACTCGATGGACAGATGTTCGTCTGATCCAGCTGGCCGGGGACATTTTTTCCGGTTTATTTGGGGTAAGCACGCCATTTATGTCGAAATAGCTTATCTCCAAATTCCATATTTGCAGCTTCGATTCGCTTTCACCTCACTCTCCTGGCTTCTGTCTGCTCCAACGTGTCACCCTCTTCTTCGTGCTTACTTCTATAAGCAGTAGTTTATCTTCCGTTTATTCAGATTAAAAAAGATAAGGTTGTTAATACTCATTTGTCAACAAATAGTCGTCTTTGTTGTCTGTTACCAAGTCTGCCATGATTAGAACACACAAGCGTTTTGTATCCTGAAGTAGAAGTAGTGTGCTGCTATGGAAACAGAAATCAATGCGCAAAAGAAGGCATTGATTAAAATGATCAAAATACGGTAAGAATTGTGCATATTACATATTGTTATGATCGTGTCTGTTACTACATCATTTATAGATTTGCAGTGTGTATATAAAACTTTGATGGAGGGTTTTGAAGTTGTTTTAGAGGGCTTTGATTTGATTTTGATTTTTTATTACGGATCCCCATTAGCTGGTTGCCACAACAACCCACTAGTCTTCCTGGGGTCCACAAACTCAATACAATTACAAGTAAAAGCATATAATTATAACTACACAATACAAAACCAAACAAAAATCATCAACAAGCAAACTAGTTTACAGACTCAGATAAAATATTAGTTTCCTTTTAAAAACCTGTTTACTTTCAATGCCGGTGAGAATTTGAGGCAGGTTATTCCAGAGCAATACAGATCTATAAATAAAAGATTTCCGCAATGTATTCTTCCTCGGAAGAGGGACTACAAAATGACCCTCACTAGACACCCTGGTGTTATGATTATGCCTAGTGCTACTGTAAACTATTTGGGCCATAAGAAAAGCAAGAGCTTTACTACTAGTGGTTACTGATTTGAACAATATTAGAGTATTAGCTGACAACCTGTTCTGCACTGTTAGTTAGGAAAGAGAAGCATGCATTTGGTTAACATTGGTTCTTAGTGAATAACCCAGAACCAGCCGTGCTGCCCTATACTGGACAATCTGATCTTACTGGCTTTGATGGCTACAACAGTGACTCCGCATCTTTCAAGCGTTTTTTTTATCATCTTTAAAATCCTAATTAAAAAAAACAAAACATGTGTGTTCTTGTCTTTCATAATGATTGTGAACAATAGGCAAAATTCACCCCAAAAAGTGCAGTTCCCCTTTAAAGGAGAATTTTGCCAATAATTCAGAATCCTTAAGAGAGACGAGAACACATTTGTTTTTCTTTTTTAATGCCTTCTAACTCGTAAATAAACGTAAATAAAAGTCAGCTTACAATGGAGTCAGTGGGGGGTCCTCTATTCCACCTCTAAATAACCATGCAAAAAGCGCCAACAATACTACATTTACATTTCGTGACCTGAATATTAACCAACTATTTGCGAGCGCTAACATTAAGGACCTATTTTTATTGGTGCATTTTCACATTGAGATAACGTCCTTATGCTGCTGTATTGATATCATCAGCTGGTGAGCTCCTTCTTTGCCTCTTAGCTCGTTAAAGTTTCTTCTAGATTATAAATTATGCCTCTCACCTGTATAGTAGAAGGTTGAGGACATGATCTGAGAAGTTGATCATCTTTGACAACCAATTTAGACCCGAAAGACGCTTGGTTCCACCCCCCTTTTTTCTTTGCGTGGATTATGAGTCATTCTTCATCTGAACGGACATATATGAACATCCTAACAGTCAGCATCCCAGTGAGACCAGACATTGTACAGTAAGTGTATTGAGTTATGTTTGTTGGCTCTCATGAAGTCTGCAGTGAGTAGTCATCAGTGTAATTGTTGGAAGGAAAAAGCGAACGTTGTGATGCGTTTGTGAAATGATTGTATGCTTAAAGTGATCAAAATATGTACATTTCACCAGTGTTGGGACTAACTGTAGAGTCTAAATGTAACGCCGTTAGTTTCGGCGGTAACTAGTAATCTACCGCGTTATTTTTTATATTCAGTAACTCAGTTATCGTTACTACATGATGCGTTACTGCGTTATTTTTACATTATTTTTTATGTAGTATCGGCTAGAAAAAGAAGAACTGAGTGTGTTTTATTGGAGCGCTGCAGTGTCGTCCTTCTGAATGTTCTTGTGTAACAAGGGCAAGCGATCAAATGTTTGGAAGCCGCAGCTCCATGCGTACTCACGGTACCGCGTCTGCGTATCCAACTCAAAGTCCTCCTGGTAAGAGTCTCTGTTGTCCCAGTTCTCCACAAGCCAATGGTAAAGCTTGACTCTCATCTTCCGGGAATGTAAACAATGAAACACTGGCTGTTTTATCCGGCACAACAGTCAGGGGGTGCATTCTACGGCGGGGGTGCGTTATCCGGCACAACACCTGCCGCAATACACCGCTTCCCACCTACAGCTTTCTTCTTTGCTGTCTCCATTGTTCATTGAACAAATTGCAAAAGATTCACCGACACAGATGTCCAGAATACTGTGGAATTTTGTGATGAAAACAGACGACTTAATAGCTGGCCACCATGCTGTCCAAAAATGTCTTCTACAATCCGTGACGTCACGTGCCGGCATCATCATACCGAGACGTTTTCAGCAGGATATTTTGTGCGAAATTTAAAATTGCACTTTAGTAAGCTAACCCGGCCGTATTGGCATGTGTTGCAATGTTAATATTTCATCATGGATATATAAACTATCAGACTGCGTGGTCGGTAGTAGTGGGTTTCAGTAGGCCTTTAAATCTGCCTGGTTAGGCTTTGTGTATGTCACGTGTGCCTTCCTTAGGTGAAACCAGGTTTACAGCTATGTTATTATTAAGCTGTTTGTTACTTATGTATGTTATGTTGCAGCTATTTAAAATAGTTTTGTCAATTTGTTCTGGCCTGAAATAAATTGGCCCTTTGAAACATAGCTTTGTCTTTGTGTGTTGTATGTAGACCACATTGCTTAGCAGAGTTCAGTGATGCAAATGCATGTCAAGTTGATCAGCAGATTGTAGTATTCTCCAGTGCAATAACAGTACTGAAATAAAGGCTAAAAGGGCATTAATGGGAGCTTTAAAAAAAAAAAAAAGAAAAAAAAAAAGTAACTAAATAGTTACTTTTCACAGTAACGCATTACTTTTTAGTGTAAGTAACTGAGTTAGTAACTGAGTTACTTTTGAAATATAGTAACTAGTAACTGTAACTAGTTACTGGTTTTCAGTAATTAACCCAACACTGCATATAACATGTTATTATGAATGTGCCTGTTACTACTGTATATACTTACAGTGTGTATATAAAATGTTGATGGAAATATTTGGGTGTTTTTTAGGCTCTTTGTAGGCAGAATAGAGCGACTCATAGGCTTCATTTTAAGATGACTTTTGCTCTCATTTATTTACTCGTTAGAATGCATACAAAACCAAAAAAAATACACGTGTTCTTGTTTTATATAAGGATTGTGAATGATAGGCAAAATACCCCCCAAAAAGTGCAGTTCCCTTTATATATTATTCTTCCTTTTAAATGTGCTTTACTGTGCGTACGACCAACATGCATCAAGTCAGGCAATTTGTATGGTTAACACCCAGAACACTCACTGACAGCCTACCTAATTATCTCTTTAATTTACTGTATGTACTTCACTTGCGCTTAACCACCATGTAGCACATGCTGCAGTGGAGACAAACTATAAACTATACCCTATAAACTATAACTATAAACAATTGCAAACTACAAAATATATTGTACTAATAGTGTGCGTTTGGCGAGTGATCAACTAAGACTGCCTGGGCAATTGAAAACATTTAAATGAGTTTTTTTGTGTGTTGGCTGTCACCATGGAGACAGTCATCTGTATACTCCAACCTGTGGTGTGTTTCACTATATGTGGAACAACCATACTTGCCAACCTTGAGACCTCCGAATTCGGGAGATGGGGGCGTTGGGGGCGTGGTTGGGGGGCGGGGTTGAGGTGGAGGCAGCATACCCCTTCCCCTTCGAGCTTTTCTGGATGAAATGAAATTCTTTTTTCCAATCATTTTGGAACTTGCAAGTGTATTTCTTCTTCTTTCACATCGTCGCCATGTCTCTTCTTCGTTCTTCTGCTACGTCTCCTTCTTGTTGTGTGTGCAGTTGTGCACTGAGCTTCAAAAGACGTAGATGTTAATGTAGCGTCCCGGAAGAGTAAGTGCTGCAAGGGATCCTGGGTATTTGTTCTGTTGTGTTTATGTTGCGTTACGGTGCGGGTGTTCCCCCGAAATGTGTTTGTCATTCTTGTTTGGTGTGGGTTCACAGTGTGGCGCATATTTGTAACAGTGTTAAATTTGTTTATACGGCCACCGTCAGTGTGACCTGTATGGCTGTTGATCAAGTATGCCTTACATTTTCATTAAACCAGTTAAAAGATCATACAACATGTCAGCATTTCTTGACATCTTCGAGTAAAGACTGTTGTTAAACCCGTTCAACGCTGCATTGATATGTGTCTGAGCCGGTACGCTGTCTATATGGAGGAAAAGCGGATGCCTGGACAGCATGCGGCTATTAAGGGGTGAAGGTTTCAGGTGAGAGGGAACGTTAAAGGCAGTGTCTTTAAGGCACGCCCCCAATTTTGTGGAAATCGGTAGAAATTCGGGAGAATGGTTGCCCCGGGAGATTTTCGGGAGGGGCACTGAAATTCTGGAGTCTCCCGGGAAAATCGGGAGGGTTGGCAAGTATGGGAACAACTATGGTATGCACCACCTTTTCTGGACAATACAGAAGTAGATATAGACAACAAAACTTACATTTTAGCATGCCAAAGATGCGCTCTGGGAGGTCCTGCGGTGTTATGACGGTGCGTCTGAAATTATCCAGTAGAAAGAAAATGCGTGTTTTGAAAAGTTTATTTTTATTTTTATGAGATATGTTGATAATATGTCTATTTAATATATTAGATGTACGATATTAATATATCTCCTATAAAAAAAACGGAGTGTCATTAAAAACAACGCCTTAACCCAATCGTAATTTTATGAAGGAAATTACGAAAGAAAAATAATGCTTGGAGAATTTTCATATTAATGTCAACTATACAAATAACTCTGCTATATGTCTGCACGGATTTGGCAACGCAACATTTTGACACTCCCATACACTCCAAAGTCCATATCCTTACTCTCTATTGCTACAGTGCTGTAACACATACTTGCCAACCTTGAGACCTCCGAATTCGGGAGATGGGGGGGGGGGGGGGGAGGTTGAGGTGGGCGGGGTTGGGGGGCGGGGTTTAGTGGTAGCGGGGGTGTATATTGTAGCGTCCCGGAAGAGTTAGTGCTGCAAGGGGTTCTGGGTATTTGTTCTGTTGTGTTTATGTTGTGTTACGGTGTGGATGTTCTCCCGAAATGTGTCTGTCATTCTTGTTTGGTGTGAGTTCACAGTGTGGCGCATATTTGTAACAGTGTTAAAGTTGTTTATACGGCCACCCTCAGTGTGACCTGTATGGCTGTTGATCAAGTATGCCTTGCATTCACTTATGTGTGTGTAAAAGCCACAAATATTATGTGACTGGGCCGGCACGCTGTTTGTATAGAGGAAAAGCGGGCGCGACGACAGGTTGTAGAGGACGCTAATATTGTTGTCCAGGTGGAAATCGGGAGAAATTCGGGATAATGGTTGCTACGGGAGATTTTCGGGAGGGGCACTGAAATTTGGGAATCTCCCAGGAAAATCGGGAGGGTTGGCAAGTATGCTGTAACACCTTTAAACTTAGACTTAGACTTAGACTTAGACTTAGACTTAGACTTCCTTTTTATTGTCATTCAAATTTGAACTTTACAGCACAGATAAGAACGAAATTTTGTTACATAAGCTCATGGTAGTGCAGGATAAAAAAGCAATAAGGTGCATATATAAATAATAAATATATATAAATAATATCTAAATATATATATATATATATAATAAATAAATAAATAAATATATATATATATATATATATATATATATATATATATATATATATATATATAAATAAATAAATAGATTACTGTACAGATAAATATATTGCACTTTTTCACATGTGTCCACGTTTATGGATGTATGTTATATTGTCTTTTTTATTCCAGCGAGTTAATCCATTTTGGGGGGAGTTGAGGGGATAATTTAATTTAATTATGATGGGTTCAAGAGTCTTACGGCCTGAGGGAAGAAGCTGTTACAGAACCTGGAGGTTCTGCTTCGGAGGCTGCGGAACCTCTTTCTAGAGTCCAGCAGTGAAAACAGTCCTTGGTGGGGGTGGGAGGAGTCTTTACAGATTTTCTGAGCCCTGGTCAGGCAGCCGCATTTTGCGATCTCCTGGATAGGAGGAAGAGGAGTCCTGATGATCTTTTCCGCCGTCCTCACCACTCTCTGGAGAGACTTCCAGTCTGAGGCATTGCAGGCTCCAGTCCAGACAGAGATGCTGTTGGTCAGTAGGCTCTCTATAGTGCCTCTATAGAATGTGGTGAGAATGGGGGGAGGGAGCTGTGCTCTTTACATCCGACGCAAAAAGTGCATGCGCTGCTGAGCTCTTTTTACAAGAGCTCCGGTGTGTAGGGACCAAGTTATATTGTCAGTTATCTGCACCCCCAGGAACTTGGTGCTGCTTACTATACTGTACTACTATTAACTTGCTGTATGCATATAAAACCATTAGCTAATCATATACCATATTATGTTGCTATTATTCAGAGCTCCTCTTTCCTAGTCGAATCACATTCACACATATTCAGAACATTGAGGTGCAGAGGTGGGTAGTAACGCGCTACATTTACTCCGTTACATCTACTTGAGTAACTTTTGGGATAAATTGTACTTCTAAGAGTAGTTTTAATGCAACATACTTTTACTTTTACTTGAGTATATTTATAGAGAAGAAACGCTACTTTTACTCCGCTACTTTTACTCCGCTACTTTTATCTACATTCAGCTCGCTACTCGCTACTAATTTTTATCGATCTGTTAATGCACGCTTTGTTTGTTTTGGTCTGTCATAGTGCCTACGTTTCAACAAATACAGTCACTGGTGACGTTCACTCCGTTCCACCAATCAGATGCAGTCACTGGTGACGTTGAACCAATCAAACAGAGCCAGGCGGTCACATGACCCGACTTAAACAAGTTGAAAAACTTATTGGGGTGTTACCATTTAGTGGTCAATTGTACGGAATATGTACTGTACTGTGCAATCTTCTAATAAAAGTTCCAATCAATCAATCAAAATTGTGAAGGAAAAAAGACCCTTTTTTATTTCAACCGTACATCTCGTCAAAAGCCTAAAGACTGACTACACAGTTCCTGTCTTCACAATAAGTGCCGCTCCATCGCGCATGCGCTTTCAAAATAAGAGTCTCCAAAAGCCAGCGCAAACAAGCTAGCAAGCTACGGAGTTTGCCGCCAATGTATTTCTTGTAAAGTGTATAAAAACGAATATGGAAGCTGGACAAATTAGATGCCAAAAACCAAACACTTTCATGTGGTATTAGACAGAAAGGAGGAACTTTTTTTCTCCTCCATTTGAAAACGTGGCTGTTATCATCACTGCTGTCTGATTCCAATCAATGCAAGTCATCAGAATCAGGTAATACACCAACTTATATTCTTGTCTTCATGAAAGAAAGGAATCTATATGTGTTAAACATTCATGTATATTCATTAAAACACCTTTAACATGTAAACAAAAACGGCAAAATAAATAAATATAAATTATATACTGTATATATCAATGTATATATATATATATATATATATATATATATATATATATATATATATATATATATATGTATATATATATATATATATATATATATATATATATATATGTGTGTGTATATATATATATGTGTGTATATATATATATATATATATATATATATATATATATATATATATATATATATATATATATATATATATATATATATATATATATATATATATATATATATGATATGTGTGTGTATGTTACTCATCAGTTACTCAGTACTTGAGTAGTTTTTTCACAACATACTTTTTACTTTTACTCAAGTAAATATTTGGGTGACTACTCCTTACTTTTACTTGAGTAATAAATCTCTAAAGTAACAGTACTCTTACTTGAGTACAATTTCTGGCTACTCTACCCACCTCTGTTGAGGTGTCACTACTCTTTTCTGCACTTAGAGCAGTGAGTGAGTACTTGGTGGAGAAACCCATGTTGGCAATTATATTACTGTAGGTCAGATGTTTCTTGTCGTCGGTCGCCAAGGTTGTGCACATCACATCTCAGAAGGGTTCGGCACTATATGCACAAACTCTCCAGATCAAGAAGTTTTTGAGGCTGTCGCTTGGCAACTTGGTTTTAGCTCCCGCAACAGATTTTCTATTGGATTAATATCTATAGAGCAAGTTGATTATTTTGAGATCTTACTGTGCTTCTTCTTGAGCCACCGCTTTGTTGCCTTGGCCTTGGTCGCATGTATATTATCTATGGTACTGACGGAGAGGCTGGAGAGGGTGGGTGGTTAGTAGGTTTTAGGATTGTTGAATAGTGTCTTGATCATTTTGGAAAACAGTGGAAGTAAGGGAAAGTGGTAAAACATTAAAAAGATTTGGAGTTTGTGAAATGGTATTTGTCTCCAGTAGTCCAGTCCACTTTAGCTATTTTCGTTTAGTTACGAGTTGAATAGTTTGAACGTAGCAGTCACTTTTACGACGACAATTAGTTTGCTCAATGCAGTTACTATACACATTTATTGTTAGGACATGCGGATGCTTTGTCTCATATTACATAATGTAAAGTCAAAAAAACACTCTTTGTACTTGCTGTATGTATCATCCGAGCACATTGTTTGATCATTATCGAACAATTTTAATGAAAAAGTATTTGATCGCTACTGCTTTTTAATCCCGAAAACAAACGACAATACCCTATGGATGACACTGTATTTATTTTTAGACCCCCGGCTGACCAGCAGCTAGCAGCAAATTATGTGTCTCCATGCATACTCCCCTAAACTAATAATAATCACTGCATTTCTTAATATCTTAAGTAGGGATGTTAATGGCTTTTTGCCGATATCCGATATTCCGATATTGACCAACTCTTTAATTACCGATACCGACGATACCGATATCAACCGATATATGCAGTCGTGGAATTAACACATTATTATGCCTAATTTGGACAACCAGGTACGGTGAAGATAAGGTACTTTTTTAAATAATTAATAAAATAAGATCTATAAACTAAAAACATTTTCTTGAATAAAAAAGAAAGTAAAAGAATATAAAAACAGTTACATAGAAACTAGTAATTCATGAAAATTTGTCAAATTAACTGTTAAAGGTTAGTACTATTAGTGGACCAGCAGCACGCACAATCATGTGTGCTTACGGACTGTATCCCTTGCAGACTGTACTGATATATATTGATATATAATGTAGGAACCAGAATATTAATAACAGAAAGAAACAACCCTTTTGTGTGAATGAGTGTGAATGAGTGTAAATGGGGGAGGGAGGTTTTTTGGGTTGGTGCACTAATTGTAAGTGTATCTTGTGTTTTTTTTGTTCATTTAATAAAAAGAAAACAAAAAAAAAAAAAAAACGATACTGATAATAAAAAAAATGATACCGATAATTTCCGATATTACATTTTAACGCATTTATCGGCCGATAATATCGGACATCTCTAATCTTAAGTATCATCATTAAGTAACATTATCACTGAAAGCAGAGGCGAAACATCTCACACAACAAAAGCAAGCCAGGAGCAGGCATACATTAGTGACCTTTAAGATGTATATATTGAACCACGTTGCCTAAGAAAATAAGCAGCTATTAACAGAAAATGAACAAGTAATTGAGAGGATAATATAACAACAACTCAATGTCAGCATTGTCACAGTCATTACACGATTTGGAAGAGGAGGGCTGATGGATCCATATATTGGTGTTGTCGATACGAAGGGTGGTATCAGTATATGAGTGATACTACAGTGTTTAGATCGATACTTTAATTTTCTCTTCTTTTTTTTACTGTTTTGGTAAATGTTTACAAACTCATGGAATAATTCCCTGTAAGTAGAAGGACTTTCAAGGGGGAAAAAACAAGGTCTTTAAATGAGTGGTAGATAGTAGTTTTTGTTTAGTTATTGTGTACTATTGGCTTTGTTTTGCTCAAATAATTGTATGTAATAAAAGAAAATAAGGAACTAATAAGTACGTGTGATCGATATCTTTATCGGACAATTTCATTCATGGATAATTGGTATTGGAATTGTCAGCATAAAACTCCGATCGAAAAATCCCTAGTTATGATTTTGAAGTTTGGATAGGATTTTTGGATTGATGAAACGGGCAGGAGGTTTCTAGAAATGTTTTTTAGCGATTGGAAAAAGAATGTATCATGGAATGGTTTACCCCAAAATAGATTATTATTATTATTAATGATATAAATAATATAATAATATAAATATTAATATACATTTTTGGTATAAAAATAACAAGATGTTGATTCATTTGTGGTTTTATCAGAAATGTGACTAACTGTTTTGCCATTTTTTTAAGATGTTGGTGGCTTTCAGCCTCCTCTTGTCATTCACCACCTGTATGTTTCAGTACAAAGGCTCAAGCAAAGGCCTTCTGGGAGGCAGGGTTGCTTGGCAACCAATGGTCTGGATAGGACTGAACTGACAATGATTTTATTCAGTACATAGCCCTTCAGCATAGAGTTCAGACCTGAGGGGAAAACAAACGTGGCTCTTTCAGGATGATTTTTGCAAAGATATGGCCGTTGTGTGCAGTTCAAATAACAGCCCTCTTGGGAGTCCATGTGCTTCCATGTGGGAGGAATTTTCCTTTTCAGATGTCTAAGATATGTTTATATAAAGTATTTATAGTTAGAGTAATGCTGTAGTATATAAGTCTTTTTATGAACCTTTCTATGTGTTATGTTTCTTTGTCGATTGGCTTACTCACAAGGCATGTAGGGACTTGAATTGAATTGAACATATATA
The DNA here is from genome assembly GCF_033978685.3 of Nerophis lumbriciformis. Taxonomy (NCBI): domain Eukaryota; kingdom Metazoa; phylum Chordata; class Actinopteri; order Syngnathiformes; family Syngnathidae; genus Nerophis; species Nerophis lumbriciformis. Next base: position 42,165,504 of record NC_084562.2, read on the forward strand.
GTTCCATGCACTGTAAAGAGTTAAAGGTAGGGTGGTATATAAGTATAGCTGTACCTCAACTTACGAACACATTGCGTTCAACGACCCAGCTTGTTACTCAATAACACTGGTATTTCAAATCAGTTTTTTCCTATTTCCTATTTCGGAAATCCATTTAATCTGTTTAAACATGTAACATGCCTTTTGAAAAGATGAACACACTTTTAGTTAAGAAATATTGTTTGAAAAACCATACACTAGCATTTAGAACAAACAACAACAGTAGTTTTATTAAGTAATGTAATAATATTGTTCAGCAAACTTTTGTATGTGTCTGCTTCTTTGTAACAATAGCAAGTAGTCAAAGTTGACAACAAGCCATATGTACACTGTAAAAAAAAAATCCTATTTTTATGGTTAATTTACTCTAAATTTCTACTGTAATTTTTCTATTTTATTAAATAGTTTATAAAACTGTAGAATTGAAAACATTATTTGTAAATAAACAATTCGCCTGTTATTTTAAGTAATATGCCAGTAATGACAAACTATGTATATTTCTATTTTTTTTACAGAAAAATACCAAATTAATCATACATAGCATTTTCTGTTTGCAGAACTGTTTGCATCGTCACTTTATTAAAGGTGGTTGATCTTAACAATTTAGCAAAAATCTGTAAAATTACGATATTTTTCCGCAAAACGTTTCATGAAAATTTCTGTAAATATAATGTTTTTGATCATTATTTGGTTTACAATGTTTTACTTTAATTTTATGGTTTTCGTTTGGCAACCGTAGCTGCCATTAGATGACCGCTTTTTTACAGAATTTTTTTTTACAGTGTATTTTTTGTACCGAAAGTCATGCTCTGTCATCCAGTTTATAGAGTCAGGATCGCAAGAATTTGGAAAAACTCTGTAGAATAAAGGTATTTTTCTGCAGAACTGTTTAAATCGTCACTTTATTAAAGGTGGGTTGATCTTAATAATTTAGCAAAAATCTGTAAAATTACGATATTTTTCCGCAAAACGTTTCATGAAAATTTCTGTAAATATAATGTTTTTGATCATTATTTGGTTTACAATGTTTTACTTTAATTTTATGGTTTTCGTTTGGCAACCGTAGCTGCCATTAGATGACCGCTTTTTTACAGAATTTTTTTTTACAGTGTATTTTTTGTACTGAAAGTCATGCTCTGTCATCCAGTTTATAGAGTCAGGATCGCAAGAATTTGGAAAAACTCTGTAGAATAAAGGTATTTTTCTGCAGAACTGTTTAAATCGTCACTTTATTAAAGGTGGTTGATCTTAATAATTTAGCAAAAATCTGTAAAATTACGATATTTTTCCGCAAAACGTTTCATGAAAATTTCTGTAAATATAATGTTTTTGATCATTATTTGGTTTACAATGTTTTACTTTAATTTTATGGTTTTCGTTTGGCAACCGTAGCTGCCATTAGATGCCCGCTTTTTTACGGAATTTTTTTTTACAGTGTATTTTTTGTACCGAAAGTCATGCTCTGTCATCCAGTTTATAGAGTCAGGATCGCAAGAATTTGGAAAAACTCTGTAGAATAAAGGTATTTTTCTGCAGAACTGTTTAAATCGTCACTTTATTAAAGGTGGTTGATCTTAATAATTTAGCAAAAATCTGTAAAATTACGATATTTTTCCGCAAAACGTTTCATGAAAATTTCTGTAAATATAATGTTTTTGATCATTATTTGGTTTACAATGTTTTACTTTAATTTTATGGTTTTCGTTTGGCAACCGTAGCTGCCATTAGATGCCCGCTTTTTTACGGAATTTTTTTTTACAGTGTATTTTTTGTACCGAAAGTCATGCTCTGTCATCCAGTTTATAGAGTCAGGATCGCAAGAATTTGGAAAAACTCTGTAGAATAAAGGTATTTTTCTGCAGAACTGTTTAAATCGTCACTTTATTAAAGGTGGTTGATCTTAATAATTTAGCAAAAATCTGTAAAATTACGATATTTTTCCGCAAAACGTTTCATGAAAATTTCTGTAAATATAATGTTTTTGATCATTATTTGGTTTACAATGTTTTACTTTAATTTTATGGTTTTCGTTTGGCAACCGTAGCTGCCATTAGATGCCCGCTTTTTTACGGAATTTTTTTTTACAGTGTATTTTTTGTACCGAAAGTCATGCTCTGTCATCCAGTTTATAGAGTCAGGATCGCAAGAATTTGGAAAAACTCTGTAGAATAAAGGTATTTTTCTGCAGAACTGTTTAAATCGTCACTTTATTAAAGGTGGTTGATCTTAATAATTTAGCAAAAATCTGTAAAATTACGATATTTTTCCGCAAAACGTTTCATGAAAATTTCTGTAAATATAATGTTTTTGATCATTATTTGGTTTACAATGTTTTACTTTAATTTTATGGTTTTCGTTTGGCAACCGTAGCTGCCATTAGATGACCGCTTTTTTACAGAATTTTTTTTTACAGTGTATTTTTTGTACCGAAAGTCATGCTCTGTCATCCAGTTTATAGAGTCAGGATCGCAAGAATTTGGTAAAACTCTGTAGAATAAAGGTATTTTTCTGCAGAACTGTTTAAATCGTCACTTTATTAAAGGTGGTTGATCTTAATAATTTAGCAAAAATCTGTAAAATTACGATATTTTTCCGCAAAACGTTTCATGAAAATTTCTGTAAATATAATGTTTTTGATCATTATTTGGTTTACAATGTTTTACTTTAATTTTATGGTTTTCGTTTGGCAACCGTAACTGCCATTAGATGACCGCTTTTTTACAGAATTTTTTTTTACAGTGTATTTTTTGTACTGAAAGTCATGCTCTGTCATCCAGTTTATAGAGTCAGGATCGCAAGAATTTGGAAAAACTCTGTAGAATAAAGGTATTTTTCTGCAGAACTGTTTAAATCGTCACTTTATTAAAGGTGGGTTGATCTTAATAATTTAGCAAAAATCTGTAAAATTACGATATTTTTCCGCAAAACGTTTCATGAACATTTCTGTAAATATAATGTTTTTGATCATTATTTGGTTTACAATGTTTTACTTTAATTTTATGGTTTTCGTTTGGCAACCGTAGCTGCCATTAGATGACCGCTTTTTTACAGAATTTTTTTTTACAGTGTATTTTTTGTACCGAAAGTCATGCTCTGTCATCCAGTTTATAGAGTCAGGAGTCAGAACGAACCAAAACACGTCAAACGCAGCATCGGCAGCTTCTCCATATTTTCATTGATAAATGTCCATTCAAACATTCATGGCCGCGTGCAACGGAAGCTGGCTCCGGCTTGTGTGATGCGGACTGCTAACTGGTAGGACATGTTTTCAGTGGTTTGTTTCTCTGATTCGGTCATCCGCTACTACTCCTTCGCACCAATTTTCTTAGTTAGGGTGGTTGGAGGGCTGGATTGTGTCGATCTCTGCATGGCAAAATGCAACTTAATGCATAAAAAAAAACAAAGAGATGGCTTGCATCTCAAAATATTGGTAGTTTCAGATATTTGTAAGTTGAGGTACCACTGCACAACACTGTAGCGGTGTGGCTGTTCTAGCTACAATGGTGCCTTGGGCAATTAGCAGGAGTACATTAAAAATATCAGAGGGATGTACAATGTCAGTGGCTAATTGGTCATCAGTTAAAACCCATTTAGTTTTTTATTAACTGTATTTAAAACTCCATCTACTTAACACTCTTCCAAATTACAATCAATGCTATCAGCTTCTGTTTGTCTACAATACAGACACCGCCAGTAGCAGGTGCTCTCTCCATAGGGTCAGAGGTCACTGATGTTGGGCTTGATAGAGGTTCTGGTTCACAAATGTATGTGGTTAATCTTTTGTTTAAACAGGGCTCACATGTTCCGATACCCCAGATCCATTCAACCATGTTTTATGGGCCTTGCATGTGCACTGGGGCATAGACATGCTGGAACAGAAAAGGTACTACCCCACACCGTTTCTATGAAAATTGCCCCAAAGGTCTTGGTAAGATAAAGAATTCAGGGTGAACCAATGCTCTTGCAATTAATTTGACTTTACTCTACTTGCAATTTTTTGAAACCACTTTTTTGTCAATATACAGGATAAATAAAAATGAACTCTCCATATTAAAAAACTAGATGTTGGATGGCCATGAGGCTTAATCAAAATTCAACCTGACACGTGAAATCGCATTGACTAATTTCACCATTGACTCTTATGGGATGGAAGCCATAACCTTATCGTACCTTCTCAAGATCTTTCAAAGTCTTTAGTTAGGTTGTCATCAGCTATTCTAGCTCTAATGACGCATTCTGCTAGACTCCCCTTCAGGGGTGGTATTAAACATTTTCGTCGGAAAATAACATACAGTACACGCTTGGCCTTTCGTTAAATTCGATAAACCAGTGGTGAACTAACCCCCTCACTACTCAATCTGATTTAATCCATCTAATTTAAGCAGTATGGTGGCGCCGGTATCACACCTGGTGATGGTGCACATTCGACACTCACAGCCTGAGCGGATAAGCAAATAGTCTCACGCTCATCACAGATAAATCTTGCCCCTGAGTAATACCAAATTCCAAATTAATGCATCATACATTAGATGTATATATATTTTTTTAAATGAGTAAAAATGTAAGTAGTATTTTAAAACCGAGTGTTATTTATTAGAAACTGCCAAATTAGCCTTGAATACTCTATGTTCATATTACAAATTGAAAAGGGCCACAGTTTCAGGAACCCAAGGGCTCAGGGGCCGGACATCGAAATGTGGATGTTTCGTCAGAAAGTGCCTCCGCAGGTGATATTTATTTGAGACTGCATTTACTTAATTCCAAAGTCAACACATTGGCTTTCATTCACACCGGACTGTCAATAAATTCATTATTCTGCCCTTGCTACTCAATTCCAGCATGTGCAGCTAGTTAAAAGCATGAAGAAACAGAAGCTCTTGAAGTTTTGTTGAGGATTAATGTACCTTCTTCTGCTTTCTTTTTATTCCTCAGTTTTATTTCTTTATACTTCTTTTTACTTCATTTAAGTTTGTAAGACTGAAAATATAAACATAAGATAAACTTAACACAAGTATCACGTCCATTGTGTATTTTACATAAATAATGTCCATTGTGTATTTTACATAAATAACATAGGTTTAGTATTAATATTTCCACACAATGTCTACACGTATAGAAATTACACAAAATTCACACACCAAACATTGCACACACTGTATCCATCCATCCATCCATCCATCTTCTTCCGCTTATCGAAAGTCAGGTCGCTGGGGCAGCAGCCTAAGTATAGAAGCCCAGACTTACCTCTTCCCAGCTACTTCGTCCAGCTCTTCCCGGGGGATCCCGAGGCGTTCCCAGGCCAGGTGGGAGTCATTGTCTCTCCACCGTGTACTGGTACTTCCCCCGTGGTTTCTTACCGGTCCGACTCACCCTAAACACCTCCCCAGGGAAGCGTTCCTGGCTTCTCCAAACTCCTCCCATGTCGGAGTGTTTGCCTCTGCAACCGCCAAAGCCGCACACCACTTCCTGCTGGTACCTGTCCGCTGCCTCCGGAGTCCCATGAGCCAAAAGGATCCGATAAGACTCCTTCTTCAGCTTGACGGCATCTCTCTCCATTGGTGTCAACCAGCAAGTTGTGGGATTACCGCCACGGCCGGCACCGACCACCTTGCAGCCACAGCTTCGATCGGCTGCCTCGAGAATAGAGGCACGGAACATGTTCCACTCGGACTCAATATCCAGCACCTCCCTCATAACATGTTCCAAGGTGGGAATTGAAACTCTCTATGACGGGAGACTCTACCTGAAGTTACCAGCAGACACTCACCACGAGTTTGGGCCTGCAAGGTTTGTCCGGCATCCTCCCCTACCACCGGAGGCGACTCACCCGAGTGTCCAAAACATGAGACCGCAAATCCGATGACACAACCAACCACAAAGTCGATCATCGAACTGCGACCTAGGATTTCCTAGTGCCAAAAGCACTGTTTGAACATGGTGTTTGTTATGGACAATCTGTGACAAACACAAAAGTCCAATAACAAAACACTACTCTGGTTCAGCAGCCGTTTCTCCCAATCACGCCTCTCCAGGTCTCACTGTTGTTGCCAACATGAGCATTGAAGTCCCCTAGTAGAACAAGGGAATCACTAGAGGGAGTACTGCAGATTACTCCCTCTAGGGACTCCAAAAAGGACAGGTACTCTTAACTGCTGTTTGGTGCGTAAGCACAAACAACGGTCAGGACCCGTCCCCCCACCCGGAGGTGGAGGGAAGCTACCTTTTCGTCTACTCCAACATGCAGGCGGGGCAACAAGTATTGCCACCCCAGCCCACCAGAGTGGAAGAGAGTCCAGCCCCTATCGAGAGGACTGGTTCCAAAGCCCTGCCTGTGCGTCTAATTGAGAGCGACTAGATCCAGCCGGAACTTCTCTACCTCGCGCACCAGCTCAGGCTTCTTTCCCCACAGCGAGGTGACGTTCCCACGTCCCAAGAGCTAGCTTCTGTAGCCGAAGATCGGACCGCCAAAGGCCCTGCCTTCGGCTACCACCCAGCTCTCAGAATACCCGACTTCTTTGGCCATTGGACGGGTATTCATGGAAGTCTTCTATGTGACATCAAAATTAAACCTAAGGTGTAGCGTTGTCTATTGGTCAAATTTAGCGCTAAATGTACTAAACGAGGTTGTTTGGCCCGCAGGCCTTGACTTTGACACCCATGCTCTAAACCAGTGTTTTTCAACCACTGTGCAGCGGCACACTAGTGTGCCGTGAGATACAGTCTGGTGTGCCGTGGCAGATTATCTAATTTCACCTAATTGGGTTAAAAATATTTTTTGCAAACCAGTAATTATAGTCTGCAAATGATGTGTTGTTGTTGAGTGTTGGTGCTGTCTAGAACTCGGCAGAGTAACCGTGTAATACTCTTCCATATCAGTAGGTGGCAGCCGGTAGCTAATTACTTTGTAGATGTCGGAAACAGCGGGAGGCAGTGTGCAGGTAAAAAGTTATCTAATGCTTAAATCAAAAATATACAAAAGATGAGTGCCCCTAAGAAAAGGCATTGAAGCTTAGGGAAGGCTAGGCAGAACGAAACTAAAACTGAATTGGCTGCAGAGTAAACAAAAACAGAATGCTGGACGACAGCAAAGACTTACTGTGGAGCAAAGATGGCGTCCACAATGTACATCCGAACATGACATGACAATCAACAATGTCCCCACGAAGAAGGATAAAAACAACTTAAATATTCTTGATTGCTAAAACAAAGTAGATGCGGGAAATGTCGCTCAAAGGAAAACATGAAACTGCTAAAGGAAAATACCAAAAAAGAGAAAAAGCCACCAAAATAGGAGCGCAATACATTAACTAAAACACTACACAGGAAAACAGCAAAAAACTCCAAATAAGTCGTGCCAGTACACCTACATTGAGACAAGAGCTATATTGATGCATGGTTGGTTATGGTTTAAAGCCATATGCCAAAATTGCAATAACGACTTTTTACTGTCAACTGTGCCTCTGGATTTTTTATTCGCGAAAAAATGTGCTTTGGCTCAAAAAAGGTTGAAAAACACTGCTCTAAACATTCACAAATGCTCTTGATGTGTGGGGGTAAAAATACTGGAACATAAATTATTGTTTAAGAAGGACAGACACTTTCCAAACGCAAAACATCCACAAAGAATGTCCACAACTTGTTGACAACAGAGCAGGGACAATAAGGTGCTTTCTGCAATTCTGATTATTGCTATTACGATTTATATTTAACACAACAGTAAAGTAATTTGACAATGAGCTCTAAGTATCTGCTTTTACTGCCATCTATTGTGTACTTTTACGTCGGTTCAGTATAAAACGAGTAAAACATCAGGACAGCTTTTTTTTTTTTTTGTGATTTTTGAGGATAGGGTCACAAGGAACTCTTCAAACATTGATAACAAATCTAATTCATAAAATCACCAGTTGAAACAACGTTTTTGGACAAAAATGCGCCTCAAATACGTCATTTTCGGCCGCGACAACAACAAAGGAAGCCCACATAATCCTTGAGCAGGGGTGTCAAACTAAATTTAGATAGGAAAAATCTACTCACAAGTGGGCCGGATTTGTAAAATCACGGCACGATAACTTCAATAAAGACAACTTCAGATTATTTTCTGTTTTTAAAAATAGAACAAGCACATTCTGAAATTGTACAAATCATGTTAGTTGTATTTTTTACACTTACATGTTGCGGTTAACAGTATTCTATTTTTATTTGTCGTTCTTTATATATATTCTGAATAAATTATGTGATAATGTTCATCAGTCAACTCATTGGTGTTAATTTTCAATCTATCAAGATAAAATAATTACCGTATTTTTCGGACTATAAGTCGCAGTTTTTTTCATAGTTTGGTCGGGCTCCAGTGCAACTTATATATGTTTTTTTCCTTCTTTATTATGCATTTTCGGCAGGTGCAACTTATACTCCGGTGCGACTTATACTCCGAAAAATATGGTATATCCAAATCAAATTACAGTATGTTATTTATGTAGTTTGATAGTTTTTCTCGACTGATGTACTAACATCATGTGGTTTATTTTGTACATATCTACAAAGATACAAATAATTACTATTGTGACATCCAGTGGACACATTTAGAACAGCAGTTTCTTTCATTCGAAAATTTCAGGTACATTTTTATACTCCGTAAACTCATCCCTCAGGCCGTACGTTCGACCCCACTGTCCGAGAGGGACCGCTTTGTGATATGTCAGTGTTTTTGTGCACATAATCGTATATTGTATGATTTGCACTACCTATTTCCTCAATTGAGAATGGAGCCTCCTATTGAGCCGGACCCCATCCGTCACCCAGAAGCGCACAGCTGCCACGGCGTGTGCAAAGAAACATGCCCTGAACCTCCTTCACTCTCCACCATGGTGACCTCCAGTCGAGTGTGTACATACCTTTGTAACGAGCACATACTATTGATTTGCAAGATAAAGTCATTAGCAGGGGGCTTAATCGGACAGCTTGTTAATGAGCGACTGAGCGTGACCGCCCCCTCCCCGGGCGTAAACTTCCAGCCGCCCGCCCGTCTTTCTGTCTATTCCCTCCGGAGACCATTCAATCACGGTGGCCTTGAAGTGCTCGGCCATTCTTTGGCGTGAAAAAAAGAGGAAAGCTGTCCTTTCTTCTCTCTGCCCAATTAGTCTCTCCTTTAGCTTTGTGACTGTGTCATTGGGACGAGAGACACTTACACTCCAACGATAATGCAGCATCCATTCTTTGTCCAACACATCATCTGCCTATGAGATAAAAGGAAGATGACGCACATTTCATTTCACACTTCCTGTTGACTCCCTTGAAGGATTATATTTGTCAATACACCTGTTGTTGAGACTAATTGGATTTCAAACATTATTTCATAAAATTGTGCCAATACTCAAGTCAGGGGTCCCCAAACTACGGTCCGGATCCGGCCCGCCAGCGTCCAAAATCCGGCCCGCGGAATTTCCCAAGTTAAAAAAAAAAAAAAAAAAAAATATTTTTGTATTATTATTTAAAAATCTGTCATTTCTAATCCATTTTCTACCGCTTGTTACCCTCGGTGTCTCCTAGCCACACCAAAAATGCATTTTCCCATCGATAACGTGACATCATCGCACTCGGAATATATATATGTATATATATTAGAGATGTCCGATAATATCGGCCTGTTATCGGCCGATAAATGCATCAAAATGTAATATCGGAAATTATCGGTATCGTTGTTTTTATCGGTATCGTTTTTTTTTGTGTTTTTTTGTTTTTGTTTTTGTTTTTTAATTAAATCAACATAAAAAACACAAGATACACTTACAATTAGTGCACCAACCCAAAAAACCTCCCTCCCCCATTTACACTCATTCACACTCATTCACACAAAAGGGTTGTTTCTTTCTGTTATTAATATTCTGGTTCCTACATTATATATCAATATACATCAATACAGTCTGCAAGGGATACAGTCCGTAAGCACACATGATTGTGCGTGCTGCTGGTTCACTAATAGTACTAACCTTTAACAGTTAATTTGACTCATTTTCATTAATTACTAGTTTCTATGTAACTGTTTTTGTATTGTTTTACTTGCTTCTTTATTCAAGAAAATGTTTTTAATTTATTTATCTTATTTTATAAATATTTTTAAACAGTACCTTATCTTCACCATACCTGGTTGTCCAAATTAGGCATAATAATGTGTTAATTCCACGACTGCATATATCGGTCGATATCGGTATCGGTAATTAAAGAATTGGACAATATCGGAATATCGGATATAGGCAAAAAGCCATTATCGGACATCCCTAATATATATATATATATATATATATATATATATATATATATATATATATATATATATATATATATATACATTACAAGCTTGTAGGGATGATATAGCCTCTGTGTTTTTTTCTGACCTAACGTATATTCCGCTCTACCCCGGTATCGGTAATTAAAGAGTTGGACAATATCGGAATATCGGATATCGGCAAAAAGCCATTATCGGACATCCCTAATATATATATATATATATATATATACATTACAAGCCTGTTTCGCAGGTTTCCTCCAGGGAAACCTGCAAAAACAGGCTTGTAGGGATGATATAGCCTCTGTGTTTTTTTCTGACCTAACGTATATTCCGCTCTAACCCGGTATTGAGCACTGTATAACGGATAAACCACAGAAACCTCTACTATATATACATTATATATATGTGAATGTGAACTTAAATCACTTTGGTTATAATGCGTTGAAAACACACACTTTACTTTTACAGCATACCCTAATTGTTTTAGGAGGTTGTGTTAAAGCATTAGCTTACCGGTAGTTAATTTTTAGCAAACAACATGTTTTCTTGTATTTTCGTGGCAAGTCGTTTCAGACATTGAGGTGTTATGTCTAAGTGCTTCATTGTAAACTGCATCGAAATGAACCACGTTGTGTGTTTAAGTGTGTTGGAACTGGTTGCAAGCAGCTATTTAACAGATACAGAGCATTTAAGACTAAGTTTTAATAGCTCACTTGAAGGAACATGTCGCAGAAGGCCATGTTGTGTGTTGTCCAGTGAAAGGTTGTACAAATACGTTTAGGTTAAAATCATCTTGTACCGCTCACATGTCTCAGAAACACTGGCATTTTGCAGATATTTGTATTGGTGACAGGGCAGCTGTTGTTAACATGTGTGCCTCACAGTGAGAAGATTTAGAATACTGAGTGACTCATTTCAATTGCCAGGATTTTTCCTAAAGAAACAAATGACAGACTGAATGACTAAGCACAGCACAGCATTGCTTGCGCAATTCATACTTACCTTGACGGGAGAAAAAATTGTTCCCACCACTCGTGTTTTATTTTGACAAGATTTCAATCATTTATTTACATTACATTGTGTGTTTTTTATGATATACATGATCTCAATCAGCTAAGTATCAAAAGTATTGATATTTTGTTTTGAGAATCGATATTAGACCATATAGATCCACTATCGGCAATATCGATAATTCATTATCGATCCGTACATCAATACTTGCAACTGTGATTGTATTTTTAGGCAATTAGCGCTTCATTTGATTATTAGTATTATTTATCAACACACTGCTTTGGAGTCAGAAGTCAAGACCATAAGCAAATATTTAAAGATCAGCTGTTCCATCAAATTAAAAAGAACTGCAGTACGATATATTTTTGTCCACATATAAAGGCCTACTGAAACCCACTACTACCGACCACGCAGTCTGATAGTTTATATATCAATGATGAAATCTTAACATTGCAACACATGCCAATACGGCCGCGTTAGCTTACTAAAGTGCAATTTTAAATTTCGCGCGAAATATCCTGCTGAAAACGTCTCGGTATGATGACGCGTGACGTCACGGATTGTAGAGGACATTTTGGGACAGCATGGTGGCCAGCTATTAAGTCGTCTGTTTTCATCGCAAAATTCCACAGTATTCTGGACATCTGTGTTGGTGAATCTTTTGCAATTTGTTCAATGAACAATGGAGACAGCAAAGAAGAAAGCTGTAGGTGGGAAGCGGTGTATTGCGGCAGGTGTTGTGCCGGATAACGCACCCCCACCGTAGAATGCACCCCCTGACTGTTGTGCCGGAAAACAGAGCCGGTGTTTCATTGTTTACATTCTCGGAAGATGACAGTCAAGCTTTACCATTGGCCTGTGGAGAACTGGGACAACAGAGACTCTTACCAGGAGGACTTTGAGTTGGATACGCAGACACGGTACCATGAGTACGCATACAGCTGAGGCTTCCAAACATTTGATCGCTTGCCCGTACGTGCGTACCGCTATGTGCATGTCACGTACCTAACTTTGGGGACTTTGGGGAAATATATGTGCTGTATGAACTTTGGGGAGGTGAACGGTACTTTGGGCTGTGGGATTGAGTGTGTTGTGCAGGTGTTTGAGTTGTATTGGCGGGTTATATGGACGGGAATGGGGAGGTGTTTGTTATGCGGGATTAATTTGTGGCATACTAAATATAAGCCTGGTTGTGTTGTGGCTAATAGAGTATATATATGTCTTGTGTTTATTTACTGTTTTAGTCAATCCCAGCTGAATATCAGGTCCCACCCGCCTCTCACAGCATCTTCCCTATTTGAATCGCTCCCACTGCCCTCTAGTCCTTCACTCTCACTTTCCTCATCCACAAATCTTTCATCCTCGCTCAAATTAATGGGGAAATTGTCGCTTTCTCGGTCCGAATCGCTCTCGCTGCTGTTGGCCATGATTGTAAACAATGTGCGGATGTGAGGAGCTCCACAACCTGTGACGTCACGCGCATATCGTCTGCTACTTCCGGTACAGGCAAGGCTTTTTTATCAGTGACCAAAAGTTGCAAACTTTATCGTTGATGTTCTCTACTAAATCCTTTCAGCAAAAATATGGCAATATGGCGAAATGATCAAGTATGCTATCCCCGTTTAAATAGGAAAATCGCATTTCAGTAGGCCTTTAAATCCATTCAACGAGAAAGATAGAGTGCCATATTGACGAACATTATTTCCATGTTTTTTCGGGCCACATTAAATGACGCAGCGGGCCAGGTGTGGCCCCCACACCTTGAGTCTAATACCTGTGACTAACGCAGTAGAGTTTCCTCTTTATTCTTACGTATTTATTTTTTATTTATTTTTGTTTCTAACGAACAACAATATAATTGGCCCATGTGGCTGGAGAGAATATACTATTCAAATAAATAGAAAAAAGCAAGTTTTTCTTGTATTTTATTCAGTTAATTTTGTTATTTTGCACTCAAAAATTAGTTATTGAAAAATGTGTTTTGCACGTATTGTTATTACTCTAAAATAAAATATACGTCAGATTTGAGTTATATAACAGTATTAAATATATATATATATTTAAAATTTGACTGCTGAGGTCAGTGTAAAGCAGGGTGCAGTCCCATTTGTGGCCTATAAAATATTGCAGAGATAAAATCAAACAAATACAAAACAGTAAAAAGACTATGGAGAAAAAGCTGACATTTTGACACTAACAGCTAATAATAATATTAACACACGCTGTCACTTATAACACAAAGCTGATACAAATTTCTGTCTTCATTTTTTTTATAAAATAAAAAATATCACAATGTCCCCCGCATGCTTTTACTTTGTAGTATGCAGCCCTTGGTGGAAAGGCTTTGTTGTTGATTGTTGTCCTTATAATACTGGGTTGCCAATAGGGGATCCTTAATAAAAATTAAAAAAATCTAATCAAAAATATAAAAAAAAACACAAATGCTCACCACATGGTGGTGCTGCACGAAAACATCAGCATTAATAATGATTTTTTATGTTCCCATAATGACTCATCCAATAACGTTGAGATGCTTACAAAAGCATCTTTACTGTAAATTGTGTTAGGGCTTTCTGTTCCCTCCCAACAGCCTCAGAATCTGTGGATCTGGCTCAAGTCTGACTCCTACTGGCAGATGATTGAAACTCCTATGTCCCGAGGGAGCGTATTCATTTTTCAACAGGGCAAGAGGCGTCAGTAGACCAGGCAGGGAGGAGTCGGGGGAATCCAGAGGATGGTTTATAGCTTGGATTCTTAACCTTTTTGACCTCGGGGCCCAACTTGTCCACTACAGAGGGGCCCGGGACCCACTCGAATATTAACACTGAATTACAAATCTTACTCTTGATTTGAATCCTATTCAAGAACTATATCTAAGCTACTTATAATTTACCAGGATAAACCTAAAATAATGTAACTAAAACCTAAAAATAATTACTAATCAAATATACTACAAAAGAAGGCACTCATAAAACTGCTGAAAAATAAAAGGTACACACAATTACGCAGTGCTAAAATGAATGAATTAGAACTAAATTTATAATTGATTATATGCATATTTCTTAAATAAAATGTCAATAAAATTAAAGTGCAAATGAAAATACAGCTTGACCACTTTTAGTCATAATTTTTGCGCTTAAAAAAACCTTCTCTATGACATTAGCGTTTCTGTTTATTTGAGATTTTCAATTACTGCCACAAATGGTGGAAAGGTATATTTCATCTGAGTTCTGCTGTGGCACAGCTGAGAAACAAACTTTTTTTTTTGGCATCCCTCTAGGGGGCGCTCGCGGCAGACTATTGAGGGAGAATCCTCTGTTCATGTGCGTATCAACATATTTAGACCATCAGAAATGAAGATATCAGACATATCATACAGTAAATTATATTAGCAATATCATTGTACATTTGTTTAGCTGCTGGATGTTTTAAGGGAGTGTTTCAAACAAAGCCAATTGATTGGTTTTGGTGTCTGTTGGCATGTTTTTTTCAAATGCTGTTTTTTTTAATATGAGAAAACTTTTGGCAATATGCATTTTATTGCAAATGGATCATTCCAGACACACTGGCACCCCCAGAGCGCACCTTTAGTTTGCTAAAAAATAGACTGTGTTGTCGAGATTGCACTTCTATATCGCCCAGAAAAGATGGTTCGTATCATATTTGTCAGCTGTATATTCCACGACATAACGAAACAGTATGACATCATGAATGGAGTGTTTTCATTGGCACAGCCGTATAGCACATGCAAAATTCTCATTTGAATAGGTCGGCCTGCTCCACTTTCATACATGTTATCAATTTTCCACGCAGTCTTAGTAGATCACCAGGAACACACCCAGCGACAGCACTCTCTATGTTTTACATTGCACACGCTATTTAGCACTTGTTATTTGGATCTTAATAGATAAGGCCCCATGTGCATATATTTCGCAGAATTCTAGAAGAAATTGATCATTAACGCACACTTGTTAAACAATGTGTTAAAAAGAGTTTAAAATAGTGTTAAAAAGGTGTTTGCTAGTCAATCCGACGTGCAAGAATCGTGTATTAATTAAGCAAATGTACTGGAGAGGAGGCTACGCCGGATAGTCGAACCTCGGATTCAGGATGAGCAGTGTGGTTTTCGTCCTGGTCGTGGAACTGTGGACCAGCTCTATACTCTCGGCAGGGTCCTTGAGTGTGCATGGGAGTTTGCCCAACCAGTCTACATGTGCTTTGTGGACTTGGAGAAGGCATTCGACCGTGTACCCCGGGAAGTCCTGTGGGGAGTGCTCAGAGAGTATGGGGTATCGGACTGTCTGATTGTGGCGGTCCGCTCCCTGTATGATCAGTGTCAGAGCTTGGTCCGCATCGCCAGCAGTAAGTTGGACCCGTTTCCAGTGAGGGTTGGACTCCGCTAGGGCTGCCCTTTGTCACCGATTCTGTTCATAACTTTTATGGACAGAATTTCTAGGCGCAGTCAAGGCGTTGAGGGGATCTGGTTTGGTGGCTGCAGTATCAGGTCTCTGCTGTTTGCAGATGATGTGGTCCTGATGGCTTCATCTGGCCAAGATCTTCAGCTCTCACTGGATCGGTTCGCAGCCGAGTGTGAAGACACTGGGATGAGAATCCGCACCTCCAAGTCCGAGTCCGTGGTTCTCGCCCGGAAAAGGGTGGAGTGCCATCTCCGGGTTGGGGAGGTGATCTTGCCCCAAGTGGAGGAGTTCAAGTACCTCGGAGTCTTGTTTACGAGTGAGGGAGGAGTGGATCGTGAGGTCGACAGGCGGATCGGTGCGGCGTCTTCAGTAATGCGGACGCTGTATCGATCCGTTGTGGTGAAGAAGGAGCTGAGCCGGAAGGCAAAGCTCTCAATTTACCGGTTGATCTACATTCCCATCCTCACCTATGGTCATGAGCTTTGGGTTATGACCGAAAGGACAAGATCACGGGTACAAGCGGCCGGAATTAGTTTCCTCCCTTAGAGATAGGGTGAGAAGCTCTGTCATCAGGGAGGAGCTCACAGTAAAGCCGCTGCTCTTCCACATCGAGAGGAGCCAGATGAGGTGGTTCGGGCATCTGGTCAGGATGCCACCCGAACGCCTCCCTAAGGAAGTGTTTCGGGCACGTCCGACCAGTAGGAGGCCACGGGGAAGACCCAGGACACGTTGGGAAGACTATGTCTCCCGGCTGGCCTGGGAACGCCTCCGGCTGGACAAAGTGGCTGGGGAGAGGGAAGTCTGGGCTTCCTTGCTTAGGCTGCTGCCCCCACGACCTGACCTTGGATAAGTGGAAGAAGATGGATGGATGGATGGAAGTTAGTGAAACAACCAGTTTGTGTTGATGTTCAAATTTCCAGTGTTCGTGAATGCACCTCGGCATGATTGCTATTTAATGATGGAGGTTAGAGAATGTTGCTAGGTTAGAGAGTGACGGTGATGGATTTTTTTCAATGCATTCTCAGTCGTAAAGAAACATAAATAAAAGTCAACTTACAGCGGAGCCAATGGGAGGTCCTCTATTCTGCCCATAAAACCCAATAAATAAAACGTGACAAAAATACTCCATTTACATTTCGTGACTTGAATATTACCCAAGTATTAGTGATATTGTTATTATAAGCGCTAATGCAGACAAACTATTTATAGCGTGGGGGGGGTCACAAACTTTCATGCCTCCCACCTGGATAGTAGAAGGACGAAGACGTATTCTGACAAGTTTGTACACTTTGGCAGAAAATTTAGACCCGGGATGGCGAGAACGGAGGATTGTGAGACATTCTTCATCTAAATGGGAATATATGAACATCTTAGCAATCGGCATCCTAATGACAGCAGACATTGTACAGTAAGTTTTTTTTTTATTATGTTTGTTGGCTCTCATGAAGTCTGCAGTGAGTAATAACCAGAGATGTAGTGAAAAAAAGCAAACGTGATGCGTTTTTTTAAATTAATGTGTCACATATGATTAAAACGAGCAAAGTACGTAAATATTAAATGTTATTATAAATGTGCCTGTTCCTACATTACATATATACTTACTAGGGATGTCTGATAATGGCTTTTTGCCGATATCCGATATTCCGATATTGTCCAACTCTTTAATTACTGATACCGATATCAACCGATACCGATATCAACCGATATATGCAGTCTTGGAATTAACACATTATGCCTAATTTGGACAACCTGGTATGGTGAAGATAAGGTACTTTTAAAAAATTTTTATAAAATAAGATAAATAAATTAAAAACATTTTCTTGAATAAAAAAGAAAGTAAAACAATATAAAAACAGATACATAGAAACTAGTAATTAATGAAAATGAGTAAAATTAACTGTTAAAGGTTAGTACTATTAGTGGACCAGCAGCACGCACAATCATGTGTGCTTACGGACTGTATCCCTTGCAGACTGTATTGATATATATTGATATATAATTAGAGATGTCAGGTGGCGACTTGTCCAGGGTGTACCCCGCCTTCCGCTCGATTGTAGCTGAGATAGGCTCCAGCGCCCCCCGCGACCCTGAAGGGAATAAGCGGTAGAAAATGGATGGATGGAATTAGAGATGTCCGATAATATCGGCCTACCGATATTATCGGCCGATAAATGCGTTAAAATGTAATATCGAAAATTATCGGTATCGTTTTTTTTATTATCGGTATCGTTTTTTTTGTTTTGTTTTTTAATTAAATCAACATAAAGAACACAAGATACACATACAATTAGTGCACCAACCCAAAAAACCTCCCTCCCCCATTCACACTCATTCACACTCATTCACACAAAAGGTTTGTTTCTTTCTGTTATTAAAGGGGAACATTATCACCAGACCTATGTAAGCGTCAATATATACCTTGATGTTGCAGAAAAAAGACCATATATTTTTTTAACCGATTTCCGAACTCTAAATGGGTGAATTTTGGCGAATTAAATATTCGCTCTCGGAGCGATGACGTCACAACGTGACGTCGCATCGGGAAGCAATCCGCCATTTTCTCAAACACTGGGTCAAAACAGCTCTGTTATTTTCCGTTTTTTTCGACTGTTTTCCGTACCTTGGAGACATCATGCCTCGTCGGTGTGTTGTCGGAGGGTGTAACAACACGAACAGGGACGGATTCAAGTTGCACCAGTGGCCCAAAGATGCGAAAGTGGCAAGAAATTGGACGTTTGTTCCGCACACTTTACCGACGAAAGCTATGCTACGACAGAGATGGCAAGAATGTGTGGATATCCTGCGACACTCAAAGCAGATGCATTTCCAACGATAAAGTCAAATAAATCTGCCGCAAGACCCCCATTGAATCTGCCTGAGTGTGTGAGCAATTCAGGGACAAAGGACCTCGCTAGCATGGCAAGCAATGGCGGCAGTTTGTTCCCGCAGACGAGCGAGCTAAACCCCCCTGGATGTCTTGGCTCACACCGTCCCGAAGATGATCAAGAGAAGAATATCGACCCTAGCTTCCCTGGCCTGCTGACATGAGGGTATGTCTGCAGAATATATTAATTAATGAAAATTGGGCTGTCTGCACTCTCAAAGTGCATGTTGTTGCCAAATGTATTTCATATGCTGTAAACCTAGTTCATAGTTGTTAGTTTCCTTTTTGGCCAAACAAACACATACCAATCGTTGGTTAGAAGGCGATCGCCGAATTTGTCCTGGCTTTCTCCCGTGTCGCTGGCTGTCGTGTCGTTTGTCGGTTTCGCTTGCATATGGTTCAAACCAATATGGCTCAATAGCTTCAGTTTCTTCTTCAATTTCGTTTTCGCTACCTGCCTCCACACTACAACCATCCGTTTCAATACATGCGTAATCTGTTGAAACGCTTAAGCCGCTGAAATCCGAGTCTGAATCCGAGCTAATGTCGCTATAGCTTGCTGTTCTATCCGCCATGTTTGTTTGTGTTGGCTTCACTGTGTGACGTCACAGGAAAATGGACGGGTGGTTAAAATCAGGCACTTTGAAGCTTTTTTTAGGGATATTGCGTGAGGGGTAAAATTTTGAAAAAAACTTCGAAAAATATAATAAGACACTGGGAACTGATTTTTAATGGTTTTAACAATTCTGAAATTGTGATAATGTTCCCCTTTAATATTCTGGTTCCTACATTATATATCAATATATATCAATACAGTCTGCAAGGGATACAGTCCGTAAGCACACATGATTGTGTGTGCTGCTGGTCCACTAATAGTACTAACCTTTAACAGTTAATTTTACTCATTTTCATTAATTACTAGTTTCTATGTAACTGTTTTTATATTGTTTTACTTTCTTTTTTATTCAAGAAAATGTTTTTAATTTATTTATCTTATTTTATTTTATACATTTTTTTTTAAAAGTACCTTATCTTCACTATACCTGGTTGTCCAAATTAGGCATAATAATGTATTAATTCCACGACTGTATGTATCGGTTGATATCGGTATCGGTAATTAAAGAGTTGGACAATATCGGAATATCGGATATCGGCAAAAAGCCATTATCGGACATCCCTATATATAATGTAGGAACCAGAATATTAATAACAGAAAGAAACAACCCTTTTGTGTGAATGAGTGTAAATGGGGGAGGGAGGTTTTTGGGGTTGGTGCACTAATTGTAAGTGTATCTTGTGTTTTTTATGTTGATTTAATTAAAAAAAAGAAGAAAAAAAAAAGAAAAAACAAACGATACCAATAATAAAAAAACCCGATACAGATAATTTTCGATATTACATTTTAACGCATCTAACACATCTCTAATACTTACAACATGTATATACAATCTTAATGGAGGTGTTTGAATGTTTTAAATGACTTTATAGGAGAGGGGCTCCTATAGGCACCATTTATTTAATATTTAGAATGCATTAAAAAAATACATCCGTCGTCACGTCTTTCATAATGATTGTGAACAAATTTAAAAAAGAGTGCGCTTCCCCTTTAATAGCTTCAACTTCTGTTTGTGTATGCTAGATGCCCCGCCTACAGAAACAAAGACAGTGGATGACTGACAAAATGCTTCACTCTGTCATTCACATTCCACAATAGATAACTCAAAAAATTATGGGCACATTTGTCTTCACCTTATGGGATGTCCGAAATGGGGTAAGGAATAAGTGGGGGCTGATCCGAATCAGACTTTTTTACTCAGGCAGGTAGGGCCTGGAGGAGGTCTGGGCTCTCCAAGTGCTTATCTCGTTAGATGTGTGTGTTTTCATTAGGGATGGGTCCCTTTCATTTTTGAATGGATACGGTATCAATTCCCAAGTGTTGGGAAATCAACTCAACGGCACCAATTTTCAATGCTTTTGTTTGTCTTTAAATGTGTTAATAAATGTTAATTATTCAATAATACATTTATTTTTAAGTAATTTAACATTAAACACTGAGTTTCATTTGCAAACATTATCAAGAAGACCTTTCATGCAGTTGCAATTGCAAAATGTTAGTTGGATTGGGGACAGGAGCAGACCCAACAAAGCAACCAAGAGAGCCGACTCCACCCTCAGCCGCCCATCTGGACTTGCAAGTCCAAGTCCATAGTTAAATGATAAATGGGTTGTACTTGTATAGCGCTTTTCTACCTTCAAGGTACTCAAAGCGCTTTGACACTACTTCCAAATTTACCCATTCACACACTCATTCACACACTGATGGAGGGAGCTGCCATGCAAGGCGCTACCAGCACCCATCAGGAGCAAGGGTGAAGTGTCTTGCTCAGGACACAACGGACATGACGAGGTTGGTACTAGGTGGGGATTGAACCAGGGACCCTCGGGTCGCGCACGGCCACTCTTCCACTGCGCCACGCCGTCCCACGTGTAAAAGGGTGGAGTGCCATCTCTGGGTTGGGGAGGAGCTCTTGCCCCAAGTGGAGGAGTCCAAGGACCTCGGGGTCTTGTTCATGAGTGAAGGAAGAGTGGCTCGTGCAATCGACAGGCGGATCGGTGTGACATCTGCAGGGATGCAGAAAAAGGAGCTAAGCCAGAAAACAAAGCTCTCAATTTATTGGTCGATCTACGTTCCCATCCTCACCTATGTTCATGAGCTTTGGGTTACTACAATTTAAAGTCGCTTCTCCTCCAGATCGATAAGAGCCAGATGAGGTGGTTCAGGCATCTGGTCAGGGAGGTCTTTAGGACACGTCCAACTGGTAGGAGGCCACAGGAAAGACCTAGGACGTGTTGGGGAGACTATGTCTTCCAGTTGGCCTAAGAACGCCTCCGGATCCCCCAGGAAGAGCTAGGGAGAGGGAAGTCTGGGCTTCTCTGCTTAGGCTGCTTCTCCCGCGACCCGATTACAGTTAAAGGCCTACTGAAATGCGATTTTCTTATTTAAACGGGGATAGCAGGTCCATTCTATGTGTCATACTTGATCATTTTGCGATATTGCCATATTTTTGCTGAAAGGATTTAGTAGAGAACATCGACGATAAAGTTCGCAACTTTTGGTCGCTGATAAGAAAGCCTTGCCTGTACCGGAAGTAGCAGACGATATGCGCGTGACGTCACAGGTTGTGGAGCTCCTCACATCTGCACATTGTTTACAATCATGGCCACCAGCAGCGAGAGCGATTTGGACCGAGAAAGCGACGATTTCCCCATTAATTTGAGCGAGGATGAAAGATTTGTGGATGAGGAAAGTGAGAGTGAAGGACTAGAGGGCAGTGGGAGCGATTCAGATAGGGAAGATGCTGTGAGAGGCCGGTGGGACCTGATATTCAGCTGGGAATGACTAAAACAGTAAATAAACACAAGACATATATATACTCTATCAGCCACAACACAACCAGGCTTATATTTAATATGCCACAAATTAATCCCGCATAACAAACACCTCCCCCCTCCTGTCCATATAACCCGCCAATACAACTCAAACACCTGCGCAACACACTCAATCCCACAGCCCAAAGTATCGTTTACCTCCCCAAAGTTCATAGAGCACATATATTTCCCCAAAATCCCTAAAGTTACGTATGTGACATGCACATAGCGGCACGCACGTACGGGCAAGCGATCAAATGTTTGGAAGCCGCAGCTGCATGCGTACTCACGGTACCGTGTCTGTGCATCCAACTCAAAGTCCTCCTGGTAAGAGTCTCTGTTGTCCCAGTTCTCCGAAGGCCAATGGTAAAGCTTGACTGTCATCTTCCAGGAATGTAAACAATGAAACACCGGCTGTGTTTGTGTTGCTGCATGCCGGCCGCAATACACCGCTTCCTACCTACAGCTTTCTTTTTTGCTGTCTCCATTGTTCATTGAACAAATTGCAAAAGATTCACCAACACAGATGTCCAGAATACTGTGGAATTTTGCGATGAAAACAGACGACTTAATAGCTGGCCACCATGCTGTCCCAAAATGTCCTCTACAATCCGTGACGTCACGCGCAGGCGTCATCATACCGAGACGTTTTCAGCAGGATATTTCGCGCGAAATTTAAAATTGCACTTTAGTAAGCTAACCCGGCCGTATTGGCATGTGTTGCAATGTTAAGATTTCATCATTGATGTATAAACTATCAGACTGCGTGGTCGGTAGTAATGGGTTTCAGTAGGCCTTTAAGCATAACAAGATGGATGGATGGAAAGATGGCAGTAGTGTATAGGCTACTTACTTTGTGTTGCTTTAGCCAAGAAGTAGTTGTAAGTTGTACCAGTCTTTTCTTCTCTTCAGGCCAAGGCCAAAGTGCTTATACTGTAAGTATTATATTTATTGTAACATGCATGTAGTTGTAGATGTAGTTTTCAATACCAAATTTGGAGGCGTTGAAATCACCATATAAAATCCCTAATACTAATCAGTAGCATGTCCAGGGCAAATCCAATGTAAACTAGCATCAAGCTAGTGTATATTGAAACATTGAGCCTTACAGTACTTTTGAGCACCTTCTTCATGCTTTTTTTGGCAGTATAAATTATAATATTACCTAGAAGAGGTGGTCCAGCTGGGTGCCTAAATGCTTGTTTACCCGCCAAGTTTTTGAGCTTTGTAGCACATCACGTGAAACAAAGGTATCGAAATATGGCACCGTTTGATCTGTGAATCGGTACCTACAAACGGAAACCGGTCGGTACCTATAAAAGTACCAAATTTGGTATCGGTCCCTAGTCGTCACATGATATTTCATATTCTTATCAAACCGAGCTCTATCCGTCCTATCCCAGCTGCCCTCGGGCGGAAGGCAGCGTACACCCCGGACAATTTTGTTGGAGGCCTTTACTAAAACGACAATAACAAATTTGTATAGCACATGCACAAATCTTACATCTTGCGGCTAACAATTCCAAATAAAATAAATGTGTGCCTTTTCTTTGCTGCTCTGGTAGAATCCCGGTTAATACTGCCCCTTGCTTTTATTCTGAAACTTACTTTGCACTGAACAGGAAGTCAATGCTGTGGAGCTGTCGTCATTTATTCACACTTAAATAGTGATATTGATGACAATAATAAAACACACAAATGTCAACACACTGTACACGTTATATGTATATATATATATATATATACGTATATATATGTATGCATATGTATATATCAGTGACATGCGGTGAGGTTGATGGCTGGTGAGGCACTGACTTCATCACAGTCAGATTTACAAACATATGAACCCTAAAGAGTATCTTATTCATCATTTGATTGGCAGCAGTTAACGGGTTATGTTTAAAAGCTCATACCAGCATTCTTCCCTGCTTGGCACTCAGCATCAAAGGTTGGAATTGGGGGTTAAATCACCAAAAATTATTCCCGGGCGCGGCGCCGCTGCTGCCCACTGCTCCTCTCACATCCCAGGGGGTGATCAAGGGGATGGGTCAAATGCAGAGGACAAATTTCACCACACCTAGTGTGTGTGACAATCATTGCTACTTTAACTTAACTTTAACTTTACACATACAAACTGTAGCACACAAAAAAGCACATTTATTAAAAAAAATGTTATTATGGTCTTACCTTAACTTATAAATGAAGTCCATGCGCAGCTCCTTTTGAACAAAAGCATCGATAACTTGTTTATAGAAGTCTTCCTTATCTTTCTTCAGTTTTAAAAGTCTCGATGGAGATGATCCTTTAATTATTACCTCCTGCTTCGATTGAAAGTCCAGTTTAGAAAACTGTTTTATTTTAGATATGTAATCCTCCATGTTAATAGTCAGGGCAAGAGGAAAAAATAAACGATCGCTGCTAACTGTTGCTGCTTGTTGTCACTTCTTCTGCAGCCGAGTAGTCGCAAGAATGATCTCTGGGATCACTAGCGCCCTCTACCACCAGGAGGCGGGATTTCTGCGAGCCTCAACCAGTGCGTCTTCGCAGCCGTTTTATGATTGCTCAGCACAAGAAATACGTTACACACATACAGTTGTTGACAAAATACACTGTACATTATATACCTCAGCTAACTAAACTATGGAAATGTATAATATAATTCATATAGCAATACGGTCTCACTGCACAGCAGGCCAGCAGTTAGCCGAGTCATTGCGCAATCCATGGTGAGGCTCAACTCAGTGACGTGCCTCAACTGGCTGCTGTTCACCGCAAGTCTCTTCTCAGTATTTGAACGGCAAATGTGAAAATTCAGCGATTTTGAATAAAAAATAATCTAAAACTGGTGAAGTTAAATGGAAAATAACTTTATAGTACAATCACTGGATACATATAACAATTTAATTTTTTTTTTTTCTTTTTACATTTTTTTTCTTTCCATGATGGCACGTGAGGCCCCGCCTCACCTCCCTCCCCTGACTGCACGTCACTGGTATATATATACATATATATATATATATATATATATATATATATATATATATATATATATATATATATATATATATATATATATATATATGTGTATATATATATATATATATATATATATATATATATATATGTAGTAATAAGTTAAGGGTATCAGACACTATAACATATAACATATATACATATATATATAGTCAAGGTTTCTGTGATTTATCCGTTATACAGTGCTCAATACCGGGGTAGAGCGGAATATACGTTAGGTCAGGAAAAAACATTTTCTGCTCGTCAGGGGATTTGGGGATTTTGAACGTCAGAATAGTAAAAATAGAATGGTAGATATGAAAAACATTAAACTAATTGTTAATAAAATCCAAAATGAACTTATGCTGTCTTTAAGTTGAAGTAGAGTGGTAATACATTTTTGGGTGACACCTAGTGGCCACAAAAAGTCATTAAATTAAGCTCATGGTCCATAAATTTGAATGATGCGGACACATTTTTTACTGGATACTCTGCTGGAGATTTTTCAACTATAATTAGTTTCAACCATAATTAGTTGTGCAATCCTGCGAAACAGGCTTGTAGGGATGATATAGCCGCTTGTCTTTTTTCCTGACCTAATGTATATATATATATATATATATATATACATATATATATATATATATATATATATGTACAGTATGTTGACATTGTAGCACTAAATGACATACAGTACACTTTTGTACATTTTATATCGACATGAGCGCTCGTCCACGGATGTCGACGTCGATTTAAGCAAGTCTTTTTATGTTTGTTTATTTTAATCCTTGTTTGCTGGATGTATGTTGATGTAGTAAAACGATGTTCAAACTAAACAAAAAACGCTTGGATGGATGACAGGTGCGGTGCACGTGCATCAAAATAAGACCATAAAAGAAGCAATGGGGATGATTGGGCAGGAAAAAGAAGGATGTTAATGATATTCAGGTCCTGTAAGGGAGGAAAAAATATCCATTAGGGATGTCGGACTTGACCTCCGTCAACCCTCAACATTTTAATCTGGATGATGCCAGCTGAGATGCACCACGTCTGGGCTGCTCCCTCCATGGCTGCGGAGCGTGTGCCATTGATTTGTCATCCCCGCACGTGTGACATGTGTCTCACCACATATCTGCTGGTATGATCACATTCTTAATGGCTGCTTAATGAAGGCTTTGTTGGCGATAAAGCAAGGAGGGGCGGGGAGCTGGCAGGACAATAGGCTGCTTTGCGAGGCCCACTGGGAATGTCAACATCCCCCTGGGAGTTGAGGGTGTGCATTGGATTCATCTCAATCCCCATTTCATCTTTTTTTTTTCTTTTTTTTTTTCCTTTCCCCGGCGTGACATTGTGGCGGTTGTTGCCATGGCAGCAGTGGGTTTTCAGCTCCGAGGCTGTGAGTGATGCGTCGACTCCGAGACAGCAGACCTTTTTCTGCAACAGCTGTCAGCCGCACACGCCAAGGCTGTACGCTTTTATTCAAAAACGAGTGCACGCTCCTTGGCATGTGTGTGGTTACGGCTTTTGTGCGTCACCGCTGGTGTGTGCACGCATGCTCAAATATGGATTAGTCTGCCGTGTGAGCTCAGCTGGTGCCGCCGGTGCCGTTTCATTTGGTTTAATGAGATTTTGACAAAGCTATCCCGGGGACCATTTGACATTTATGCAAGGGAAGCTTGTAAATATTGCAATGTTTTGAGTGTGCAGAATAGTCGTCCATAACCCAAGATTGTGGCGATAAAACAACAATGTGACTGTCTTTTTGTTTTTTTATGTCGCAGATGCTGAACGAGCGTCACGTTATGGTACGCGTGGGTGGAGGCTGGGAGACTTTTTTAAGCTACCTGCAGAAACATGACCCCTGCAGAGGAGGAGCGGTGGTCAGGGGCTGTCGGGACAAAGTAAAGCCACTCGCTTGTCACATGTCAGCTGACAGCTACATGGTGGTGAACGCCCATTACCGAGGCAAGAAGTAGGCTCCTTCATCCAAGCCAGAGGTGTCCAAAGTGCGGCCCCGAGGGGGGCATTTTTGACTACACATTTTAAAAATAACATTTTTTAACAAAAATTTGAAGTAAAAGAGCAAAGAAGTGAAATGTAATGAGAAAAACACAAAGCTACCATGCAGACATTTTTTTTTTTTTTTTTAAACTGTCAGTAATGAATCAAAATTATTGTTGTTGTGAATTATTGACCTATTTAAGGTTCTAATTAGAGATGTCCGATAAATGCGTTAAAATGTAATATCGGAAATTATCGGTATGTTTTTTTTTATTATCGGTACCTTTTTTTTTTTTTTTAAATCAACATAAAAAACACAAGATACACTTACAATTAGTGCACCAACCCAAAAAACCCTCCCTCCCCCATTCACACTCATTCACACTCATTCACACAAAAGGGTTGTTTCTTTCTGTTATTAATATTCTGGTTCCTACATTATATATCAATATATATCAATACAGTCTGCAAGGGATACAGTCCGTAAGCAAACATGATTGTGCGTGCTGCTGGTCCACTAATAGTACTAACCTTTAACAGTTAATTTTACTCATTTCATTTTCATTCATTCAATTACTAGTTTCTATGTAACTGTTTTTATATTGTTTTGCTTTCTTTTTTTATTCAAGAAAATGTTTTTAATTTATTTATCTTATTTTATTAATTTTTTCAAAAAGTACCTTATCTTCACCATAACTGGTTGTCCAAATTAGGCATAATAATGTGTTAATTCCACGACTGCATATATCGGTTGATATCGGTATCAGTAATTAAAGAGTTGGACAATATCGGAATATCGGATATCGGCAAAAAGCCATTATCGGACATCCCTAGTGCTAATTACTTCCCATCGAATATTCCACTTTGGAATGTATTTTTAGTGGAAGTTGTTTTACAAAAATAAGTCTCCAATTACTTCCAATCAAATATTCCACATTTGTAAAGGGAAAACTATTGCATATTTTGTGTTTTTGCCATGAAAAACAGAGTTTTGACAAAAAGGGGATACAAAATACAATTTTTTTTTTTTACATAGACATATAGACCGTAAATTGATCTCGAGCACGGGTGTCAAACGTACGGCACGTGGGCCGGATCAGACCCGCAAACAGGTTGTATCCGTCTCGCGGGATGAGTTTGCTAAGTATAAAAATGAGCCGAAATTTTTATTGAAAGAAACTGCTGTTCTAAATGTGTCCACTAGATGTCACAATAGCAATTCTTTGTATCTTTGTAGATGATGCTACATATGTAAAAAAAAAAAAAAACCACATGATGTCGTCAAGGAAAATGAGCAAACTACATAAATAACATCCTGTAATTTGATGTTGATATTATTTTTTTTTATCTTGATAGATTGAAAATTAACACTAATGAGTTGACTGATGAACATTATCACATGGTTTATTCAGAAAGTATAAATAAAGACAAATAAAGATAGAATACTATTAACCGCAACATGTAAGTGTAACAAAACCCAACAACATTATGATTTGTACATTTTCAGAATGTGCTTGTTCTATTTTTAAACAAAGAAAACAATCTGACGTTGTCTTTATTTTTAAGTTATCGTGCCAGTCCGGCCCACTTGGGAGTAGATTTTTCTCCAAGTGGCCCCCCCATCTAAAATGAGTTTGACACCCCTGATCTAGAGGTTTAAGTGTTGAATGGAAAAAAAAAATAATAATAATAATATTTGAATTATTTAAAAACAATTTATGACAGAGACCCTTCCAGATCCCCGGGACCAAACTTGAAGGGAGCCCCAACAGGGAAAAAAATTGATATATTGTATTTGTTTAAAAAAAAAAAATATATATATATATATATATATATATATATATATATATCAAAATGGCCCCTGCATGCTTTGATTTTTTTAGTGTGTGGCCCTCAGTGGAAAAAGTTTGGACACCTCGGATGTAAGCAAACTGTACATAATAAGAATGCAAGGAAAGCGTGGTTCATACCTGGATGCCATATTAGGGAAGGAATTAAGTAAACGTCTGAATTATGTTCTGGGCTTAGTTTGATGGGTGATGACAGCATAGTGCATTTATTGGAATGAGCATTTAGCCTTAAAAATAGATACGTTTTATGTACCAATCAAAGGAAATCCATGCATTTTTACTGAGTATTATGTATATTAAATTATGCAAAAACATATTTCTTGTACTTTAAGCGCATCTTGCTGCTCAAAGACATTTATATTTACAATATATACATATTCATGAGATACAATTTCGCCCTCTAGATGGCACTATGTGCTCAGTGACCAAGTCAGAGCTCCACTGCAACCACACAAGAAGACAACCATTTATACAAATGCACTCCATCGGCCAATCACATTTTTATTTGTTTCTCTTAAAATAATATCATGAAAAATGGACACCTTCTAGTACTGAAATCAAGAGGTCATGCATGTCATGTCGCCATGTGTCTCCGGTCCCCACAAAACACATGCAGTGGCTCAAACTGGTAGAAATGTGGCAAATAATAGCTGTGCTACGGAAACAAGCGCCACTTTATGGTGGCCTTTTTCTCACAACAAATGTCTCATGAAACACGGGGAGTTGAACTCTGAGAGGCGATATATACTGTATAGCACAATTCTAAATACAATGGAACACTGTGCTGACATCCTTCTTTTTTTTTTTTAAACTTGCACTTGAGTGCAATGTGTCAATAATAAACTTGTATAAATCCAGATGTTGTATTGTCATTTAAATGCATCTTATTCAAGGTATGATTACAATACATTTGTGCTTAATAATGTCCGGCTAATTGCAGCATGTCAGCTAAAAAAAAAAAAAAAAAGGTCAGATTATTACCTCAGGTGGCCCGTAACACAGAAATGATCTAAAAACAAAGCATAAACACCATAAAGCACATACTGTAACAAAAGAATCAACACCTTGCATAAATGCTGCAGGATTAAAGAAGAAATACACACACACACACACACACACACACGTCTAAAACAACTGCATGAGAGAAATGCTGCAAGGGTTTATTTGTGCCAAATGGTTGAAAGTTTGATTTCTCTATGTCAAATTTGTTTTCAGGTATGGCTGCCCTCAGAGGGCTGCTTCTAACAGTCAATATATATACATCTATAATCTATATACGTATATATTGTTTTCCTAATTGTCTATAAGCATTTTGATTACAGTCACCGCGCTTCAAATATTGTGGTTTGATATTATCATGACATTTTGTAAGCACATTCTACAACAGTGGTTCTTTTTTCACCAAGTACTACCTCCGAAAACACTCTCCAAGTACCGCCATAACGACCAACATTAAAACACAGTAGCACAGTAGGCCTGAATGTTCATTAAAAACAAGGCAGGGGTCTTATTTAACACGCATATTTAATATTTTGGCCATTGTAACATTATGCATAGTTTGAACAGTAACACTGTGTTTGAATATTTAATTGGGTGATTATTTGGCGTACCACTGGATGGAGCCCGCGTACCACATGACTATTCTACAATGTTTATGTCCTAAATTAAGCGTTTTAAGGTTGAAAATGGCTAAATTGCCTAAAAATATCCATACTACAGTAGTATTGGCCACTCGATGAGACCAAAAATAATCGGATCACACTGTTCAGTGTCAAGGCCACTGATTGGCTCAGCCTCAGTGAGCATTACTATAATGGATTGAAAGAGTGTAAATGTGACTTAAGGGAGTTATTTCATGTCTGGAGGACTCTCATTATGTTGAAAAAATGTATTTAGAAAATAGTAAACAGGTTTTTTTTATGCTCTAGCTATGAAAATATTGAAGTTATGGTTAATGATTCCGACTCTGCGGAAATGCATTTGCAGCGGTCACCATTTAACAGCAATAAGGGATTACTGTATATTATTAGTTTTTTTTATGTACAATTTGATGACTGACTTGCTTTGAAATTCTAAGTCAAGCAGATTGTTAAGGTTTTATTTTTTTCCATTACATATATTTGTTAATATGTTATATTATATT
Organism: Nerophis lumbriciformis; assembly: GCF_033978685.3. Lineage (NCBI taxonomy): Eukaryota > Metazoa > Chordata > Actinopteri > Syngnathiformes > Syngnathidae > Nerophis > Nerophis lumbriciformis. Next base: position 42,196,579 of record NC_084562.2, read on the forward strand.
ATATATATTATGTTATATTATATATATTATGTTATATTATATATATTATATTATATATACCTTATATTATATTATATATGCCTTATTATAAGGTTTGAAATATATGCAATTGCATGCAGTACAGACATTTTTTTCTGTCAAATTTTTTGTTAATATTTGTTTAGTATAATAATTATTGTTCTGTTACAGAGAACAAGGAAATTGGATAACATTGCTATGGCGTGAAAAGGGGTAGGACTAAATAAGCTCTGCTTCTTCCTACTCGTTTTCGGACATGCTGTAATGAAACAACTGGAATTGTGTGAGGCATTACATTGTATTGTATGCATGTTCGGAAAAAAAACTGAAACTGAACTGAACTGAAAATGAAAGGAACAAATACATTTAGTAAGAAAGATGAAGTATTTTATTGACGCACATTAATATCTGACTTTGAGTTATAATATTGTAGTATATTATGTCTTAAAAGACGGACATTCCTCGGGTTTGGTGCCACTGGTAGCCTTTTTTTTTTCTTTTTTCTGTGAACTTGCAGCATTTTTCTTATGCAGTTGTTTTTTTAGGTTTCGGTCCATTTATGGCCAATGAAGCTTGTTTCTTTTATGGTGTTAATGTGTTTTAGCATCATTTCTGTGTTTAGATGTGTTTGTCTCTGTCGACCACCGTACAAAAAGTACACAAAAACTTCACAATATGTGTACAATATTGCTTCTGTTGTGTCTACATGTCCCACACTCATTACCCTCTACAGTAATACTTGTGTTGCTGCACTGCAGTTGGGTGGGGAACTTTAGAAAGCCAAAACACTAAACTGTGTAAAATGCGTCATACAATGTTTTATTTCTTACATTCACCCCCTTGTTACTGGCCTAATGTTTTCACAATAAAAGCAAGTACTGACTCTAAACACACGAGACCCAGACTTGATAGTAGAAAGACACAACATGGTGTGTATCGCATGCTCCCATCGTTGTGAGCTTGCAAACGTACACTTGTGTAATTCCTCTTAAAACACCCCTGCAATGTGCTAAGATTCAACACTTTTTCAGTCATGCTTCAGTTCGGGTTTAACCTCTCGGTGACGTTAAAAAAAAAAAAAAAAAGGACTGAACATTGTACACGGTGTTGTCAACACACGTAATAACACTGTTTTTTTTTTTCTTCAAATAAGCGACATGGCTGATAACTTCACATCTGAGTCATGTCCGGCAATTTCAACACCTTGATCGCACAGGACGACAATAATACCTTGGACAACATTTGTAAAGTGGCCGACACAACTATCGGCTCATTTCTGCCTTTTTCATGGAATACCCTGCTCTAGTATACCTTTCTACTGTACATACTGCACAGTACACTGAGGAGTATATCTTCAAAAACAGTCTTGCACAACACAGTTCATTCCAAATATGCACCTCGCATACTCAGAAATAAACAATAATTTCAAAAAAATAATTGAATAACTACCATATTTTCCGGACTATAATCCGTTACTTTTTCCCCCGCACTTTGAACTATGCGGTTTATAAAACGGTGTGCCTTATTTATGGAATTGTCTTCACTAATGGCCATAATGTTTTGTTTTAATAGTTTTCATAGCACACCGACAGACATCGAAAAGGTGTGTTAGTGTTTGAGCTATGGCGCGGGTTGAACATTTACAGTATTTCCCTATGTTTAGCCGTCAAGTGAAGTGAAGTGAATTACATTTATATAGCGCTTTTTCTCAAGTGACTCAAAGCGCTTTACATAGTGAAATCCAATATCTACGTTACATTTAAACCAGTGTAGGTGGCACTGGGAGCAGGTGGGTAAAGTGTCTTGCCCAAGGACGCAAAGGCAGTGACTAGGATGGCAGAAGCGGGGATCGAACCTGCAACCCTCAAGTTGCTGGCACGGCCGCTCTACCACCCGAGCTATACCGCCCCAAGTGCAGGTTCTGTCTTCTAGTTGTTCATAGCCTTTCGACTTGTATGGTTCCTTCATCCATCACTCCAAGCAATGTTTATACGTTTTACAATACAACTAAGACAACTCATACTCACCAAACCGTCACGTTTGATAGCGTTTTCATGCAAATGTGTACATTGTTAGCATTACCTAATATGCTAACGTGTCCATGTTAGTATTTTTGACTTAAAATTGCATTCTGTTTGTAATGTTTCGGTTTTTTTTTATTCACCAAATCGTCACCGTGGAGTTATTGAGTCTGTTCAGCTGATCGCAGGGCTCGCTTCCGCACCGAGTGGGTCCATGATGGTGGCTTCTGTTTTGTTTGAGCAGCTACTTTACTGCCCTGTTACAGACACTCTTTGAAAACGATTAAGGTATGTAAATAAACATTTACAAAATATTTCTGTGAAAATTACTTGCTTTACAACGTATATATCCGGGCTTATAATTTGGTGCGGCTAATATATGCACAAATATTTTTTCCTTCTAAAATTTAGTAAGTGGGTTCGGCTCTATAGTCCAGAAAATAAGGTAAATAAATAAGTGGTGTTTTCCCAAACTTGTGCTGCAACATACAACCATCAGTTGCATCTGATGACTGCTGGAAAAACTCACATTTGTAGTGGGAAAACATTTTTTTAGCCACACCTTGGTCTCAAAACCACAATTTTGTGCCTCAAATAGCCCAGCCATTACTGTAAAAAACTCATCTGCAGTCTTGTGTCTTATTTGTCTCTTGTCACATTACGATTCAGCTGTCAGCAAAGATAATGCACTGTCACCACTACAAAAAGTGGAAATATAAGCAAGATCCATTTTCTATACTGCTTGTCCTCATTAGGGTCACGGGTGAGCTAGAGCCTCCGGGGAGAGAGGCGGTGCACACCCTGGACTGGTCACAGGGCACATCAATGTTCGGAACTCACATTCACAATTTATGAACAATTTAGACTACCAATGACCTAACGTGCATGTTGTTGGGACGTGGTAGAACTGTTCCGGGTGTCTTTGAAGACATGTCGCCTCCCATATTGGCAGTCTATCAGTCCATGCTCAAATACTCAATAGGACAGCTCTAGTCCGAGGGGAAAAAAGGTATTTATCCTCCGAGATAGCGACATGTGTGTTTATTGTTGGATGCTAAGAGACTGAATCTGTTGTAAACACCACACATCCACCTTTGGTTTCAGGTGCACCTTTGACCATTATTGCAACCAGGTGGAATTCTAAAGAGGCTGATTCCACACCAACGACTGTCATTGGCTGGCAGAAGCCACACTCCAGCGTGTCGTCTCAAAAAGAATGTAAATAATAATGGATTAGATTTATATAGCAAAAAAGAGAGGACTTAAAGGGGTGCCCTGAGGAACGCCTCAGTTATGTAAATCACAAATGTGTACACCAGTGTTGTAAGTTTGCTACTGTAGCAAGGTTAGAATGTCAATGCAAGGATCTGCCAATGTGTTTACAGTGGTCTTAGTTCCTCTACACAACAGGAACACTCTAGCGTTTTTAGGAATTTGCTGCAAAAATGTTTGTCTTCCAAGTTTTGAACTGAACTCTGGGATCAGGATAGTGTCATTCCAGTTAAATAGCACTGACCTAAAGCCTCTCCGACCAACACTAAACATTTGTTCATATTCATACACCAGTGTGAGCGGCACTGGTAGCAAGGTGGGTGGATTCTCTTGCACCAAGGACACGACTCAGTGACTAGGACAGAGGAAGCTGGATTCGTACCAGGAACCCTCAACGTTTCTGTACAGCCGTGCTGCCATCTGAGAAGGTTGTTTTAAGCCACAAAAGAGTGAAACTGTTGGTCCTGGAACATATCTCTGCAATAGCAGATAAATACTTTGGATCCCCTCAGATTAGAGCTGTCCTAGCTAGTATTTAAGGATGGTGTTTGGATGCAAGGCGAAACGTCTTTTAAGATGATCTGAAGAGTCCAGTTTCTTATGATTCAATGCCCTGAGACTAATTTAAGATAAGCAAATAGGTCCAAGATCAATGAATGCCTGCCAGGTCTGATTTGATTTCAGATTTATGATATATCTTGTGTGAGAATAATCTAGTATACATTTCATTTTGACTTAAATCCACTAGACAAATTCCTTAGTCTAAAAGCACAAAGGTTAATTGTTTTCATTTAAAGGGAAACAGCACTTTTTTTTAAATTTTGCATATTGTTGACAATCATTATGAGAGACAAAAATATGCATGTATTTTTTTTTTAGGATTCTCAAGATGATAAAAAAAACGATTCGAAAATGCTTCTAATGGGAGTCACCATTGTAGCCTTGAAAGCCATCTAAAACAACTTCAAAACCCTCCATCAACGTTTTGTAAACACACTGCAAGTATATATATAACGTAGTCGCACACATCTTCGTAACAATATGTAATATGTTCAATATTTACCGTATTTTGATCATTTTAACCTTTGCCAGAACTAATTTCTCAGCGCATTGATTTCTTTTTCCATAGCAGCACACTTCCTACTCCTGGCAACAAATGTGTGTCCTACTTACATAAACAAACGCAAGTGTGTTTTCTAATCATGGCAGACTTGATATCAAACAACGAAGACGACTATTTTTGGACTAATGAGGACAACACAACCGTATATTTTTGAAGCTGAATATACTGAGGATGAACTACTGCTTTCAGAGGCGAGCACGAAGGAAGGGTGATACGTTGCAGCAGATGAAAGCTGAGAGAGTAAGGTGAAAGTGACTTTGGCGCTGTAAATGTGGAACTTGACCATTGCTATTTCGACATAAATGGAATGCTTACCCAAATAAACAGGAAAAACGTCCCTGGCCAGCTGGACCAAACCCACAACTGTCCATCGAGCGAGTCACACTTTATTATTGTACAAGATACACGCAGCATGTCATGCGTGTTAGTACAACTACAGTACATATGTTGTCGAGCTAGCTGTGTGCAACCAAAAGATGAAATGTGGGCTAATACTTTACAGATACTGTAATATGATTGTTCATGTTTTTCAGTCAGTACAGATTGGTTTTCTATCGCAGTGTTGTGCATTACAAACTCAAACGTGTTTCCTTCTGACGTAGAAGCAAGCTTATCTCTTTCCGTAGTGAGCTTTTACGGCTAAGCACGCCAATGTGTGACTACGCTAGAAAGAGAGTTCCTCAGTGTTCGCTCTTACAATAACAATGTTGCTACAGCTTGGTTATCATGCAGGTTACAGAACGTAAATGAAGTATTGTTGATGGTTTTTGAATGAAATTTTAAAGTGATTTAGCGGTAGAATTGTTTGCTCCCATTAGCTGCAATGCTTGCCACCAAGAACAAGCTGATTTTTACATACTCAAATGTAAAAAAAAAAAAAAAAAAACACACAAAACTTTTGTTTTATTGTCTCTCGTAAGGATTGTGACCGGTTGGCAAAATTTCCGAAAAAGTGCAGTTCCCCTTTAAGAGAGGGCACTCTGATGTCTTAGGCCTGTGTCCTATCCTTCCAATTCTACATCAAGGAGGCTTGCAAGCTGCTCTTTCGAATTTCTTTAGTCCTAAATGTTCATGTTGGTGATTACTGCAGTAACAAAGTTCACTTACGTTTGCTAGAAGGTACAAAATACAGGATTTAAGGCGTCAAAGACCGAAATGTCTTAGTTACACATCATCTTTTCCAAAATTCAAATCACCAAGCAAAATCAGCCTCTCCAGCTGCATCACCCCTGCCACAGAAATGCCCCCAACCATCACTGGACTTGCTTTACCTCTACGATAAAGATAAGATAAAAAGATAAAACCAAAACGCTGTAACATTTACCTGTGACCAGTTTTAAATGAATCTTGTTAAATCTTCCAGTTACACAATGAGGTAAACGATAACACTCAAGTTCCCTTTTTTGTAGTGAAGTTACAAGTTACAGCTCTGCAGTTATGCATTTCGTATATTCGTTACCAAAAAAAAAAAGGAATGTTGCTAAATCCTATAATGGATTTATCCATCCATCCATCCATCCATCCATCTTCTTCCGCTTATCCGAGGTCGGGTCGCGGGGGCAGCAGCCTAAGCAGGGAAGCCCAGACTTCCCTCTCCCCAGCCACTTCTTCCAGCTCTTCCCAGGGGATCCCGAGGCGTTCCCAGGCCAGCAGGGAGACATAGTCTTCCCAACGTGTCCTGGGTCTTCCCCGTGGCCTCCTACCGGTCGGACGTGCCCTAAACACCTCCCTAAGGAGGCGTTTGGGGTGGCATCCTGACCAGATGCCCGAACCACCTCATCTGGCTCCTCTCGATGTGTAGGAGCAGCGGCTTTACTTTGAGTTCCCCCCGGATGGCAGAGCTTCTCACCCTATCTCTAAGGGAGAGCCCGCCACCCGGCGGAGGAAACTCATTTCGGCCGCTTGTACCCGTGATCTTGTCCTTTTGGTCATAACCCAAAGCTCATGACCATAGGTGAGGATGGGAACGTAGATCGACCGGTAAATTGAGAGCTTTGCCTTCCGGCTCAGCTCCTTCTTCACCACAACGCACCGATACAGCGTCCGCATTACTGATTTATCCCTCAAGCACAAATCTCCAGGACCATCCTGCTGAGGCTGCACCTCCATACTGCCAGGCACCATTGCCTCAACACTAACAGATACAAACAACCTTATTCAAAATCAAATGAAGCGGGACCTACTTGTAGACACATTTGTACATTTAGAACAATTCTGTCCATAAGCAAATGATTTGATGCGATTTTTGCACACCCAGCAGAGAGAATACAGGTATCCGATGCGATCTTGGCGCTACACCGACAGTAAACAATGGTCACTCCTTGTCATGATGTTGTTGTTTTTTTGTAGAATTTCCCTCATCAGGAGAAAATGAGCGTGCGTGTGCCTTTAGGAGTGTGTATGAGAGCACCATAGTAAAACAGTCACCTTCAGATTGCCATAAAGTCGGCAAGTCAAAGACGAAAACACCAAACATTTGTGCTATTACAAGCCATTGGCCTGTCAGACGTAAGGTTGGACACTTCCAGTTGTCCTTTTTTTTGGAGGAGGGCGGGGGGGGGGTTCAAAATCATGTGTGTGAAAGTCTCTCGGTTCTTTGCTCCAAAACTGTGTGCTGTCAGGACTCAGGCACAATGAAACACTGAGAGGGACGGCGATGTCGAGGACGGGGTGAGGTGGTGACCAGACCAAAAAAAAGAGTTTCCGATTTGAACATTAAGGTTTTGAAAAGTGTAGTCTGTGTGATGTGTGCGCTTAGTGTCACACGGTTCCGTTTTCTTGCCTCGGCTTGTGGGTCGTCGTGCGAGCCGGCGTGCTCAAAGATGGGGCTAAGGTGCAGAGGAAGCCGGCGAGCAACGTAAGGCCGAGGCCGCCCCAGGCACAAAACATGGACCAGCCATAGCCATGGCTAATGTCCTCGGGGAGGCCGTACATGTAGCGAGGGTAGCGGGACAACTCGAAGTTGATGCCGGCCACGCATGTGCATAACGAGATGATGCAGCATGTTCCTGTGTGGGAACAAGAGACAGGACTCAGTTTGTTGTTGTTAAAATAACACAATTATTGCACTTTCTTTTCCTGCATCACATAACTTTTCTCAGTTTCCTAAATCCAATAATAGGATTGCCGATAGAGTTGGGAATTATTAAGCACCTCATGATTCGATTACTATTCAGGGGCTACGATTCGATTATTAATCGATTATTTATACATCTTTGATTATTGTATTGTATATTAGTTCTATTTTGGATATTATTATTACATATTCTAAATGTATTACATTTAACTATCAATATTATTATCAAAATGTCTACAAGGCCCCTTCTTTGGCTACGGATGCATGCAGCATTGCATCATTTCTGTTTTTTGCATGTTAGTGTGCGAGTATATATATATATATATATATATATATATATATATATATATATATATACAGAATATACACACACACATATACAGTACAGGCCAAAAGATTGGACACACCTTCTCATTCACAACACAACTGATGGTCCCAACCCCATTGATAAAGAAAGAAATTCCTGTAATCAACCCTGATAAGGCACACCTGTGAAGTGAAAACCATTTCATGTGACTACCTCTTGAAGCTCATCGAGAGAATGCCAAGAGTGTGCAAAGCAGTAATCAGAGCAAAGGGTGGCTATTTCGAAGAAACTAGAATGCAAAACATGTTTTCAGTTATTTCCCCTTTTTTTTGTTTAGTACATAACTCAACATCTGTTCATTCATAGTTTCATAGTTTTGATGCCTTCAGTGACAATCTACAATGTAAATAGTTATGAAAATATAAAGAAAACGCATTGAAATATATATATATATATATATATATATATATATATATATATATATATATATATATATATATATATATATATATATATGTATATATATACATATATATATATATATATATATATATATATATATACATACATACATACATACACATATGTATATATATATATATATATATATATATATATATATATATATATATATATATATATACATACATGAAGTGGAGGAGTTCAAGTACCTCGGAGTCTTGTTCACGAGTGGGGGAAGAGTGGATCGTGAGATCGACAGGCGGATCGGTGCGGCGTCTTCAGTAATGCGGACGCTGTATCGATCCGTTGTGGTGAAGAAGGAGTTGAGCCGGAAGGCAAAGCTCTCAATTTACCGGTCGATCTACGTTCCCATCCTCACCTATGGTCATGAGCTTTGGGTCATGACCGAAAGGACAAGATCACGGGTACAAGCGGCCGAAATGAGTTTCCTCCGCCGGGTGGCGGGGCTCTCCCTTAGAGATAGGGTGAGAAGCTCTGCCATCCGGGAGGAGCTCAAAGTAAAGCCGCTGCTCCTCCACATCGAGAAGAGCCAGATGAGGTGGTTCGGGCATCTGGTCAGGATGCCACCCGAACGCCTCCCTAGGGAGGTGTTTAGGGCACGTCCCACCGGTAGGAGGCCGCGGGGAAGACCCAGGACACGTTGGGAAGACTATGTCTCCCGGCTGGCCTGGGAACGCCTCGGGGTCCCACAGGAAGAGCTGGACGAAGTGGCTGGGGAGAGGGAAGTCTGGGCTTCCCTGCTTAGCTGCCCCCGCGACCCGACCTCGGATAAGCGGAAGAAGATGGATGGATGGATGGATATACATGTATATATATACATACATACATATATATGTATATATATACATACATACATACATATATATACATATATACATATATATATATACATATATACACTTATACATACATGTATATACGCACATATACATATAAACATATATGCATATATATATATATATATATATATATATATATATATATATATATATATATATATATATATATATATGTATACATATACATATATTCTTATACAAATATACACATACAAACCCCGTTTCCATATGAGTTGGGAAATTGTGTTAGATGTAAATATAAACGGAATACAATGATTTGCAAATCATTTTCAACCGATATTCAGTTGAATATGCTACAAAGACAACATATTTGATGTTCAAACTGAACTTCTTTTTTTTTTGCAAATAATCATTAACTTTAGAATTTGATGCCAGCAACACGTGACAAGAAGTTGGGAAAGGTGGCAATAAATACTGATAAAGTTGAGGAATGCTCATCAAACACTTATTTGGAACATCCCACAGGTGTGCAGGCTAATTGGGAACAGGTGGGTGCCATGATTGGGTATAAAAGTAGATTCCATGAAATGCTCAGTCATTCACAAACAAGGATGGGGCGAGGGTCACCACTTTGTCAACAAATGCGTGAGCAAATTGTTGAACAGTTTAAGAAAAACCTTTCTCAACCAGCTATTGCAAGGAATTTAGGGATGTCACCATCTACGGTCCGTAATATCATCAAAGGGTTCAGAGAATCTAGAGAAATCACTGCACGTAAGCAGCTAAGCCCATGACCTTCGATCTCTCAGGCTGTACTGCATCAACAAGCGACATCAGTGTGGAAAGGATATCACCACATGGGCTCAGGAACACTTCAGAAACCCACTGTCAGTAACTACAGTTGGTCGCTACATCTGTAAATGCAAGTTAAAACTCTCCTATGCGAGGCAAAAACCGTTTATCAACAACACCCAGAAACGCCGTCGGCTTTGCTGGGCCTGAGCTCATCTAAGATGGACTGATACAAAGTGGAAAAGTGTTCTGTGGTCTGACGAGTCCACATTTCAAATTGTTTTTGGAAACTGTGGATGTTGTGTCCTCCGGACCAGAGGAAAAGAACCATCCGGATTGTTCTAGGCGCAAAGATGAAAAGCCAGCCTCTGTGATGGTATGGGGGTGTATTAGTGCCCAAGACATGGGTAACTTACACATCTGTGAAAGCGCCATTAATGCTGAAAGGTACATACAGGTTTTGGAGCAACATATGTTGCCATCCAAGCAACGTTACCATGGACGCCCCTGCTTATTTCAGCAAGACAATGCCAAGCCACGTGTTACATCAACGTGGCTTCATAGTAAAAGAGTGCGGGTACTAGACTGGCCTGCCTGTAGTCCAGACCTGTCTCCCGTTGAAAATGTGTGGCACATTATGAAGCCTAAAAAACCACAACGGAGACCCCCGAACTGTTGAACAACTTAAGCTGTACATCAAGCAAGAATGGGAAAGAATTCCACCTGAGAAGCTTAAAAAATGTGTCTCCTCAGTTCCCAAACGTTTACTGAGTGTTGTTAAAAGGAAAAGCCATGTAACACAGTGGTGAACATGCCCTTTCCCAATTACTTTGTTGCAGCCATGAAATTCTAAGTTTATTATTTGCAAAAAAAATAAAGTTTATGAGTTTGAACATCTTGTCTTTGTAGTGCATTCCTTTGAATATGGGTTGAAAAGGATTTGCAAATCATTGTATTCCGTTTATATTTACATCTAACACAATTTCCCAACTCATATGGAAACGGGGTTTGTACATATACATACATATACAAATATATACATATACATACATATAAAAATACATACATATATACATATATATACATATATATATATATATATATATATATGAGCGAAAAAATAAATAAAAGACCATTATTGGCGAGTAGGCATTCTTGATTTAATTGTTGTGCCTTCTCAAACCAAAGGAATGTTAAGACACTTTGGCCCCAGTCACAATAAACTTGCGGCTCAAATACGTGTGTCTATTCATTCACACCAATGGCTGAAAGTGTTGTTGTTCTTGCTCCATCACTGTTGATAGAATACAAATCTATTTATCTGTCTAATGAATGCATTGTTAAATTGTTACATTTGAAATGATAGCAATTGTAATAATAGAGGTCATTATTACTATTCAGTATTAATAATGGTATTACAATTCATTTAGGGCCGTCAAACACTTAAAATATTTAATTGTGTATAGTTTGTCCATAGTTAACTCAAAATTAATCGTGAAAACCTCTGATGAATATAATTTTTCATCATTAATAAGTGTACCCTAGACAGATCATTTTCAAGTTTTTACACCATGACTGGACAAATAAGTTGCTTTAATTAAAAAAATGTTTAAAACAGCTCAACAAAACAGGACATACACCCTTTTAAAGATAAATGTAAAAAATACCTGAAGTGCGTTGGTATCTTGCCAGATTTTGTATTTTGTAGTAATACAGAATTTGTATTCCTCCTGTAGAAGCACTTGCATTAGGAGGAGCAACACTATGTTTAGATACCAGTTTCACGCATTCATAACACAAAATCTGGATTGCAACGATCATGCTTTGGTTGTCCAAGATGTTTGTTTCTACCTGAATAAATGCTTCTGATATTCCGTACATTACATGTTGCACAAGTTAAAATTATTCATATCTTTGCACGACAATGTCTTAACATTCTGTATTTATGAATAAAACATAATATTCAGCCTGGTAACCATTCTGTAATTCTGGACTATCAATCAGGACAGGATATAAAATAATATACCGTAGCCCCTGAGGGAGACAAGCAGTAGAAAATGGATGGATAGATAGTAATACTGTGTAGTGAGTACCAGATGTGGGCTGCAGATGGCAGTAGCAGGCATGCTTACAGTATTAAACCTAGTCTCAGTGGGAGCGAAGAAGAAGACGAGAAAGAGAAAGTAGCTGTGTCCCAATTCAGGGTCTGCATCCTTCGAAGGGCCAATTTTGAAGGCCGCTTACGTCACAACGCTGCGCAAAGGCTGTCCCAATTCATTCAAATTTGAAGGCTCCTCCCAATGCAGCCTACGAATGCGCCCTCCTTTTCCCTGTATTCGGAGGATGCACCGCGACTATCCTTCGTGGCCTCTGTTGCGTTTGGACCAGTTGTTCCTCCCAGGGAATTCAAGTTGCTGGCCGCTCCCAAGCTCTTTGTGACACGAACAGCTGAGTAGAAGAACCACCAGAGACAGAATAGGTATTTTGTAATTTTATCTCCAAAGCTTTGGAAACAGAATGAGACCAGTCCAGCATAGAACATTCAATCGCGCAGCTAAGATGGTCTGATCTAAAATATGGAAACCTTCTCTTCTATAAAGTGTCTCTCCCTCCCACCCTTGTTGTCTTGTCTCTCTTTCCAGCCCAAACACATGCCCATTGTCCTCCTCAGCTGGGCACAGGAACAGATAAGGAAAAGGAGTATCTGTCGTCCTTACATTCCAAAGTCAAGGTTAGCACACAGTACTTGCAGACAACCAAAAGACCACAATTGGAAGAAGAACACTAGCTGTTATGTAATATGATTAAAAAAAATAAAGAAGTAACACTTAAATACAGATATATGTAAATATCTGCCTCCGACACCTCCCATATCCCAAGATGCTTTGCGACGCCTTTGTTCAACCCGGATCTTTTGACGATGGCGGCAAATACAAGAGGCGGCACCGACAGTGCCAGCGAATACACTTTCAAATGTAAGTGTACTCCACAGGCTAGACTGTCCCATTTAACAACGAGTGAGGCATCCTCCGGAGGTGCCTCCGAAGGTCCAGCCTTCTGAGGCTGCGTAGGCCGGGTCCTCCGAAGGATGCAGACCCTGAATTGGGACACAGCTCGTGTTTGAGGAGCTTTTGTGTAAGCGCTTCTGCTTATTGAGTTCACACAGTGATATTTGTGAACATAAATAAAAGGCTGACTTGTTCAAAGACAGTCGAGCACCGTCATATCGCCGCCGCTATTACAATGCACCTTATTTCAATCTGCCACGAAGCACATATTTAGGTAGAAATATCACAGAATAACATTACAAAACATCTTTGACAAAGCATGATAAACGATTTTTGTTGTTGTTTTGATGATTAAACCAAATGTGAAGCGTAGCGCTATTATTTTGATGCCGGACGTGTGAGATTGGTATGTGAAAGGACTTGTCATATTTTGACAAAAGTCTCCGGTTAGTCACTTTAGACTTTCTCTCTACCATCTTTTTTTCTGCTGCACTTTTATTCCATCGTACTAAAGCTGCTTGGGTGAAGGACTTTGCATTTGCTGAATAAAAAAACTGTCTTTCCCTATTAAGAAACAACATACCCCAATCTAAACGTATATAAATACATTACTATCTGAGCAACTAAGGTATTCACTTGAGCACATTGAATCTACAAGCTATGCTCACTTTGTATTCTTTTGAGTATAAGACGATCACAGAATGATCGTTCAATACTCAGAGGAATACAAGATGCAGGTGTTTTAAGATGTGTTCATGGACAGCTGAACTGGTAGGAAACCACAACTCCCGACACTAATAATAAATAATATTTAATACATTGTATTTGTTACCCACTTTTCATTTGAATAAAAGTCAAAGTGTTAAAATAAAAAACAAAGTTTAAAACAAACATAGGCAATTTAAGGCCCGGGGATGCTTGCGGCCTGTTAGGCTTTTCAATCTGGCCTGCCGGACATTCCCAAATAATTTTTTTAGATCTTTACATTATGATGTGCAGTGATGTTTTCAAATTACCGTAAGTCTTGAACTATACAAAGTATTTCAATGGTTGGAATCTGCGCTTTTGCATGATACACTAGTTACTATGGTAACCTAATTAGTTACTATGGTAATCTAAGTCACAGCACCTTAGACGAGGCACCAAGCAGTGTGGGTGGGGAGCGTTTCCAGAGCGACCAGCCTCGGTGTCAGGGACAGATGCGGAAGACGATTTTTACAACAAAGTTCTAAAGCTTAGTGATATATCAGATGCATCAGAATTTAGTTTTTTTTTTTTTTTACCCTTCGCGTTCATATTTGGCTGTTTGTTGCATTTTTCTTGCGTTTCCCTTGATTGTAAAATATGTCGATCGAGAGGGGATGTGACGTTCCTATGTTGTCAATATTCAATGTTTTATCGTTCATAGTTAATATTGTAAATCCCACATTCTTTATTTTCATGTACATTCGGGTGTCTCATTCAGTAAAAAAAATTAAAAAATTCAATTCTGTTTTTAAGGCGGTCTGTCATAACGGTTTTAGCATTCAATCAGACATTATTGTGAGGTTTTGTATTAGTGTTCCTAAAAATCAGATATACCGGCCCCCAGACACATTTTCTTCTCTAAATTTGGTTTAAAACCATCGAAGCTTAGCCATTAAAAACTGATAAAATACTAAGAATTAAACGTATCAACAGTTCAAAGCTTTCTTAAACAGAAAAGTCTGGCTAACACACGGCACACTGACAAAGCTTAACCCATTGATACTATAACAATCTACAAGGTTAATATAGGTTGCTTCTCTTTCTTCCCCTCCATTTTTCTGCATTCTTTCATATCTCTAGTTATCATTACGTATATGTATTGTTGCATTTGAACAACTGAATTGTTGATAATAGAGGTAAATTATTGGTATTGTTCATTATCAATAGTGCTATTTCTATTGGTATTTGTATTGCTCCATTTGTAGTGTAATAATGCTCATTGTCATTTCTGTATTATTTTTTATTTCGCTAACTGCTTATTTGCTATCACTTTTACCATCATATGTGTACATGTCATATATATGGGCATCTACATCAACTATATGATTTGCCTGAGAAGCTGGACAGGACAACAAAAAAAAACAAAAAAAACAGAAAAGTCTTCAGGAGACAATATGGACACCCCTGTCTTCTGCTGTTCAACATATTGGCTGTCTGTACATTACCTCCCATTAGAAAGAGTAGCCCAGCTACATATTGCATGAGGTCATGCTGCTGGCAGCATCCCAGCACTCCAATGATCCAGCCAAAAAGAATGATGGACACGGCCATACCCACGAAGCCAGCCGTCATTCTTCTTAGATCTGCAAGAAGAAATGACAATATCACTGACAAGAAACAACAGCTATCTGTCAAATTACAGTACAACATTTTAGGTATGACTATAATAATATGGTGGTACAGCAAAGGTTGAGGAGCGTCACGACTGAAATAAAAAAAATAAAAATAAAATATAAAAACAAACTGATATGGATTTTGCGAAGACATGAAAGGAATATTATAGTCAATTGTTAGAAAAAAATAAGATAAATGGGGCATAATTAACAGGGTTTAAAAAAAAGAAAAAGCACAACTTAGAATTCTAAACTATTTTAATAAAGATAATACATGTTATTACGTGTAACAACAGGTCATAACAGGGTAGCCAGGATGACACAGGTATATAAAGCTCTCTGATTAGGGTGAGGCAGGTGACAATAATCAGCGCACTTAGCAGCCTAAAGGTAAACACAGAGATGCAAGAAACGCTGGGAACAGAACTAAACACAAATCAAAGAAAACACCACAATAAAACCAAAACAAGACTTGACCTGCTTTGTCAGGTCATGACAAATACGACACAAATTATATACTCAATTATTTGTTGTAAACATTGGTCCGACTATGGCTGAACAAATACCAAAAGTTAAATTGATAATACATTGGGTGAAACAGTATTAATTAATGTTGATAATGTTTTTTTTGATGAAGTGGACAAGATTGAAATATCGCAAATTGTACAGCGGTGTTCAAATTATGCTTGTCAGCAACCATGTAGGCATGAACATGTCATTCATAAAGACTATCATAGATTTAGTTATTAAACCATTTACATCTGTAATTTGTCATTCATGAAAGGAAAATTCCAAGATCGTATGAAAACTGTTAAAATAATACCACTTTCCGAAGAAGGAAATAAGCATGAGTACTCCAATTATAGACCAATATCACTGTGTCCACAATTCCCAAAGATCTTAGAGAAAATGTTTGTTGTAAGGTTAAATCAGGGGTCACCAACCTTTTTGAAACCAAAGGCTACTTCTTGGGTACTGATTAATGCAAAGGGCTACCAGTTTCATACACACTTAAATAAATTGCCAGAAATAGCCAATTTGCTCAATTTACCATTAACTCCATGTTATTATTAATAATTAATGATATTTATCTTTGTGGAAACGCTGATCATCTTAATGATTTCTCACAATAAATATATATGGAAACAGATAAATATCAATATGCAACACTTTATTTTTATATTTTCTCTAAGTGCACATTTTTCAAATTGAACATTTTCAAATGATCACTTCTAAGGCAGTCTTGTGAAATCACAATATCCCATTTTAACTAGCTAGCCACTAAACATTTTTAACAAATCATGAATTACTTTGCACCATGTTTGTACAAATAATAACTCATGTAAAATACAAAAGTCAACTCTCAAATTTTTAAATAAATCATGTCACACTTTGAACTGGACACCAAATCTGTTGTCTGTTTCTTTGTCAGTTAGTGGGAAGCCTGTCATTTGTAAGTTACATGTAGGTGTGATTTAAACAAGAATAGCTAAATAAATAAATCTATATATATATATAAAAAATGGGTATTTCTGTCTCTCATTCCGTCATACATTTTTTTTCCTTTTACGGAAGGTTTTTTGTAGAGAATAAATTATGAAAAAAACACTTAACTGAACGGTTTAAAAGAGGAGAAAACACGGAAAAAAAATGAAAATTAACTTTTGAAACATAGTTTATCTTCAATTTCGATTCAAAATTCAACCAAAAAAAAGAAGAGAAAAACTAGCTAATTCGAATCTTTTTGAAAAAATGAAAAAAATAATTTATGGAACATCATTAGTAATTTTTCCTGATTAAGATTCATTTTAGAATTTTGATGACATGTTTTAAATAGGTTGAAATCCAATCTGCACTTTGTTAGAATATATAACAAATTGGACCAAGCTATATTTCTAACAAAGACAAATCATTATTTCTTCTAGATTTTCCAGAACACAAATTTTAAAAGAAATTCAAAAGACTTTGAAATAAGATTTCAATTTGATTCTACAGATTTTCTAGATTTGCCAGAATACATTTTTTTAATTTGAATCATATAGGTTTGAAGAAATATTTCACAAATATTCTTCGTCGAAAAAACAGAAGCTAAAATGAAGAATTAAATTAAAAAATGTGCACTATTCTTTACAATAACAAAAATAAATGTACTTGAACATTGATTTAAATTGTCAGGAAAGAAGAGGAAGGAATTTAAAAGGTAAAAAGGTATATGTGTTTAAAAATCCTAAAATCATTTTTAAGGTTGTATTTTTTCTCTAAAATTGTCTTTCTGAAAGTTATAAGAAGCAAAGTAAAAAAACAAATGAATTTATTTAAACAAGTGCAGACCAAGTATTTAAAATATTTTCTTGGATTTTCAAATTCTATTTGAGTTTTGTCTCTCTTAGAATTAAAAATGTCGAGCAAAGCGAGACCAGCTTGCTAGTAAATAAATACAATTTAAAAAAATAGAGGCAGCTCCTTGGTAAGTGCTGCTATTTGAGCTATTTTTAGAACAGGCCAGCGGGCGACTCGTCTGGTCCTTACGGGCGACCTGGTGCCCGCGGGCACCGCGTTGGTGACACCTGGGTTAAATAAATGTATCAATACAAATAATACAGTATTTCAGGCAACAGTCAATGGGTTCCATTCTAATCACTCAACTGCAACAGCAATAATTGATTTGGCAGAAGGAATTTCAACTGTAGTAGATAAAAACAAACTATATTTGTAAGTATTATTGTAGATCTTCATTCATTTGATACACTTGATTATTAATTATTATTGGACATATTATATTAGTATGGGATAAAAAGAGTAGCACATGATTGGGTTATAACTTACTTGAAAGACAAAAACCAGTTTTGTAGAAGTTAACAAAAGGATATCTGCTGTACTATACATAATATTAGTTCTAGAGAACCACAAGGATCGGTCCTTGGACCCATACTGTTTTGTATGTACGCCAATGATATTTCTATGGTTTCCAAACTGTGAGTGTATTTTATTTGCAGATGACATATCTTTCTTTTATTCAGGACACAATATTAAAGATGTGTTGAAGGTGGTTGAAAAATAATTCATCAAAATTAAAAGATGGTTTGATATCAATAGGTTATCCATAAATACTAGTAAAACTAAGTTTATTATTTTTTGTAGTAGTAAGAAAGGTGTGAATACCTCATTAAACAGTATGCCGAAGTAGTTGAGATTCAAAGAACAAAATACATTTAGTTTTTGTGTGGTATGATTGATGAAAATGTGTCATGGAAATCACATACATTATTCATAGGTCAAATATCTAAAACTATTGCTGTTTTACATAACATGAAGGAATTGCTAAATAAAACAATATTGTATACTTTGTATAATTCATTGATTGTTCCATATCAAACATACCATGTTAAAGTGTGGGGTCATGCCTTTAAAACATATTTAAATACTGTAGAATCTTCCTTTTACAGACGAGAGATGTAAGACTCATTAGTGGAAATGCATACACAGAACCCACAAACCCAATATTTAAACAGTTAAACTAATTGAAATTTGATGAACTGGTAAAGTACAATATTGTAAAATTATTGTGTAAAGCACATAGAAAAAAAATACCAAGCAACATTCAAAGTGGATTTGTTAAAAGAGAAAGTAATTAAAATCTAAAAGGAACTGAGATTTTTTTTTAAATCTAGTCTTCAAACAGTGACAATAGAAAGAAGCATTTAAATCAAAAGTGTGAACAAAATTTTAAAATGGAATAAAACAATGTAAATCAAATACATTTAATATAAAATACACCTTTAATTGTGTAATATTTACATAATTGAAGAGGTACTATATATTTTTGTTTAATTTAATTTTATTTATTTTGGAAAAAAGATTGAGTTTATTAATAGATTAAAAAACAAAAAAACAACAAAAATTGTTATTTGGCAGATTTAGCAATCGTTTTAGTACTGTATGCTGTGTTTAAACCGATCTTTAAAATGTGTAAACACAATTCGAAATGTGTGCATTATAGAACAAACCGGTAAGAAGCAAGGCTTCTGTTAATGTATCACTAAAATTGTAAGGATACCTGATGTATTATTCAATAGTATTATTGATGATATGATTACAAGTCATTATATGTTCCTTAACACAGTATTTTTCAACCACTGTGCCACGGGACACTAGTGTGCCTTGAGATATTGCCTGGTCTGCCGAGGAAAATTATGCAACTTCACCTAATTGGTCCAAAAAATCAATAATTAGAATCTGCAAATAATGTGCCGTTGCTTAGTGTCTGTCCTGGGTAAAACTCAGCAGGGTAACCACGTAATACTCCATGTCAGTAAGTGGCAGCAGGTAGTTAGTTGCTTTGTAAAAGTCGGAATGTGTCGGGTGAGACGAGGATGGTTTGTTGTGATCTCAATATGCGAACCACAGCGGGAAGCAGCCTGCAGGTAAAAAGGTATGTAATGCTTAAACCAAAAATGAACAAAAGGGAAAGGGAAAGGAAAAGGCAATGGCTATGCAAAACGAAAGTAAAACTGAACTGGCTACAAAAGTAAACAGAAACAGAATGCTGGACGACAGCAAAAACTTACGGCGTCCACAATGTACATCCGTACATGACATGACAATCAACAATGTCCACACAAAGAAGGATAGCAACAACCTAAATGGCCTTGCTTGCTAACACAAAGCAGAGGAAGACATGAAACTGCTACAGGAAAACACCAACAAAACAGGAAGGGCCACCAAAATAACAGCACAAGACAAGAACTAAAGCACTACACACAGGAAAACACCAACAAACTCAGAATAAGGCACAACGACCTGGTGGAGTTTCATTTTTTAACATTTCCTGCTGGTGGCAGAAAAAAATGTGTCTTGCCTCAAAAAAAGTTGAAAAACACTGCCTTAACAGATCTTTAAATGTAATGATATTGGAAAAAAATCAGGGCTGCACAGTGGTGTAGTGTTTATCGCCTCTGCTTTAGGACCCTAGCGATCCGGGTTCGAATTTCTCCGCTGTCTGTTCTTTTTGCAATTATTGAGTAATGACGTAGTGAGTAATGGTATATTTATATATTGAAGGTGTCTGTGAATATTCTCATTCATCCAGGTCATTTTACTCTCTGGACATTGAATTAATCTGAACTGGACTGCTTAGGTTGTTTTGGAAGACGTTTCACCTCTTATCCTAGCAGGCTTAATCCGTTCATGCTCAAAAACTAGAATTGGCAGCTCTAGTCCGGGGGGATGGTGCAGGATCCAAAGTGGCAGAGGTTTCGTATCTTAACGACGCAACCACTTATAGTACATGCAAATCTTCAGTTTGCTATTTAGCGCGTGTTTGTTCCAAATGCTTTGGACCCTGCACTATCCCCTCAGACTAGAGCTGTCTTTTGCAGTCTTTGAGTATGAACTGATGAAGCCTGCTAGTGTAAGAGGTGAAACATTTTCTAAGACAACCTGAACAATCCCCTCAGACTAGAGCTGTCGTTTGCAGTCTTTGAGTATGAACTGATGCAGTTTACTAGTGTCAGAGGTGAAACGTTTTCTAAGACAAACTGAACAGTCTAGTTGCGATTGACTCAATGCCCTAAGAATTATATACAGTATTAAACCCACCTAAGCAATTTCCACATCAACACAAACACACAATTAGATCTGGTTCTCAAGTTTGCGTGTTCTTCTCCGTGATTGCGCAGGTTTTTTTAGGTACTCCTGCTTCTCATTGGTATAAAGTTAGTGAAAATGTCTCATGAGTCCTGCGAATGATGAGCGACCAGCCCCTTTGTCTTTAGTCAGCTGGGATAGGCTTCAGCTCACTCATTACCCGAATGAGGACAAGTGCAGGGTTTCCCCCAGCGCTTTGTTGTTAAGGCGGCTGCCTTAACGACAAAGAGCCACCGCCTAAACTAAAGTCTTAACAAGCTGCTCCGCTTAGTTCTGCCTCTGTCAGTATGTCTCTGCAGCACTAGGGATGTCCCGATCCAGGTTTTTGCACTTCCGATCCGATACCGATGTTGTTTTTGCACTATCCGAGCATGTATAAAAGTTTAAAGTTATTTAGCCTACTTAGTTGTCAGAATCATGTTGAAAAGGGTTTTAGTACTCTTGATAACAACTAGCCAGCTGAATTAGGGGAGTTTGAATAATACACAATGGTTGGTAACAAGAAACTGACATGTTTATTCAAGGATAAACACAAAATAGACAAAATTATACATGACAAACAAAAATGGCATCATTGAACTAGGGCTGGGCGATATGGCCTTCTTTTAATATCGCAATATTTTAAGGCCATATCGCGATACACGATATATATCTCGATATTTTGCCTTAGCCTTGAATGAACACTTGATGCATATAATCACAGCAGTATGATGATTCTAAGTGTCTACATTAAAACATTCTTCTTCATACTGCGTTAATATATGCTACTTTTAAACTTTCATGCAGAGAAGGAAATCACAACTAAAAAAATCACAATTTTTTTCATACGGTGTTGATCTGGAAATGTTTACCTCGGCATTTTGATGGTGTGGGTGTGTGGCACCGAATGGAGATGTTGATGTGTGGAGTTTCAAACACTTTTCATTCTCTAGCATGGGACTTTTCAAATGATGCTACATATTAGCAGTAATGCTACTTTTTATAGCAACGTTTTTGCTCCACACTTGACAAATTATGGTTGTCTGTTCGACATATTCCCACTTGAAGACAAACCACCGCCAGACGATGGACCCCCCCGCTGTTTTTTGGGGGAATTAATTAATTCTTCCTTCATTCGTATTACCACTCGCACGCAATGTTCCCTCTAATTTTTCATGTGTGTGAGCAAGCGCAAAAACAAGCATTCAGTGGAGCCCATGTGAGCAACATCAGACGTGCACACTGTGGCTACACCAGCAGCACACCTGTCCCAAACCTGACTAAATAACAAGTTTAATTTCCATCCATCCATCCATTTTCTACCGCTTGTCCCTTTCGGGGTCGAGTGGGGTGCTGGAGCCTATCTCAGCTGCATTCGGGCGGTAGGCGGGGTACACCCTGGACAAGTCACCACCTCATCGCAGGGCCAACACAGATAGACAGACAACATTCTCTTATTATTATAATCAAATGACAGCAGTCATTTCCATGAGGTTATTTTCTAATATATGTGTTTAGGCAATAACAAAAAATATTGTTTTTCATGAACTGTGTACTTGTATTGTTTGTCTGGGTGGAGGTCCTGCTTTGGAAATAATTTGTACTCCTTTCAGACATTGCATTTAGTTCCCATTAAAACATTCACATGTTGCACAATGAGATGTAAGCAGCGGATCATGTGTACATTCCTGCAACTTCCTGTTTTAAAAAAATATATTTTTATTAGTATTTATTTAATATACTAACAGTATTTCATGATCTGTGATGAGGTGGCGACTTGTCCAGGGTGTACCCCGCCTTCTGCCCGATTGTAGCTGAGTTGGCTCCAGCACCCCCCGCGACCCCGAAGGGATTAAGCGGTAGAAAATGGATGGATGGATGGATATTTCATGATTAATATTTATAAATTAAGATTCCTAATAAATGACACTAGAATAAGCACACATTTGATTGGTAAATCATAGTGTAACAACCTGGAATGACACTTTATGTGTGGTGTTGGAGTTGTCCGACTTTTTGTGTGGCTGTAAACGCATCACTGGCTAAGTGACATATGTGCAGGTGTTGGCGCAAGTGAGAAAGAGCGAGCGGCTGCTGTTGATATAACAAAGTTGCTTTTGGTCTGGTTTTTACTGCAGAAAATGACCACTTTTGCTAGATATCTTTTTTTTTTACCAATGTTTTGGTGATGTGTTTATGGCCGACAATAAAGAGTTTTGCTCAGTAAAGTGATGGATGGAATTCATGTCCTCAAAGCGCCTCGACAGACGTTACAATATTTGAAGAATGATGACGAAAACCGTTTTCTCTGTCGTGTCCGTGTGTCGAAAATTGTTATGCGCTTATTTTTTTATTTTGTGCGTGGCATAGATTTGCCGTGCTCAGAGAAAGCTTGAGCAGTGCGCAATTGCACAGGCGCGCACCTTAGAGCGAACATTGCTCGCACGGCTGCGCTAGCATCACAGCTAACATTAGCCATGCTGCTACCTATCTGCTGGGAGAGGGCGTATACGTATGTGACGTATGACGTGACAGTATGTGACGTGTGTAAGAAGGTGCGCTTGCTGTCTGTGAGAGGGAGGCACAGGAAAGAGTGAGAAGAGCCTGTCGTGTAATGCCAGCAGATAAAAGCAACTGCGTGAGAATCCACAGACCTGTGGATGTGTTGAAGGTGTGCTGGAAAATGCGGAACGGAAATTAGGGAGCAGCAGAAAAGTGGAATGTATTATTTAAATCAGTGCTTTGGAAAACACGGACCAGAGTTTTTTTTAAAACTGGATCTGGATCGGCATTTTTCCATGTCTTGCCGATACGCATTTTTTGGCAAATATCGGCGGCCGATTCGATCCAAATATCGGATCGGGACATCCCTATGCAGCACCCAACATTGTCCCACTTACAGAACCATCTGATTGGTTAAACGCAGAGCGGTAACAGCCAATCAGCAGTGCGTATTCAGAGCACATGTAACAGCCAATCAGCAGTGCGTATTCAGAGCGCATGGAGTCAGTGCTCACGACAGAGGCAGGCAGAGAGGAGAGAGTGAGCATAATGCAGCGGACTCTCCCCAAATTATTATAAACACTTCCAAGTCAACTACTAGTAACATCACTATGAGCCCGTTGACATCCTAGAAACATAAGCGGCAGCTCAGCTTGCTCGCAGTCCTTGAGGTGAAGGCTAATTAGCTTTTAGCGTAACGTTAGTTCACTGTGCGGTGTGTGTGTGCGTGCATGTGTGTGTTACAGACAGCAAAGCCCTGTCTGTCTGAGATAAAGACAAGCATTATTGACCTACAGTTAACAACTAAGTTATTTACCTTTTTCTGTGTTGATTGAGCTGTGGACATTATGTTAAATGAAGAGTTTCCTGAAGCTGTCTCTGATAGTTGATATAATAATGTAACTGCATCATAAAGCCTACATGAACTCCATGGTGTTCAGGGATGAATAGTCTCTCCTATTCCTATTGTACTATTTTTTCAGCTATAGTTACATTAATTATTAGTAATGTAGCAGCCTAGTTTTGAATGGCAGGGTCCTTGCTATCACATGTTGATAAAAATATAACATTTACATAATAAAAATCAACTACAGGCTTCCCAAATGTTGTAACAAATTAAGCATGATGAGTTGAGCATATGTCAGCATGTGGCCCTACTTTTAACTCTTTTTTTGAAACGCTTATTGCAAACGCTTACTTACAGTAAGTCATTAATTTGACTTATAAAATCATTATTTTGACTTAGTAAGTGATTATTTTGTCATTAGTTTGACTTAGTAAATTAGCAAGTCAAAATATTGACTTACTAAGTCATAATAATGACATACTTAGTATCTCAGGTAACTAGGACTGTTTTGTGTATTGTTTTTATTTTTCGGAAAAAATATCGAGATATATATAGTATATCGGCATTCAGCAAATGGAGTGGAAAACACAACCAAAAATTGTAGGCTTCCTCACGCGACGAAGCCGACCTACTTCACCGCAGTCTGTAGTCTATTTCCCCCCCCCCATGCTATGGTGGCAGCGATGAGATGGAGACGTGATGGCGACAGGCCGAGTTACGCCATTCCTTACACCCACCCACCCCCTGGAGAGACACCACCTTAACTAACAAATTGTCTGGGGGAAACATTGAAGTGGTAAAGAAAATGGATGATGAAAGCAAGAATAACGCAACCACAGTTTAAAGACAGATTTCAAGCTGCATGCTCTTTCTCATAAGTCCATCAGTCACTTTCAGTTTTAGTACCTTTTTAGAAACTGCTGGCATTCCAATACAAGAACCACATTGGTTTCAACAGACTTTACAAGTAAACTTCAAGCATATTGCCAAGAAAGACCCAACATTAGGATTCAAAGGTTTTGTCATTTGTCAAATGTTGTCAATGAAAGTCATCGATGATAAATTACTGTACATGATGGCACATGTAAAACAAGCATTAAAGAAGTATATCTTTCTTCGGTTTGTGCTCAAAGTCTAAACTATCCATCTGTTCATCCATTTCTAATACTTATCCTGTTCAGTGTCACTGGGAGCTGTTTTTCGGATAAAAGGTAGACTGAACTGTATTGGTAGCCAATCAATCACAGTATAGAGACAGACAACCATTCGCAATATCTATGAGTGTACGGTAGTAAGACAAATCAACCACTGGCCACATCATCAGCGACCAAACTACAAAACAAACTAGAATAAAACAAAATCATAAACTGTTGATGGGGAAAAAACACCTCTATGAATCAACAGACAACTCAACAACTCCATAGTACGAGAAGAAACATGTTGTTACTTACGAAGTGCATGCCACTCATCCTGTCGTATGGTCTTCGTGATGTTTACAGACAAGTTTCGTGGAAGGATGGACGAAGTGTAGTGATACTTTACTGGGGTACATCTTTGAATGATCCCTGGTGAAAGAAAGTACAAATATCCACATGAACATGGGAACATGAGTGAGTCCTGAATTCAGGAAGATAAAAAGTGCAAAAATGAAGTACAACTCTGTAGGATTGTACATTAATCTCAAGTTGGTTGAAAAGTGTTGTACTTTCTAAGGAGATAATAACTGACGCGTAAGCTTTATAGTTTGTCTTTTAGCTCCCAAAATGATTGTCAGCAGTTTTTTGAAAAAGCTAGCTCTACTGCCAGACTTTGCTTTGCTTCTTTCTGGGAGTCGTCTTAGTAATATCAACAACTTAGGTTGTCAGCTTTTTTACTTCATGCTTTTCAAGGCTGTCACTGACAATACAGAATGTGTTTGTTTTTTTAACTTCAAGTGTGTTTTTGAGCCATTACTGTAAGAGACACACCAAATTATTACACACTAAGAGCCCAAGGAATATGAACTCTTCTTTATGAACAGTAACAATACAGAGTGTCGTTTACAATAAGCAGTTTATGACTTTTTCATTTTATACCACCAATTCCATGTTTCACAATAATGTTTTGATTCCCCTACACCAGTTATATCCTTGTGATTTGCAGCTACAATCGAACGTCTTATTGGTTGGTACACTGTTGGTGTACTAACTTTGTGACTGTCAAGCCTCTCAGGTCAATTAGGATATGTCAACACTTGTGTTTGGTACTCTGGTCCAGAATCAAGATCTAAAAAAATGTTGCTTAGAGTTAATACGGCGTGGCGCAGTGGAAGAGTGGCAGTGCGCAACCCGAGGGTCCCTGGTTCAATCCCCACCTAGTACCAACCTCGTCATGTCCGTTGTGTCCTGAGCAAGACACTTCACCCTTGCTCCTGATGGCTGCTGGTTAGCGCCTTGCATGGCAGCTCCCGCCATCAGTGTGTGAATGTGTGTGTGAATGGGTAAATGTGGAAGTAGTGTCAAAGCGCTTTGAGTACCTTGAAGGTAGAAAAGCGCTATACAAGTACAACCCATGTATCATTTAATATTGGTATTTTTAGCATTTTATCAACAAATTTGCTAGTGTTGTTAATCAGATTAAATGTGTGGTATGTATAACTACATACCACAATAACTAAATAAAAGCAAAAACGACTATGGTTTCAGGGCCGTACTTAGGATTTGACAAATATCGAGGTCAAAAATTGGCTGTCCAAGAGAGGCTTTGAAAGGCTGAAAGGAAGGCTGAAATCATGGATATCCCAGCACCATATTAATAATAAAAGCTTTCATAAAGGTAGAACTATCACATGTTATATTATCCAAAATCTTTGACAATCAGCATGATTTTGTAACAGTCCATTTTTTTATTTTATGCTGAAATTTAGCGTACTAAATAGGGGTGTAACGGTACGTGTATTTGTATTGAACCGTTTCGGTACGGGGGTTTTGGTTCGGTTTGGAGGTGTACCAAACGAGGTTTTACACGGACATATTAAGTAGCGTACCGCACGTTGTGTAAACAATGCACACCGAGGCACGACACACGACATGCTAGCAGCGACCGGGCTACGACAACATGTAAAAGCCAGAGCTGGAAGACCCTCCTGCCTTGTTAAGATCTCCCGTTTGGGAACACTGGCTGTGCGATACAACAATGGAGGACGGAGGTTTGCCGACATTGTTCAGCAGCTGCTTCTGACAACACGTCAAACATGCTAACCCATTTGAAGCGTCACCACCGCATTCAAGCAGCCTCTCCTCGGCGAGTCAGGCAGGGCTAAAGCAATAACAAATGTTTTTATAGCAGCAGATTTAAGACCATATTGCATTAGAAACTAGATTTTAACCCACTTCTATGGTGGAAGAACAATGAGCTCATATATCCTCTTACTGCCAAGTTAGCCAGGCTGGGGGGAGGAAAGAAAAGTTTATCTGACGCTGAGTTGACTTGAAACTGTTTAATGTTGCACTTTTTATATGTAGAAGAAAAGTTTTGTCATTTTATTTAATCTGAGCAACAACTTGAAGCAGTTTAATGTTGATTAACGTGGACCCCGACTTAAACAAGTTGAAAAACTTATTCGGCTGTTACCATTTAGTGGTCAATTGTACGGAATATGTACTGTACTGTGCAATCTACTAATAAAAGTCTCAATCAATCAATCAAAAAAAGCACTTTCTATGTAGAAAGATTTTGTTAAGAAACCATTCTGAGCCTTATCTTATTTAGTTTTTATTTTATATATGTTGACCACATTAACCCTGGCAATGGACCCTGTGTGTATATGTATGTTAGGCCATTGTCTACAAATTTGGTAAATAAATAACCAAAAAATGTATATTTTGTTGTTTTCTTACTGTACTGAAAATGAACCGAACCGTGACCTCTAAACCGAGGTACGTACCGAACCGAAATGTCTGTGTACCGTTACACCCCTAGTACTAAACCATTTTAACAGCATTAAAAAATATTTTTCTACCACGACCGGAATTCGAACACAAGACCTTCTTCTTTGCAAAGTAAGCACTAATGACGCCCGGCATGCACCTACGGTAAGTGAGGGCAGAACATTTGTCTTCATATTCTCATCAGTGACAGTGCATGACGTGGCCAGGAATATGTTTGGGTTAAAATGTTATATGAAGCGCCTTGCTATTCATTCATTTACATTTTAATCTGCTTCTTCACGCAAAACGGGCCCACCCCCCACTGATGGTGAAGCCCTACGCAGAGCGCGTGTTCTCAATTTAGGACTGACACGACAACATTATTATACCGACAGCGTTTCACATCAACTTCATTCATGTGAAACCAACATTATTTACGTCAGCATAATTCACTGTTAATGTTATGTTGACAACACATTTTGGATCGGATAATGTTTAAAGTAAAAGTAGACTTCATTGCTTTACATTTTTGAAGTTGTAGCGGGCTCCGCATGACCAAATATTGGATATTGAGAGAGGATGATTTACCGCATGAAGTTGTGCAGTGCACATGGTTTGCTACACAAAGTAGATTTGCAGTCAGTTATATCATCTTCTTCATGACACTTAAAAAGAACATGACCTCGGTTACCTCTATGGTAGTTACGGCCGTGTATGGCTTCCATTTAAATCATGTGGGTTTTGCACGCAAAGCCTTCCCGTATCCAGACACTTACTCCCTGAGTTGGTAAAGAACAACAAAAACAACCCCAAAAAATATTGTGTTCTAATCATGGCAGACTTGGTAATAGACAACAAAGATGATTATTTTTGGACAAATGAGGATTCACAACCTTATCTTTTTTAAATAGAATGAACGAAGGATAAACTACTGCATATAGAAGCCAGCACAAAGAAGAGGGTTACGCGTTGGGGGCAGACTGGGGAGTGAGGGCGGCGTGACACGAAGCTGCAAATGTCGAATTTGGAGCCAAGCTATTTAGACATAAATGGCGTGCTTACCCCAAACAAACCACAAAAAACGTCCCCGGCCAACAGGACCAAACGCTCAACTAACTGTTCATCGAGTGAGTCACATATAAATATCGATCATGATACGCGCAGCACGTCATGTGTGTTATTACAACTACAGTACATATGCTGTCTGGCTAGCTGTGTGCAAACAAAACATGAAATGTGGGCTAATACTTTGCAGATACTTTTAATACGATTCATGTTTTTCACTCAGTACAGATTGGTGTTCTATCAAAGTGTGTTGTGCATTACAAACTCAAACGTGTTTCGTGCTGACGTAGAAGCTATCTTATCACTTTACGTAGTAAGCTTTTACGGCTAATGCCGATGTGTTACTACGCTAGAAAAAGAGTTCCTCCGTGTACAAAAACAATGTCGCCACAGCGTGGTTATTATACAGGTTACGGAATGTACATTAAGTATTGGTGACGGTTTTTGAATGCATTTTTAAAATGATTTAGAGGTAGAATTGATTGCTCCCATTAACTGCATTGCGAGCCACCTAGAACGAGACGATTTTACATGTTATAATGCAAAAAAAAAAAGCTTTGTCTTCTCATCTCTAATAATGATTGTGAACGATTGGCAAAACCCCCTAAACATAGCGTACCGTCATGGCAAAATTAAAGCCGCCACATCTTAAAACTAAGTTGTTTTTTTTTAGCTTGAAAACAAACTTAAGTAATATAATGTATTGTAGACTACAGAAGAAGTCAAAAGTCTGACGCTATTTCTAACTTTTATTGCCAATGTTATGCTAACAAACGGTCTAATTTCAACACATATTACCCCTCCATCGATTTCTGAATGATTCGTGATACTTATTTGTAACAATTCTTAATCGATAAAAAAAAATCTAAAAACTTTTTTTTTTTAATAAGGATATTTCTAATTTTTAGCTTTTTTTTAAAAATCTGTCCTGTACAGCCAGGCTAATCATATGTCTATATTTGCTGTAGAGATTTACTTTAGAAAAGAGAAGAGTTTGGATGCTTCTCTTGTTGCCTTATTTGTATTTGACTTTATTAAATGTTTAAGTAGAATTTTGTTAAACAAGACCAGTTTTCTTTTAAGTAATATAAAAAGATATCGGAGCTGTTTATGTATTTTACGGAGGAATGTAGTTAATTGTAGAATTGGCACTCAATGTTCTTAAAAAAAAGTATTGATTTTTTTTTTTTTTTTTTTGAAGACAGAGAGGTAAATTGTGGGGACAAGAGGGGGATTAGACAGAGAGACAAAAACAACAACAGCAAACACAACAACAACAACAACAACAATAGAGCAACATCAGCAAGTACGACATGTACAAATATGATGGTAAAAGTAAGAGCAAAAAAGCAGTTAGCGAAAATAAAAAATACAGAAATGACAATGAGCATTATTACACTACAAATGGAGCAATATAAATACAAATAGAAATAGCGCTATTGATAATGAACAATACCAATACTTTACCTTTATTATCAACAATACAGTTGTTCAAATGCAACACTACATATACGTAATGATAACTTGAGATACGAAAGAATGCAGAAAAATGGAGGGGGAGAAAGAGAAGCAACATACATTAACCTTGTAGATTGTTGAAGTAACAATAGGTTAAGCTTTGTCAGTGTGCCATGTGTTATACCCAGTTTACCCTAGGGCAACAACGTTAATATATGTTTGATGAAACGTGATTATGTGCATGAGTGTACGTATGCATATGTACTTGTATATGTACAGAATGTGTATATGTGTTTGTACAGTGAATGTATATGTACAGAATGTGTATATGTGTTTGTACAGTGAGTGTATATGGACAGTATGTGTATGTGTATGTTTGTATATTGAATGTGCGTGTGGATATATGAACTTTAAGTATGTAAATATGTACTGTATTTGTGTATGTATGTGGGAGCGTAGGTACCTATATATGTATGTATGTATGTATGTATGTATGTGAGCATATGTGAATTTGTATGTACAATATATTCGACTCCCAGAGTGCGTGGGAGCCAGAGCACGGCCCCAGCCCCCCGAGAGCCCAACCCACAAACAGTAGGCGTGGTGCCCAGGGAACCAGGGACCACCGCCCCCACGCAGCCAAGCCGGCCAGCGACAGGGACCCCAGAGCCCGGCCCACCGCACTGCCCACAAGGGCCAGCAGCAGGTCGCAGACAGACGCACCCGGCAGAGGACAGGGCACGAGAAAAGCAGGGGACAGCCAGACCCCAAGCCAACGAGAGACCACACTCCACACGGGCAGAAAGGCGAGACGCCCCGCCCGAGGAACCCAGAGACTCCCCACAACCGGACGGGAAGACCGCCCCCGCCCCACCGGCAACCGGACCCCCATGAGCCCACCCCCAGAGAGCGCAGAGAGGCCATCCCCCGGCCACCCCACCCAAATCGGCCGCCGCAGTACCACCCGGCACAGGGCCACGGGAACCACCCACCCCACCCGCAGGGACACCAACGATGGAGATGGAACAACCATCAACCGCCCTGCCGAGTTCCCCCCCTGAGGGAGGGGAAAAATTAAAAAATATATTAAAAAAGTATTGATTTTGAATCGACAACTGTGTTGACTCGAGAATAGATTCTGAATCGAATCGTTACCCCCAAGAATCTAATCGAATCGTGTGGTGCCCAAAGATTCACAGCCCTTGTATATATATATAGCCTATAATTTGTGCACTATTTACTAGTGATGCACCGAAAATGTGGCAGCCGAAAAATACTTTGATCACCTGAACAGCCCTGCCAAAACAGAAAGCAATACGCACGGGATTGTCTGCAGCATGTCTGCGAGGTGGACATATTTTAACATATCCAGATATACCCGCGAACAGCGATCTACAAAATGTAAATATATTAAGAGAACAGTGGTGGCTTTTTAGGAGAAAAAATTCAGTTGGAGCAGTAGAGTGAAGCAGATTAATTATATTTATAAAGCGTTCTTTTTCTCGAAAGACTCAAAGTGCTTTACATAGTGAAGCCCATTATCTAAATCTTTAAGCTTACATTTAAACCAGTGTAGGTGGCACTAAGAGCAAGTGGGTAAAGTGTCTTGCCTAAGGACACAATGGCAGTGACTAGGACGACGGAAACGAGAATCGAACCTGAAACCCTCAAGTTGCTGGCACGGCCGCTCTATTAACCGAACCACAGCGCTCTGGGTGTAATGTCATGCTCGCTGCAGCTCGCTGTTTGTCGCTGACATCCAGGGACAGAAGTAGGGTCTCTAAACATGAGGTCATTCTCTAATAACACCAAAAAAAAGATTCTACATTTTGTGCTAGTCATTTTTAATTCATGTGCAATAGGCAGCAACAATTGATATAAACGACATAATAAAAAACATGTATGTTAATACTAATTACAGAGGTGGGGGAAATAATCGATTTTTAGATGCATCGCAATTAGTACATGGACAATTATAAAATCGATTAGTAAACAACAATAATCAATAATCGATGTATTTATTGTAAATTAAGTCATGCAGACAGTTCTAAAATTTGGCTGACTGCAGCAAGCCACCTCACTGAGATATTCAACCGGCTCCTTTATTATAGGGCAATTATGTTCCAGTTTTACATACATTTCCATGAATTAAAAAAATGTGATGTGAATTTCTTATTACAAATGCACTATTTTAAAAGTTGCCAGTGATTAACGCTTATTTAGAGAAACGAAAGGAAATGTAAATCTGCAACAATATACATAAATTAAAGATGCATCAATAATACATTTTTTTTCGAATCGTAGCTCTGAATCATAATCGAAATCGAATCGTGAGGTGGCCAAAGATTCCCACCTCTAACTAATAATTGTACAGATTATTTTTAAATGTGTGTATTAGGGCTGTCAAACGACAATATTTAATCACAATTAATCGCATTGCTAATAGTTTACTCAACATTAATTGTGATTAATGTGATATATATAATTTTTCATCATTAATAAGTGTACCCTAGACAAATAATTTTCAAGTTCTAACACCATAAACGGACAATTAATTTGCTTTAAATAAATGTGTTTTAAACATTATTATTTTTTAAACAACTCAACACAAAAAGGAAAAACATGATTTAATGACAATTAAAAAAAATTGCCTACTCTGTGTTGGTCTCTTGTCAGATTTTGTATTTTGTAAAAATACATAATTTCTATTCCTGCTTTAGGAACACTTGCATTCAGAGGAGGAGCTACCATGTTTAGATAACAGTTTCACACATAAATAATACAACATATTGATTGTTATGATCATGCGTTCATTGTCAAAGATGTTTTTGTAATATCTATCCATCCAATTTCTACCGCTTGTCTGCTGGCAAATGAGGATTTGCCAGCAGACATATTTAAATAGTCTATGAGCTTCACTTTCATAGTCTAATGAAAGTGAAGCAAAAACTTTACATTGACATTACAAAGTACAGAACTAGGAACCGAGCTGATTATGATAACTATTGATAGTTAAAATGCAAAGGTAAGGTATTCTTTTTACCTGTAGCAGACATAGAGGATGATGATGTCGCTGTTATCGTCAACAAATGTTATCGCCATGTCTTCCCCCGTGTTGTTGGCTGCAGCCGAGTCGCTAAAGGTGCCAAATGCAAGAGTTGCAGCTGTACATCTAACTTGGCTGCACTCTTCAGCCATGAGAAAAATCCTGTGTTTAACCAGGTGCTTCCTCATATTGGAAGTATTCCCGGGTAAATCCAGCGAGCGCAATCTGCATTGACATCGCATTTGGAAAAGACAAGCCACATTTTAGACCGTTTTCTTTTTGGCATGGTTGGGTTTTTTTCATAAAACATTGATGGGTTGCAAGATTACCAAGAGCATATCCGCTTCGAAATCGGCTGTTTTCCTCACAAGTGCAAGCAAGTACTCACTACTCGCCAAAAAAAAAAGTACGGGATCCGGTGCCCACCCCTCGTGACAAAGCATGATCGTAATGCACAACATTTGCATTTTGTAAATGCAGTTAAACTGGATGTATAGCGTAGCACTTTTATTTTGAAGACTGAGAAAACTGATGTTTAAATTTATATGTAGGCTGCAGGGGCCCGAGAATGATCTTATTATACAGATAACCAATCCTAGGTGTAGTTCTGTTAGGTACCAATCGTAAATATGGAAACACTGGTATCTGTGCCTCTTATAGAATGTGTAGACACATTTTTTAAGAATATATACAGTATACATTTATATATGTTTTTTATTTTATTTTTATTGTTGCTTTTATTTATTTATTAAATGCATTTTACTGAATATGCACAAGCACTGTTTTTAATAGTATGTGATAATGCCTTTTATACTGTATTTTGTAGTTTGTTTGTTTTATGTACTGTATGTGATTGTATGTCTACTTGAACATTGGAGTCTGCAATGAAGCTTGATTGATTAATTGATTGTGTGATTGGTTTGAGAAAGTGTCTTGACATATTTTGGTGTCGGACCTACCGTTTGTAATAAAAGAAAAGTCTATGCTCGACCTCCTGCTCGACCGTCTTTCATTTCTGTTGAACTTTTATGTCATCTTACTTACTAAATCAGTCACAGTAACAATCTAAATTAGAGATGTCCGATAATGGCTTTTTTACCGATATCCGATATTCCGATATTGTCCAACTCTTAATTACCGATACCGATATCAACCGATACCGATATATACAGTCGTAGAATTAACACAATATTTTGCCTAATTTTGTTGTGATGCCCCGCAGGATGCATTAAACAATGTAACAAGGTTTTCCAAAATAAATCAACTCAAATTATGGAAAAAAATGCCAACATGGCACTGCCATATTTATTATTGAAGTCACAAAGTGCATTATTTTTTTTAACGTGCCTCAAAACAATAACAGTGCAATTATTTTTCATAACATGCTCACTACTGCCTAGTTTCTCTTGTTATATTCTCATTGTTGCTTTTTATTTTTATTCTTATTGTAATATTTTTCTATTCTGTTTCCATTTATAGCCCCATTATTTACTTTTTACTTTTTAAATTCGATCTCAATTCTGTACACTCCTGCTGGAATTTTAATTTTCCTGATGGAACTCTCCTGAAGGAATCAATAATGTACTATCTATCTATCTATCCAAACAGCAGCTTGGAATTTGGGACATGCTCTCCCTGAGAGAGACTATGAGGAGGTTGAGATGGGCGGGGTTGGGGTGGGTGGGGGTAGGGGGTAGCGAGGGGGTTTATATTGTATCATCCCGGAAGAGTTAGTACTGCAAGGGATTCTGGGTATTTGTTCTGTTGTGTTTATGTTGTGTTACGGTGCGGATGTTCTCCCGAAATGTGTTTGTCATTCTTGTTTGGTGTGGGTTCACAGTGTGGCGCATATTTGTAACAGTGTTAAACTTGTTTATATGGCCACCCTCAGTGTGACCTGTATGGCTGTTGACCGAGTATGCATGGCATTAATTCGTGATGAGAACAGCCAGTAGATATTATGTGACTCGGACGGCACACACGCAAAGGAAATGCCTTTAAGGTTTATTGGCACTCTGTACCTCTCCCTACGTCCGTGTACACAGCGGCGTTTAAAAACGTCATACATTTTACTTTTAGAAACCGATACCGATAATTATGAAACCGATACCGATAATTTAAGATATTACATTTTAAAGCATTTATCGGCCGATAATATCGGCTGCCCGATATTATCGTACATCCTTAATCTAAATGTTATGTTATCACTGCACCTTAACTGTAATCTGAACACGGAAGTGAAGCACCACCCACTTGAACTATGTTCGCAGCAGGCATTTGCTTCAGGGATGTCGTCTCTTCTCACAGCGAAAAAGAGTCAATTCTTGTCGGGAGAACACCTTAAAACTGATATTTCCATGAGGTAGACGACTTTCCTTTGTCCATTTCTGCTCGCTTGTGGCTTATCAATAGCAAGTGAACTGCAGCAAGTTCCCCCGCTACGGCACTCACCGGGGGTCAGAATTAGTGCTGTTATTGAGATTTATAGTTAACGCGTTATTATGGCGTTAACTTTGACAGCCCTAGTATGTACCGTATTTTTCGGACTATAAGTCGCAGTTTTTTTCATAGTTTGGCCGGGCTCCAGTGCGACTTTTATATGTTTTTTTCCTTCTTTATTATGCATTTTTGTCAGGTACGACTTATACTCCGGTGCGACTTATACTCCGAAAAATACGGTATACATTTTTTTTTAGCTTTTTTAAAGATAATCATATCATCAAAGTAAATTATACGATTACATCATGGTGACCCCCCGCCCCTACTGTCACAAGTATCTTGGCAGTCTAAGGTAAACCCTGGCTCTTCTCAACAAGCACCTGGTGCTGCTGTGTGCACCTTCCCTCATCTAAAAGTGATAAAAATAAAAACACACACACAAAGAAGTGAGAAAAGAAAGTGCATATGTAGTTCTTAACATATTTGTTTTGCTTTACTGATTTTTTTCAAATGTGTCATGACCAAATATTCAAAGTATATTGAATATTAGTATAAGTATAAGTATACTGCAAATATTCATTGCAGTCCTGTTCTGAATGCAAATAAGCATCTGTAGATAATTAGAGGTGGCAATTTGAATAATGAATATCATGATATGAACAAAAGGCCTCATCTGTGACATGCTGCATGTACTTTGAGTCAGCATGCGCTTATCCTGCTGGAATTGGGTTGGTCATTATTTTTGCTGTTGCATGTCTTTGTGACCCATTGACCTTTTTCCAACATGTTGTGTTCGTGTCAACGGACAGGTGGCAGATGTAGTGCTGTTTTTCCTTCCTGTTTACATTTTATTCCTGCTTGTGAGAAGTACAGTGAGTAAGCACATTGGCAGTTGCTGGTAGTTTTATGCAGATGTAAATATTGAGAGTAGACAC
The DNA here is from genome assembly GCF_033978685.3 of Nerophis lumbriciformis. NCBI lineage: Eukaryota > Metazoa > Chordata > Actinopteri > Syngnathiformes > Syngnathidae > Nerophis > Nerophis lumbriciformis. The sequence goes on from NC_084562.2 coordinate 42,233,664, forward strand.
TGCACATTTAAACCAAACATGGCTAACAAGCCCAAAGTAAATACAATGTTTGGGATGGGCTGCAGCACTGCTACTACACTGTATGAACTACACTATATTTTGTGAAAACACAGCTTTCTTTTTACTTTAACAACTAAAATAAAAACATGCCGGGGGGGTTTTAATACATAAGAAATAAAAATCACAGCGGCTAAGTCTCCAAAGCGTGGGATTCTTTGTTTGGGCACATGATTCCGGAAAAGGATACACAGGCAAACAAACTAGTTTGTTACATGCAATGTTTGGCCAGACAGGGAGAGAGTATGTTTGGTCGCAAGGGGTTGTATACAAAAATTATATATATAAAAATATATATATATATATATATATATATATATATATATATATATATATATATACATATATATGTATAAATATATATATATATATAGACAGGGAGAGAGTATGTTTGGTCGCAAGGGGTTGTATACAAAAATTATATATATAAAAAAAAATATATATATATATATATATATATATATATATATATATATATATATATATATATATATATATATATATATATATATATATACATATATATATATAAATATATATATATATATAGACAGGGAGAGAGTATGTTTGGTCGCAAGGGGTTGTATACAAAAATTATATATATAAAAAAAAAATATATATATATATATAAATATATATATATATATATATATATATATATATATATATATATATATATATATATACATATATATATATATATATTTATATATATATATATATATATATATATATACATATATGTATATATATATATATTTATACGTTAGGTCAGGAAAAACACAGAGGCTATTTCATCCCTACAAGCCTGCTTCGCAGGTTTCTCTGCTCGTCAGAGGATTTTATATAAAATGTATGTATTATATATGCGAAACAGGCTTGTAGGGATGAAATAGCCTCTGTGTTTTTTCCTGGCCTAACGTATATTCCGCTCTACCCTATTGAGCACTGTATAACGGACAAACCAAAGAAACCTCTAATATATATATACGTATATATATATATATATATATATATATATATATATATATATATATATATATATATATATATATATATATATAAATATATATATATATATATATATATATATATATACATAAAAAAATAAATGTATATATATATGTATATATATTAATAAATATATATACATATATATATATATATATATTTTATATATATATATATATATATATATATATACGTATATATATATTAGAGGTTTCTTTGGTTTGTCCGTTATACAGTGCTCAATAGGGTAGAGCGGAATATACGTTAGGCCAGGAAAAAACACAGAGGCTATTTCATCCCTACAAGCCTGTTTCGCATATATAATACATACATTTTATATAAAATCCTCTGACGAGCAGAGAAACCTGCGAAGCAGGCTTGTAGGGATGAAATAGCCTCTGTGTTTTTTCCTGGCCTAACGTATATTCCGCTCTACCCTATTGAGCACTGTATATATAAATATATGTATATATATATGTATATATATTAATAAATATATATACATATATATATATATATATATTTTATATATATATATATATATATATATATATATATATATATATATATATATATATATATATATATTATATCTTAGAGATGCGCGGTTTGCGGACACAACCGCGGAGTCCGCGGATTATCCGCGGGTCGGGCGGTTGAAATAAAAAAATTTTTTATTTTATCCGCGGGTCGGGCGGTTGAAATAAAAAAAAAAAAAGATTTTAAATAGATTCAGGCGGGTGGCAGTTAAACCAATTCGGAAATATATATACATAGTTAAATGTTGTTACCCACATACGAAAAACAAGCAGGCACCTGCAGCATTTGCCACAACAGAAGAAGAAAAAAAAAAGAGATGGACACTTTTACGGAGCGGAGAAGGGACGCCTCGCCGGGGTCCGGGACCGAGGCCCCTTCCCCCGAGAGGGCCCCACCGGGAGCCGTAGCTGAGGTGATCCGCGAGAAGGGCCCGACGCACGTCCAGGGTCACCACCGCGCCCACCGCACCGACACCCCGCCTCGTCCGCCTTCGCCGCGGCCGGCGTCACGCGCCGCAGGTAAGCAGCTTACCTGCCCGCCATCCCCGTGGCCGGGGGCTCGTAACAGGGGTCAGTCCGCGCGCTCCGCCCGTGCAGCTTACCTGCCCGCCACCCCCGTTGCCGGGGGCACGTAACAGGGGTCACTCCGCGCGCAGTGCGCTCACGAAAGGGGTGGGGCTCACCCTGGTGACTCGAGTGGGCCACTTTTGGTAAGCAGAACTGGCGCTGCGGGATGAACCGAACGCCGGGTTAAGGCGCCCGATGCCGACGCTCATCAGACCCCAGAAAAGGTGTTGGTTGATATAGACAGCAGGACGGTGGCCATGGAAGTCAGAACCCGCTAAGGAGTGTGTAACAACCCACCTGCCGAATCAACTAGCCCTGAAAATGGATGGCGCTGGAGCGTCGGGCCCATACCCGGCCGTCGCCGGCAGCGAGAGCCGCGAGGGCTAGGCCGCGACGAGTAGGATGGCCGCCGCGGTGCGCGCTGAAGCCTCGGGCGCGAGCCCGGGTGGAGCCGCCGCGGGTGCGAGGGACATCGCACCTCCACGCGCTTGGAGGTGCGCTCAGCGCGGCTCCCAGATGATTGCGCACTGGTGTGCGTCTGGGCCGTGACAGCGTGGCACGCGAATGTCTCTGCTGCATTGGATCAGTCTCCTTTCTTTAACAGGCAAAAGCTTTATAACCTCACTAATGCCTTGCATCGTCTATATTAGATATATAACAACGGGCGGGTGCGGGCGGGTGCGGGTTTGATTAAATGTTAGATCGGGTGGATGGCGGATGGTTGACGACTTTTGTGATGCGGTTGCGGATGAAATAATTGCCTATCCGCGCATCTCTAATATATACATATATATGTATTATTTTTTTTGCAGGTTTCTCTGCTCGTCAGAGGATTTTATATAAACTGTATATATTATATATGTGAAAAGGGCTTGTAGGGATGAAATAGCCTCTGTGTTTTTTCTTGGCCTAACGTATATTCTGCTCTACCCCGGTATTGAGCACTGTATAAGTATGCTGCCAGTAGGCTGTTTTGTTTTCAATAAAAAACTGGAAAGGAAAGAAATGTAGTTTGTCTCTTTTATCCGATTATTAATCGATTAATCGAAGTAATAATCAACAGATTAATCGATTATCAAATTAATCGTTAGTTGCAGCCCTAACATGTATATATATAAATATATATATATATATATATATACATACATATATATATATATATATATATACAGTGTTTCCCACAGGACAGGCATCTATTTGTGGTGGTGTGGTCGAGGGGCGGGGGGTGGCGGCGGCAGCAGCGATGACCAAAAAGAACGCGGAGTTGGAATATAATTACAACACATTATGTACATATTTATATACAGATTTGAACAATTAGTTATTCACTGAAATATATTTATTAATTGTGGTTCTTACAAAAAATATATCTTATAAAATATAAAAGCTAAAATGTCTCTTAAAGCTCTGCCCTTTAAATTAGTGAATACTAAATAATTTAACTTTAGCCTACTACTACAACCATATTATTTACCAGCAACATGAAGTGAAACAGAGGCAGAGGTGTCCTGCCACAGTCAGTCAACCTCCTCCTCCTCCTCCTCCTGCTGCTGAACAGGTCGCCACTGTTACATATATATATATATATATATGTATGTGTGGGGAAAAAAATCACAAGACTATTTCAGAGATGAAATAGTCTTGTGATTTTTTTCCCCACACATACATATATTGCGCTCTACTACGGTATCGAGCACTATTTTTTGGATAACCTTATTAAGACATATATATATATATATATATATATATATATATATATATATATATATATATATATATATATATATATACATATATGTGTGTGTGTATATATATATATATTTTTATTTTATTTTTTTATTTAATTTAATTTAATTTTTTATTTTTATTTTTTTTTAATTTTATATATATATATTTTTTTTTTTAGAAAACTTTATGTTATTAGTAACAACCTTTACATTTTTTCTCTTTACATTGTGCCTCATCTTAGAATTGATTTTAAAACCTTGCTGTTTGTTTTTAAAGCTTTACATGGACTGGCACCTCCGTATATCTCGGACCTCATCCAAATTTACACTCCTGCACGCACTCTGAGGTCCGAGAGCCAGCTCCAGCTTGTGGTGCCCAAGACCAGACTTAAATCCAGGGGAGACTTGGCCTTCTCTGTGGTCGGCCCTAAGCTCTGGAACACTCTGCCCCTCCATATTCGAACTGCTCCCACAGTGGAGTGTTTTAAGTCTCGTCTTAAGACCCACTTTTATTCTCTGGCTTTTAACACTAAGTGAGTTGTGTGGTCCTCTGTTGTCCTCTGTGTTTTTAAAATTTTGATTTCTATTTACTGTTTTAATTGGTTTTACCCTTTAAAATCGTTTTTAATCATATTTATTTTATATTGTTTTTTTTATATTGGTTTTATATGTATTTATTTTTTGTTTTTATTCAGTCATTGGTGGAGCTAAGGATAATATTTGAATATTGTTTTTAATATTGTTGTGCAGCACTTTGGAAACATTGTGTTGTTTAAATGTGCTATATAAATAAAGTGGATTGGATTGGATTTTGCTCCATTTTACTGGTTTAATTTGACCGGGCCAAAATATATCAAACGCAAAGAACTTACAGTCTTACAGTCGTCTCTAGTCAAATTGCGCATTGAAGTTGGCACATCACTGCATCTTAGTTGTTTTGGTTGTCAACATGTTTGGGGGTTTTAAGCAAAAATGTAGTGGAAAAGTTAGGCTCCAAGGTCAAAAATGTTAAGAACTCCTGGTCTCGAAGACTCTTGTAATGTTAAAAAATGTGGTTCACAGAAGGTCATTAAAAGTTGTTTATGCCCTAGCTCGGGGGTCAGCAACCCGCGGCTGTAGAGCCACATGCGGCTCTTTAGCGGTGCGCCGGTGGTTCCATGGAGCTTTTTCAAAAATGTATGGAAATGGAAAAAAAATGGGGTGAAAAATGTTTTTTGTTTTAATATGATTTCTTAAGGAGGACAAACACAACACAAACCTTCCTAATTGTTAGAAAGCCCACTGTTTAATATGTTTGTGCTTCACTAATGAGAGTATTTGGTGAGCACCGTTTTGTCCTACTAATTTCAACAGGCCTGAACTCACCTTTGTGTGGACTGTGACTCAGACGTTTGTTTAAATGTACAACTTTCTCCGACGCTGCCGCAGAAAAAGACGTGATTTATGCCAGTACTTATTTGTCTCATTTTGTCCACCAAACATTTTATGCTGTGTGTGAATGCACAAAGGTGAGCTTTGTTGATGTTATTGACTTGTTATGGAGTGCTAATCAGGCGTATTTGGTCACTGCATGACTGCAAGCTAATCCATGCAAACATGCAATTTAGGCTAGCTGTATTTACGTATTGCATCATTATGCCTAGTTCGTAGGTATATTTGAGTTCATTTAATTTCCTTTACTTATGTCCTTTGTGTATTTTAGTTTATTGTTGTTTCATGACACATTAACCGTATGTACCGTATTTTTCGGAGTATAAGTCGCACCGGAGTATAAGTCGCACCTGCCGAAAATGCATAATAAAGAAGGAAAAAAACATATATAAATCGCACTGGAGCCCGGCCAAACTATGAAAAAAACTGCGACTTATAGTCCGAAAAATACGGTAATATTGACTGCATTTCTGATAGTTGTTTGCGTGCCATGTTGTTCCAGACCATAGCAAACGTTACCCAGCTTGCAAAGATTGTAATAAATCCATTAGAAGAAGACAGCCTGCCGTTTCCTTTAACTTGGACACACACATCTTTACCTTTGGCCATTCTAAGACAGTCATTTTCAGGAGTTATCTCACCCTCTGAGAAGTTTTACTCATTTTTTCCAATGTTGTAAAAAAGTGTAGAATAATTGTGTGATGTAATTATGTAAAAATGTGTACAAATATTACATTTCAACATTTCTTTCAACGAATATTTGCAACACATAAAACAACATGTGCAACACATATTCACTTTAATAGTAGGCTAATATAGCTAATTAGCCACTTACATCATGTGTTGCCAACATTATAACACTTAAATAAGTACGGTATTTGATTTTCTTGCAGCTCCAGACCGATTACTTTTTTGTATTTGGACTCAGACTTAGAGTAAGACTTCTTTTTATTGTCATTCAAATAGAACTTTACAGTACAGATAAGAACAACATTTTGTTGCATTAGCTGGTTGTAGTGCAGGATAAAAGAGCCATAAGGTGCAGATATAAATAAATAGATTACTGTACAGATAAATATATTGCACTTTTGCATATGCATCCACGTTTATGGATGTATGTTCTATTGTCTTTATATTCCAGCGAGTTAATCCGTTTTTGGGGGATTATGATGCATTCAAGAGTCTTACGGCCTGAGGGAAGAAGCTGTTACAGAACCTGGAGGTTCTGCTACGGAGGCTGCGGAACCTCTTTCTAGATTTGTGGTAGATTTGTGGTCCAATATGGCTCTTTCAGCATTTTGGGTTGCCAACCCCTGCCCTAGCTATTTAAATATTCGATTCATAATAAATAATTCCTACTTCGAGAAATGAATTCACTTGAGTCAGGCACAGAACCAATTAACGGCAATAAACGAGGGTCTTAATAAACAATGTTTGTAACAAACCAAGTCCTCATATAATTGCTTTCATGTGCTGCTTGCAATATGATTATTTGCAGTCTGTGCACATTTTGAAAACAGTATTTAGACTTAGACTTAGACTTCTTTTTATTGCCATTCAAATTTGGACTTTACAGTACAGATAAGAACTAAATTTCGTTGCATTAGCTCGTTGTAGTGCAGGATAAAAGAGCAATAAGGTGCAGATATAAACAAACAGATTACTGTACAGATAAATATATTGCACTTTTGCATATGCATCCACGTTATTGGATGTATGTTATATTGTCTTTATATTCCAGCGAGTTAATCCATTTTTGGGGGATTATGATGCGTTCAAGAGATTTATGACCTGAGGGAAGAAGCTGTTACAGAACCTGGAGGTTCTGCTATGGAGGCTGCGGAACCTCTTCCTAGATTTGTGGTAGATTTGTGGTAGATTTGTGGTCCATTTTGGCTCTTTCAGCATTTTGGGTTGCCAACCCTTGCCCCAGCTATTTAAATATTCGATTTCTAATAAATAATTCCTACTTTGAGAAATGAATTCACTTGAGTCAGGCACAGAACCAATTAACAGCAATAAATGAGGGTCTTAATAAACAATGTTTGTAACAAACCAAGTCCTTATATAAATGTGTTCATAGGTGTCGATCACAATGCCAAGCACCCACGTGGGATTGATGGCAACTTTCAAACTTAAGTAATTAAAAAACATTCTTATCTTGCTGTTGTTAATTTTGTGGCCAGTTTGGTTCGTTTTACATTATAAAAAAGTCACAAATCATATAGTCTACAATTAATAAATCTTAACCAAGATTTTCATTGTAAAGCATGACTAACCGATTGTAGCTGAGATAGGCTCCAGCGCCCCCCGCCACCCCAAAGGGAATAAGCGTAGAAAATGGATGGATGGATGGATGACTAACGCAATCATCTTGACTTTGAACACACTGAACACGATCGAATGAAGGGCATAAGGGTGGCAGCATAAACAATGCCAACACTGTCATAAACATGTGCCATATAGTGATACCACACTAAACAAAAACGACATACACATTTTGGAAGAAAAGTTGCACTGTAACTGAACATAAACACTACAGAACAAATTCCCAGAATTCCCTGCAGCACCAACTCTTCCTGGACATTACAATATAAACAAACGCCATTTGTGGATCTACACCTAACATTCACTGTAATTATACCAAGTACGATAGTGTATATAGTCATTACTACTATGATTACATTGATATTTTTTAACATCACAAAATTTTCTTTCGTTTTTTTTTTTTTATCTACATTATGTTTATAAACTCAGGAAATATGTCCCTGGACACATGATGATTTTTAATATGACCAATGTATGATCCTGTCACTACTTGGTATCGGATCGATAGCCAAATTTGTGGTATCATCCAAAACTAATGTAAAGTATCAAACAACAGAAGAATAAGTGATTATTACATTTTTAACAGAAGTGTAGATAGAACATGTTGAAACAGAAAGTAAACAGATATTTACAGCAAATTAACAAGTAGATTAATAATTCATTTTCCACCACTTGTCCTTAATAATTTTGACAACATAATAGAATGATAAATGACACAATATGTTAGTCAGCAGACTAAATAGGAGTCTTTGTTTGTTTCCTAACTACTAAAAGTCAAGTTGTCTAGTACAGTGTTTTTCAACCTTTTCTGAGCAAAGGCACATTTTTTTCATTGAAAAAATCCCGAGGCACACCGCGAGCAGAAAACATACAAAAATTAAACTCAGCAGCCGATATTGACAATAGAAAGTTGTTCTCGCAAAACCATAACCAAGCATGCATCACTATAGCTCTTGTCTCAAAGTAGGTGTACTGTCACGACCTGTCACATCACGCCGTGACTTATTTTGAGTTTTTTGCTGTTTTCCTGTGTGTAGTGTTTTAGTTCTTGTCTTGCGCTCCTATTTTGGTGGCTTTTTCTCTTTTTTTGGTATTTTCCTGTGGCAGTTTCACGTCTTCCTTTGAGCGATATTTCCCGCATCAACTTTATTTTAGCAATCAAGAATATTTCAGTTATTTTTATCCTTCTTTGTGGGGACATTGTTGATTGTCATGTCATGTCTGGATGTACACTTTGGACGCCGTCAGTAAGTCTTTGCTGTCGTCCAGCATTCTGTTTTTGTTTACTTTGTAGCCAGTTCAGTTTCATTCTGCATAGCCTTCCCTAAGTTTCACTGCCTTTTCTTAGGGGCACTCACCTTTTGTTTACTTTTGGTTTAAGCATTAAACACCTTTTTACCTGCACACTGCCTCCCGCTATTTCTGACATCTACAAGGCAATTATATACCGGCTGCCACCTACTGATATGGAAGAGTATTACACAGTTACTCTGCCAAGCTCTAGACGGCACCGACCACTCAACAACAACACATCATTTGCAGACTATAATTACTGGTTTGCAAAAAATCTTTTTAACCCAAATAGGTGAAATTAGATAATCTCCCACGGCACACCAGACTGTATCTCACGGCACACTAGTGTGCCGCGGCACAGTGGTTGAAAAACACTGGTCTAGTATGTTCACTTTTTTATTTAAGGACAAAATTGCAATAGGAAACATATGTTTAAAGTACCGTAAGATGTTTTTTGTTAAAATAAAGCCAATAATGACATTTTTTGTGGTCCCCTTTGTTTAGAAAAGTACCGAAATACTTTTGGTACCCGTACCAAAATATTGGTATCGGGACAACACTAATACACACCCACTGGCAGAATGGTAGATCGGTGCCTATGATTGCTTTCATGTGCTGTTTGCAATATGATTATTTGCAGTCTGTGCACATTTAAAAAAATATTATTTGAACAAAAGATAATCACTAGCCTTAAAGACTAATACACAAATGATGGTCTGGAGGTGACATGAAGAGCAGGCCTGACCATGCTTTTGTGTTGTTGTCAGGCTAGAAGGTGTGAGCTTCAGGGCCTGTCGGACAACACAAGCTCGGCTCACCTTTACCTTTATAAATAAGGTCCTCAGTCTCCAGGTCGAATCCCTCCCGGTGACACTTCCTCCAAAGGCCGGACACGGTGGAGTTAAACTGACGACTGCAGTGGGACTCCATCGCGGAGGCTGCCGCCACGAAGTGCCGCTTCCCCCTGAGGAGAGGCCGGGCCTCCGCGGTCTTCCTCGGAGGCATCTGGAGAGGGAGGTTGTGGTTGGAGATGTAGATGTAGCCCGGGTCGTTGCGTTTGTTGGCGTAGTTTTTACACCTCTCCCGGTGTCTCCTCGCGTCCGTCTCGTACCAATAGTCGGTACAAATAGCCATGGCGAGCAGCCCCAGCGCACAGAACGCCAGGAAGAGCCCGCCGCTGGTTAACATTTTCATAGCGGCCATCTTCCCCGCTCGACGGAGGCAGGCGAGAAGCTTCTTCCCGGTGGTCGTGTGGGGGGGCTGCTGTGCGGCGAGTCACAGGCTCACGCCGTGCTGCCCCTGGAGCATTGCGGTCGAAAGGCCCGGCCTTGTACGGACAGGATGTCGCGGCGTGTTGCTGTGCGTCCGCGCCGAATGCAATGTTGTTGTTGTCACCATCTGTTGTGGTCCAGGAGGAGGAGGAGGAGGTGGAGGAGGAGGAGGATGGATGGCGACCAGCGCTGTGAGGAGGCTGAGCCAAGGAGGTGCAGTACCGCTTCTCTCCTGCAGGGCGCTGTGAGGAGATGGAGAGGAAACAGGAGAGGTATTTGTTTTGTCTTGTTTTGCATGTTTGCAAGTTTGCATGTTCTCCCCGTGACTGCGTGGGTTCCCTCCGGGTACTCCGGCTTCCTCCCACCTCCAAAGACATGCACCTGGGGATAGGTTGATTGGCAACACTAAATTGGCCCTAGTGTGTGAATGTGAGTTATCACCAGGAAAGATGAGGTCACCTACCTAGGTTCCATTCTAGAGGCTAATCTTTCCTGTGATAAAATGGTAACCAAGGTAATCAAAAAGGCATACTTGCCAACCTTGAGACCTCCGATTTCGGGAGGTGGGGGGGGGGGGGGGGGCGTGGTCGGGGGCGTGGTTAAGAGGGGAGGAGTATAGTTACAGCTAGAATTCACCAAGTCAAGTATTTCATATATATATATATATATAAGAAATACTTGACTTTCAGTGAATTCTAGATATATATATATATATATATATATATAAGAGAAATACTTGAATTTCAGTGTTCATTTATTTACACATATACACACACATAACACGCATCTACTCATTGTTGAGTGAAGGGTTGAATTGTCCATCCTTGTTCTATTCTCTGTCACTATTTTTCTAACCATGCTGAACACCCTCTCTGATGATGCATTCTGCTTCGTCTCCTTGTTGTGTGCGCAGTTGTGCACTGCACTCTCTAGAAGCCGTAGATGTTATTGTCACGTATGCATGTACAGTAGATGGCAGTATTGTCCTGTTTAAGAGTGTCACAACATTGCTGTTTACGGCAGACGAACTGCTTTACGGTAGACGAAAATGTGACTGCGGTTGTTGTGTGTTGTTGCCGCGCTGGGAGGACGTTAATGAAGCTGCCTAACAATAAACCCACATAAGAAACCAAGAACTCGCCCTCGATCATTCTACAGTTATAACGTGATTGGGTAGGCACGCTGTTTATATTGTGGGAAAGCGGACGTGAAAACAGGCTGTTGAAACGTCACTCAGGTCCGAATGGAGCTGGAGGGGGCGTGGCCTCCAGCTCCGGGAGATTTTCGGAATAAAATTTGTCCCGGGAGGTTTTCGAGAGAGGCGCTGAATTTTGGGAGTCTCACGGAAAATCTGGGAGGGTTGGCAAGTATGCAAAAAGGTCAACCAACCAACGAGATTTCTCTATAGAATCCCCTCTCTGGTCAACAAAAGCACCATGAGGATTCTAGCGGGAAGTCTCGTTCAACCCTTTTTCGATTACGCATGCACCTCCTGGTACCCTAGCACCTCCAAAACCCTCAAATGCAAACTCCAAACATCCCAGAACAAGCTTGTCATATTACTTCTACCCACTTCTCCAAAGTGGGCTGGCTCAGGGTGGAGGACAGAGTAAAACAACTTGCACTGAGCCTAGTCTATAAAATCCACTACTCCTCCCTGATACCGAAGTACATGTCAAACTACTTCCTTAACGTAAACGACCGACATAACCACAACACCAGGGGGAGCTCCACTAACCACGTTAAACCCAGATTCCGATCCAACAAAGGTCTTAACTCATTCTCATTATATGCCACATCAATGTGGAATGCGCTCCCAACAGGTGTAAAAGAAAGGGCATCTTTATCCTCCTTCAAAACCGCAATAAAAGTACACCTCCAGGCAACTACAACCCTAAACTAACACCCTCCCCGGATTGTAAATAATCAAATGTAAATAATCAAATGTAGATACTATTTCTTATGCTTTCTGATCTCTCTCTCTCTCTCTATATATCCACTACTTGCTGTACATATCCTACCAAGTCAGACCTACACTGTTTCAATATCCATTTCTCTGTTCTCAATTGTTGATGACTTAAGTGATGATAACAACCAAACCTTAACCCCCCCCTCCACATCCCACACCCCGGATTGTAAATAATGTAAATAATTCAATGTATATACTCTGACGTTTGTCTTGTGTGATGACTGTATTATGATGATAGTATATATCTGATAGTATATATCTGTATCATGAATCAACTTAAACAAGTTGAAAAACGTATTCGGGTGTTACCATTTAGTGGTCAATTGTACGGAATATGTACTTCACTGTGCAATCTACTAATAAAAGTTTCAATCAATCAATCAATGTTGTCTGTCTATCTGTGTTGGCCCTGTGGTGAGGTGGCGACTTGTCCAGGGTGCACCCTGCCTTCTGCCCGAATGCAACTGAGATAAGCTCCAGCGACCCCGAAAGGGACAAGCGGTAGAAAATGGATGGATGGATGGGTTCAACTTTTTTTTATTGAACAAACTATACACATAAACAGCATATATGACAATATACAAACAAACTAAGGCACTTCCAATATTAATTAAATCCCACGACATGGTGAATTTGCAATCATCTAAAATGATACACAAAGCAAACTATAATCTGCTATATATACAACAATTCTTCTCAACAAAAGAGGATAAATATAATCTTGGAGAAGAATGTAATTTACAGTTTTGTTCCAATTGCTTACACACACAATTTTATATTTTCACACAGTTAAAAGTCTACACACAGTAAACAAACCCACTGTGCAGACTTGCCTAATATTGACAGTTTTTGCGAAATATTACACACAATGCTTTACACACACCTTCCCATCTTGCACACATATAAGGATTGTGATACAACCATTTTCACACTTTACACACACACTAGGATTGTGATACACACATCGTTATCCCCAGATTTTTTTTCAAACCTTGCTGTTGCCTGAATCTGCACATGTAGCCTATACCAGTGTTTTCCAACCACTGTGCCGCGGCACACTAGTGTACCGTGAGATATTGTTTGGTGTGCCGTGGGAAATTATGTGATTTCACCTAATTGGGTTAAAAATAGTCTTTGCAAACCAGTAACTATTGTCTGTGCTGTCAAGAGCTCGGCAGAGTAACCGTGTAATACTCTTCTATATCAGTAGGTGGCAGCAGGTAGCTAATTGCTTTGTAGACATCAGGAACATGATTCGTCGTGATCACAATATGCAGACGACAGCGGGAGGCAGCGTGCAGGTAAAAATGTATCTAATGCTTAAACCAAAAATAAACAAAAGGCATTGAAGCTTAGGGATGGCTATGCAAAAAGAAACTAAAACAGAACTGGCTGCAAAGCATACAAAAACAGAATGCTGGACGACAGCAAAGACTTACAGCGCGTCGAGCAGACGGCGTCCACAAAGTACATCCGTACATGACATGACAATCAACAAAATAGGAGCGCCGGACAAGAACTAAATCACTACACACAGGAAAACACCAAAATACTCAAAATAAGTCACAGCATGATGTGACTGGTTGTGACAGTACACCTACTTTGAGACGAGCTATAGTGATCCATGTTGGTTATGGTTTGAATTAATATCCAACAGTTGCGAGAATGACTTTTTACTGTCAATATCGGCTGCTGAGTTTAATTTTTTAATGTCTTCTGCTGGTGGTGTGCCTCTGGATTTTTTCAATGAAAAAATGTGCCTCGGCTCAGAAAAGGTTGAAAAACACTGGCATATACTCTATGCTGTCCTTTTTATGTATCTCCAGATTTTTTTCAAACCTTTTTATTTGTCTCAGATTTTAATTTGTACTGCATGTCATTGTCGACTACTGTGATATGTTACTTTACCTGACTGTGGTAAAAATACATATTTTCAGTTTGCAACATCATTGTTGAGCACTTCTTGAAAAGATTACAGGATATTTTTACTTTCTCTTTAGGTCCTTACGTATAGGCTCACTTCAAAGTAAACAATGACAATTGCTATGGATTTGCCAATATATTTTGTCAAGTTATAGTAATCATTCATCACATATGCTAAAAAGGTCGAGTAAAATGCCCCAAACATGTGATTTCTTATAGTAAAATAAGGGTTTTTACAAATGTGTTTTGTATTCATCACTGTTCTGGGTAACTCACTCCAATAGTGTCTTATCATTTGAAGTCTGTGTGAGTGAGATGAAATTAAAACTGCATTTTTACAAATGCTTGCTTTATTTTGATGAACGGGCATATGTTTTGACCGAAGTGTGTCATTTTGTAAATAATCAAGGAATTAAGAACATTGAATGTGATGTTTGGAAAAGTGTGTAAATCCTTTTGAAAAAAGACACGCAGTTAGTAAAATTGCGTGTAAGCAAATGGAAAATACTGTAAAACATTTGTACGCACGTACAACACTTAAGACCTTCAGTATGTCAGTATGTGGAATTAAATGACGGAATGGATTACGGAAAAATCAAACAATGTACTAATATGATCCACTTCAAGAAACTGTTTACAAAGTACAAAGAAGAAGAACCATGATAAACATTCTGAATTTATTTCATCCATCCATTCATTTGCTAGAAAGAGGTTCCGCAGCCTCCGTAGCAGAACCTCCAGGTTCTGTAACAGCTTCTTCCCTCAGGCCGTAAAACTCTTGAATGCATCATAATAATCCCCTCAATTCCCCCCCAAAAACGGATTAACTCGCTGGAATATAAAGACAATATAACATACATTCATAAACGTGGATGCATATGCAAAAGTGCAATATATTTATCAGTACAGTAATCTATTTATTTATATCTGCACCTTATTGCTCTTTTATCCTGCACTACTAATGAGCTAATGCAACAAAATTCCTTTCTTATCTGTACTGTAAAGTTCAAATTTGAATGACAATAAAAGGGATTTTCTAGATCATCTTACTCATCTCACCATATGAAATATAACTTACTTCACCAATTATTATTTATTTTTATAGTTATTACTTACGGAGTATATTGTGAATCAACTGACAACAGGAAGTGAACAAAAGTGTTAGCAACTGCTATGTAAAGGAAAAAGGGTAGGATTAAATAAGCTCTGCTTCTTCCTACTCCTTTTCAAACATGTTGAATAGAGAAACTGGAAATTGTGATGTATCATGTTGTATGCATGCATGTTCACAATAAACTCAAACTCAATATAGCTCAATATTACAGATATTCATTAGGTTGAGCAATCAAAATCTTTCTACAAAGTAAAATACATAAAGTAAAGAAAAATACATCAAACAAAGATACAACATAAAGGAAAAATAATAATAAACTGAATGAAAACACAAAAAACATTGGGGTTATTTAAACAATTTGAATTCCTTCAATGAAGATAATGATTTAAGGGTTTTTCTATTTTTAACCATTTTCCAAGATTTTGTTAACAATAAAATTGTGTTATCCTTTTACCATTATTTTGGTACCTGTACCAAAATTATTTTGATACTTTTCGGTACTTTTCTATATAAAGGGAAGCGCAAAAAATTGCATTATTGGCTTTATTTTAACAAAAAATCTTACGGTACATTAGACATATGTTTCTTCTTGCAAGTTTGTCCTTAAATAAAACAGTGAACAAACAAGACAACTTGTCTTTTATTAGTAAGTAAGCAAAGAAAGACTCCTAATTAGTCTGCTGACATATGCAGTAACATATTGTGTCATTTCTCATTCTATTATTTTGTCAAAATTATGAGGGACAAGCTGTAAAAATGAATTATTAATCTACTTAATATCTGCTTACTTTCTCTTTTAACATGTTCTATCTAGACTTCTGTTAAAATGTAATAATCACTTATTCTTCAGTTGTTTGATACTTTACATTAGTTTTGGATGATACCACAAGTTTGGGTATCAATCCGATACCAAGTCGTTACAGGATCATACATTGGTCATATTTTAAGTCCTCATGTGTCCAGGGACATATTTCCTGAGTTTATAAACATAATATAAATTTTTTTTAAATGAAAGAAGATGTGATGCCAAAAAATATCTACATAATCATAGTAGTATCGACTAGATACGCTACTGTACTTGGTAACCGGTACTTTTCAGAGGCGGTATAGTACCGAATATGATTAATTAGTATCGTGGTACTATACTAATACCGGTATACCGTACAACCCTACAATAATATAATTAATCCAATGTGAGGATTTCGATTTTACTTTCAGAAGTCGACCTTATGTGTCGAAAATTAGCTTGCAATATGAATATTAATGATCATTTCTAGGTTCCTATCCTTCATAAATACAGTATACCCAATTTAGTCGTGTCTATAGTAAATGGGGACATCTTTATCCCTTGGTCTTTCAGCCAACCTCTGATCTCCTCCCAAAACAAATGTACAGTATCACATTCCAAAAATAAATGATTAGCATATTCTATAGCATTGCATATATAACAGTTATCAACCATAATGTTAATATTTTTGTTTTTCAAAAATCACGAGTAAGGTAGGAGACAGGAGAGTCTGATATAATGTGCTGCTTTATAAAAAAAAAATGCAACCAGTTGCGTAATCTGATAGCTAGCAACATAAGGATTAAATATTCAGAAAAGGTCCAAAATAGATCCTGGAACAAGTGCTTTTGTAGTTTTTATTGATGAGCTTGAGCTTCTCAAAACACTTTTTGTTGAAATTCATTCTGTCTCCATAAAGTATAGAACAGTGGTTCTCAAACAATTTTTTTTATCAAGTACCACCTCAGAAAACACTTGGCTCTGAAACTACCACCATAATGACCAACATTAAAATACAGTAGCGTAGTGGGCCTAAGCATTCATTAAAAACAAGGCATGTGTTTTATTTAGCAAGTATAGTTGATATATTTTGCCACTGCAACAATCCACACAGTTTGAATAATAACACTGTGTTTGAATATTTTAATTAAGTGATTAAATATTCAAGATGGTGCCCACGTACCACTTGTGGCTCTCGTGCCACAGTTTGAGAATCCCTGGTAGAGACAAACAACCAGGCAATATATTAACGTTTTTTTTTACCTTAATTGCTATGGTTATTGTGTTCGAGGAAACCTTTAGCGTGTATGCGCATGCTCATTAGCGCTTGGCAGTGTCATGTCTGTGTGATCATGTTTTGTTTTAGTCATGTTCGTACTTTACAAATACTGTAATATGATTGTTCAGGTTTTTCAGTCAGTTCAGATTGGTGTCCTATCGCAGTGATGTGCATTGCAAACTCAGACGTGTTTCGTACTGACGTAGAACAATGTAAAGGAAGTATTGGTGAAGGTTTTTTAATGCATTTTTAAAGTGATTTAGTGGTAGAATTGAGTGCGCCCATTACCTGCATTGCTAGTTACCTAGAATGAGTACATTTTTAGATGTTAGAATGCAAAAAAAAAAAAAAAAAACCTTTTGTCTTCTTGTCTCTCATAATGATTGTGAACGATTGGCAAAACCCCCCCAAAAAGTGCAGTTCCCCTTGATTGTAACTAAACGTAGCGCACCGCCATGGCAAAATGAAAGCCGCCACACCTTAAAACTAAGTTGTTGTTTTTTAGCGTGAAAACAAACTTAAGTAATATAATGTATTGTAGCCTCCAGAAGAAGTCAAAAGTCTGACGCTATTTCTAACTTTTTATGGCAATTTTATGCTAACAAACGGCCTAATTCCAACACGTATTACCCCTCTATCGATTTTTGAATGAATCACGATTCTTATTTGTATTGATTCTTAATCGATGAACGATAGGCGAAATTCCAAAAAAAGTGCAGTTCTCTATTAATTTCAAGTTTGAGTCAAAGAGTTAAAAAAAATTGCAGAGTACCCCAATTTAGTGCACTGCAGTATACACTTGTGTTTTGCGTAACACAGTTAGCTATTTTTCTGAAATGTGTAACTCTGACAGAAGATATAGACCAACAAAATGTCGACTACAGAGAATGCTGGTTCTCAAAATAATAATAATAATAATTCATTTTTATTTAGTATAGCGCTTTTCAGAGCACTCAAAGACGCTTTACAGGATAAAAAATTAAAATATGAAACAGTTTAAAGAAACAATAAAAAATACAGGAAATATAAAAGGAGTACAAACGTAAAATACATAATAATACAGGACAATTACAAGACAGGACATTACAAGACACAGAACCCTAATCACTAATCACAGGTTAAAAGCAGATCTGAATAGGTGTGTTAATTAAGAATACAGCAATAGTGAAGGGAGAAGTCCGGGGACCCCAGTGCTTAATTTTCTGGAAATGTGGCCCCTAGAACAATTTAGTTGATTAGCCCTTCTATAGAGTGAAAGTGAGTTTTTAGCATAGAATTATCAAATACAAGAAATATAACCACAAGGCCAATTTCAATGTGGATGTTTTTGTGTCAGGTCAGACGTTTCAGGTTGTATGCGATTATAAATATCTTGGGAGTCCAGATGGATAATAAATTAGCATTTAAATCACAAGTTAAAAATGTATGCAATGAACTTATATTTCATCTCTCAAACTAGCGTTTCATCAGACTGCAACTATCACTCAATGCTGCTACATTTTACATGCACACCAAAATATCCTCTCATATCAAATACTGTTGAACTACCTAGTCAAATGCATATGTCACCACTTTCAAACCACTGGAATCCTTGTACGTTCATTGTTTTGTCGTTTTTAGGGTGACAACGTAACATCTGCTCAATGGCTAAATCTGGTATATTTACAGAATCGTCACTGTTAAATAAATAAACAAATGGCATTTTCATAGTAGCATGTTGACACTATAAGCACATTACAGAGATTCACAAAAAAATATGGATGGAAAACCCTTGTTTACCACTGTTAATTATTTCCGGGCTTGATTCTAAATTAATTTCTGTGAAGTAGTAAATAATAATAGTAATTAACATCAGAGGTGGGTAGTAACGCGCTACATTTACTCCGTTACATCTACTTGAGTAACTTTTGGGATAAATTGTACTTCTAAGAGTAGTTTTAATGCAACATACTTTTACTTTTACTTGAGTATATTTATAGAGAAGAAACGCTACTTTTACTCCGCTACTTTTATCTACATTCAGCTCGCTACTCACTACTAATTTTTATCGATCTGTTAATGCACGCTTTGTTTGTTTTGGTCTGTCAGACAGACCTTCATAGTGCCTGCGTTTCACCAATCAGATGCAGTCACTGGTGACGTTGGACCAATCAAACAGAGGGTCACATGACCTGACTTAAACAAGTTGAAAAACTTATTGGGGTGTTACCATTTAGTGGTCAATTGTACGGAATATGTACTGTACTGTGCAATCTACTAATAAAAGTTCCAATCAATCAATCAAAATTGTGAAGGAAAAAAGACCCTTTTTTATTTCAACCGTACATCCCGTCACAAGCCTAAAGACTGACTACACAGTTCCTGTCTTCACAATAAAAGTGCCGCTCCATCGCGCATGCGCTTTCAAAATAAGAGTCTCCGAAAGCCAGCGCAAACAAGCTAGCAAGCTACGGAGTTTGCCGCCAATGTATTTCTTGTAAAGTGTATAAAAACGAATATGGAAGCTGGACAAATTAGATGCCAAAAACCAAACACTTTCATGTGGTATTAGACAGAAAGGAGGAACTTTTTTTCTCCTCCATTTGAAAACGTGGCCGTTATCATCACTGTTGTCTGATTCCAATCAATGCAAGTCATCAGAATCAGGTAATACACCAACTTATATTCTTGTCTTCATGAAAGAAAGGAATCTATATGTGTTAAACATGCATGTATATTCATTAAAACACCTTTAACATGTAAACAAAAACGGCAAAATAAATAAATATAAATTATATACTGTATATATCAATGTATATATATATATATATATATATATATATATATATATATATATATATATATATATGTATATATGTGTGTGTGTGTGTGTGTGTATATATATATATATATATATATATATATATATATATATATATATATATATATATATATATATATATATATATATATATATGATATGTGTGTGTATGTTACTCATCAGTTAGTTACTCAGTACTTGAGTAGTTTTTTCACAACATACTTTTTACTTTTACTCAAGTAAATATTTGGGTGACTACTCCTTACTTTTACTTGAGTAATAAATCTCTAAAGTAACAGTACTCTTACTTGAGTACAATTTCTGGCTACTCTACCCACCTCTGATTAACATTAATTAATACAAATAATAATGCATATTTTCATAGCTAGGGCTTAAAAAAAACGGTTTACAACCTTCTAAATACTGTTTCTAACATTATGAAAACCCTCTAGACATGAAATAACACATAGTCACTATAGTAATGCTGCCTGAGGCTGAGCCAATCAGTGGCTACAACACTGAACAGTGTGCTCTGATTGGTTTAGTCTCATATAGTGGTGAATAACACTCTAGTATTGACATGTGTAGTTCATTTAGCCATTTGTATGTTTAAAAATGCTTAGTTCAGGCCCAAAATACGTAGAAAATGCTTAAAAAAAAATATGCGCGAAGCTGCAAACTGCGAAGCAGCAAGGAATTTAAATTATTATATTAAATAGTAATGTCTATTTATTTTTAGGGAGCAGGAAACAAATGTTATGATTACATTGTTTAAGGTAATTTCAGTAATATTTTTAAATTGTATTCATTATATTTGCCATGCAATCAGATCAGTGTGCAGGACACTCTGCTCAGCCAAAAAATAAATAAATAAATAAATGGGTTGTACTTGTATAGCGCTTTTCTACCTTCAAGGTACTCAAAGCGCTTTTGAGACTACTTCCACATTTACCCATTCACACACACATTCACACACTGATGGAGGGAGCTGCCATGCAAGGCGCTAACCAGCACCCATCAGGAGCAAGGGTGAAGTGTCTTGCTCAGGACACAACGGACATGACGAGGTTGGTACTAGGTGGGGATTGAACCAGGGACCCTCGGGTCGCGCACGGCCACTCTTCCACTGCGCCACGCCGTCCAAAAAAAATATGTTATTTTCCATTAAAAATTATTTCCAAGACCCTTGAAATATTTTGAATTTGCTGATGATACTAATTAGGGTCATTTGAACATGCACTAGGTCACATTGAAGTGCATTCCATGTTAGCAGTTACAACATTCAACATACCTCCAAAGCACGGTGGCTGACAGGAGCAGCTATGTCTATAAGCATATAATCATCTATTTTTTACCGCCTGTCCCTTTTGGGGTCGCGGGGGGGTCAATTGTCAATAACAATTCTGCAAAATAAAAATAAATGGGAATATAATAAAGTTGCAGGTGCGAAAAACAACCAGCGGGTGTTGGATAAATGTGTTGTGTTGTTGTTGATTGTTGATATTGTTGCCTTTATGTATGTAGTTTACACAAGAAAAGTCACCTGATGCAATAAGTCCTTAGACACAGAAGGGCTTTTGGGGCAAAAAGTTAAATAGATTTAAATGAGAGGTAATGGTAATTTTTGCTGTATATACTGTACATGCAACATACATTTTGCATATACAGTACTTACTGCACTGTTAATTGCAGTTTGATTTTGCCGTTCTTTGTTACAGGACCGGGCAGAATGGTGGAACAGGGGTTAGTGCATGTGCCTCACAATACGAAGGTCCTGAGTTCAATCCCGGGCTCGGGATCTTTCTGTGTGGAGTTTGCATGTTCTCCCCGTGACTGCATGGGTTCCCTCTGGGTACTCCGGCTTCCTCCCACCTCCAAAGACATGCACCTGGGGATAGGTTGATTGTCAACACTAAATGGTCCCTAGTGTGTGAATGTGAGTGTGAATGTTGTCTGTCTATCTGTGTTGGCCCTGCGATGAGGTGGCGACTTGTCCAGGGTGTAGCCCGCCTACCGCCCGAATGCAGCTGAGATGCAGCACCCCCCGCGATCCCAAAAGGGACAAGCGGTAGACAATGGATGGATGGATGTTACAGCACCACACCAGACTGATGGATGAACACTACAAATTCAATGGCAGCTGTGTAGAAGTGAATCAGCAGCTGCTGTGGTAAGTCATGCTTCCTCAGTAGCTGCCGAAAGTACATCCAATGCTGGCACTTTTTCAAGATTGAGTTGTTTATAGCCCCCCACATCCGTTCCTGAGAGGAGTTAAAATAAGGCTTTTAGGCTGCATGAGCGGCATCAGTGGTAAACAATAGGGCTGCGAATCTTTGGGTGTCCTACGATTCGATTCAATATCGATTATTGGGGTCACGATTCGATTCAAAATCGATTTTTTTCGATTCAACGCGATTCTCGATTCAAAAACGATATTTTCCCGATTCAAAATTATTCTCTATTCATTCAATACATAGGATTTCAGCAGGATCTACCCCAGTCTGCTGACATGCAAGCAGAGTAGTAGATTTTTGTAAAAAGCTTTTATAATTGTAAAAGACAATGTTTTATCAACTGATTGCAATAATGTAAATTTGTTTTAACTATTAAATGAACCAAAAATATGACTTATTTTATCTTTGTGAAAATATTGGACACAGTGTGTTGTCAAGCTTATGAGATGCGATGCAAGTGTAAGCCACTATGACACTATTGTTCTTTTTTTTATTTTTTTATATAAATGTCTAATGATAATGTCAATGAGGGATTTTTAATCACTGCTATGTTGAAATTGTAACTAATATTGATACTGTTGTTGATAATATTAATTTTTGTTTCACTACTTTTGGTTTGTTCTGTGTTGTGTTTGTGTCTCCTCTCAATTGCTCCGTTTATTGCAGTTCTGAGTGTTGCTGGGTCGGGTTTGGTTTTGGAATTGGATTGCATTGTTATGGTATTGCTGTGTATTTTTTTGTTGAATTGATTAATTCAAAAAATATATATATTATTATTATTTTTTTTAATTAAAAAATAAATAAAATAAATAAATAATAATAATTCGATTTTTAAAAAAAATGAGAATCGATTCTGAATCGCACAACGTGAGAATCGCGATTCGAATTCGAATAGATTTTTTCCCACATCCCTAGTAAACAATGAGCCCTAAAGCCAACTCTCATGGTTGTGTAAGCTTCACCGTAGCACCTGCTGCTCCGCCGTCCACTGATATGCAGAATTGTACATCTTTAATTAGGCAGATAACTATGGGATAAAAGCATGTCTGCAAATTTCAGGAGCTTATGTTTTGGAATTATTCTTATTCAATAAATAAAGTTCCAGAGAAAACTAAAATGTTTTTAATGTTTTTTCTATTTAAGAGCTCAAATAATATCAGATTATAAAGGAAATAGTTCTGTAACGCTGCTACAGAAAGAAAGAAAAGGGAGAGAGTGAGAGTAAAAGTTAGACAAAGAACTACTCCAGAATGTTATAGTTTTTGGGAATGAGAGGGGGAGTGACAGGACGGGTTTGGGCAAATTGTCTCATCCCGGGAGGGGGAAGGAAGAATGAGCAAAACACACCATATCTGATTGTGATATCAGCCAAACCAGGAATATTTTGATTAAACATGGCAGATAATACAACGTCAAACATAAAATTAACCCATTTGGAGAGTAACCTTTTGACCAAGGATAAATACAACATAAATTAGTGATTTCCCAACATCACAGCAATCTTGTCCCATTCACGGAGAAGGTGGGAGCAGGGATGCAGGGATGTCAAAGATGCAGGTTCAATCAGGTTCAAGCCGGCCTGCGAGATGAGTTTACCAAGTAAAACAATCTGAAGTTGCCGTAGTGGTATTTTTTAAGTTATTATGCCATGATTTTATTTGTCCGGCCCACGTGGGTATAGATTTTCCTCCATGCGACCCATGAGCTAAAATGAGTTTGACACCCCTGGCGTGAAGGGTCAAAAAAACTTTGGACAAAAAAACAGACCTATGCACTCAAAATTGTGGTTTTAGACAAGAGATTAGTAAAATATTAATTTTGACTTTACACTTATCAGACTTGTGCGCAATTCCAAGTTGAAATGAGAATGTCTCCCAAATTACAATTCAGTCCCATTAATTTGAAGTTACATTTCAAACTGGAAATAGAACTGCAATTCAACTTTCCAACTGAAAGAAGAAGATATGAATTTAAATGAAATTCCAATTGACAATTTTGGTGGTATTATCAATTAAAAATAAAGGCATTTTCTATTTAAAGAATAATTTAATTTGATGTATTATGTCTATGAATTTTTATGCTGAATTCTCAGACTCCATTCAGATAGTCAGCCTCCCTCCTCCAGCTGATCAGGTCTCTTTCTATCTGATGGTCTCCCCATCGGCTGCAGCACTACAACCACAGGAATTGGATCCCGCTTTACATGGGCCACAAAATTCTTCACAAGCATTGCCTGCTGTTGCTGCTGGACCACTTCATGGACTGCAACCTGCTTTGGTGCAAGTAGCTCTGCCCCTGTACCAACATGGCTTATTTCTGCGACGCATCGCAAACAGCTTATTTTCAAGTCTCACCTGCCGTAGCTGCAAATTAGACATTGTATCGATCTCTTGCTCAAGGGCTACAACCTCCTCCTCCCCTTGTGCAGTATCCTTAGGTGCCTGGATCACAATCTATAGCTGGACAACTTCTGCCATGCACCTTTTCAACAATATCTGTGTAAGATCCAGGAGACCAGATACCCACCCCGTCATAGCACAGCAAGGTGACCCAGCAGTCACTAGCACAACAAGGACCTTATTCAGTCGTGTACCCAGATGCTTCAGTTATCAGTCTCCTAGTCAATAAAATGCTGTTCCTCAACCTATGCCTCACCCAGTGACCTCGCATCCTGACTGCCAGCCTCTAGTCCAAGTGCCTTGTATCATAGAGGTGGCAATAGCAACCTCTTATGGCATTCCCAAACCAAGGCTGTGATCGTTTTCTTCTGGGAAGGTAAGTGACTTTGCACTGCTGAAGAAAAGACTCGATTGCGAGGTCCTCATCGCCACCTTACTGAGGATTATACATTTCAGTGCCTTTTAGACTATCTTGAACTGCCCAGTGCCTCCCAAATAGCCAAAATGTACGTATATGACTCCATGCCTTACACAAGGGATTTGCAGGCTCTTAAACAACTTTTGTGATATTTTCTCTATCAGTTAGCTGGCTGCTTTGCCTCCTAAACTCCCTGGAAGTGTGGTCAACAATGATTCCCGGGTGCGGCCACCGCTGCTGCCCACTGCTCCCCTCACCTCCCAGGGGGTGATCAAGGGTAATGGGTCAAATGCAGGGAATAATTTCGCCACACCTAGTGTGTGTGACAATCATTGGTACTTTAACTTTAACTTTATACTCACTAAGTTATCTCCATCCGACAGAGACAGTTTTGCGCAGTACTGCCTGGCACGAGGCATCCTCCAGAGTCGAACGTGCTCACTCAGAATTTTCAGAATGGTTCGGGAGAAAATCACAGGCAATTCATTTCTCAAGGAGAGCCATTGAATTCTATCACACAGACAGACTTACCATGATGTGAGCGCTAAGGGACCCAAGAGAATCTCAGTATACGACTATGATACAGATCAGATCTCCAAACATTCTTCACCAGCCTCAAATCCATCTCCTCCCACAACCAAAGAAACATTTGACAGCAAAATTGTCATGACTTGGTCTTGGGTGTTTGCTTTTCCGAGATGCAACGGAAAGTTGGCTCGGGCGAGACGGGAATGTGAGTACATTTTTTTATTTAAAGACTATAAATAAAAAACAAGGAAGTAAACAAAAGGCGCGCACAATGGCGGAGAACAAACTATGAAACCAAACACTTGCACAAAGGCAAAAACTATGAACAACAAAAAACACTAACTGTGGCAATAATAAACAAAACTTACTTGGCATGGACAAAAATGGCATGAAAAAGCGCATCAAGGGTCATAAGTGTGTGGAGAGTATAAATGCGGGGATGTCGTCAGAACGACAAACTGAAAACACTGAATTTAAATACTACAGACATGATTAACGAAAACAGGTGCGTGACTCAAAACGTGAAACAGGTGCGTGACGTGACAGGTGAAAACTAATGGGTTGCTATGGTGATAAACAAGAGTGCACAATGAGTCCAAACGTGGAACAGGTGAAACTAATGGGTAATCATGGAAACAAGACGAGGGAGTGAAAAGCCAGAAACTAAACAAAACATGATTACACAGACATGACAAAAATATGGGAATAATTTAAGCTATATTGCCCCTTTTGTAGCTGTTCTGAGCACGACCTTGGCGCCTGCTCAGACTTTGGACAGCTGAACTGGTAAATATTTCAGTTTGAGTAAAGAAGTACATCAAGTGCTGGCGATGTGGCAGGGCTCGCCAGCTTGACAACTGTCCCTTAACGAAGCCATGATCCACCTGCGGCAAACCACACCTAATTCTCCATGAAGTGGCATTTAACAAGAATTACTGCATCCTTACCATGAGTACAGCATCCACTGTTACCTACTTGGACCAGGCTTCGCACTCAGGAAGAGTAATGCTGCAAGGTGGTGCGAGGTTCAATTTTATTGTAAAGGGAGAACATTAGAGACATGATGGTGGATCTGACGGACTATACTTCTCCCAGCCGTAGACCATTATCTTCATTTACCTGACCTGAGTCACTTTCACTCAGGACTATCAGGTAATAGCGATTATATGGGCATTTGTGTCACTTTAAGTTTCAGCTTCCACCATTCCTCAAATCAAACAAAATCAACAATGACTTTACAGCAAAATAGCTAAATTTAGCTAAGCTATCCTGCTCTTGTATATCCTGAAACACTGAAATCATGAAAGTATACTCACAGCTAAAGCTTCTGAAAAAGCTCAGACCACCTACAACTCATCGACAAATATGTCTAGAGTGTATAGGGCTACTTGGGGGGTCCTCTTGCAGTTCAAACCAAGCTAGATTGGTCTATCCAGGGACCATCTAAGAGACAACTTCCCTGTACATCTAACTGTACCCTTCTTCCTCGCAGGAGCTGAGCATTATAAAGAGACTGTGCTGGTCAGATTTACCCCCCATTTGGAGAGAGAAAGTAGTCTCATTGTCTAGACCAGATAAAGAGACAATAACTGACTTACACCAGAAGCTGAAGATACATGCCATCGGAACAAACCCCATCAGATGATCTTAGCCGTGGGAAACCATTCAGACAATTGTCCCAACCAGGTCGCTTGAATCAGGGTCTTCTACCCCTCCGACAAGCATCAAATTGTTGGTCAGGGCAACCAACCCAAGGTCCAACAGATGAACATGCCGCATGGTCTGTCCTCATACAATCCAGTTATCAGACCCTTTAAAGGGCGGCTGTCCCTACCGTGTCAGCTTTACAGTGCTTGGAAGAGATCCAGATGGAGTAACCCTCCCTCCAAATATGCTCCCCATAGGATGGCGGGATGCCCTTTTCCTACAAGCGGTCTATGGCATCAGAGAACTCCTGGGGGGAAGCAATTAGCCACATCACCAGGTCATCGCTGATCGGTTTTGGTTCCCACCAGTCTCATCAGAGATGGCAGCAGTTCACTTAAGACCTATCAGAGAGCATGTTGTGCTGGTGGTGGACCCTCAGTTGCCGCATACACCCCTCTGGCCGCTTGGCAAGGTTACGCGGGTCATTCCTGACAGTAACAAACGAATCCGGGTTGATGCATGTACAGTCACCCTGTTGCCAAACTCACTGACTTACCTTCTGCGCCTGCTGATGATGATGACAGCCATGAACAATGACTTTTCTTGAATTGGTATCCTGCCTCACAAGTTTGGGGGCGGCTGTATGAAACTCCCAGTCGTTGGCTGTCACTCACGTAGACAGTAAAGCGTGCATGTGATACAGGTGTCCATGAAAGATTCACCAGAATATTATTTCCAGATACGCTTCTTCCCCCTTTTGTTTCAAACAAATGGCTTGTTTTGCAACCAACGTGCCGCCATTCTCGTTGTCTTAGTTTCCCTGCTATCTACAACAAAGGAATACCCCGACACTTCGCCCCTATTATCAGACACACAGCCCAACGGGGCGTAACATATCTTGTCATATCTTATGATTACAACCATTATATATTGGAACAAGCTACAAATAATACTTAATCCCCCAGAATGCTTTATTTTATTGAAGTATTCAAAATGGAAGGAATTTGTTTATTTTTAGTGTGTTTAGTGTAAGTACAAACCCCGTTTCCATATGAGTTGGGAAATTGTGTTAGATGTACATATAAACGGAATACAATGATTTGCACATCCTTTTCAACCCATATTCAGTTGAATGCACTACAAAGACAAGGTATTTGATGTTCAAACTCATAAACTTTATTTTTTTTTGCAAATAATTAACTTAGAATTTCATGGCTGCAACATGTGCCAAAGTAGTTGGGAAAGGGCATGTTCACCACTGTGTTACATGGCCTTTCCTTTTAACAACACTCAGTAAACGTTTGGGAACTGAGGAAACACATTCTTTAAGCTTCTCAGTTGGAATTCTTTCCCATTCTTGCTTGATGTACAGCTTAAGTTGTTCAACAGTCCGGGGGTCTCCGTTGTGGTATTTTAGGCTTCATAATGCGCCACACATTTTCAATGGGAGACAGGTCTGGACTACAGGCAGGCCAGTCTAGTACCCGCACTCTTTTACTATGAAGCCACGTTGATGTAACACGTGGCTTGGTATTGTCTTGCTGAAATGGTAACATTGCTTGGATGGCAACATATGTTGCTCCAAAACCTGTATGAACCTTTCAGCATTAATGGCGCCTTCACAGATGTGTAAGTTACCCATGTCTTGGGCACTAATACACCCCCATACCATCACCGATGCTGGAATTTCAACTTTGCGCCTATAACAATCCGGATGGTTCTTTTCCTTTTTGGTCCGGAGGACACGACGTCCACAGTTTCCAAAAACAATTTGAAATGTGGACTCGTCAGCCCACAGAACACTTTTCCACTTTGTATCAGTCCATCTTAGATGAGCTCAGGCCCAGCGAAGCAGACGGCGTTTCTGGGTGTTGTTGATAAACGGTTTTCGCCTTGCATAGGAGTTTTAACTTGCACTTACAGATGTAGCGACCAACTGTAGTTACTGACAGTGTGTTTCTGAAGTGTTCCTGAGCCCATGTGGTGATATCCTTTACACACTGATGTCGCTTGTTGATGCAGTACAGCCTGAGGGATCGAAGGTCACGGGCTTAGCTGCTTACGTGCAGTGATTTCTCCAGATTCTTTGAACCCTTTGATGATATTACGGACCGTAGATGGTGAAATCCCTAAATTCCTTGCAATAGCTGGTTGAGAAAAGTTTTTCTTAAACTGTTCAACAATTTGCTCACGCATTTGTTGACAAAGTGGTGACCCTCGCCCCATCCTTGTTAGTGAATGACTGAGCATTTTTTGGGAAGCTGTTTTTATACCAAATCATGGCACCCACCTGTTCACAATTTGCCTGTTCACCTGTTGGATGTTCCAAATAAGTGTTTGATGAGCATTTCTCAACTTTATCAGTATTTATTGCCACCTTTCCAAACTTCTTTGTCACGTGTTGCTGGCATCAAATTCTAAAGTTAATGATTATTTGCTCCCCTATTCCTTGTGGAGGGGGGGGGGGGGGGGGGGCACAGGTCCGGTGGCCATGGATGAAGTGCTCTTCATCTATGGACTGGACTCTCACAATATTATGTCAGACCCACTCGACATCCATTGCTTTCGGTCTCCCCTAGAGGGGGGGGGGGGTTACCCACATATGCAGTCCTCTCCAAGGTTTCTCATAGTCATTCACATCGACGTCCCACTGGGGTGAGTTTTTCCTTGCCCTTATGTGGGCTTTGTACCGAGGATGTCGTTGTGGCTTGTGCAGCCCTTTGAGACACTTGTGATTTAGGGCTATATAAATAAACATTGATTGATTGATTGAAAAAAAAAATGTTTACCAGTTTGAACATCAAATATGTTGTCTTTGTAGCATATTCAACTGAATATGGGTTGAAAATGATTTGCAAATCATTGTATTCCGTTTATATTTACATCTAACACAATTTCCCAACTCATATGGAAACAGGGTTTGTATGTTTAGTATTTAAGCCCCCATTTTGGTAAATGTTACAAACTCTTTGTTAGTTAGCGATAAAGACGTTCTCTGAATTGCTATGAATTCAATTCCCCTTTGTGTGGTTCCAATTCAACATCTTGAGATGCAGCAAATTAAATTAAAATTGCAGTTTTGTGAAGTTGTCTGTGTAACACTAGCATGATGGAGACAAGCAAAGTATCTCATGTTAAATATTTCAAGCTAATTTAACACCATGCTCTCGTGTCGAATGTTATTCATTCTTGTAAGGTGTGACTGAGGAAGCCTCCCACAGACAATAGGCACCATTACCGGCTGATGACTAAGAAAGGGGACCTGCGGTGGAGTCGTTATGGCAACAGAAGCCTGCCAAACTGTGCAGAAAAGGACCAGTGCGAACACCATCTTGACCCCCACCTCCCTTCATTTCCATATGACATTTCACAGATAAGAGTTTAGCAAGATTGATTTACATGCAGGGGACAGGATTTTGTGTGAGGTCGAATCAATAATTGGATTATTCCCTTTACCTGCTGTAGTCTGTGTACAAATACGACATACCGCTTAATTGTAAGTAAAATCAGTTGATTTGAAGATTATATTTGTTTTAATTTAAAATAAATACAGGTGAACTTATGTTTTCGTAGACCTTATTTTTTGTGATTTGATTTTAGACATTTTCACAAAAATGTTTTCATATAGCGCTCAAACATTGTGCGTAAAACAAAAATCGGTTTGCCTGTGTCTTATTTTGTTGAATTTAGTGCCCAAACAAAAAAAGTTAGTGACATTCATTTGCTTGTTATGGAGTAAAACTGCAAAATAAGCTACCAAGTATGAAGGTGGCGTCCACATGGAGCTCTGGGCCTTCATTTCCCCTCATCATCGTCTTTGCCAGGAAGTCTTCAATAAAAGGTAAAAGTGATGTTAAATATTCCTTCATCCATCTTATTCAACAACTATATTTGTTGCACTGGTTTTCTGCATGTAAGATTAAAATAATTATATTAATATTTTTTGGTGTCTGGAACAGATTAATTGGATTTTCAAAATAAGTCTATTTGGTTTTACAACTCCGTCTTTGTCTGACCATTTTCAACGGATTACTAACAAAAACCAAAGTATGACTGTATAATCGCTAATGCGAAGGTGGTATTTTATAGGTTTGTATCAAGTTGGAAATAATTGTACATTAAACCCTCTTTACATTGTTTTATTTTCTTTGAGAACATTTTGGGATAAAAAGAACACCAACCAGTATCATGAATAATACTGTAGCTGTTTTTAGCAAAACAATCCTGCTCAAAAGGTGCAATTATGAAAATAGGTATGTAGGCACACACACACAAATGACATGTACTTTGGTGTAGCTCTAACACGAGTGTAATAGAAATATTGGCACTTATTCCCTAACAAAAGACAATGCTGGAGTGGCAGAGGTGCCAAAGTGACATACTGTATGCTGCGTGTCTTCTTTTTAATAAATATGCAGATGCTACAATTGCATCCAATGCTTAGGTTAGATGCAAACCTACTGGATGTACCTCTGTAACTATATGTGCAAAACAGGATTGTCAGATTTACATGGTAACAGAAATCCATAAAAAATATATCTTATTTCCTTTTATATATAGGGCTGGCACACTGTCAAAGGTCCAATAAAAACGTCTTGTCATTGATTGATAAAGTGCCATTTTAGTCATGTATTTAAGGTAAAGCTTGATGACTGTCTATGGAGATGGATTGTTAGCGGTCAGGCAACAGATAAGACCTCCATAGTGTTCCTACTACGGCAAGAAGAGTGTTTCTCGAAGTTCAAACAGCAGACAGAAGACCCATAACAGCCACACCGCAGAAAATGAGCAGGATCTGGAGAACAGAGTGTCTGCAAAACAAAACCTTGATGCTCACAGTCTGCACAGTCTCAAAATAGTCTGCTGATGGTCAATGTAGTTTCTAGCATACCTGAAACTAGACTCCTCGAGCAGGTCAGGAACCACATTCACCAAGGCAATGTAGAGAAATCCTCCAGAAGTGAAAGGAAGTATCCAAGCAGTGGCATTTTCTGTAGATGGTACATCAATACTGAAGCTTGTGTGATGTTTGACAGCATATACAGTAAGTACAGTGGTACCTCTGTTTTTGTTCTACCCTACTTCCTGTATGATTAGGTATTTTTAACGAAAATCTTTGTCGACATTTTGCCCTGGTTTTTGTGCACTGTCTCGTTTATCGTAAGGCCAAACATTGCTCGGAACAAACTAGTCCGTTTGCTCGCAAGTCATTCACATGTTGGCATCTGTGCTTTTTGTTCATTGAGTACGACTAAAAAATAAGTCGACATGGGGCCAAAGAAAGTTACAAGTTTCAGCACTTTGACAAATAAGGTGAAAAAAGAACTTAATGGACTCATATTATGCAAAATATATACATAGATTTTATATATATATATATATATATATATATATATATATATATATATATATATATATATATATATATATATATATATTTATGAAAACATTTTACTTTGTTCAAAATGAGCCGTTAGAGATTTACCAACAATTGTAACGTAGGATAATTTGTTATGTCGGCGGATTAAATA
Source organism: Nerophis lumbriciformis (assembly GCF_033978685.3). NCBI lineage: Eukaryota > Metazoa > Chordata > Actinopteri > Syngnathiformes > Syngnathidae > Nerophis > Nerophis lumbriciformis. The sequence continues at coordinate 42,266,517 of NC_084562.2, forward strand.
GTAGACTTTGAATGCAGTTGCAATATAAGCTACAGTGGGATGCCTATCTACCAGTGACGTGCAGTCACTAGAGGCAGGTGAGGCGGCGCCTCACCTGCCATCATGGAAAGAAAAAAAATGTAAAAAGAATAAAAAATAATTAAATTGTTATATGTATCCAGTGATTATACTATAAAGTTATTTTCCATTTAACTTCACCAGTTTTAGATTATTTTTATTCAAAATCGCTGAATTTTCACATTTGCCGTTCAAATACTGAGAAGAGACGGTGCGGTGAACAGCAGCCAGTGGAGGCACGTCACTCAGTGCCTCAACATGGATTCCGGACTCGGCTAACTGCTGGCCTGCTATGCAGTGAGACTGTATTGCTATATGAACTATATTATACATTGCCATAGTTTAGTTAGCTGAGGTATATAATGTACAGTGTATTTTGTCAACAACTGTATGTGTGTAACGTATTTCTTGTGCTGAGCGATCATAAAACGGCTGCAAAAGACGCACTGGCTGAGGCTCCAGTAATCCCGCCACCTGCACCCTCGCCGTAGAATTGTTATATCAACTAAAGCCCACACTTAAACTTTCCACGTGCAAGATTGAATCTATTTAAAAAAAATATTTCATAAGAAGCCAAAAAGTGCAAAAACAATAATGTTCGTGTTGGAGGAGTTGTGAATGACTGCAGGGCCACAACATTAGGTACACCTGCAGACTGCAGGTGTACCTAATTCACAACTCCAACACGAACATTATTGTTTTTGCACTTTTTGGCTTCTTATTAAATAACTTTTGTGACCTATTTTCATGGGCTTTCCTCTTTGTGATGTTAAGTTCCTGTTATGCGCTGTTATACAGTATATGCCTTGAGCTCTTATTTTGAAGGCGCTAAGAGCGGAAGTGATGTCACTTTGCTGAGGTTTTTGAAAGAAGGTAAATAAAGTGGTCCCCGTGTAAACTGGAGCCTCCGTGTCTGTTATTTTGTAGTTTCATACAGTATAGGCTACCCTCGGTTACACTTTTTTAAATAGATTCAATCTTGCACGTGGAAAGTTTAAGTGAGGACTTTAGTTGCGGCGCATGGACTTAATTTCTAAGTAAAGGTAAGACCATAATAAAGTTTTTTTATTAAATGTGCTTTTTTGTGTGCTACAGTTTGTATGTGTAAAGTTAAAGTTAAGTTAAAGTACCAATGATTGTCACACACACACTAGGTGTAATGAAAGTTGTCGTCTGCATTTGACCCATCCCCTTGTTCACCCCCCGGGAGGTGAGGGGAGCAGTGGGCAGCAGCGGCACCGCGCCTGGGAATCATTTTTGGTGATTTAACCCCCAATTCCAACCCTTGATGCTGAGTGCCAAGCAGGGAAGAATGCTGGTATGAGCTTTTAAACATAACCCGTTAACTGCTGCCAATCAAATGGTGAATAAGATACTCTTTAGGGTTTATATGTTTGTAAATCTGACTGTGATGAAGTCAGTGCCTCACCAGCCATCAACCTCACCGCACGTCACTGGTATCTAGGGAGTAGTCTTTGCCATTAGGCTGAATGTGCAAGTCTTTTTTTACATAAGGGCTGCAACAACTAATCGATTACATCGATTAAACTCGATTATAAAAATAGTTGGTGATTAATTTAGTCATCGATTCGTTGGAGCGCATTTTTTTTTTCTCCCAATTTTTTTAATTTTTTTTATAAACCTTTATTTATAAACTGCAACATGTACAAACAGCTGAGAAACAATCAAAATAAGTATGGTGCCAGTATGCTGTTTTTTTTCAACAAAATACTGGAAAGGATAGAAATGTAGTTTGTCTCTTTTATCCGATTATTAATCGATTAATCAAAGTAATATTCGACAGATTAATCGATTATCAAATTAATCGTTAGTTGCAGCCCTATTTTACATCCTAAAAAATGTTTATACTGTAAGTATTTTATTCATTACGCACCAGCGGTTTGCTTGTTACATGCATCTTAGTTGTAGTTTTTATTAGCTAATGTGTAGGTTGTCATGTAAAGTCGCAAATGCAAGCCAGTAGCATGCCTATGGCGCATTGAGCTAGTGGAGCCTTACTTTACGTTCAAGCGTTTTCTATCAGGCATACTTGCTTTGTTGGCATGGAAAATTGCAACATTATTTAGAGGCAATCCGACTGAGTCCTCTCTGAAGGCTGCTTGAGTGATTGTTTCACTGGCCGAGTCTGTAACCGGACGTGACGTCACTTGCAACAAAACGTATCAAAATATGAGACCGTTTGATCTTATGTGAATCGATACCAGATAGCACCGACAAAATTCAGTCGGTACCAATTGATAATAACCATTTCTGTACTCATCCCTAATACTTTGCTTTGTAGCACTGAGAGACATATGGCTTTCATTTCAAGCCTCGGTTCTGGAGTTTTTCTTCTTCGCTTTCCTCTCACTGTACACGTATATGTAAGGTTGGATGCTAAAATCCTTGCTGTTGCCATTTATAATAAAAAGTAGATTTTAATTTGAACTTATAACATTTTCAGTACTTGGCAAGAAGCCTACTTCAAAAACGACAAAAATGTTTGACATGGTGGAGAAACAGACTCAGTCAGCTGCAGGGGGCATGGCTTGGAAGAGTTGATTTGCATCTAAAAAGAAAGTTTCCAAAACGACTCGTTTTCAAGAGAGACTCATAAAGGGGCTTGAAGATTTATCTGTAAAGCAACATTTGTGCGAAATCCGACAAAGTACCACCATTACAGGTTATGCATACCACAAATAATGTCTAAGATGTAGATTAGCATAATAATATGCCCCCTTTAAAACTAACTAAAAACTATGACTAAACTCTATATCAGTGGTTCTCAAAGTTTTTGCTTTTAGAACAGATTACAAACAAAAACCGAGGTACCGTTGTACAGTATATATAAATATAAACCAAGAAAAGATGTTACCTGTGCCTTCTGGTGATTGAGCACACAATGCGAAACAGGCGCCCAGGACACCAACTAGTGCAGTGGATAGCTGCAGACGAGCAGCACTCCACCGGTCGAATCCAGCTCGCAGCAAAATGGCAAAGTCCCCCACCTGAGAACAATTAAACAGTCTTACACAACTAACACTCATGGTATATGTAAATTTAAAATCAAAAACTATAAAGTTTGGAAAACAAACAAACAAAAACACAACAGCAGTAACAGCTGTAACTGTTTGCTTTGTGAATGTGAGATGTATAGATACTGCATTGCCAATATTGACATTGATTACAATATGTTATAATTATGTATTATTAACAGTCGTGGTCAGATGTTTCATATGCTCATATGGGTAAAGGGATGGGGACCGAGACTCAGTTGCATGATGGCACCGGTGCCAGCGTAAGCAGCAGTACCCACACCGAAAAAAAGAAGAAGTTATTGGAGGGAAGACACACCATTTTTAAACCCATTACTGCCCTTAACACGTCAACAGCAGCCCTCATAAGAAAGTGCTAAGCTATCCAGTAGTTACAACAACAACAACAGCACAGCACTTCCTTTTATGTACCAATGATGGTTACGGCAAGCAAGGTTGCATTTACGAACCCCCGGAATTATGAGCATCATTATGAGCATCAATAGTACCAAAGTACTAAAGTATTATCCATGTTCTGTATTGCTGCAATAATTATGACAATTTGATGTGGATTTTATTTAGTTTTTTATCTACAAGAATAAAACATTTTTTTTCTCTTTTGATAAAAATGGAAAAGCACACCATCCAACCCCAAAAGGGACAAGTGGTAGAAAATGGATGGATGGATGGGCAGGTTTTCCATTTTTTAAGAACCAATTCAGGCACTAGCACAGTTTTTCAAATACCGATTTGGAACCAGTATCGGTTAAAATGTAAACAACATCCATATAGGGATAGGCGATATGGCCAAAAAAAATCTATATCACGATATATTTTGCAGCCTCTTGCGATCAATTTCTCAAAATTAACATAAATGGTTCACTTTCTATCTCTGACAGAAAATGATTGGTAAATATGGATACCTGCTCTGCGAAGACCCATGAAATCCCATGTGGTGTGCCTCAAGGCTCAATCTTAGGTCCTATTATTTTTAATACTTACATGATTTCACTTGGCTCTGTCATCAAAGTTATGCTGACAACACACAGTTGTATATTTGCTTGCTTTCTGATGACGCAAGACCAATTAATACTCTTTTTAATTGCATTTTAGATAATAAAGCCTGGATGACATAACTTTTTACAGCCTAACCAGGACAAGACTGAAGTTTTAGTCATTAGCCCTAAGGCCCTTAGAGAGAAACATATCAAAACGACAATCATTGTATTTAACTCCATCACTACAAGTGAAAAAACTGAATATTCTTTTGCACTGAATTTGTATACAACACATTTAAAAACACAGAATTTTTTCAAATGCAAAAAAAAAACCCTTTTGAAATAAAGACACAAATCAACCTGCATAAGGCTGTCTCTTCCGTGGTCCAAAATAAATCTGGCATTCAAGTCTACTTTGTGCAGGTAAACTTCTGACCACAACTGTAAAAATACTGAGTTCACATATAATGATTCATTTAAAGACAGCTGAATTTTAAGACTTTCACAATTTTTTATTTATTACAAGTCTCACCTCATGTGGAATTTCATGAAGCAAGATGGCAAAAGTCGTCAGGAACCCAACCTGCAGATAAATTCAAATTCCCGTCACAAAACTCTGTATACAACAAAACATCTTACAATTGTAGTTTTAAAACATTTGTAAGCCACAGAAAAAATGGCACACTCATAAGCACGTGCTTTGCTGCAAGAGTTCACACTAAAACACCTGTGAAATGACGCGTGTATGTGTTTGGGACAGCTCGCTAACTTCCTCCCTGGCACATAGAATCATAGTTCATGCTGATAGTCTTATGTCACACCAGCTGGACTCCTCCATGGCTACACTTGGCAGAATGCTCATCTACTGGATGGATACCAAGCACTGTTATTGCTGAATTGCTCTTCTCTAAACAAACAAACGACTTATGATTCGAAAATAATCTGTATTGGGAGATTTTGCAAAGCACGATTGATTAGAATTAAGTGTTTGGTTAATTTAATTTTAGACTATTTAAGTGAGTATTGAAGTTTGGAACAGCTCACACTTTCCCATCAGTACCAAACATGGATATGTCTAAAGAAAATGTTGAGTATTTAGTTACAAAATTGTAATATTACCTTGCTAATAGTGGAACGTTTGTTATATCATTATTTTATGATTTTCAAACGAAACATAACGATTTGTGGACTGCTTTTCATCAAAAGTGATGGTAGCATCAGGTCCTGAAGGTAAAAAATAAAATAAATAAAATAAAAAGTGCCAAAGTTGTATACTGTATATACACCATAACATGTGTTACAAGACAATCACATTGTACTGATAAGTCAAATAAAATGTAACTTGTCTGTTATATGATGTAGAAAACAATGCTGAATTAAATTGCATTTAAATAAAAAACTGTGAAAATCAGTATGTTCCCTAAATGAAATATATCTAAGATGGCCTTGCACAGCAGACTGATAGCTACAAAGTAGGGGTTAACAATTATTAATATTATATTATATTATATTTTTGAACAATTTGATTCAAAATAATCCAGTGAGTTGAAATCAATTCAAAGTTTAAAAAAATATATATATATATCAGTGTGGCTGTGAAATAAAAATATTGAATACTGCAGGTGAAGTTTCCTATATTCCTGTAATTTCTTGTAAGAGAATTCGGTAAAAAATTATTAAAACAAGCAAGTAAACAACAATTAATGGTCAATGTATTCCCATCTTATTTGAATAAAGTGCAACCAACACTTTAGGTTGAATTAATAAGAGGAAATATTTTCTGCTCAACAAAGACATTTGCAACAAAAGTACAGTAACCAATATTTTAACAGTAGATCTACCTGCTACATCTGCTTTTGTTTTTCAACATTAATGCAATATTAATATAAAGAATAGAATAAATTAAGTGCAAACAAATATTTTCAGGTTAAATGAGCAGTAGTTTGACCTGCTACTACTCTTATTTTAATAAACACGGACCATCGTAAAGACATAACGGAAGTGACAACGGCAACAGACGAACCCAATGCAAGAGGGTGTAATGAACAAAGTTGAAAAACTAAGAGAAGTGTGACCACTTTTCAGTCATAAATGTTTTTATTTATTCCATAATGCTGACATACTATGTTCATTACAGTGTTTTTAAGCTTCCGTCTCAATCTGGTTCGCCGGTGAACTTGCTCCGCTGTCACTTCTGTTTTTTCTGTCGCATCCTTTGCAGCTTAAAGTTGAATTGTGGCTTCAAATTATTGTATTGTGAAAAAAAAAAAGTCTGCGGGCTATAGAGCGTTTTCTATTCGGGCTCCAGTACTATGGAATGCCCTCACGGTAACAATTAGAGATGCTACCTCAGTAGAAGCATTTAAGTCCCATCTTAAAACTCATTTGTATACTCTAGCCTTTAAATAGCCCCCCTGTTAGACCAGTTGATCTGCCGTTTCTTTTCTTTTCTCCTCTGCTCCCCTTTTCCTTGAGGGGGGGGGGACAGGTCCGGTGGCCATGGATGAAGTGCTGGCTGTCCAGAGTCGGGACCCGGGGTGGACCGCTCGCCTGTGCATCGGCTGGGAACATCTCTACGCTGCTGACCCGTCTCCGCTCGGGATGGTGTCCTGCTGGCCCCACTATGGACTGGACTCTTACTATTATGTTGGATCCACTATGGACTGGACTCTCACAATATTATGTCAGACCCACTCGACATCCATTGCTTTCGGTCTCCCCTAGAGGGGGGGGTTACCCACATATGCGGTCCTCTCCAAGGTTTCTCATAGTCATTCACATCGACGTCCCACTGGGGTGAGTTTTCCTTGCCCGTATGTGGGCTTTGTACCGAGGATGTCGTTGTGGCTTGTGCAGCCCTTTGAGACACTTGTGATTTAGGGCTATATAAATAAAGATTGATTGATTGATTGATTTCTTGGTGTTGTGGCTTTTGCAATCGTGCTGTAGCTGAAAGTTGTTGTGTTGTAATTAATGATATTGTCTTGTGGCGTTTGCATTTGTTATGACCTTTCTCAGCCACCGTAGCTATTAGTATTTTCTTTTTGATGACACCACAGACGGGGCAGACAGACCTAACGTTTAACGTCCTTATCATTAAAAGTGCTAAAATTCATATAAAATCTGCTGTTTTAAAATCCAATGTTTTCTTTTTTCTAGTTATCAATAAAATCCATATATTGCCTTTTAAAATGATGTTGGATCGATACCTATCTTCCGTAAAGTCAACTTGCCAAGTATATCGATCTTGATATATACTTAAACCTTAGGAATATAAATCGATCTATTGATATATAGATCAAGCGTTACACCCTACTATAAAGCTATAAATCCAAGGAGTTTCTCTGGTGGGACACAATTTACAAATATCTCTCTGACTAGATCTGAACAATCTAAGTCTATAAGCATTCACTGATGAAGCCTACTTGGATAAGAGGTGGAACGCCTTCTTAGACAAACTGAACAGTCCAGTTACAATCAATTGAATGCCCTGAGAATACAATGACAGGATGAATGACAACATCCATAGACATGTTCTCTGACAGGATCTTTCAAAAAAGAGAGGTAGAATTTCCGACTATTGGATCTTATTGTTTGTGCAGGTGTTCTTAACATTCTGTACGGCTATTAAAGTGAGACAAATCACACTAAAACATCAGTCAAATTGATTGCAGTTTCTAAATGTACATGAATATGTGACCAAAAAGACAATAACAATTATCACCTAATAATGAAAAGCAACTTTCATGATTGTATGTACTATAGGTTTTTGAATGACATACACACATCGTGCAGCTCACCTTTTTACTGACAAGGAAACTCCCTGCAACGGCCAGTCCATGGGTGAAGTTGTCAATGCAGTTGGCCAGTAAGTTTAGGTAGCCACTTGTCTGAAATATAGTCAAGTTCATTACAGAATCTGACATGACGAGAAAAAACAAGCCTTTATAGCTTTAGGACACCAAATGATTTAGTCCTGAGCAGATTGGCGACTGCACTTTAACAATTATAGATTGTTGGGGGTGGTTTTATACAAAACACAGATGTAATCAGTCATCAACCAATTTTGGTTCCACATTTCCATTTGCAGTGTTAAGAGTAACAGCGGTACAAAATAACGGCATTATTAATGCAAGTTTTGTTTTCCAGTAACGGGTAACCTAAATACCGGTAATTCACTTTTCAAACGTTAAAATGCCATTAGAGAGAGTGAAATGTGTCGCGTTATTGTAGCACACATAGTCTTGGCACTCTTTTTTTGACTTTATTCCAACCTTAACACGACCAACAGCAGTGGCCGGTTCCAACACTGTATAATATTTCTCCAACTTGGATGCTGTCCCTTTATTCTCTTGAAAGGTACAATACGTCCAAGACTAAAGTGTACACGTATGTTATGAGTAGGGATGTGACGACATTAACGTGTGTTATGGTTTTTGTGAGCAAAATTATCACGGTTATCATTATCACAGTAAATTAAATAAATGATAAATGGGTTGTACTTGTATAGCGCTTTTCTACCTTCAAGGTACTCAAAGCGCTTTGACACTACTTCCACATTTACCCATTCACACACACATTCACACACTGATGGAGGGAGCTGCCATGCAAGGCGCTAACCAGCACCCATCAGGAGCAAGGGTGAAGTGTCTTGCTCAGGACACAACGGACATGACGAGGTTGGTACTAGGTGGGGATTGAACTAGGGACCCTCGGGTTGCGCACGGCCACTCTCCCACTGCGCCACGCCAGTAGGGTTGAATGTGCTGAAAAAGTACTTATACACACACATTGAAATCTTTTAACCAATGTGTATTTTTCAAAGAAACTACAATAAATGAACACAAAATACTTTCTTGGCCAAATAAACATTAAATATTGTTCTGATTATTAAGAGCATATTTTTATTTGAGGGTTTAAATATGTTTATCTTCCTTTTTAATTTGTAAAAGTTTTAATTTTTTTAATTGATAAAGATTGTTCATAAGGGCAAATTGAGTGATCCCTTGGCTTCATATCCGATTTATCTGACATCACGGGAGATCATTTCCTGTTGTATTTTAGTTATTAAAAAAAAAACCCACCTCCGCCTGTCGTATTCCTTTGAGTATAGATCGATCACTCTGTCTAAGACAGCACAGCCTGTATGTGCGATGTACACAATTGAATATCTTAGTTCCTAAGGCAGCAATGTGTTCATACACATTTATAGTATGTCATTTCTTAATGGTGAAAGACGTTAAAGTCTCTTGTGTTCATGTTAGCATCTAAGCTAGCTAACGATCTAGTGCTGGACAGTCCGTGAGTGTATCAAAATGTGGTTATCAATCATGGCTTTTCAATAGTTTTAATCTAAAACAGTAATACTAACCATCAGGAGTTTTATCGCAGTTATCGTTATTACCATCTATCATTGCATCCCTAGTTGTGAGTAACTCTAAATACATGAAACATCTCAACGGCACACTCCAAATGTTTTAAAATGTATGTTTTTTTTTTTAAGTAACTAAATTAAGCGTTTTTCTTTGTAACCTAGTACTATTTTGACAAAAGAGTAATTTTGTTGCATTGTTCAATTAATGATTTATGGAAAGTAACTAGTGTCATATGTCTAAAGACCCAGTTTAACTTTAAGGTAAAATGGCCAAGCCAAATCCATTTATGGATAAATATAGTGTTAGTTTTTATTTCTCTTTGTGGAATCCTGTTAATCCTGCAGTATGGCACATTGAATATGAACAATGGTTAAATATCAACTTTTGAAGTGGTTCTAAAGTCATGAACCCCTTTGAGAATTTACACTAACTTTTCAACCAATCTGTGTGGTGTAATATATTTATCGAGATGTTTTTGTTGCAGACATGCTGTATGACATAGACTAAGTATTATTAAACTTTACAGTAAACAATCTAAAATGAACCAACATGTTAAGAAACTCTGATCTATTGCTCTGTTTAAGAATGCGTCCTTCAAATAGCAATACTTGCTGTTTCACTGGTGTTGGTTTGTTGCTTTAAGACTGGAATGTGCTGGAAATGCATTTTTCCTCATTTATTGATTAGCATTTTCTCTAGCTTACATGTAGCACACAATCGTTTTTTATTTAGAGTTGTGACAATGCTGGATTGACGCAAAAGTCCCAGGCAGTAATATACTGTGCTTTTTGAGATACAGCCCAAAATTTCATGAAGATAAATTGGTATATTGCAAACAATGTATATCTACAAACATGTCTGATGCAATGATGTAAAGACTGTTAATTACAACATTGGCTGTAGAGTCATTACATATGTTATATTGCCGACAGTGTAACAATAGAATCTCCAATTCTTATTGGAAAATTATTACAAAACGTCAACGCGTGTCCCAGAACAGATTGTGCTTTACCTTGATACATTTGTTGAGCTACACAAAAAACACATAGCATGCGTTGGCAAGTTTCATCACAGCAAATAGTTGCTGCCTAAAATATAAACATGGAAATGCCAGCGTACAATACATACAGTACCTTGACTTTGTCTGATGTTCCCTGCAGACTCTGTTGCTTTGAGGATTTCTGTGAGTCAGTGTGTGGCCCATTTCCACGTAACACAACAGTATTTCCGCTATAAACTGAATTTGAATGTGTCTGTGGAGAAAAACAAAGATTGAAATGCACAGCTGCAATCATAGACCAATAACTACAAAACCCAAAACCAGTGAAGTTGGCACGTTGTGTAAATCGTAAATAAAAACAGAATACAATTATTTGCAAATCCTTTTCAACTTATATTCTATTGAATACACTGTAAAGACAAGATATTTAATGTTCGAACTGAAAAACTTTTTTTTTTTTTACACTAACATACAAATAATCATTAACTTACAATTTAATGGCAGCAACACATTGCAAAAAAGTTGGCACAGGGGCATTTTTACCACTGTGTTACTATACATCACTTTTCCTTTTAACAACACTTGGTAAACGTTTGGGAACTGAGGAGCCCAATTTTTTGAAGCTTTTCAGGTGGAATTATTTCCCATTCTTGCTTGATGTACAGCTGAAGTTGTTCAACAGTACGGGGTCTCCGTTGTTGTATTTTACACTTCATAATGCAGCACAAAATTTCAATGGGAGAGAGGTCTGGACTACAATCAGGCCAGTCTAGTACCCACACTCTTTTACTACGAAGCAATGCTGTTATAACACAAGCAGAATGTGACTTGGCATTGTCTGGCTGAAATAAGCAGGGGCGTTCATGAAAAAGACGTTGCTTGCATGGCAACATATGTTGCTCCAAAACCTGTATGTACCTTTCAGCATTAATGGTGCCTTCACAGATGTGTAAGTTACCCATGCTTTGGGCACTAATATATTCTGGCTTTTGAAGTTTGCGCCTATAACATTCCGGATGGTTCTTTTCCTCTTTGGTCCAAAAGACACGACGCCACAGTTTCCAAAAACAATTTGAAATGTGGACTTGTCAGACGACAGAACACTTTTCCACTTTGCATCAGTCCATCTTAGATGAGCTCGGGCCCAGCAAAGCCGGCGGCGTTTCTGGGTGTTGCTGATAAATGGCTTTTGCTTTGCATAGAAGAGTTTTAACTTGCACTTACAGATGTAGCGACAAACTGTAGTTACTGACAGTGGTTTTCTGAAGTGTTCCTAAGCCCATGTGGTGATATCCTTTACACACTGATGTCGGTTTTTGATGCAGTACCGCCTGAGGTATCGAAGGTCACTGGCATTCAATGTTGTTTTTTGGCCTTGCTGCTTACGTGAAGTGATTTCTCCAGATTCTCTGAACCTTTTGATGATATTACGGACCGTAGATGGTGAAATCCCTAAATTCCTTGCAATAGCTCGTTGAGAAATGTTGTTCTTAAACTGTTCGACAATTTGCTTACGCCTTTGTTCACAAAGTGTTGACCCTTGCCTCATCCTTGTTTGTGAATGACTGAGCATTTCATGGAAGCTGCCTTAATAATAATAATAACAATAATCCATCCATCCATCCATCTTTTACCGCTTGTCCCTTTTGGGGTAATAATAATAATAATGGATTTGATTTATATAGCGCTTTTGTAGACACTCAAAGCGCTTCACAGAGAAGTGAGAACCCATCATTCATTCACTCCACATTCACACCTGGTGGTTATACCCAATCATGGCACCCACCAGGTGACCCAATTAGCCTGTTCATCTGTGGGATGTTCCAAATAAGTGTTTGATGAGCATTCCTCAACCTTCTCAGTCTCGTGCCACTTGTGCGAGCTTTTTTGAAACATGTTGCAGGCATCAAATTCCAAATGAGCTAATATTCGCAAAAAATAACAACGTTTACCTGTTCGAGCGTTAAGTATCTTGTCTTTGCAGTGTATTGAATTGAATATAGGTAGAAAAGGATTTGCAAATCATTGTATTCTCTTTTTATTTACGATTTACACAACATGCCAACTTCACTAGTTTTGGGTTTTGTTCATGAAAATGCCTGTTCAAATCAAACCAAAAGACTATTACATTATTGTCTTATAAGGACCTGAAACTGTTTCACAAATATATCTTTCATACAACATGAGGATGCCCAGACTGGTACCAGGACTGAGTAAAACCCCAGGGACAGAACAGATTTGGAATTTTAACTAATTATTGCATTTCACTGTAGCTGAGATAGGAAGAAACACATGTAAAAAACAAAATATATATATATTTTTAAATTTAATGAATGTGAGTGTGAATGTTGTCTGTCTATCTGAGATGGCGACTTGTCCAGGGTGTACCCCGCCTTCCGCCCGTGTGCAGCTGAGATAGGCTCCAGCACCCCCACGACCTCGTAAGGGACAAGCGGTAGAAAATGGATGGAAGGATGGATGTTTAAATTATATTTCATGGTAGAAAGTGGGATGAGGCGACATGCTATTTCCCAGTGCTCAAGGTAGTTGAAATGTTCATTAAATATGCAATTAGATCAAAATGCAGGTCACTTTGCTTGGTAACAAATATATATTTTATAGATTTGAGCATCCATTTATTAATTTCATTTCTTTGGGCGCAAATGCCCATATAGTTTTTTGTGACTGACAATGTTGACAATGACAAGGTGTACTGTGAAAGAAATATGCTATCCGTCAGTTACATTTAAGCAGGGAATACTTTTTACAACATAATTTATTGTATTTATCGTGTTTATGTTGTGGCTGGTGAATGTAATCATATGCAAAATCATTCCATAACTTACAGCAGAGTTAGAATTCAGGTCTGAATGAGATGGTGCGTCCTTCTGGCCATCTTGGTCTGGGAACATCTTCTCCAGGAGAAGGAAGGCCAGCAAGCCAATAATTACCCAGAGGCCCTGCGTCATGTAATGCTTTTCTTTATGGGCTGTATGGGTTAAAGAGACATTTTATTTAGACTTTTATAGTAGCTACAGGTTTACAATATAATAGGCATTATGTGACTTGTACTGAAACAGAACAGTAACTTCTTAATGGTTCTATGTTAAAATGCCATGGAATTGTATCACTTTGTGTGCTCAAAAATACAAGATTGCAAATCACTGACTATCATTGACTACTGTAAAATACAACTTTCTGCTGGTTTGTTGTGACTTTAATTTTATATTAGTGATTTTGTTACTTATACAATTTTTTAAATTATTGAATTACTTTTCTGTTCCGTACAAACAAAAAGGTATCGTTTTTGGACACAATGTGTATGTTTTCCTTTTTTTAAGTACCAACTTGGGCACCATTTAAGCACTATTTCAAAAGTACTGATTTGGAACCGTTATTACATACCGGTAATATGTAAACAATACCCAAACCTACTGAGGTTTCCCTCCAATTGTGCAAAGTTTTAACGTGTGTTATGCGTTCGTTGCATAAACGAGCATGACCGATTTTTATGGATTTAACAAAAGCATTTGACACAATTAATCACAGCATCTTAATAAACAAATTAGAAAGGAATGAAATCAGAGGGTTGGTTTTGAATTGGGTTAGAAGCTACTTAACCAACAGGAAACAATGTGTGAAGATAGGCGAACACACTTCTACAGAGCTGAAAATATTTTGTTGGGATCAATACTTGGACCAAAATTGTTCAATCTTTATATAAACAACATCTGTAATGTTACAAAGGACTTAAGGTTAGTATTATTTGCAGATGATACAACTGTGTTTTGTTCAGGAGAGAACAGACAAAAGCTAATACAAATAACAGAACTGAACTGAAAGAATGGTTGAGAAGTCTACCGCCAAAGAAGAAAAAAAACGTTGGTCCCATGCTGAGGCTACAGAGGTAAGTTGCAGTTACTTTACTGTTGCCCCCCTCACTCTTCTTTGTTTTATTGATTTCAAAATTGTTTTTCAGACACCATTCAAAGTCTCCTTACTCATCTTTGCACTGCCATGTGCGTTGATCACTGACCGTATAGCAACCTGCACAACATTTAGTTAACAATCAGCGGTTAAGGTAATGGAGCATGTGCGGTTTAAAATACATTGCGTTATTTATCTGCATGCACACAAGATTAATGTGAAAATTGTTGTGATTAATTGCAGGTGTCAAAACATTTGGCAGACTTATTAACAATTAGGTCTGCAACTAACGACTATTTTGATAGTCGACTATCGACTAAGAGAGCTGCCTTATCGACCAACTACCTCGGCTAAAAAGATAGTTCAAGTTATTTTTTACACAACTCCGTCTCTTGGTTGTCTATCTATCTAGCTAACAAGCTAACTAGTTTACGGAGGAGAGTCGGAGACTGCATCATCCAGATGGCTGACATGCCTCTGCTTTAAATGTTCCCGCCTTACAAACTTGATGCCATGAAAAACAAAGTCTGCTTAGCAAACAATTTTGTTACATCATATCTTTGATGTGTTTAGTCTTCACTGTCGGTGTTCTTCCTGTGGTCATAGCAATTCTTATTTTCCTATTGCTCGGCAGTCACCAGTCAACGCGCATATTTTCTTTTCCGTATGGATCGATTTTTGTCGACAATGTCGCAGTATCATTTACCCCTATCAACAACCCTACAACATGTCGACATAAACAGACCAACTGTTCAAAAGAATGAACCTCGAATTGTATGTCAATGTCTGCATAGGCACACGTCTTTTAGTAATAAGAACATGGTGGTCCGAGGCTTGATAAATTTGGTCGACATACACGGGTTGTCGACATAAATGGTTACACTGTATCGACATAATGAAGGTCATGTGTAGAGGTGGCAATCTTTGGGCACCTCACGATTTGATTACGATTATGATTCAGGAGCTACGTTTCGATGAAAAATCGATTATTGATACATCTTTAAGTTATGTATATTTACGCACTTTTAGATTTAATTTTGTTTCACTAAATACGTGTTTATCACTTGCAACTTTTAAAAACAGTGCATTTGTAATAAGAAACAGGTAAATTAATTCCCATTACATATATTAACTTAATAGAAATGTGTGCAAAACTGGAACATAAGTGCCCTATAATAAAGGAGCTGGTCGGCTCTCTCGGTGAGGTGGCCCGCTGCACTCAGCCAAATTTTAGAACTGTCTACAATAGTTTATTTACAATAAATAAATCAATTATCAATTATTGGCATTTACTAATCGATTTTATAATCCTCCATGTACGAATTGCGAGGCATCTAAAAATCGATGATTTCCCCCACCTCTAGTCGTGTTTCTCAAAGACATAATGACATTTATAGAAAGAAAACTACCTGAGGAATCAGAGAGTGCCCATGCTTCAGGGAGGAGGTGAAGGAATACATCACCAAGAAGACCACCAATTGCAAAGCTCAAAAGCTGCTTCAGCTTCTGGCATCCAGCTAGGAAATAATAAATATCAACAATATGAGTTATTTCATTTTCTTCTCTCTACAAAAAACATTCGGTGACAATAACATGATCCAATCAAATGCAACTCAAATAAGTTATGTCTTAACTCAATCTAGTGTTAAATGATCAAGCAATTATTATTCTTTTGCACCTACTCTGGAAATTACTAACCTACAGTCAAGATTGCATTTGAAAATCAAAAGGCCAAAAATACATTCATGGTACTTTGGGTGGGGACACTGAAGAGGCCACAAGCATCCAGCTGATTTAATTGCAGTCTGATTGTAAAAGCAAAACTGCACTTGTAGGAGACACATTATTTGCCAGCCATATCCCTTTGGACATTTTTATAACTGCAGTTTACTCTAGCCAAGTCTTAGCATTATCGCTAGTTGTCTATTTTTGAAATTTTTCGTCTTCCAGCTGCTGTATTGCTATCATGGACAGGGTTATGGTAAACCTAATATCAGCAGTTGTTTTACAGATATGTTTTTGTATCTAACCAGAACACATCAGAATATGTTGCACGCTCACTGACAAAAAAACTGATTTAGGTTGATCGGTACAGTAAGGTTATAGAAGTAGGCCAGGTAGCCAAGCAGCCCCCTTGTTTGCTGATAATGTTTTGAACAGGGTACTGTAGCACTGGGGGTTTACCAATGGGTCACGGCAGTGGTTCCCATAAACTTGCAATTATTTGTGGCGTCAGGAACTGGCCAGGAAGTTTGGTGGGAGCTTGTCAAAGCCATAAGGCATGCATTTATTTTCTTAAAAAAGCTTTAAAAAATACATATATTTAAAGACAAATCTGTGTTATTAGTTGTTAATATCAACATATTATTTTATTGTCACGTTACATTATTTTGCTGTATTTTGAAATTGTTGCTGCTGATTTTATTACAACAATTTAACACAGGCTACACTTTGTACACCCCAGCCCCCTAGAAAAGTTGGAATTTAGTTTGGCATATAGGTAAACAATCCTTTAAATTTGAGATGAAAAACTTGGATGTTTATTATTAGTCTCCACAATAAAGTTACTGTAAAACTAAGCACCCAAAGGAAAATATATAATGTACTCATGAAGTGCATATGCATACCATAAAGGATGGAGGTTGGCAAAATTAGCATTGCGATCGTTTAAAACTTGCACATGTATAAACGCTGGCACAGATCAAAATCAAAACCTTCAGATACAAGTGACCAGGTCCTACCTTCTGTTTTGAGGGCTGCCCCAGCTTCAATGGGAATGATGAGCAGAGGAAAAATCCCAGTGAGGCCTACAACAACTGATCCCGCAAGGGACAAGAGCCAAATATGGGTGCGCTCACTAGCTAGGAAGTCTGCTAGCACCTGGAGGCCTTGGAGATCATCTGTGAGGTTAGGGCCGGGTCTTGCAGCTGTGGCTGTAGCATGAGCCATAGCAGTTTGTGTAATCTTCTGGCTTAATGACCCCTTGGAGGTCAGCATCAACAGGATGACTATGATACACAGAGCAGCAACAGCCCAGGTGGGCCTGTGACAGCCTTCAGCGTTCATCCGTCCCACGGACCAAAGACCACTTGTAACCGGTAATCCTGTATTAAAAGATACACACAATGAGCTTTTATTTTGACAATATATCTACACTCTGTGCTAAATCTGCTGGATTTATTGTCTTGCTGGAAGCCAGGATCCTCTGTATTGGACATACATAAATGGGCTATTGTTTTCTGAAATGTGTCACTAGTACAGAAGCAATGAAAAAAAACCTCCATTGCACTTCTGTCAGGATGATACGATAATGGCTGATTGATAACTCGAAAGACAAAACTTTGTTTTTACAACAAAGGGTCAGAAAAAAGTAAATGTATAGGACAGCGCTGAGAAGAAACAAATGATATTCATTGAATTAAAGAAAGAAATCATCAAGAACCATGACATAAAGGTGTTTTTGTAGCCAACTAGCTTAAACAGCATGGATATAGCGCTTTACAATATGTATTTTACACATTATATCCCGCCCTGTTACGGTTTTTCGTATGTAATGGCAACTGCGTACATACATAACACATTAGCTTGGGGTGTTGTTAGCTAATAATAGTCATTTAGATAGCTAGCATTAGCTGTCAATAAATGTATACTCTATTATAACATCAACATGACTGCAAATTGTTCATTGCTTCGCTTGCACTGCTTTTGTATGTGTAGACGAGACCGGGTGTGTGACCGTCGTAAACACCAATCATTTTATTCGGGCCGGTAAAAATTTTTATTTCATCAACTTTGTAATTGTGAAAAAATTGTCAAATAAATGTGCTCTGTTAAACTACCGGTGGCAACATAAGCTAGCGGTGGTGTTCTTTGTGTATATTGTTTTTTTTTGCAAGTTTACTGCGAGGAAGTTACGTGGCCTGTCGAACATGTAAATTGGTATGTTATTCTTATTTAGGTATGAAAATGAATTTATGTTATGCAGTCATCACTATTTAAATATTATTGGACCAAAATATTTTTCTAAAGTAGCACATTTGTTATATTTTGTTACTTATTTTATTCATACAGTCCTGCACTGAAGTTCCTACCTGTTGTTTCTGTACATACGAATACATAACGGACGAGGGTTGAAAAGAAAAGATGAGTGTGGCGAAGGATTAAGAGCCGTTTGAAAAAAATCCAAAAAACTACCATACTCTCAAGGTGACTTTTCCGAGCACTCATTTTAGTTCTCTTCTCACTCCATGCAGAGAATCAACAGAGAGACAGCGCAATCAAACTTGATAGTTTATAGTGTTACACGATTGGCTGTCTAGCGTGTCCCTCCCATTGCTCACTGATCACTTTCTGTTTTGCTAGAGAACCAGACCGTGAGTGCCCTTGTTCATGCAACCAACCATGCTTCATTCTTTCCAGTTTCCTCCAACAAAATACCTATATACATACAGTACAGGCCAAAAGTTTGAACACACCTTCTCATTCAATGCCATTTCCTTATTTTCATGACTATTTACATTGTAGATTGTCACTGAAGGCATCAAAACTATGAATGAACACACGTGGAGTTATGTACTTAACACAAAAGGGTGAAATAACTGAAAAGTTAAAGTCAGACACACGCTAGGTGTGGTTAAATTACTCTCTGCATTTGACCCATCCCCTTGTTCCACCCCCTGGGAGGTGAGGGGAGCAGTGAGCAGCAGCGGTGGCCGCGCTCGGGAATCATTTTCATGATTTAACCCCCAATACCAACCCTTGATGCTGAGTGCCAAGCAGGGAGGTAATGGGTCACATTTTTATAGTCTTTGGTATGACTCGGCCGGGGTTTGAATTCACGACCTAACGATCTCAAATATGTTCTAAAGTCTAGTTTTTTCAAAATAGTCACCCTTTGCTCTGATTACTGCTTTGCACACTCTTGGCATTCTCTCGATGAGCTTCAAGAGGTGGTCACTCGAACCTCCTCAGTGGCCTAGTGGTTAGAGTGTCCGCCCTGAGATCGGTAGGTCGTGAGCAACGTTCCCTCTAAGGTGCGCGCCTGCGCAATTGTGCACTGCTCAAGCGTCCTCTGCGCACAGCAAATATCAAACCCATCTGAATTCTAAACAAAAATAAACACATTTATTCAGTGTAATTTTGCAATGCAACTCTGAGTGACAGTGACAACAAGCGACCCTAACGGTGTTCGTCAACACCGTTCAATTATTGTAACGTCTATCGAGATGCTTCGAGGACAGGAATTATATTGATCACTTTATTGAGCAAAACTGTTTATATTCGGCCATGACCACACCAAAAACATGAGTAGGAAACTTCTATCTCGAAAAACTAGTCATTTTCTGCCGTACAAACCAGGCCAAAACCAACTTGTCATCTGTCACCAACACGCATACCACCAAGCCACTGGTGCGTTTATGGCCACACAAAAAGTCGGACAACTCAAACACCACACAAAGTTACACTATGACTCCTCAGTCATACGTGTGCTTATTTTACTGTCATTTATTATTAATGTTAATTTATTGATATTAATCATGGAATGCTGTTACTAGAGAAAGTTACAGGATTACACACTTCATCCTATGCTTACATTTCATTGTGCAACATGAGGATGTTTAAGGGGAACTAAATGTGATCTCTGAAAGGGGTACAAATGATTTCCAAAGCAGGACCCCCACCCAGACATATTGTACAATACTAATCCATAGCTTATGAAAAACAAGATTTCTTTTATTTTCATTGCAAGTGGGCCAAATCACTAATATTACAAAATAATCTCATGAAAATGACTCCTGTCATTTGAGTGTTATTATAAAAGATTGGTTTGAGACAGGTGTGATGTTGCTCACATGTGCTCCACTGAATGCTCAGGGAGTTTTTGTGTTTGCTCAGACACATGAACAATTAGAGGGAACATTGGTCGTGAGTTCAAACCCTGACCAAGTCATACCAAAGATTATAAAAAATGAGACCCATTACCTCCCTGCTTAGCACTCAGCATCAAGGGTTGGAATTGGGGGTTAAATCACTAAAATGATTTTCGAGCGAGGCCACCGCTGCTGCTCACTACTCCCCTTCCCTCCCAGGGGGTGAACAAGGGGATGGGTCAAATGCAGAGGACACATTTCACCACACCTAGAATGTGTGTGACAATTATTGGTACTTTAACTTTAAATGGTTTTCACTTCACAGGTGTGCCTTATCAGGGTTGATTAGTGGAAGCACCCATGATTGTCACACACACACTAGGTGTGAATATATATATATACATATGGAGCATATTATTGAACACATTTTGTATTATTTTTGAGAAAACATTATTGAGCACATTTTTTATTGATATTAATAGTGTCTATCCCAAAAATTATTGATATTGTTAAGTCAACTCTCCAATAACAAAACATATTTAGGTAGTCTCAATTACTCTCCTCATTTTCGTGATTTGCAAGTGGTCTCAGAACATAACCCCCCAAATAGCAGGGGTGTGCACTACCGCATTTTTCCATCGAAACTATTTTAGGGTGTTTGTGTGATGTTTTTAAAAAAAAAATGTAGTTCTGTTGTGTTTTCGCCACTGCCAGCCACCTTAAAACAATGGTACAAGTAAGATGGAATGGAAAGTGTTCTAAATGTAAACAACACAAGTTTTCAGAATAAGTGTTTGCTTTCAAGTAGCATTTTTCCGTGAATGAAAGTGGCCATGCCTCTGAGAGGTTCACAGAAAGGTGACAGTAAGATAATGCAGCTTCTCACACACTTATAGACAAAATACAAGCATAGACGCATTGCAGATTAGTAAAATATGTCCATGAATTAAAGTTAGAAGGGTAGTTTGATTGAGCCTCACTCATATTAAAAATAAAAAAAAATAAAAAAGTTTCCGCTGGAGTTAAGGGAAATTATCTTAAATAATTTATATTTTTGACCCTATCATTCTAAACTAGCTCTGACGCATTTGCACTTAAAGTGTTAGCATGCTAGCATTAGCGCGATGGAAACACTTGCATGCTAATGCTATTAGCATGGAGGCTCAATCAGTGCACGTCAAGAGACAAGTGACACATTGAACTAAGTTGCTGCAGCGACACATACCCGCCTTATCCCTGGGCAAATACCTTGTGGCTTAAGCAGGGTTCGCACCGGAGTGTCCCTGCCATCCAAGCCGACGAGAGGGAGGCTGACTAGCGCCGCAAACTGTCAACACTCCCGGCGGGCAGCTGACGGCAGGAATGGGCCAGCTGCAGCTGCCTGGCTCTCCCTCCTCTTCCTCCTCCTTGCAGCCACGTATGAGGATCTGGGAAGGGGAAAAACTGCTCAACCAGACAGGAAGTTTGGGACGTGGATGATCACACTGCTACTAAAAAAAAAATGCGCATGTGATTTTGAAGACATGGCGGATTAGTCAAACCTACCGTTGCCAACTCCATGGGGGAAAAAAAATAAGGGACACCTTGCAGGGCAAGTCGACGTAATTTATTTTAGCCATTTTTATTTGTGTGTTTAATTCAAGGACATTTATTATCATACCAGCACATGAGATGGCACAAGGCCCTAGACCAGGGGTGTCAAACTCAATAACAGAGTGGGCCAAACTTTAAAACTGAACAAAGCCGCAGGCTAAGGTTGAACAAATTAACCTTTTAATAAGGACCCAAAGAAGTTTTGCATTGAACAAGCAAGGCTTATATAAGTTAAAGTACCAATGATTGTCACACACACACTAGGTGTGGCGAAATTATTCTCTGCATTTGACCCATCACCCTTGATCACCCCCTGGGAGGTGAGGGGAGCAGTGAGCAGCAGCGGTGGCCGCGCCCGGGAATCATTTTTGGTGATTTAACCCCCAATTCCAACCCTTGATGCTGAGTGCCAAGCAGGGAGGTAATGGGTCCCATTTTTATAGTCTTTGGTATGACTCGGCCGGGGTTTGAACTCACAACCTACCGATCTCAGGGCGGACACTCTAACTTTATAGTGACATGCAAAATCGAGTTTCAAATAATAATAATAATAATTAAAAAATATCAATGGCAAATCAAATACAATTTAAATAAAAATATTTTCTATTTGCAGCCTTCTGAGGTAAATATCAACATTAACTTTTTCCACAGGCTAATAAATTTGAAAATAAAATAATTAATAAACCAACCATTCAGGACTTTAAACTGCTCAGTTTGCAAAACACTGATCTAATCTGATGTGCCCAAGCCAGATACCTGCTATCTTTTCTTGGATGCTAGTTCATTAATGTCAGGGCTCAGGCTTTGAGCTGAGGTAACCTTCATTATCGAACTAAGGTGTTCATCAGTCATTATATCTCGTCCACCCGGACCACAGCCGTGTTAAATGCACTGCCTTTAACGTACTCTACGAGTTAACGTCACGTCCGCTTTTCATCCATTCTAATGTTGTTCAGACCCAGTCACAAGATATGTGCGGCTTCTGTATGCACACTCAAGTGAATGCAACGCATACTTTATCAACAGCGATACAGGTTACACTGAGGGTGCCAGTATAAAAAACTTGAACACTGTTAGAAATATACGCCACACTGTGAATCCACACCAAACAAGAATGACAAACACTTTTCGGGAGAACATCCGCACCGTAACACAACATAAACACAACAGAACAAATACCCAGAATCCTTTGCAGCACTAACTCTTCCGGGAAGCTACAAAATACACCCCCGCTACCACCAAACCTCCCCCCCCACACACACATCTTGTAGCGTCCCGGAAGAGTTAGTGCTGTAAAGGGTTCTGGGTATTTGTTCTGTTGTGTTTATCCGAAATTGTCCATAGGCATTAATGTGAGTGTGAGTGGTTGTTTGTCTATACAGTATGTGCACTGCGATGAGCTGGTAATCAGTCCAGGGTAGCCCGAAGTCAGCTAGAAAGCATTGGTACCAACTTTAAAGTCAGAAAAGTAGTTATTTGCTGTCCTAAAAGTCGCTAGATGACCTCATTTACATAATTGATTGCAAATTGAAAAGATGAATAAAGTATTGAGAGAGAAAAAAAAAAGTCAGGAGTGGACTTACCATTTGGCAAACATAGTGAGTTGCTTGAGACCAAAGATTTCTATGGGGCCCCAAAACAAAAAAATATATTAATGACGTTATATTCTATTTAAAAAAAAATCTGTATATTTTGTCTTAATTTGTGTGCTTCAAAATATGTATCAATCATGATCAGTTTTGACAACTCTTCCCCTCCATCTCACAGAATGGACTATTCCATGCTATCGCACGTGCACAGACTTAGACTTAATTCTGGAAGACAGACCAAAACAAACCTGTTGGGGTGGTTATGAGAGGTTTTTTTCTCAAGACAAGGAGAAGTGGAGCGCAAACGAGGCAAAGGCGAGAAGAAAACAAATGTTTTTTTTATTAAAACTTCCTAGGCATGTAAAGAACATTTCATATCACAGGTATTGTGTACAGGGAAAGGGAAAGAGGTGACACCAAGGCAGAACTGCGGTTTACCAGGTTTATTGAAACCTTTGATGAGTGTGTGGAGTGTCTAAGCTACTTCAAGTAAATGAGTGCGGACGATGTGTATAATTAACTATGTAAGTATTACCAGGGTTTTTTTTTCTGTGTGTGTTGGATGAATCTTTCATCGAATCAAGGGGGCAAGGCGAAGAGAAAGTCCGAAGGGAGGCAAGCAGTCGAGAGTTGGAGAGAGGCAACGATGTCCGTGTCCAAGCAGGGGTCGAGGATCGAGGAAGGCAGTCAAAGATCTGGATGGATGTCGTAAGGCAACACACGATAACAGACGACGGGGAAGACACTGCGGAAGACACAAGGGACATAAGCTTGGGAACAAGGAAAAGCACAGAGAAGGCGAGCAAGGAACGAGGGAGGGGTGCCAGACGTGATGCTTACTGTGAAGATTGGCTACGTTCCGGCAAAGGTTCCTTGGGTCCGCTGGTCTTTATGCCGCTCCCTCTCGTTGGACCCAGGTGCGCTGATTCCCGATTGCCTGCAGTCTTGTCGCTGCGTGGGGGTGCCGTGCCCAGCGCAAGCAGGGGCATGTCTGGGCGCACTGCCAGCGGATGTGTTTGGGAACCGAGTAGACACATTTTTTAAGCTTCTCAGGTGGAATTCTTTCCCATTATTGCTTGATGTACAGCTTAAGTTGTTCAACAGTCCGGGGGTCTCCGTTGTGGTATTTTAGGCTTCATAATGCGCCACACATTTTCAATGGGAGACAGATCTGGACTACAGGCAGGCCAGTCTAGTACCCGCACTCTTTTACTATGAAGCCACGTTGATGTAACACATGGCTTGGCATTGTCTTTCTGAAATAAGCAGGGGCGTCCATGGTAACGTTGCTTGGATGGCAACATATGTTTCTCCAAAACCTGTATGTATTTTTCAGCATTAATGGCGCCTTCACAGATCTGTAAGTTACCCATATCTTGGGCACTAATACACCCCCATACCATCACAGATGCTGGCTTTTGAACTTTGCGCCTATAACAATCCGGATAGTTATTTTCCTCTTTGGTCCGGAGGACACGACGTCCACAGTTTCCAAAAACAATTTGAAATGTGGACTCGTCAGACCACAGAACACTTTTCCACTTTGTATCAGTCCATCTTAGATGAGCTCAGGCCCAGCGAAGCCGACTGCGTTTCTGGGTGTTGTTGATAAACGGTTTTCGCCTTGCATAGGAGAGTTTTAACTTGCATTTACAGATGTAGCGACCAACTGTAGTTACTGACAGTGGGTTTCTGAAGTGTTCGTGAACCCATGTGGTGATATCCTTTACACACTGATGTCGCGTGTTGATGCAGTACAGCCTGAGGGATCGAAGGTCACAGGCTTAGCTGCTTACGTGCAGTGATTTCTCCAGATTCTCTGAACCCTTTGATGATATTACGGACCGTAGATGGTGAACGCCCTAAATTCCTTTCAATAGCTGGTTGAGAAAGGTTTTTCTTAAACTGTTCAACAATTTGCTCACACATTTTTTTGACAAAGTGGTGACCCTCGCCCCATCCTTGTTTGTGAATGACTGAGCATTTCATGGAATCTACTTTTATACCCAATCATGGCACCCACCTGTTCCCAATTTGCCTGTTCACCTGTGGGATGTTCCAAATAAGTGTTTGATGAGCATTTCTCAACTTTATCAGTATTTATTGCCACCTTTCCCAACTTCTTTGTCACGTGTTGCTGGCATCAAATTCTAAAGTTAATGATTATTTGCAAAAAAAAAATGTTTATCAGATTGAACATCAAATATGTTGTCTTTGTAGCATATTCAACTGAATATGGGTTGGAAATGATTTGCAAATCATTGTATTCCGTTTATATTTACATCTAACCCAATTTCCCAACTCATATGGAAACAGGGTTTGTAGAACCACTGTGAGAAAGGCAACTATTTTGAATGATTTGTGTTTTTCATGCTTCACTGATAAGTGTTCTGGGGGTTGTGGTGTCTTACTCTTTTCAGTCTTCCTTGAATGCACGGCAAAAAGACCTCTGTGTCATATTCCTCCGAGTATATATCGATCACTCTTTTCTAAGCGAGCACAGCTCGCAGATTCAATGTGCACAATTGAATTTCTTAGATGCTGAGGCAGCAATGTGTTTATACAAGTTTGTATTGGATAATGTTGGTTCTTAATGGGGAATGTTGTTAATGTCTGTTGTTTTCATGATAGCGTTTAAAGTTGCGAGCTAGAGCCAGTCAGTCCATGAGTTTATCAATTCATCAGTTTACAAATCACTGTTTTTCCGATAATTTTAATTTAAAACGGTCATACTAACCTATTTTTACCACGATTATCAGTATTACTGTTTATCGTTATATCTCTAAAACTACCGAACCTATTTCTCAATGACACCAAAATAAGTGATCCACACAGCAAGAGCTACAGCATGTCAGTGCAGGATGCAAGTGGAGAGTGACACTTTTAATCTCAAATATGTGTGTGGTATTAAAGTGCTCAAAATGGTCAACTATTTTTAACTGAGGATCTGCAAGCTTGGCGGGTAAGAACTCTAGAGGCACTTGTTTAATGAGCACAACTTAAATTAGCACTATTTTTTCCCACCAGTCACACACTTCCAGCCTTCACAAGAATAGTACTATGTGTCAAATCCGGTCCAATTGCGCTAACAAAATAATGATCTCTGACCCAAAAGGGACAAGGTTAGAAAATGGATGGATGGATAAATGTTGAATAATGTTCCGAACTAGATAGAAATCCCAACTCAATGTTCCTCAATAATGTGACACAGGAGGAAATAGTTAATATCGTGAAAAAATTCAATCGATTGTAATGAAATTGATATGGAAACGATAAAAAGGGTGATTGAAGAGATCTCAGGACCATTAATAATCAGTAACCTATCATTTCAAACAGGTATATTCCCAAACAAAATGAAATTAGCTAAAGTAGCAATGATTTATAAGGCTGGAGACAAACACCAATTTACAAATATAGACCTGTTTCTTCATTTCCACAATTTCATTCTACTATTTTGCCACCACACAGTGGAATGCACTACCAACAGACCTTAAAATTCGAACTTCCCTACTAAATTTTAAAACTGCCATAAAATCATGGCTCAGCTCAACATTTACCTGATCTGAGCCAAAATTGATCCCAAGCAACTCTTCGAAACATCAAGCAGGTTTATATGTGGTTATAGTGTATATATATTTTCTCATTCTGTTTTACACACTCTTGGAGTCAACATGTGCATAGTGTCATGTACATATACACATTTTTGTATATATTGTTTTTCAAATCACCTGACATGTATACTGTGTATATGTACATAATTTATCGTTTTTTTAACGTAATTTTTTTTACATACATGTTACAGTTTATATATATTTTATAATTGAATGTATCAAATATGATGAATGTTTAATGGACCGCAATGGAAACAAGCCTTTTGGCTTTTTGTGCCATCCATTTGCCTTTTTAAAGCATTGCATGGATTCAATTCTTTAAGATGTCAATAAACTTCTCAATCAATCAATCAAAACTGCATGCAGGGTACCGAGCATTTATTAAATGACCTTCCTCCCATAGAGTGTCTAGAGGGTCTGTGAGATAGACAGTCGAATCAGACTCCTCCAAATCAAATAGTCGAATCTTTGACTATTTGAAGAGAGCACTAGTGTGTAAATAAAGCGATCGGACGTATTTCAGCGGCAGTTTCTCTCCTTGACCACTGGTTATCACTGATTGAATAAACGTACGTGTTTTTGGACTGTGAGAGGAAGCAGAATTTAAGAGGAAGAGGGAAAAAAATACAGCCTCTACAGAGAGAGAGCTGCCTTAACCTTTTTTGGAGCCTACAACACCACCACTGTGAGGCAGCAACCACATACAGCACTTTCCTCATGCAACCATTGCACAGGGACAAAACATTGCAGGAGTATTGTTTACCTATAGGTGCCGATCTACATTTCTGCCAGTGGGTGCTCGGTGTGTGTGTATTAAAAAAAAAAAAGACGTTCATCAAAGTTAATATCCAAAATGATTTGTGGCTTTATTATTTTGTAAAACGGACCAAACTCGCCACAAAATAAACAACAACAAGATTGATTTTTCCAAAATGATTTTAAAGATTGAAAGTTGCCATCAATCCCACGTGGGTGCTCGGCTTTGGATTGGCGCCTATGTCGTTTACTCAACGCCTTACATTAAATTTTTTGGGGTCTTTTGATGTGTGGGGGATTTTAATGTAATATCACTACCGCTGTGTTTGGATGTTTATCAATCAGACATGCCTGACATAGTGGTGGCGGCTAGACATCAGAAGACAGCGGTTGAGATAGATATAGCTATCTTGAGTGATAGCAACATCTGTTAAAAACTCAAGTAAACTGGCTGAAGGAAGTGCTGGAGATAATGTGTCAGTAGGGATCGGAGCACTGGGGGAAGTCACGTCCCAAGCTGGGTGGACGGCTCCAGCAGATACCAGGAACATCATCTGACCTTTCCGTCCAGAAGTGTGCAATGCTGGGAACAGCTAACCTGCTCAGGACCCTCAATCTCCCAGGCTTCTGCTGTAGAACCAGGCTTAAAGGAGATACGAGAAAACTTCATATATATATTTATATATATGTATACGGTACAGGCCGAAAGGTTGGACACACCTTCTCATTCAATGCGTTTTTATTTATTTTCATGACCATGTAGATTGTCAATGAAGGCATCAAACCTATGAATGAACACATGTGGAGTTATGTACTTGACAAAAAAAGGTGAATTGACTGAAAACATGTTTTATAATCTAGTTTCTTCAAAACAGCCACCCTTTGCTCAGATTACTGCTTTGCACACTCTTGGCATTCTCTCGATGAGCTTCAAGAGGTAGTCACCTGAAATGGTGTTCACTTCACAGGCCTGCGATGAGGCTACTTGTCCAGGGTGTACCCCGCCTTCCACCCGAATGGAGCTGAGATAGGATCCAGCACCCCCCGCGACTCCAAAAGGGACAAGCGGTAGAAAATGGATGGATGGATGGAGGTGTCATAGTTTTGATGACTTCAGTGACAACCTACAATGTAAATAGTCATGAAAATAAAGAAAAACGCATTGAAATGAGAAGGTGTGTCCAAACTTTTGGCCTGTACTGTATACATTTTCAGATACAGTCAGGGGCGCCGAAAAGGGAGGGTAAAGGAGACGGATTCTAGGGGCCCATGGTGGAGGGGGCCCAGAGAGGCCCCTAATGATGATGAAATTATAATACAGAAAAAATAATGACACTGTGTTGGGGGCCCTGTAAAGATTATTTTCATGGGGCCCAAAATCCCTAGCGGCGCCCCTGGATACACTATATGTGTTTGTTGGGTTTTTGCTATTGTTTTGGGGTTACATACCCAGGAAATAAGTTATTGGACACAGTAGGGCAAAAGCCAAAGAATTTTATTGAAACAAATACTATAGTAGTTTTTGTTTTTGTTTTCCTCTTTCCTGTTTTCCTGGGGTTATTATTCTGTAATAAAAAGGAATAAGGTAATTATTTAATTATTTCATTGATATTTTGTTGTATTTAAATATTTGTATTAGGGCTGTGAACATTAACACATAGCGCATGTGATTAATGAAAAAATAATTCAAATATGAAAATAATCACACCATTTGTTATGACTTGGTATAAACCCAGAGGTTTGCGCCTATTGTTTCATGGTGCAACAGTGTGTGAGGAGAGGCGGCCAATTTCACT
The DNA here is from genome assembly GCF_033978685.3 of Nerophis lumbriciformis. Taxonomy (NCBI): domain Eukaryota; kingdom Metazoa; phylum Chordata; class Actinopteri; order Syngnathiformes; family Syngnathidae; genus Nerophis; species Nerophis lumbriciformis. The sequence continues at coordinate 42,296,124 of NC_084562.2, forward strand.
TCAGAACAAACTCCGGTGGAACTTTCGATCAAACTGAGGTAATTTGTTGGCATTGCAGCAACATACTTTTTTGTCATCGGCCCACAACAAGTTTAAAATAGCATCTTAAAGCAATGCACATACAGAGTTTCCGCGAGGCATTAAACGTCATTAAATGAATTTAACAAAAATCAAGGCCTTAAATGGCATTGAAAAGCATTACATTTGATGTCTAGAGGCATTAAAAAAGTGTATACAATTGTAGGACTGCTACTTACATATACAATACTAAACGGTCTAGCTCCATCCTATCTTGCTGATTGTATTGTACCATATGCCCCGGCAAGAAATCTGCGTTCTAAGAACTCCGGCTTATTAGTGATTCCCAGAGCCCCAAAAAAGTCTGCGAGCTATAGAGCGTTTTCTATTTGGGCTCCAGTACTCTGGAATGGGGCAGCCCGGTGGAACAGGGGTTAGTACATGTGCCTCACAACACGAAGGTCCGGGATCTTTCTGTGTAGAGTTTACATGTTCTCCCCGTGACTACGTGGGTTCCCTCTGGGCACTCCGGCTTCCTCCCACCTCCAAAAACATGCACCTGGGGATAGGTTGATTGGCAACACTAAATTGGCCCTAGTGTGTGAATGTGAGTGTGAATGTTGTCTGTCTATCTGTGTTGGCCCTGCGATGACGTGGCGACTTGTCCAGTTTGTACCCCGCCTTCCGCCCGAATGCAGCTGAGATAGGCTCCAGCACCACCTGCGACCCCAAACGGGACAAGCGGTAGAAAATGGATGGATGGATACTCTGGAATGCCCTCCCGGTAACAGTTAGAGATGCTACCTCAGTAGAAGCATTTAAGTCCCATCATAAAACTAATTTGTATACGCTAGCCTTTAAATAAACCCGCCTTTTAGACCAGTTGATCTGCCGTCTCTTTTCTGCTCTGCCCCTCTCTCCTGCGTGGAGAGGTTATTAGGTGACCACAGATGACGCGCTAGCTGTTCAAAGTCGGGACCCGGGGTGGACCACTCCTCCGTGCATCAGTTGGGGACGTCTCTGCGCTGCTGACTTGTCTCCACTCAAGATGATCTCCTGCTGGCCCCACTATGGACTGGACTCTCACACTATTAACTAGATCCACTCGACATCCATTACACCGGTCGCCCAGGGGGTTGGGGGGGGGTTGAGTTTTTTATTACCCTGATGTGGAATCTGAGCCGAGGATGTCGTTGTGGCTTGTGCAGCTCTTTGAGACACTTGTGATTAAGGGCTATATAAATAAACTTTGATTGATTGATTGATTGACTGTGCGGACAGTGGTAAGTCAATCATCGGTAAATTAAAATGAACTCAATAACTGCCGTCATTGATAAATTGCGTCGTGGGTCTCTGTTTGTTTTCTTTGGCTGCGGCTTGCATACTGGATACAAAAGGTCTTGTAAGGTTTTAAAGCTTGAAAAGAGCTGCCTCCATATGGCAAATGAAACGGTTCTGGGAGCCCAAACTTTGTCATTCTTTGGTGACTGTGGGCGTCTAGTCCTTAACTGTGACACCATGTCATGTTAATGAGGAAGCCTAGCTTGATTCATACACTCCCTCAGCCGTCTCCACTTCAAAACGCATGCGATAACTTCGCTTACGTTAGCAGGTCTGCTGACACATGTGACCTACGGTGGCCTTGGATGGACTAACAAGACAATTCTCACAATAGACACAACTTGTATTCTCTGACATTCCCACAGTAAATGAATTGGAGTTCCTTCAGCTGTCTGACACTTTATACATAACTTGCTATCCACTGGACCCATTTTAAACAATTGAGAGGGTGTAAAACACAATCTATTCAAGATGTTTAATTGACTCAGCTTATTTTTAATACATTTAAAGGATGCAAATATTATTCTATGATGTGTCTTTTTTTAAAAGGAAAAGTAAATACAGATTTAAATACTGCACTATACAAAGTTGTTTATGTGTGTGTTTACTATTTGTACCTTGTAGTGTTGTCCCGATACCAATAAAGGGGACCACAAAAAATTGCATTATTGGCTTTATTTTAACAAACAATCTTACGGTACATTAAACATATGTTTCTTATTGCAAGTGTGTCCTTAAATAAAATAGTGAACATACAAGACAACATATCTTTTATTAGTAAGTAAGCAAACAAAGACTACTAATTTAGCTGCTGACATATGCAGTAACATATTGTGTCATTTTCCATTCTATTATTTTGTCAAAATTATTAAGGACAAGTGGTAGAAAATGAATGATTAATCTACTTGTTCATTTACTGTTAATATCCGCTTACTTTCTCTTTTAACCTGTTCTATCTACACTTCTGTTGTCACGTCTTACTAGCGATGTCTTCGGGTTTAAGTTGAATTTCAAAGTTTACCAAGTTCTCACCTTCTACTATGCAGGTGAGAGGCATTATTTATAATCTAGCACACACTTATATTCATCAGCAGCTCAATAGCTCAGTAGCTAGCTTACCTCTGTGAGCAATGCGCTGTGTCAGTTCTTATAATAACTGCGTCGTCGTATCTTGGTTAATATGGAGGTCACGGCATGTAAATGAACTTACTTTTGTCCTTTTTTGAATGTTTTTAGACGACTTTATAGGCAGAATGGATGAATCCCATTGCTAGCAGTGGTGGGCCGTCAACCAGAAATCATGATCATAATTAAAGATACAAGTATTTTTTACTTTACTTTCCCTAACTATCTTAAAAGTATTCATATTCTCTTCATATATATTATGCATATAGTTTAGAGTTTTTATCCAATCAGAATTCAGCAGGCTTATGTTACCATGCTGAAAGAAATCTGCCCGGGGTCTTCAGAATCACAATGCAGGCGTTAGAGATGCGCGGTTTGCGGGCACAACCGCGGAGTCCGCGGATTATCCGCGGATCGGGCGGATGAAATTAAAAAAAATTAGATTTTATCCGCGAGTCGGGTCGGATCGGGTCGGATCGGGTCGGGCGATTGAAATTAAAAAAAATTTGATTTTAAATAGATTCAGGCGGGTGGCAGTTAAACCAATTCGGAAATATATATACATAGTTAAATGTTGTTACCCACATACGAAAAACGAGCAGGCACCTGCTGCATATGCCACAACAGAAGAAAAAAAAAGAAAAGAGATGGACACTTTTACGGAGCGGAGAAGGGATGCCTCGCCGCGGTCCGGGACCGAGGCCCCTTCCCCCGAGAGGGCCCCACCTGGAGCCGTAGCTGAGGCGATCCGCGAGAAGGGCCCGACGCACGTCCAGGGTCACTACCGCGCCCACCGCACCGACACCCCGCCTCGTCCGCCTCGTCCGCCTTCGCCGCGGCCGGCGTCACGCGCAGCAGGTAAGCAGCTTACCTGCCCGCCACCCCCGTGGCCGGGGGCTCGTAACAGGGGTCACTCCGCGCGCTCCGCCCGCGCAGCTTATCTGCCCGCCACCCCTGTTGCCGGGGGAGCGTAACAGGGGTCACTCCGCGCGCAGTGCGCTCACGAAAGGGGTGGGGCTCACCCAGGTTGATATAGAGAGCAGGACGGTGGCCATGGAAGTCGGAACCCGCTAAGGAATGTGTAACAACCCACCTGCCGAATCAACTAGCCCTGAAAATGGATGGCGCTGGAGCGTCGGGCCCATACCCGGCCGTCGCCGGCAGCGAGACGCGCTTGGAGGTGCGCTCAGCGCGGCTCCCATATGATTGCGCACTGGTGTGCGTCTGGGTCGTGACAGCGTGGCACGCGAAAGTCTGTGCTGCATTGGATCAGTCTCCTTTCTTTAACAGGCAAAAGCTTTATAACCTCACCATACCTGCCAACTTTTGAAATCAGAAAAACCTAGTAGCCAGGGTCCAAGGGCCGCAGGCCCCGGTAGGTCCAGGACAAAGTCCTGGTGGAGGGTTCAGGGCTTCGCCCCCCGACGCAAAATGATTATTAGCATTCAGACAGGTTAAAATGTTGCTAAAACCATCACTTTTCTATCAGTCACAGTGACTTTTCAAAACAAAAATATTACAGCAAAAATCATATGGGTTGATTGGCATGTTTATTCTGTAAGCTAACTTCAATAGTTTGAAATTATTTTGACAGTCAATGCCAGTTATCCTGTCAACCTTTCACAAGACTTCAATTTGTTAATTGAAAGTATAAACAGTATAAACACTTTTTACAGTAAACAAATGGTAAAACAGTACTAAACAATTCCATAAAAAAAAAAATTGGTGTCATTATTAACTTTCTGTCCAAGCTTGTATAATCTACTGCCTTGTTCAATTGTAAAAAATATTATGTGCCTAAAATTCACATTTCTATCACAATTATCATACTGTAAACATGGTAAGCTAACTTCATTAAAATTAATAGTCCTGTCAATAGCATGGAATTACAATTCAAATGTAGTTTTTTTGTAAGCCTTTCAAAAGAATTCAAAATATGAAAAATTTATGAAAATTAATTTAAGCCATCAGACACTTGAAAAGTGGCACATCACATCTCTAATGTAATCATTTGAACTTTTCAACAGAAATAGCACTGCAAAAATATTAAGGACATACTTCTGTATTTTGGTAGTTATTTAACATTTAACAAGATTTCTTTAACTTGGACTTGAAAGCATAAATAGTATAAACACTTTTAACAGTATGTCGTGCTGTGAAATACAGCTGACAGGATTGCGCACCAAACACGAAGCAAGGCCAAAGTGCATGCATGCTGCAGGAGAACAAAGGACTTCTTTCATTTAAGGTTTGTGATAAACCATCAAACTCATTCGTTAAAAGGACTCTATAGTAATATAAAGCAAATTTTTCTGGGCATTATCATGCAAGAAAAGTTTATTTTTGGGACCGCGATCACCGCGTAATGATTTTTAAAGGTTGCATTACAAACATTTAACTGTCCCATGTGATCAGCCAGTGCGATTGGAAGTCCATGCTCAATTATTGCCTCCGTAAATAAAACTTCGGCATTTATCACATCCAAAGAATCTGTTTGGGCGACGAAAAACGTTGAAAGTTTTCCACTTGTATCGCTAGCAACGGCATTAGACTTGTGTTTTTTTGTCCCAACGTGGTCTTTTACATCGCTAATTCCTCCGTGTCCGATCGAAAAATCTTGTCTGCACAAGGTGCAATTCGCGTAGTTTTCACCCTTTTTTTTTTTTTAATTAATGAAAAACCGTATTTTTTATCACTGCAACCGTAACCCGGAATAGGTTGATGAAAACCGTACAAATTACGGGAAAACCGGAGTAGTTGGCAGGTATGCCTCACTAATGCCTTGCATCGTCTATATTAGATATATAACAACGGGCGGGTGCGGGCGGATGGCGGGCGGGTGCAGTTCTGATCAAACGTTACATCGGGTGGATGGCGGATGGTTGACGACTTTCTGATGCGGTTGCGGATGAAATATTTGCCTATCCGCGCATTTCTAGCAGGCGTCTATACACTTTAAGAGAACGGGCACATACAGGTGATAGACAGTTGCAATAGCCAATCAGATCACGAGTTGTTGTCAGTAATGCCTTACGTTGAACGTGACATTTACGTGTCCTGTGATTGGATACTCACCGGGACCGTTAGAGGATGCATTTGAGGACACATAGAGTTGATAGACAGTTGCGATAGCCAATCAGATCACAAGTTTTGACAGTAGCCTATGTAGGTAGCCTGATGTTAACGAGACTGTGATTGGATACTCAATTAGCAATAAGCAGGAAGTGTTGACCCGCAAAGAAGGAGAACAAAACGTTGATTAGGTTATATATTTGCAAGGCCATTTTCAAGAAGGATATTTAAAGAGATACTACATCTTGTGATACGATGTCGGCGATGAAATGGGGAAATGCCTGCCATTTCCACTCGAATCGACGAGTGGTACCGCTGGCTTATACGGTGTCCAATGGGTGCCACAAATTGTGAGTTCAAATATTTTATTTCTTTATTTTTTCACGTTTAATATGTTTTTTGCTATTTAAATTTTGACAGTACCACATAAGATACGTTTTAATTGCTGATGCGGGTTTATTGGTTTTTAAATGCGGCACATAATAACCCATTTTCTACAATGCCCAGTAGTGCGGAAATGTGTTTCTGTATAGTATTTCTCCAGCAATGGTCATGTGGTGACATAAATTATGGTATTTTGAGAGGTAATCATTTAAGTCGTACATCACTGAAGGCCTAGGTGGGCAACTCATGGCCCGCCACTGATTGTGAGCCACCTCATGCTAGCAGTTTTGTTTTTACAATCTATGCTGCACAGAAAAGAGAAACACATTTATTGCAATTGTTCTTGTCTCACATAGGGATTTCCAATTTTATACAAAAATTCCAAAAGAAGTGCAGTTCCCGTTTAAGTTATCAGGGAGTGAGTTAAAATCACACAGCTAAGCTAGCTCGCATTTGTTGCATACGCACGCATTTCGGCTCCTCCTCAGTTCAAACCACACATTAATTATATAAATTGCTAATATGTTCAAAAAAACATCAACAACATGGTTCTTACAAGTCCACATAGTTTTCTTAGTCAAACTGATATTTTTTATATATCTAGCTTACCTATCTAACTTCTCTTATTTTAAAAATAGATAACTGTGCTTGTGGCAAACTCGGTTTAGTGCGATATCAAGATAACAACAGTGAAAAAAAATAAAACATGATTAATATCTGCACTGAGTCATCTTTGTCTGGCTTAAGCAATGCAAAAAAAAAAGAGGAACTTGGTTTGGAAGAATAGGCGCTGAAAAATCCTTATATGGATATTAAATTCTCACTGTGCATTTGTTTAGTTGTTGCACATGAAACATCCAGTATGAGTTAGAAAAAAAATCATATTTGTACTGTACATTACTTTAGGCTTTAAGTGTCCATTTTTGGAGCATCTCTTTTTATGTGCACGTTACTGATCACGCTTGTCCATGCGCCTTGTGATTCAGCCTCGTCTAATAATACTTACAGCCTCGGCTGAGGGGGTTGGTGTCATGGAGTCAGAAGAAAATGAGGAATCAGGAATAAGAAGTGAGAGAACTGGATGTCCCCTGCACGCAAGCAGGCAACTGTTGGATGTCATTGTGAAACACATGATGGCCACTGAAACCTCTGCCGACTGTCAGTCAGGCAACAATGTCCTTCTTTGTGCACTGTCCACCCACACAAATGAAATACAGTACGGTGTCGGTATTAGTTAGAAAAATCTGTTCAAACTCAGATGACAATGAAATAATTAATGTGAATCCAATAAACCCTTTCCAGACATCCAAAATATTAAACATTTTTTATTTTTATAATGAATAGTTACTATATAGTTTTACAGTCATCCTTCGCCACATTGCTCTTATAACATTGCCACTTGCAGATTTTCTATATTCTACATTTGTGTCCTAAATTAAGCGTTTTCAGGCATAAAAATGGCGATATTAACTAAAAATATCAATACTATATTAGTACTGGCTACTAGAGGAGACCAAACCAATCAGATTGTGTTGTTCAGTATCGTGGCCACTGATTGGCTCAGCCTCAGACAGCATTACTAAACCGGGCCAAAAGAGTGTAAAGGTGACTAAATTATATCACTTCATGTCTACAGAGCTCTCTCATAATGTTGACAATTTTATGTAGAAAGTAGTACACAGTTTTTTTTTATAAATTCTCCAGCTATAAAATGTATAATTAAAGGCCTACTGAAACCCACTACTACCGACCACGCAGTCTGATAGTTTATATATCAATGATGAAATCTAAACATTGCAACACATGCCAATACGGCCGGGTTAGCTTACTAAAGTGCAATTTTAAATTTCGCGTGAAATATCCTGCTGAAAACGTCTCGGTATGATGACGTCTGCGCGTGACGTCACGGATTGTAGAGGACATTTTGGGACAGCATGGTGGCCAACTATTAAGTCGCCTGTTTTCATCGCAAAATTCCACAGTATTCTGGACATCTGTGTTGGTGAATCTTTTGCAATTTGTTCAATGAACAATGGAGACAGCAAAGAAGAAAGCTGTAGGTGGAAAGCGGTGTATTGCGGCAGGTGTTGTGCCGGATAACACCCCCCCGCCGTAGAATGCACCCCCTGACTGTTGTGCCGGATAACACAGCCGGTGTTTCATTGTTTACATTCCTGGAAGATGACAGTCAAGCTTTACCATTGGCCTGTGGAGAACTGGGACAACAGAGACTCTTACCAGGAGGACTTTGAGTTGGATACACAGACACGGTACCGTGAGTACGCATGCAGCTGCGGCTTCCAAACATTTGATCGCTTGCCCGTACGTACGTGCCGCTATGTGCATGTCACGTACGTAACTTTGGGGACTTTGGGGAAATATATGTGCTGTATGAACTTTGGGGATGTGAACGGTACTTTGGGCTGTGGGATTGAGTGTGTTGTGCAGGTGTTTGAGTTGTATTGGCGGGTTATATGGATGGGAGGGGGGAGGTGTTTGTTATGCGGTATTAATTTGTGGCATATTAAATATAAGCCTGGTTGTGTTGTGGCTAATAGAGTATATATATGTCTTGTGTTTATTTACTGTTTTAGTCATTCCCAGCTGAATATCAGGTCCCACCCGCCTCTCACAGCATCTTCCCTATCTGAATCGCTTCCACTGCCCTCTAGTCCTTCACTCTCACTTTCCTCATCCATGAATCTTTCATCCTCGCTCAAATTAATGGGGAAATTGTCGCTTTCTCGGTCCGAATCGCTCTCGCTGCTGGTGGCCATGATTGTAAACAATGTGCAGATGTGAGGAGCTCCACAACCTGTGACGTCACGCGCATATCATCTGCTACTTCCGGTACAAGCAAGGCTTTTTTATCAGCGACCAAAAGTTGCAAACTTTATCGTCGATGTTCTCTACTAAATACTTTCAGCAAAAATATGGCAATATCCCGAAATGATCAAGTATGACACATAGAATGGACCTGCTATCCCCGTTTAAATAAGAAAATCGCATTTCAGTAGGCCTTTAAACAAGAAATACAAACTGGGAACATGATAAAACAATCACTTACTGCACAATGTCTGCTCTCACTTGGATGTCGACTGATGGGATGTTGTATCTTTCAGCACAAGGCTTGAGTTCTCCGTTTATCTGATGAATTCAACATAACCCAGTTTTTTATACATTCTCCAGCTATAAAATTTATAATTAATGATTTCTACTTCAGGGATATAAACCAGGTATTACTGTACATCAGTCCTTCTCATATAGCGAGGCGGGCCCCCGTGGAGGGGCGCGTGTGACCTCTGAGAGCATGCTTTTTTTTGCCATACCAGAATATGACGAAGTGTATGTAGCACTTGGCTTGACTGTAACTACGGTGGGAGAAAAGGAAAGACCAGTGTGTTGTTTACTTTTGTGTTAATAAGCTTACAATGTAATGCAGAAGTATAGTTATAACAATTTTATTTAAAAAAATATATATATATTTACATTGACGGTGGAGAGAGGGGGTGGCGTAAAATAATTTCTTCTTCCTCAGGGAGGCGCAACAGGGAATATTTGAGAAGCACTGCTGTACATGCAGTAAACAATGGGAACTACATATAAACACATACGAATGATATTAATGATTTAAGACTCTTTCTTGAATTCAATGGTGTTTCTTACCTTCTTTTTTTAAGTGCTGCACCTCACAACTTTATTTGGCCCCAAAAAGCATTTTTGCTGCCCTATGCTATAAAAAAAAGCCCAGAGACTGAATCACCAACATGTGAAATTCTTTGTTTGGGTACTTGATTCTGCGGACTGATACGCGGGCATGTTTTGCCTGTATGATAACCCAGACTGTTACGAAAAGTGCAGGAACAATTGGGTGATATTTTTGCTGAAAATCAAATCATACAAAAAGTGGGGCTTGCAAAACCCGGGGAACACCTATATTTAACCTAATGTGAGGACAATATATATATATATATATATATATATAGACTGTATATATATATATATATATATATATATATATATACAGTATATATATATATATATAGAGTGTGTATATATATACATATATATATTTATATATGCATATATATATATATATATATATATATATATATATATATATATATATATATATATATATTTATATATATATATATATATATATATATATATATATATATATATATATATATATATATATATATATATATATATATATATATATATATATATATATATATATATACCGTATATGGATATGGATATTGCAGTTGCTCTACAAAAATCTATCTATAATGCTCATCTATCTGTCTATCTCGGTTGGGTTGAAAAACACATTCTGTAGGAAGTTTGTCACCTTCTTGTTTTTAATAAGGAAGAAGAAAATAGGAGAAGAAGCTTTATGGTACCCAACCTAAATTGGCAGAATTAAGGAAGCTTTTAGTTCCCCTGCTAATTCACAGATATATAGAAAGCTGCATTTATCAACCATCTTTGACAATTTGCTTCCAGCAGTTAACGGATGGACTTTTGTGGGAACATACGTGCGTGTCCGTGGAGGATTTAAACAACATGATGGTAAGACCAAAGAGCTTTTGCTTCTCGGGTGACTGTGGGCGTTACCTGAGCGGGACACACTAGTGTTAGTTTTAGTGTTACTTTGTCTATGTTCAGTTGTCGACTGTCAAATGTGTTAGTGACTTTACACACTAAATTGGTGAAATGACAATTATTTGCAAAATACACAAATTGTTGACAGTTGACCAGTTCTTGCTTTTACTACTTTAGTTGTGTTGAGCAGTAATTTTCTAATCGCAAGCTACTTTCATTAAATTTCTATATTTTTCAAACAGTCAGTTTTCAAACAGTACATCACTAATAATTAATTTGCAACTTATTGCAATAAACCATTTGCACCTTATTTCAAGTATTTTGTATGCATTTTGATTTTAATGGATTTAAAATCTTGATGATTTAATTTTTGATTTTTTCATGTTTTTATTTCACTGCTTGTTTCTGTAAAACAGTTTAAAATGCTTTGCGGACAAATTGTACTCTAAAATAAGCTTGCCTTGTTTTATTTCCAATTGTTTTTTAATCATTATTTATTCATTCATTAGTAACAGTGTATATATTTTGTTTAATCAATTTAATTTACCTCATCATTTCTGTTATTTTTATCTACTAAATTTAGTTGTATTTATTTTCTTAGAATTCAATCAATTATTTGAAATCATGCTTTAAAATTGATGACCAAAAAATGGATATAAGAGCCAAATGACTGTATTACTCAAAAGACACATCACAGTGTTGGATAGGATTAGTCTAGTTTTACATATTCAAATTGGAACAGAAAATGCACAAAGTGTGTATTAAAAAGAATAAGACAATGTTGTCTTAAAGTCGCAAATTTAAGAAGGAACTGCTTGGGGTTCAGTTTAATTATTGTTTATTTGTGGTGTATAAACAAGTTTATGCATGCTTATTTGTAGCAAGTTTATTTGTAAATCACAATTCACACACAAGGTAATTTTGAGATTTTTACACATTTTTAAAATTGCGAGACAGTGAATAAAATCATCAATAAAAATCAAATCAAGATACAAATAATAATGAATTAATTCAATTAAAACCAAAATAGTTTAGATACAATACTTTGTTGTCATAGCCATAGTTAAATATGTTTCGTAGTGTAATTAATCCCTACTGAAATGTCAATGCAATAACATTTTTCAAGCATGTTTAAAAAGTGAATGATGGACAGTGTTACACAGGAGTTACGTATATGTGTGTGTGTGTATATATATATATATATATATACATTTATTTTTATTTATTTATTTATTTTTAAATTTATTTTTAATTTTTCAATAAATACTTATGTTAACTGTTAGTAAGGGGGTATTTTACCGAAGATTTAACAAACTTTTTTTTGCAACTACATTTCTCAACTATCTCAGAAGAAATGTTGAGCGAAGGTGATTGCGAAATATGCACGCTACCACAGGAGTTACAGCTATGTGGACATAGCCCGGCACTCAGTCTGGCCAAACTGATGTTCTGTAGAGGAGGAGCGCAACACTTCCTGTTGCGACGTAGCCTGTATCCTGTTTTCCACAGTCAGTGGTCATGCGTGTCATTCCCCTCTGCAGGCCTGCGTGGGCACAATCTTGTGACCCTGTGTGCTGTGAGTGTGAAACTCCGACACGAGAGACTCTAAATGTCAGCAAAAAGGTGTTTTGCAACACAACAAATTGTCAGTTGACAATTAGAACGTGTCAGTTGTGTCAGGCAGCAGTTTTATCTTTCGGGCCGACGTGGAACCAAATAGGGGAAAATTGATGTATATTCAAATCGAACTTTGACATGCTTTACCCTTTTTGTTGTCCAACTTGCCTCAGCCACTTTCCTCTTACTTTCAGTTGTTAATTGAAACAGACGCAGCTTAGATCAACACAAAGGTTACAGGTACCTAAATATGGTCAACACTAAGGCAAAAACACAAATTGTGTGTGTGACTTCATCTGTTGCGAGATCATTTTAGTGTGTGCAAGGTTCACAGAAGCTCTGATATGACTGCTAATACAACATATTGGTCCAACATATTAATATTACAACTAGGGCTGTCAATCATCAAGTTTTATGTCAGATTGATCACAACATCGATGTGGATTAATTCAAGATTAATTACGGTTCACACCAATCCATTATAAGAAGCTTCCAAGCACAAGCCTGGGCTTTTGTAATGTTGTTTCCCTGGTAATTTTAATATATACATGATAAAAAGTGATATCATAAATGTTAATATAATATAAATATATTACAAAAATAATTTATAGAAAATACAAAATGGTTCGTTCTACCTAGCGAAAACCCAGCGTGTAACACTTCCGTCACCACAGACATCATAAAGTCATCAAAGCTCACTTATAAAGCGTTCGACACAAAGCACCAACATTTTGGAACAAGGATGAGGTGATAGAAAAAAGGTACAAATGTAATAAATCTATCTGTGGCAGCATAGGAGAAAGTTATGTTTAGGTTTCACTTTTGCATCTCGTTGCACATAACTGTGGTGCGTTCAAAGACCCTTGAATAAAGGTAGAAACAGAGGCGTCACTAGGTTTAAAAGACAGTGGATGCACTTTAATAATATAGTTATAATAATAACGATGGATTATTATGATTCATATTATCCAACGTGAATGGATAATAGTTAAAACAACTGTGTAAAAAAGGGGGGAATTAAAAAGCTTCCCATTACCCTTTTGAGATATGTTTAATTGTATTTAATTGTATTTTCTTAATTCAATTTTATTTTATTTTTTGTGAAATAATAATATTGCCATTGAGCACAAGACTGTTCAATGGAGATATGTACTGGTATGTATATTATGTACTACATGTAAGATGTGGAACTGACTCAATAAACAAAACCAAAAAAAAACAACAACAATCAGCAAATCTCTACTCTATGCACTGAAGTAAAGGGAATTTGACATATTTATTATCATATTAAAGTACATAATGACACATTATATGAATATTTAAAATCATTCTGGCCACTTTATATTGAATTTGTTGGCACTTGTTTGTTAAAAAACATGTGTTGTTTTTTTCAACAAAGCCAAAGTATTTAGGGTGGTTTATCTAGATATGTTAATCCCATCTTTAAAAAAGTAATATGTCTCATCAAGGTTTTTATATGTCTTTTAAAAAGATGGTTTCAACCCAGTGCATGCAATAATTAGGTTTTGTTTGTGTGTATAAACCTACCAAGAGTGTTGTAACATTAGGTTTAGTGTGGGATGGCGGGCCCTTCAGGAGTCTTCTGTATGGGGTGCGACAGCTCTGTTCATTACTAATGTTCTGTTTCAATGGTTATCGTTATTGTGCTTCTTGATGCCGCCTTGTGCAAACGCCTTAAGGCGGTGTTTTTCAACCTTTTTTGAGCCAAGGCACATTTTTTGTGTTGAAAAAATTCGGAGGCACACCACCAGCAGAAATCATTAAAAAACAAAACACAGTTGACAGTAAAACGTTTTAACGTCAATTGTTGGGTATGACTTTAAAGCTCTTGTCTCAAAGTAGGTGTACAGTCACCACCTGTCACATCACGCCCTGACTTATTTGGAGTTTTTTGCTGTTTTCCTGTGTGTAGTGTTTTAGTTCTTGTCTTGCGCTCCTAATTTGGTGGCTTTTTCCTCTTTTTTTGGTATTTTCCTGTAGCAGTTTCATGTCTTCCTTGACTGCTATTCCCCACACCTGCTTTGTTTTAGCAATCAAGAATATTTCAGTTGTTTTAATCCTTCTTTGTGGGGACATTGTTGATTATCATGTCACGTTCGGATGTACTTTGTGGACGCCGTCTTTGCTCCACAGTAAGTCTTTGCTGTCGTCCAGCATTCTGTTTTTGTTTACTTTGTAGCCAGTTCAGTTTTAGTTTTCTTCTGCATTGCCTTCCCTAAGCTTCAATGCCTTTTCTTAGGGGCACTAAACGTTTGCTTATTTTTGGTTTAAGCATTAGACACCTTTTTACCTGCGCACTGCCTCCCGCTGTTCCCGACATCTACAACACAATTAGCTACCGGCTGCCACCTACTGATATGGAAGAGTATTACACGGTTACTCTGCCGAGCTCTAGACAGCACCGACACTCAACAACAACACATAATGTGCAGACTATAATTACTGGTTTGCAAAAAATATTTTTAACCCAAATAAGTGAAACTAGATGATCTCCCACGGCACACCAGACTGTATCTCACAGTGGTTGAAAAACACTGCCTTAAGATGCAACTTGCAAACCCTTTAAAAAGTCTGTGTCCTAACATTTAATTAATCAGGCTGCAGTTTTTTGCAATCTATTTGTCCGTTGACAGAGGCATAGTGATTAAGGGCCCCGGGGCTTTTGTGAGGGTGTTTGGAATCAATCAAATGATTTATTTTGTTCTTGGTGGCACATAAAGGGTACATTCACATTAGTGTTCACATTATTAAATGACTAAAAAAAAGACGATCGAGGTAATTGGACCTGCCGATGTAACATAATACTCAAAACTTTGTTAAAAAAGAACGACCCCTGTTTTTTGACGGAAAACAAGAGGGCTGACTTCCTGTTTGTTTTCAGTTATGGGTTCTTCAGAGTTTTATGTACGTCCCCATGATGGACGTCACTGGCGATTTTTGTGTCGATTCGTGAAACTGGTATGTAGACTATATATATTTGACCAATTTTACAGGTGGCACTGGAGAGTCAATTAAAAAAAAAATCATTTTTGGGAACCCCAAAATATTACATTTTTTTCGCCTGCAAAATTTTGAGACTTTTTGTGTACGTTAAGTGTCTCAAAAAAGTGTCAGAACCATAATAATAATAATAATAAAAACCACAGCATTTTCAAAAGGGCCTTGCACTGCACCTTGCATTGCACCTGTGGTGCTTGCTCCGCTGCTCGGGCCCTAAAAACACATGACATAACACAAAACGAGGGATCATCTAAAACTACACTCTCAAACAGGCCTGGGGACATTTACAAGTTTTCCTATTTTGCAGGGTGAGGAGCTCAGTGATCCGGGAGGAGCTCAAAGTAGAGCTGCTGCTCCTTCACATCGAAAGGAGCCAGTTGAGGTGGATCGGGCATCTAGTTCGGATGCCTCCTGGACGTCTCCCTAGTCAGATGCTCCAGGCATGCCCAGCCAGAAGGAGGGATTATGTCTCGCCTGGGAACGCCTCGGCCCAACCCCGGAACTGGAAGAGATGTCAGGGCTTCCCTACTGGGACTGCTATCCGATTTCCGGAAATGCTGAAGAACATGGATGGATGGATGGATTCCCATTTTGGGCTGGTGGATTGTCACGAGATTGTAAGTAGGGCATCAAATGCAAAAAAAAAAAGAAAAGAAAAAAACAAGGAACGAAAACAAAAGCAAGAGACCAAAAAAACCTAGCCTTAAAAAGTACAACGCTGGGCAACTGATGACCTGATGCAAAATGCAAAAGAGCTTTCAGTCTTTGAAGGTGGTAGGATTATTTAACTGCACCACCAAGGAATTTTGCAATGGGTCATTGCTGATTTTACACGTTTCTTAAAATGTAAAATGTTTGTCCAATTTTTTGTCCACTTGGACAAAAATACCAAGTGGTATTTTATATAACTCAGGCCCCAAAACCGCCCAATAACCACCAGATGGCATCTGCCAGGGAAGGACTTTGTGCAGTGTCAGCAGTTGGTGGCATATTCTATTTAATTATCATATCTCATACATTTTATACTCTAAGAAGTGTAAACTACTTGATGTAGTTGGCTTTGGGGTACTTCAGTAGGATTTTGAGTCACAGTGTTCAAAGGTTGCTGGTATGTGTATAAGTATATATATGTATATATATATATATATATCCTGATGATTGAGGGAACCCCCTCATGAAACAGGCCTGTAGAGATGAAATAGTCTTGTGATTTTTTTCCCACACATACATATATATATATATATATATATATATATATATATATATATATATATATATATATATAGGTAAATGCATGTGATCAAGTACTATGATTTTGACAGAGACTCTCCAGTCCTTTCTTGTGTTTCTTCATCTCAAAAGATTGAAGTCTTTTTTTTTTTCTCTCTCTATTTGACGTGTACAAAGTTAATGTGGAAACTGTAGGCATAATAAGCTTTTAGCTTCAGCCTAAACCTTGTTGGTCAGGATATGTAAACCGATACTTTTATTTGTTTATCTGCTATGAACTTGAGGTGTACTGTTTATATGAACCGATGACCAAATAAAAAAACATTTAATTGATATTGAATTGAATTGAAGGTTCAATCAAATTAATCACGCAAACGAACTAATCAGGATTAATGCATTCAGTTTGACACCTGAAATTACTGCATAATAGGGATGGGCAGAATGGCCTAAAATCTATATCGAGATATATATTGCAGCCTCCTGCGTGAAAATAATCAGAAAAGACTATTGTTGCTTGTGAATGGAAGTCAACTTTTAATAAGATGTAATTACTTGCATTTGCAACTTAGATATATATTATTTGATAATGGAAGCATTTTAAAATGGATTACAAAGGCTCCTAATTTAGCTGCTGACCTATGCAGTAAAATATTGTGTTATTTTCAGTTGTTTTATTTTGTAAAAATTATTACTAATCTATTTGCTATTTTACTGTTAATAATTGGTTACTTTCTGTTGTAACATGGTTCTATCTACATTTCTGTTAAAATGTAGTTTTTTATTTTTTGTTTATATCCCTGATAAATCTGTTAAAATTTTATAAACACTTATTCTAATGTTGAATACTTTGCATTAGTTTTGGGTAATACTACAAATGTGGGTGTGGATCAAATACCAAGTAGTCACAGGGGCAGTATCGACCATACCAATGCTCATACGTTAACTTTTTAAGATAAATTAATGTTAACATTTTTTATCACAATTATATTTAGACAAAAAACAGGATGGCAACGTAACAATATAAATAAAAAATATTACAATTATTTCTAACTATTGGCTTTGATTTAAATCCTTTGGTTTTTGCCCTTAAAGTCCTCCTTTTGTAAACAACAACAAAAACGACAATAGCAAAAAAAAATAATCTAACCAATATTGTATCAAGTCTATACTGTCTGTCAATATTTGTATCAACACAGCAAGAATGTGTCATCAACATGCATTATCACGATATAACGAAAGTATTAAAAGCTCCATCATCGGCCAAATGTATATTATTTATATGTATCACACAACCCAACTGTATAACCCCAAGACAAGGTGGTGCAAGGAAAAAAAAAAAATTAATATATTTTTTTATTACATAAACACCACTACATGCTGCAAAAAAACATTGCAAATGTTTGCCTGACATAACTATCGAAGATGATAATCTTTTGACTGTAATTGGACAGAAAACTGAGAAGTGGAAAATGACACCCTGTTGTGAGAGCACACAAGAATAATGCTTTGTCACAGCTCACAATTTTGTGCAGGAGTGTAGTACTTATACCAAAATACACATTTTATGTCAATACAGTTTCTATAGCTACGGGCTGGAATGATTGAATAATGCAGGGTCCTTTTTTTAAATTTAATTGTTCATAACATTTTGTTCAATATCAAAACTGAGCATTATTAACTTAGTAACGACATACTTTTTGATACATGCCCCGCATTGACTGAATGATTGAAATGTACAATTTAAAGAAGAGAGACGTTGGCTGCTATCAAAATGTCTTCCCCCCCTTCTTGCTTTCACCAACATATAGCCTCTGTCCTCCTCAGATGGAGGAAGGGTGTGGGTGCAGGTGGGGGTTCTCTCTTGATGTACCCATTTGTCCTGGGTTGCCATGCCAACACTTCCTATACTGGTTGTAAGCCACTGGATCTTGTGCTTTGTTTTTCCTGTCTCATAAACATCCTTGTGTTATGGTTGACTGTAATGCGTGCAACGCTTAGCTTGACTATCCATCCATCCATCCATTTTCTACTGCTTGTCCCTTTTGGGGTCAAAGGGGGTGCTGGAGCCTATCTCAGCTGCATTCGGGCGGAAGGCGGGGTATACCCTGGACAAGTCGCCACCTCATCACAGGGCCAACACAGATAGACAGACAACATTCACACTCACATTCACACACTAGGGCCAATTTAGTGTTGCCAATCAACCTATCCCCAGGTGCATGTCTTTGGAGGTGGGAGGAAGCCGGAGAACCCGGAGGGAACCCACACATTGAAAACATTAAATAATAACAATAATTTATGAGTATGCTAGCATGTGTGTAGTTAGCATGGAAACGAAAAACAAATACAGCATGTACCTCAACTTACGAGTTTGGAACTAAAAAAACATTTATCTCAATGTTTTTTCTCAATCAAATATATATAATTATATAAATATAAATATCTCAATTTAAAACAGCACAATTTTAACATGCAATCTGCCTTTTAAAAAGAAAAATCAACTTTAAAATATGAAATATTGCATGACAAAAGAAAATGTACCGCAAACAGCTACTGTAGTTTTCTCAAGTCATGTAATAATGTACAATTACCTCTTAGGGCAGCCGCGGACCGCGACAATTTACTCCTTCTCCATATTTTCATGGATACATGTCTGCCGTTTGAATACTATTTAAACGTTCTTGGCTGGCACAAATCCGAGATACTGTTTCAGTAGGGTGTCAAGTCTGCCGACACACTTGAACGGCTGCACACTGCCATTACAGTTGTTGGCCACAAGGTTGGTTATGTTTTTATCCATCCATCCATTTTCTACCACTTGTCCCTTTTGCTGGAGCCTATCTCAGCTGCATTCGGGCGGAAGGCGGGGATACAACCCTGGACAAGCTGCCACCTCATCACAAGGCCAACACAGATAGACAGACAACATTCACACTCACATTCACACACTAGGGCCAATTTAGTGTTGCCAATCAACCTATCCCCAGGTGCATGTCTTTGGAGGTGGGAGGAAGCCGGAGTACCCGGAGGGAACCCACGCAGTCACGGGGAGAAAATGCAAACTCGATACAGAAAGATCCCGAGCCCAGGATCGAACCTAGGACCTTTGTATTGTGAGGCACATGCACTACTAACCCCTGTTCCACCGTGCTGTTTTTAATTATTTCCTAAATTGAATAAATATTATCCACTTCTTCTTGTCAGCACTGTCCTCCACACTCCTTTTTTTCTTTCCCAAGGTTGGAAAACAAAGTTATGTCAATATCGAGCTATAAACTGATGCTGACTAGTAAGACCAACATTTCAATCAATCAATTAATCAATCAATGTTTATTCATATAGCCCTAAATCACAAGTGTCTCAAAGGGCTGCACAAGCCATGTCATCTGCTGGTGTCGGTCCACTCTGTTTCCTGAGATCCAGGGTCAACGCAGCCGTCTACCAGCAAGTTTTAGAGCACTTCATGCTTCCTGCTGCTGACCTGCTCTATGGAGATGGAGATTTCAAGTTCCAACAGGACTTGGCGCCTGCACACAGCGCAAAATCTACCCGTGCCTGGTTTACGGACCATGGTATTTCTGTTCTAAATTGGCCCGCCAACTCCCCTGACCTTAGCCCCATAGAAAATCTGTGGGGTATTGTGAAAAGGAAGATGCAGAATGCCAGACCCAAAAACGCAGAAGAGTTGAAGGCCACTATCAGAGCAACCTGGGCTCTCATAACACCTGAGCAGTGCCAGAAACTCATCGACTCCATGCCACGCCGCATTAACGCAGTAATTGAGGCAAAAGGAGCTCCAACCAAGTATTGAGTATTGTACATGCTCATATTTTTCATTTTCATACTTTTCAGTTGGCCAACATTTCTAAAAATCCCTTTTTTGTATTAGCCTTAAGTAATATTCTAATTTTGTGACACACGGAATTTTGGATTTTCATTTGTTGCCACTTCAAATCATCACAATTAAATGAAATAAACATTTGAATGCATCAGTCTGTGTGCAATGAATAAATATAATGTACAAGTTACACCTTTTGAATGCAATTACTGAAATAAATCAAGTTTTTCAAAATATTCTAATTTACTGGCTTTTACCTGTAGTGGATCTAACATAATAGTGAGAGTCCAGTCTATAGTGGGGCCAGCAGGAGACCATCCCGAGCGGAGACGGGTCAGCAGCGCAGAGATGTCCCCAACCGATGC
The DNA here is from genome assembly GCF_033978685.3 of Nerophis lumbriciformis. Lineage (NCBI taxonomy): Eukaryota > Metazoa > Chordata > Actinopteri > Syngnathiformes > Syngnathidae > Nerophis > Nerophis lumbriciformis. Next base: position 42,316,746 of record NC_084562.2, read on the forward strand.
ACAGGCGAGCGGTCCACCCCGGGTCCCGACTCTGGACAGCCAGCACTTCATCCATGGCCACCGAACCTGTGCCCCCCCCTCCTCCACAAGGGAGAGGGGGGCAGAGGAGAAAAGAAAAGAAACGGCAGATCAACTGGTCTAAAAAGGGGGTCTATTTAAAGGCTAGAGTATACAAATGAGTTTTAAGATGGGACTTAAATTTGGGGGTGGATTTTACAATTGTACACCAACTAGCGGTTGGGAGGCTCATAACTAAAATTTCCACTCGCAACTCAGTGTAACAAAAAGCAGAGGGACATCTTGTATATCGAAACACTCATAATTCGAGGTACAGTACCACTGTGTACTCTGTCATGCATTTCTTAAAGGGGCTGCTTGCAGCCTTTATGCGGATGCCTAGAGGGCGCCAGCTTTCCAACATGTTTTAAGCATTGTGTCCCACCCTCTTCCACACCTAATGACGTAACTACACCTGTGCGTAACACGCGCTAACAATTAGAGGTGGGGGAAATAATCGATTTTTAGATGCATCGCAATTTGGACGATTATAAAATTGATTAGTAAACGTCGATAATCAATTTATTTATTGTATATAAAGTATTGCAGACAATTTTTTAAGATTTGGCTGACTGCAGATAGCCACCTCACCGAGAGATCTGACCAGCTCTTGTGTTTTAGGGAACTTATGTTCCAGTTTTGCACACATTTCCATACATTTTATAATTTGATAATTTTTTAAAGTTGCAAGTGATAAACGCGTATTTAGTGAAACGAAAAATAAATGTAAATCTGCATCAGTGTACACCAGTGGTTCTTAACCTGGGTTCGATCGAACCCTAGGGGTTCGGTGAGTCGGGCTCAGGGATTCGGCGGAGGTCAAGACACACCCGACTCATCGTGTAAATAAAAACTTCTCCCTATCGGTGTATTACGATACGGCAACAGCAGAAGTCACACTGATTTGCAGGTGTGTAATTTGTTGTGAGTTTATGCACTGTGTTGGTTTCGTTCTTTGAACAAGGTGATGTTCATGCACGGTTCATTTTATGCACCAGTAAAAAACATGGTAACACTTTAGTATGGGGAACATATTCACCATTAATTAGTTGCTTATTAACATGCAAATTAGTAACATATTGGCTCGTAAATTAGTAACATATTGGCTTACTTAACTCATTATTAGGTACTTATTAATGCCTTATTCGGCATGGCCTTATTATAACCCTCTAACCCTGGCCCTAACCCTCTAACCCTAACCCTAACCAAATAACTCTGGATTTAGTCTTTGTTACTTAGAATATGTTCCCATAGTGTCCAAAAAACTCTAAATTAAGTCTTTGTTACTTAGAATATGTTCCCCAAACTAAAGTGTTACCAATAACTTTGTCTTGAATTTGAAATATAAAAACATTTTATTTTTCACTAAAGAAGGGTTCGGTGAATGCACATATGAAACTGGTGGGGTTCGGTACCTCCAACAAGGTTAAGAACCACTGGTGTACACGAATTAAAGATGCATCAATAATCGACTTTCAATCGCCTCATATACCTCCTGAATCGTAATCTTAATCGCATCGGGAGGTCGCCAAAGATTCCGACCTCTACTCACCATTGGTTTTGAGTGTAGTCAACTAATGATAGCGATTTGGCTGACTAACATGAACTATTTTCGAATGTTGGTGCATTCTATCTTAACAACAACATGACTGCAAATTGTTAACTGCTTCTCTTGGAATTTTACTTATTTTTTTTGTCTGGTTTTGTATTTGTTTTGTGTCATCCCGTGAGGTGTATTTACTTTTTTTGTTCGGTTTGTACTTCATGAAGTTTTGCACTTGTTGTGTTTTTTTGTGTTTTTTGTTTGTTTTCATTATATTTGGATGTATTTGTTTGGTTTATATGATATCTATGAAGTAAGACTAGTATTATGTTGAAAGGGGCAGGAAAATATAAGATTTTTCTTCATCCTGCTCCTTCTCAGGTATTGTTGTGTAAATGTGTGTTTAGTTGCTAAGGTTTAATTGTCTATCGATCAAAGATGCACATCAATGAAGGAGATAAATAAAAAATGAAATGAAATGAAATGAATGCTTTCGTGTATGTGCACACGATCCGAGCTCAAGCAATTTTTGTTTAATATATTTAGTAATTGTGAAAAATATGAATGCTTAAAAAAAAAAAGAACAGACACACCTTCTCATTTCAATGCATTTTCTTTATTTTCATGACTAGTTACTTTGTAGATTGTCACTGAAGGCATCAGAACTATGACACCTGTGAAGTGAAAACCATTTCAGGTGACTACCTCTCGAAGCTCATCGAGAGAATGCCAAGAGTGTGCAAAGCAGTAATCAGAGCAAAGGGTGGCTATTTTGAAGAAACTAGAATATGAAACATGTTTTCAGTTATTTCACCTTTTTTTTTGTTAAGTACATAACTCCACATGTGTTCATTCATAGTTTTGATGCCTTCAGTGACAATCTACATGAAAATAAATAAAACGCAATGAATGAGAAGGTGTGTCCAAACTTTTGGCCTGTACTGTATATAATTGTACTGTGATTAAGTTGCAAAAATCCGCTTTGAGGTTTACTCCGAAGTGTAATTTTTCAACTCAATTGTTATCATTTAGATCAGTGGTTCTCAAATGGGGGTGCGCGTACCCCTGGGGGTACTTGAAAGTATGCCAAGGGGTATGTGAGATTTTTTTTAAATATTCTAAAAATAGCAACAATTCAAAAATCCTTTATAAATATATTTATTGAATAATACTTCAACAAAATATGAATGTAAGTTCATAAACTGAACATAAAATCAAGTAGGCTATTCCATTCATTACAATGCAACAATGCAATATTCAGTGTTGACAGCGTGATTTTTTGTGGACATGTTCCATAAATATTGATGTTAAAGATTTCTTTTTTTGTGAAGAAATGTTTAGAATTAAGTTCATGAATCCAGATGGATCTCTATTACAATCCCCAAAGAGGGCACTTTAAGTTAATGATTACTTCTGTGTAAAAATCTTTATTTATAATTGAATAGCGTGTTTATTTTTCAACAAGTTTTTAATTATTTTTATATCTTTTTTTCCAAATAGTTCAAGACAGACCACTACAAATGAGCAATATTTTGCACTGTTATACAATTTAATAAATCAGAAACTGATGACATAGTGCTGTATTTTACTTATTTATCTCTTTTTTCAACCAAAAAAATGCTTTGCTCTGATTAGGGGGTACCGTATTTTCCGCACTATTAGCCGCACCTAAAAACCACAAATTTACTCAAAAGCTGACAGTGCGGCTTTTAACCCGGTGCGCTTTATATATGGATTAATATTACGATTCATTTTCATAAAGTTTCGATCTCGCAACTTCGGTAAACAGCCGCCATCTTTTTTCCCGGTAGAACAGGAAGCGCTTCTTCTTCTACGCAAGCAACCGCCAAGGTAAGCACCCGCCCCCATAGAACAGGAAGCGCTTCTTCTTCTACTGTAAGCAACCACCCGCCCGCGTAGAAGAAGAAAAAGCGCGCGGATATCACCGTACGTTTCATTTCCTTTGTGTGTTTACATCTGTAAAGACCACAAAATGGCTCCTACTAAGCGTCAGGGATCCGGTTCATGAAAAGACGCAATCTCTCCATCCGCACACGGATTACCGGTACTATTTCACAGCAACTGATATTCCTGTGAACCGCACTGGATACAACGGGAGCACGTACGGTGAATATTCGCACCACAGGGAATGAGAAGTCATCCTTCACTGTGGTTCTAGCTTGCCATGCTAATGGCCAGAAACTTCCACCCATGGTGATATTCAAAAGGAAGACCTTGCCAAAAGAGACCTTTCCAGCCGGCGTCATCATAAAAGCTAACTCGAAGGGATGGATGAAGAAAAGATGAGCGAGTGGTTAAGGTAAGTTTAAGTTTACGCGAAGAGGCCGGGTGGCTTTTTTCACGCAGCTCTGTCCATGTTGATATACGTATGTTTGTGATTGCACATTTGCGTACATTTTGGGAGTGAACAGAGTTGTTAGAACGCTGGTTTTTAATACGGTATATTATTAAAGTTTGACTGACCTATCTGACTGTTTTTTTGACATTCCTTTAGCGCAGTTAGATGCGGCTTTTGAAATATGCCGTTCATTGAAGGCGCGGCTTTTAACCCAGGGCGCCTTATGGTGCGAAAAATACGGTACTTGAATTAAAAATAATTTAACAGTGGGTACATCACTGAAAAAAGGTTGAGAACCACTGATTTAGATGAGTTCCATTTCAAGTGTTTTTTTTCCGTAATTAATACAGTCATGTAAATGGTGGTACATTTAAAATTGTTGAACTATTGCTGCATGTTAATGTATCTGCAACACCATCATTGAATTGTTGACATGACTAAAGGACAGTAAAAGATCAGTTCTTGGTGTTATTTTCAGTTTTTCTTTGTTCAGTCTTCTCAGTAACTGTGATTGCATAACTTAAAAAGAAACATTTTGATTTATAATATTACTTGTGCATTGAAATTATATTTTGATATGATGTAGTTACTTGTGTTTTGCAACAGTAGAAATACCCTAAACAATAGTTATTACAATTGGGATCATCCCATGAATGCTACATGTACATATGTCCATTTTAAGACATTCATAGAACTGAATCCGGAAGACAAGTTTTCACTTCCTCTTTTCACATTTGTGCTTGTAATGCTGTAGTTTGTATGCTGCACTTTTTTTTTTTCCACGCCACCGAGATGCATAAAATTGCAATAGAAACAATTCATTTAAGACACAGCTATCAATAAAAATGTACTGTGTTGCCTCACATGCAATTATTGATCATTTATGTGTCTGTAGTATATGGAAACATATATGTATTATATTTAGTACCGTATATTCCAATAATTGTACTTTCCAGTCCTCTTTTTTTATAAACATATTTTTAATTGAACACATCTGTAAGAATATGTGTGTATTTAGAGTACTTTTCATTGATAGTAATAAAATACAATACAATAATAATATACAACGATGTGTGTTTGTTTTTTGTTATATATATATATATATATATATATATATATATATATATATATATATATAATTGTGTAGTGCATTAGTGCATTTCGTTTTTTTTTTTCTATTTCATTCAAAGCGGACATATAGTTGCACTCAAAATTATTCAAATGGATAAACTTCATAAATCAACATAAACAAATAGCTCAACACATCTAATATTACAAAACGGTCTCTTTTTTTTGTTTACCATTTAATGAAAGTTTGTACAATTTGAAAATACGTGTAATATACAATAGGGGTTGAGTGATTTTGAGTGCTACTATATGACTCATATTTGTCAACACGGAACAAATAGAAATCTTCCATGACAAAGCCTGATGCTTCATAGAACTTGTCATGTGACAACTCATGCAGTCAAACGATTTCATTCGATGTGTGCTCATCTGGTTAGATTTGGTCAAGTCTACTATCATTTCATTGATTTTTAGAACGTTTGATCTAACATCAGTTCTTATTGTAAGTATGACTTATCAATTGCCAGTTGTGAGAAAACAACCTAAAAAAATGACCATTCTTAACATGTCATTGTTGGTGTTAATACTTGTCCTCGCATCACACAAATAGAAACGACAAGAAATAAGGAGCCAAAAAAAAATTATCATACTTTATTTAATTTTAAAAATATATATATAATTGTGCAAAATTTATTTTCACACAATACTTACATTTATTGGAATGTACTTGTATAATTAGACTTTATGCTAATTTGCATTGTCGACTATATACCGCATTTTTCGGAGTATAAGTCGCTTTCAGAGTATAAGTTGCACCGGCCGAAAATGCATAATAAAGAAGGAAAAAAACATATATACACTAAGTCGCACTGGAGTATAAGTCGCATTTTTTGGGGACATTTATTTGATAAAACCCAACACCAAGAATAGACATTTGAAAGGCAATTTAAAATAAATAAAGAATGATAAACAACAGGCTGAATAAGTGTACGTTATATGAGGCATAAATAACCAACTGAGAACGTGCCTGGTATGTTAACGTAGCATATTATGGTAAGAGTCATTCAAATAACTATAACATATAGAACATGCTATACGTTTACCAAACAATCTGTCACTCCTAATCGCTAAATCCCATGAAATCTTATAAGTCTAATCTCTTACGTGAATGAGCCAAATAATATTATTTGATATTTTACGGTAATGTGTTAATAATTTCACACATAAGTCGCTCCTGAGTATAAGTCGCAACCCCGGCCAAACTATGAAAAAAACTGCGACTTATAGTCCGAAAAATACGGTACTGTATAGAATGTATATGTATATGTATATGTATATATTTTGACCTACATTAAATTGGTCTCAAAATGTATCAAATTAGCCCCTTACATCATTTAATTTTTCTTTATGCATCATATCTTTGGACAACCCTCATCTATCCAAACGGAAAATGTGTATCTTTAAAACTGGGTTTTCAAAAATCTGTAGAAGTGACCACTTTTGTAATCAATTCAAAAATTAAGCGTGCAGCTAAGTGTACTGTACAGTCGTCCCTCGCTACATCAAATATTGCGGCTTGACTATTTTGCAGATAAAAACAATAAAATTATAAAAATTCAAGCATATTCTGACTGTTAATCTTCCTCACGACAGACTCAAGATGATCAAGTTTTGGCAGAACAACATTTTGATGGACTTCAACGTCAACCCCTGCCTCATCAATAACACATCTCCACATGGTGAGCCTTTAATGTGAGTGAAGTCAAAATACAACAGCTGGACGTAGCATCGGTGCAACATTTCAGGTTAATTAACTATCAGGAGATCAACTCTCATCTTAAATCAAGATGCACTTCTTCTTCGACATCAATAACAAGGCTGAATGCGAACAAGGAACATCGCAGCTGCGACTGTTGACCAAGCTTTTGCGGAACAATTTACTCCCGTCGTTTCAACAATTGGAAGCCAAGTTCTAATTTAGAGGAATAACCCAAGATGTGACAAAGTATTTCTAGGTCGTGGCCGTGTTGTAGTGGCCGGGTGACAGCCATAGCAATAACGCTTACGGTACACTAAGGATTTAACATCAGTTCTTATCATAAGTATGAAGTATCAATTGCCAGTTGTTAGAAAACAACCTAAAAAATGACAATTCTCAACGTGTTATTGTTGACGTTACAGTTCGTCATCGCATCACACAGATAGAAAAAGACGAGAAAAATGCAGCAACAAAGACTATCATACTTATTCTAGATTCCATCCATTTTCTACCGCTTCTCAAAAAAAAGTATATAATTGTGCAAAGTTTACTTTCGCATGATATTTAAATTATTTTGGATGTACCTGTATCATTAGACTTTATGCTTTTGAATAACAATTTACTCCCTTAATTTTAGCAATTTGAAGCCAAATTCTAGCTTAAAGGAATAACCCAAGATGTGACAAAGTATTTCCAGGTCATGGCCATGTTGTAGTGGCCGGGTGACGGCCATACCAATATTGCTTGGAAGATCATCCACATCAGGCTGCTTATTCATTGTAAATCTTATCGATCTTTGTTGTTGTTGTTGTTTTTATCCAATTTATGTTATTGTTTTGATTTTGTACGCAGTGCGCAGAAAGGCGCCTTATAAGTGAAGTGAAGTGAAGTGAATTACATTTATATAGCGCTTTTTCTCAAGTGACTCAAAGCGCTTTACATTGTGAAACCCAATATCTAAGTTACATTTAAACCAGTGTGGGTGGCACTGGGAGCAGGTGGGTAAAGTGTCTTGCCCAAGGACACAACGGCAGTGACTAGGATGGCGGAGGCGGGGATCGAACCTGCAACCCTCAAGTTGCTGGCACGGCCGCTCTACCAACCGAGCTATACCGTCCCAATTATAAGTAAAATGTGTTATTATTATTATTATTCAGGCTACCGGTGAGTACTGTAACCTACAGTAGAACACACTCAAGGCTACTATATCTGGTGAAACGAGTGCAAAGGTGACTATATGTGTGTTATTTCATGTTTAGAGGGATCTACTTTTGACGATGCCAGGATGCAGAGAAGGTAGGCAAAGTGCAAGCAGGAGGCAGTGTAAAAGTAACTCAGGTCTAGCAGGACCTAGGAAGGCAACAGAACACTTTGACATGCAGAAAATAATTAATTAATGTGGAACTAAATATAACTAATTAACAATGTGTACCAGGTAGGCTGACAGAGCGAGAAGTACAAGGTAAATGTGCTGCAAAACACAGAGACCATGTACTATCGAAACAAGAGTACCAGGACAAGAAATTATACCTAACAGAAAAAAATAAAGAACAAATGATGTGGGATGACACTAAGAATGTTCAAACGTATATTTAGACGGTTGTAAACAGTGTTTGTATATGCTCTCACTATGAAAATATTTCATTTATTAATAATAATCCAACTTCACGGAAATGTGTTTATCGAGGTCATGTCTGCTACCATGGATGTCCCGTTATTATTTGGTAGATCCAATATTGAGGAAAAATGTTTTGCCGTACGTACAGTATGGTGTAGGCTACGGGATATCAGTTACGTATAATGGCCGATCAATATGCTACATTATGAGCCACATACTGTATTTGATAACACAGCAGTAGCATATGCACAACGTCACTGATCAACACATCTCAGTCATCCAATCACAGGCCTCCTTATGCGCATCAATTATCTATATGTCAAATGTAACCTGAATAATTGCACTTTTAAATTTAGATTAATCAAAATTAATCACGGGTCATTACTCACCTTGCAGGATTTAAATGAACTTAAGTCCAATATTTTGAGGCAAATACAATTATATCAAAATAATGTCATACAGTCCCATCTTAAAACTCATTTGCATACTCTAGCCTTTAAATAGACCCCCTTTTTAGACCAGTTGATCTGCCGTTTCTTTTCTTTTCTCCTTTGCCCCCCTCTCCCTTGTGGAGGGGGGTGGCACAGGTCCGGTGGCCATGGATGAAGTGCTGGCTGTCCAGAGTCGGGACCCGGGGTGGACCGCTCGCCTGTGCATCGGTTGGGGACATCTCTGCGCTGCTCGGGATGGTCTCCTGCTGGCCGCACTATGGACTGGACTCTCACTATTATGTTGGATCCACTATGGACTGGACTTTCACAATATTATGCTAGACTCACTTGACGTCCTTTGCATCTGATCTCCCCTAGAAGGGGTGGGGGGGGGGGGGGGGTCACCCATATCTGCGGTCCTCTCCAAGGTTTCTCATAGTCATTCACATCGACGTCCCACTGGGTTGTGAGTTTTTCCTTGCCCTTATGTGGGATGTCGTTGTGGCTTGTGCAGCCCTTTGAGACACTTGTGATTTAGGGCTATATAAATAAACATTGATTGATTGATTGATTGATACAGCAATTTCCAAACAAATGTTTTACTTGTATGTACTTCATTTACTTGTTCAAAACTTGCTGACAGTTTTATCGGCATGGCATGACCACTGACCACACCTTTGAGGTAACCATCAACAACTAAGACAAAAAACCATCATGCCCGGTGGGGACAGTACATTGCCTGATTAATTTGTGTTTATACATGAATAATGAGATAATTTCATCTGTGGTTTCCAAAATCTGCAATTGCGTCAGTCATCAAAAGTTTTGAGGAAGCGAGCATGTCATGTCTACAAAATCAAAATGTTTATTTCAAAACCAAAAGACCTCCCAAGAAGTTAAGCAGGCCTTTTTGCCACAGAATCCCAGTCCACACTGTGCTTGACTATATGGGACAGATGGCATGCGCACAGCTTGAATGGCATTGGGTTTGGGAAGAATCTGGACACAATTCCTGTCAGCTGAAAACATTCCAGTTCCTTCATGGTCTGTGCACTCATCTAACATTACCTTTAGGATGCTTTGGATTCATTGTTTCTTGCCAATGTCCAACAACGGCATTGAGTTGCAGTCCAATCACATACGTGGTTTTCATAACATATTGACAAGTTCTTAGCCCTCCCCTCTAATACGATTGAATTCTGTGTATAATAAAGTTGTTTCGTCAAACTTGTCATTTAAACGTGGCTTTTTTACTGCAAGCAGTCCGAATATTTAAATATTACACTGCAATGCAGTCTGCTGAAAATGATGGAAAGTGCCACTTAACATAGCAACTCACTGTCATGATCCGTGGTCCGGATCATGTTTTCGTTATGTTCTGTTAGTTTGACTTCATAGGTCCCTGTTTTTTGTGCACTCTTGTTTGTTTTGATTGCAATAGTTGCGTATTAGTTTCACCTGCCTCTTGTGTTCGGGACGCTCACCTGGCTCTAATAAAGAGACATTATTTAAGCCTGCCTTTGCCAGTCAGTCGGCCTGGCGTCATTGATTGTGTCATGCAATGCCATAGTTTTCATAAGTGTTTACCTCATGCCTTGCCAAGTAAGTCGTGTTTGTTTCATGCCACAGTTTCGTGTTTTGTTCCACGCCATAGTTTATGCTGTTTGTTTCATGCCACAGTTTCGTGTTTGTTCCACGCCATAGTTTATGCTGTTTGTTTACCTCATGCCCTGCCAAGATTTCTTGAGAAGATTAAAATATGTTCCTACCTGCAAATCCTGTCCGGAGTGATCTGTTTGCATCCCGGGGAAACAACCCGAATTACCACAAAACGCATTTTAAGTTGTTCAACACTTGACTGTTGTCTGACGGCTAAAGTGGGTAATGCTGCCCCAACCAGTTTGTCAGTGTCCTCTGCAGTGGACACTTGTGTTTTGCATAACTGGGCTACAGTAGTAACTTAAATTATGAGCCTAATTGGTTCTGTGCGCTTAACTAAAAACACTTGTTTCTCAAAACAACATCTCCCATTTAAATAAATTTAACCGGTGCTTGCCCCCCGCCAACACACTAAATAAATGCACCTATTTTACATGTAAAATGCCTTTTGAAAAGGAAAAACAAATTTAAAGATAATAAATATTTTATTAAAAATGATACAAAAGAATGTACTAAAAACAACTACAGTAGTTTTATGGTAATAACAAAGAGAAATTACCTTGGAGAGTGGACTTCTACGGTACCTCCTTCCAGCTGCTTCTTCGTTAAACTCACCATCAGTAGCTTTTTCATATTTTCATGGATAAATGTCTTGGCTGGCGTTATTGACTTCTTCTGCTTCACTATGTTGCAGACTAGCAGTTATTTAGCATGCTTTTGATCATTTCGGTGTTCAACTCAATTAATATTATTGTTGTTCTCAGCACTGTGCCTCACACTCACTTTCTTCCTTCTTATGCTTGGAAAACAAAGTTTTGTCGCGCTTTAGCTACAGTATAAGCTAATGCTAGCGAGTAAGATCCAATGTTTTGGGTGGATTTTACGGGGATTATCGTGACATTTGCTACACCAACTAATGGCGGAGGTGTTTGCAACTAAGTTCTTGCTTGCAACTTACAGTAGGGAAGGGATTCATACGGCTCTATTCATAGGTGGATCTTGCTTGAGAGGAATGTGGAGGTTTGTCATTTTGCAATTCCGTCTGCTGAAAATGATGGAAAGTGCCACTCTACAAAGTTGGAATTGCCACAAAACACATTTTAAGATATTCAACACTTTACTGCCATGTGACGGCTAAAATGGGTCGTGCTGCCCCAACAAATTTGTCACCTTTCATGTGTCAGGTAAACCGCAACAAATGGGGCCTATGTTTCCCCTTTTTACTGTAAAATATAACAATTAGCCAATAAATAACTCTTATCTCAAAATATTCTTAAATTGGGGCACTCTTAAGTTGAGGTACGACCGTATTTTCCCACCAAATGTATAACTCTCTCAAAAAAATTGTCTTAAAACAATTACCGCTATTTAATGACAAATTAATTTTATTTTCAGAATATGCCAAGGGAAGCATGGCGAAAATATAATCGATATCATCATTTGCTATACACTACTTTTGTCCCGATTCTAGAAAGGGATTATGTTCTCATGACATTTCTGTAATCTCAAACCATGCAGACCTAAGGAACATAATACCACAAGTAAATGCTCTGTTCATGCGACATTATTCCACTAACCCTTTGCCGGAATTTCCAAAACGCCTTTCTGTGTTTATCAGAATCTCCAAAAGTGATACTGTATCCTCATCTTATCTTCCAGCTGCATGTGTGTAAGAGTGTGATTGTACAGTTTGTCCCCTGCGTTATCTTTAGCTAGAAAAGCCATTAAAGTTAAAAGATACTGCAGTTGAGGATATGTCAGATTGATGGTTGGGACCAAGGTTTTATTTGGTTATTAGCTGGAACTGACTATATTTTAAGGACGACAATGCATTGATTGTATTGAGACAGTAAAGCAATGCCAAAACATGAAAACAGACAGTAAGAAACACCCAAATGTCGGATAAAATATCACTTTTTTTGCACAACTTTGTCATATAAAGTTTGCTTCCTTGGTTCTCTTAGTCATACAAATCCCCACCCTGCTTTGTACCAAAGTCTTTGTGAAACTGTGACAGAGGACCTTGGATTACCCTGAAGATGGACTGTTTATCACTGGAAAGCAATGAGCCACTTGTTTCTATATCATATTTCTGATGGGACAAATGGCTCAAGAGTAAAGGGAGTTTAAAAATAGAATTACAAATCCTGTCAACTGCGACGGTTTCGGTGCTGAAGTATTGAAATAGAAAAATGCAATGACAAGTACAATACCATACTACGATACCATTATGAGAATCAGAATTGATTTGAAGACTTATAAAGAGAACTGCTGTACTTAGAGTTCACTACAGAATAGGGATGTCCGATAATGGCTTTTTGCCGATATCCGATATTCCGATATTGTCCAACTCTTTAATTACCGATACCGATATCAACCGATACCGATATCAACCAATATATGCAGTCGTGGAATTAACACATTATTATGCCTAATTTGGACAACCAGGTATGGTGAAGATAAGGTACTTTTTAAAAAAAATAAATAAAATAAGATAAATAAATTAAAAACATTTACTTGAATAAAAAAGAAAGTAAAACAATATAAAAACAGTCACATAGAAACTAGTAATTAATGAACATGAGTAAAATTAACTGTTAAAGGTTAGTACTATTAGTGGACCAGCAGCACGCACAATCATGTGTGCTTACGGACTGTATCCCTTGCAGACTGTATTGATATATATTGATATATAATGTAGGAACCAGAATATTAATAACAGAAAGAAACAACCCTTTTGTGTGAATGAGTGTAAATAGGGGATGGAGGTTTTTTGGGTTGGTGCACTAATTGTAAGTGTATCTTGTGTTTTTTATGTTGATTTAATAAAAAAAAACAAAAAACAAAAAAACCAACAAAAAAAACGATACCGATAATAAAAAAAAACGATACCGATAATTTCCGATATTACATTTTAACGCATTTATCGGCCGATAATATCTCTACTACAGAATGTAAATTGTTTTACAAGATGAGGACAGGAAGTGAACATATGTATAAGAAATGGATATGAAGTGGGAAGGGAGTGGGATTAAATAAGCCTAGCTTCTTCCTACTCCTTTTCGGACATGTTGTGAGGAGACATGAGTTATTTGCAAGTTATATGATGTATCACATGTAAATGTATGCATGTTTGAAATAAATCAGAGAGATAATCCCGATACGGTAGTGTCACATGTTACTGACTTAATGATCAAATACATGACACATGCACACAAAATAAACTGAATTTGAAACATAATTTTCCAAAGCAGATGGCATGCCATGCACACACCAATAACAAGGTGTGGTGGTGGGCGGATCGAGCCACATATGGATAGCACCGATACCAAGGATAGTAGCTCAGATTCCAGATGGTAATGAACTAAAATAATGGTTTCCATATGAATAATGTGAAATAAACACTCTCTTTTCACTCATTGAAATAAATATCAGTATCTGCTCAATACTGGTCGTATGAAATCAATATTTTTTCGTTGTATTCTATGTTTATTTTCACAAATGTGTGTTATTTTCATGTTGATCCATTTTTTTTATACAATGTTTTGTTATCGTTATACTTTATATCTTTGTTTTGTATATTATACTGAGATCCAGTGTCCTCCGCAGTGGACATTAGTTGTCGGTATCTTTCTTTTGTCAGAAAAATGTAATCTTCAGTTGTGTAGAACTCAAATGTTCACTGTAGTGGATGCTTGATTAAAGGCCTACTGAAATGCGATTTTCTTATTTAAACGGGGATAGCAGGTCCATTCTATGTGTCATACTTGATCATTACGCGATATTGCCATATTTTTGCTGAAAGGATTTAGTAGAGAACATCGACGATAAAGTTCGCAACTTTTGGTCGCTGATAAAAAAGCCTTGCCTGTACCGGAAGTAGCAGACGAGTAGCGTGACGTCACAGGTTGTGGAGCTCCTCACATCTGCACATTGTTTACAATCATGGCCACCAGCAGCGAGAGCGATTCGGACCGAGAAAGCGACAATTTCCCCATTAATTTGAGCGAGGATGAAAGATTTGTGGATGAGGAAAGTGAGAGTGAAGGACTAGAGGGCAGTGGGAGCGATTCAGATAGGGAAGATGCTGTGAGAGGCGGGTGGGACCTGATATTCAGCTGGGAATGACTAAAACAGTAAATAAACACAAGACATATATATACTCTTATTAGCCACAACACCACCAGGCTTATATTTAAAATGCCAAAAATTAATCCCGCATAACAAACACCTCCCCCCTCCCGTCCATATAACCCGCCAATACAACTCAAACACCTGCACAACACACTCAATCCCACAGCCCAAAGTACTGTTCACCTCCCCAAAGTTCATACAGCACATATATTTCCCCAAAGTCCCCAAAGTTACGTACGTGACATGCACATAGCGGCACGCACGTACAGGCAAGCGATCAAATGTTTGGAAGCCGCAGCTGCATGCGTACTCACGGTACCGCGTCTGCGTATCCAACTCAAAGTCCTCCTGGTAAGAGTCTCTGTTGTCCCAGTTCTCCACAGGCCAATGGTAAAGCTTGACTGTCATCTTTCGGGAATGTAAACAATGAAACACCGGCTGTGTTATCCGGCACAACAGTCAGGGGGTGCATTCTACGGCGGGGGTGCGTTATCCGGCACAACACCTGCCGCAATACACCGCTTCCCACCTACAGCTTTCTTCTTTGCTGTCTCCATTGTTCATTGAACAAATTGCAAAAGATTCACCAACACAGATGTCCAGAATACTGTGGAATTTTGCGATGAAAACAGACGACTTAATAGCTGGCCACCATGCTGTCCCAAAATGTCCTCTACAATCCGTGACGTCACGCGCATGCGTCATCATACCGAGACGTTTTCAGCAGGATATTTCGCGTGAAATTTAAAATTGCACTTTAGTAAGCTAACCCGGCCGTATTGGCATGTGTTGCAATGTTAAGATTTCATCATTGATATATAAACTATCAGACTGCGTGGTCGGTAGTAGTGGGTTTCAGTAGGCCTTTAAGGAGGTTGTTCAAAGAATCAGCATTCTCTGCTGGGGAAAAAAAGGCCTATTTTGCAGAAGACATATCGATTGCAATGGACACCGGATCCCAGACGGTTGCCATGAGAACGAGCGTCATCTGCAGTGGACATTTGTTTTTTGGTCTGTTACTTTATTTCAGAAAAGGAAGCCTTGTTCTGTAAAACACAAACGTCCACTGCAGAGGACATCCATCATCCGGTTTTCGGTGGTGTATTGTGTCCACTGTAGTGGACGCTTTATTTAAGAGGTGGTTCAACGAACCCGCGTCATCCGCAGTGGACATTTGTCTTTTGTGTGTTTCTTTTGTTAGAGTAACACATTTTAACAAAAAATAGCCCTGTACACAAAACACAAATGTCCACTGCAGTGGACGCTGGCTCTCAGGAAGCTGTCCTGAAAACCACTTTTTTTTTTTGGTCCTTTGGTCTATTTCCTTTGTCAAAATCACACATTTTGGGAAAAAAAAAACAACAGCCCTGTTATGCAGAACACAAATGTCCACTACAAAGGGTGCTGTATATCGGGATGGTGTCCTGAGAACCAGTATCCTCCGCATTGCACAGGTGTTTTTCGTCTATTTCTTTTGTCAAAGTTATACATGTTAGAAAATAAAGTCCTGTTTTGTAAAACGCAAATGTCCATTGTAGAGGAGATCCGGCATTCTGTTGTCTGTGTGTGTCTTTACACATTTTGGAAGACAAAAAACGTCCTGTTATGCATAACACACATGTCCACTGCAGTGGACGTTGGATTTCAGGAGGTTGTCCGGAGATCCAGCGTCCTCTGCAATGAACATTGGTTTTTGGTCTATTTCATTTTGGAAAACAAGTCCTCTTATGCAGGACACAGATGTCAACCGCAATCTAACAAACTAACAAACAAACAAACAATACACTTTTTTTTCAGGAGGTTTTCCTGAGAACCAGCTTCCTCTGCAGCGGACAGCGTGGCTGGGTTGGTAGAGTGACTTGAGGGTTCCAGGTTCGATCCCTGCTTCCGCCATCCTAGTCACTGCCGTTGTGTCCTTGGGGAAGATACTTTACCCACCTGCTCCCAGTGCCACCCACACTGGTTTAAATGTAACTTGGATAATGGGTTTCACTTGTGGTCTGTTTCTTTAGTTACACATTTCAGAGAAGAAAGCCCTGTTCTGTAAAACACAAACATCTACTGAGATCCAGTGTCCTCTGCAGTGCAGGCAATTGTTTGTGGTCTATTTCAATTTTCAAAATTAAAATTTTTCAGAAAAGAAAGCCCTGTTCTGTAAAACACAAATGTCCACTGTATTTGACGCTGGATCTCGGGAACTTACCTTGAGAACCAGTGTCCTCTGCAGTAGACATTTGTTGTGTGTCTGTTTATTTTGTCCGACTTACACATTTCTTACACAAAACTCATCTAAGGGAGTACATTCTTGAACATAGGAGGGCCATAGTTATTTTTGCACAAATTACTTTTTTTGAGATAGGCTCCAGCACCCCTGAAACCCCGAACGGGACAAGCGGTAGAAAATGGATGGATGGAACTCTATGTTATTAAAGGGAATAATTGTATAATTTTATTGATATTGTTAAGTTTTTTTTAACCAGGGGTGTCAAACTAATTTTCACTGAGGGCCACATTACAGTTATGGCTGCCCTCAGAGGGCCGCTTGGAACTGTCAAAAATGTATGAATATAAATGTATAGCTCATAATATAATTATACAATTGCCTGTGTAAAAATGTTTTTTAGATTTTGCAGTAAATAGAATGGTTGCTCAGTTGCCAGAATTTTACCGTAAAATGCATGGTAATTTTTGCAACATATTACTGTAAATGGAAAAACGGTTCTATATTTTTTTTTTTCTGGTAAAATTCTGGCAACTGAGCTGTATTGTCATTTTTTGCAGTGTACAATTTCAGGGATAACTTGCTTCAAAATCATAAGTCAAACACACATTTATTGATATTATTTTTTATTTTAACTTAAAAAAAAGTTTGAAATGTATGATATTACTATATTTTTTGCATTATCAGATGATATTAAAGGGCCACATCACAGTTATGGCTTCCCTAAGAGGGCCGCATGGAACTTTCAAAAATGTATGAATATAAATGTATAGCTCATAATATAATTATACAATTGCCTATGTAAAAAATCTTTCGATTTTGCAGTAAATAAACTGGTAGCTCAGTTGCCACAATTTTACCGTAAATTTTATGGTAATTTTTGCAACATATTACTGTAAATGGAAAAACAGTACAATAGCTTTTTTTTACAGTAAAATTCTGGCAACTGAGCCGCCAGTTTTTTACCCTAAAATGTATTGTCATTTTTTGCAGAGTACAATTGGAGGGATAACTTGCTTCAAAATCATAAGTCAAACACACATTTATTCATATTATTTTTTATTTTAACTTAAAAAAAAGTTTGAAATGTATGAAATTACTATATTTGTTGCATTATCAGATGATATTAAAGGGCCACATCACAGTTATGGCTGCCCTAAAAGGGCCGCTTGGAGCTGTCATAAATGTATGAATATAAATTTATAGCTCATAATATAATTATCCAATTGCCTATGTAAAGAATCTTTAGATTTTGCAGTAAATAAACTGGTAGTCCAATTGCCACATATTTTACCGTAAAATGTATGGTAATTTGGTTACACTTTTAGTATGTAGAACATATTCACCATTAATTAGTTGCTTATTAAAGTAACAAATACTTAATTTAGAGTTATTTGGACAATAGGGGAACATATAAGGGTTAGGGTTAGGGTTACTAATAAGCAATAATTCTGAGGTCATTGAGGGAAGACTCTTAGTTAATGGCTTACTGGTTGTATAATAAGGCCATACAGAATAAGGCAGTAATAAGTACTTAATAATGACTAATTAAGAGCCAATATGTTACTAATTTGCATGTTAATAAGCAACTAATTAATGGTGAATATGTGTTCGCCATACGAAAGTGTTACCAGTAATTTTTGCAACATATTACTGTAAATGGAAAAACGGTACTATAGTTTTTCTTACAGAAAAATTCTGGCAACTGAGCTGCCAGTTTTTTACCCTAAAACGTATTATCATTTTTTTGCAGTGTACAATTTGAGGAAAAAGTTGCTTAAAAATCATATGTCAAATAAACATTTATTGATATTATTTTAACTTAAAAAAAAGTTTGAAATGTATGATAGTACTATATTTGTTGCGTTATTTGATGATATTAAAGTGCAATTGCATGCAATACATATATTTTTTTCTGTCAAAATGGAAGAAACAAATACAGATAAAGTACTTTATTGACACATATTACTTCAAGGCCACATTAAATGGCGGGCCTTGAGTTTGACACCTGTGTTTTAAACTATTTTTAAGCTTATTATAGGCATGATCAACAAAATAAAGGGCAACGGTTACACAATGATCCGGAACAATTTCAAACTAAAAGCAATACAGGCCCTGTTTTTCATCCGTATCGCACCGATTTTAAAAAAATTGGATGGATGGATGGAGTATCGCCCACCTCTTCAGTTCATGGTACAGGTTTAGACGTGACATCATTTGTGCCACAAAAGAGCATTAGAAAAAACCAAAGACATTTCAGAAGTTATTTTCTTGTATGTGACGATGAAGCGGCCCGTGAATGTGGGATGTTTTTAGTGGAAACGCTCGCTGATGATTGGCCGCTAAGGGAGGTGACAATATAGACAGCGTGATAAATGTGACGTTTCTCAAGCAGTAGACACACTCTGGTGCTTCCAGCCACACATATTTACAGAAGTTCAAAGTTCTTCTTTTGTTCCACAGCTAAACCGTGGGCCTTGTGTCTTTTCCATTTGATCATCACTGAAGGCCTCTCGGACCTGTCGAGGCCACAAGAGTTAAACTACACAATAAGAGACTCCACGGATGGACGGTTTTGGTTATCGTTGAGCGAGAGGAAATTTTGAAACGTTGTGCAATGGTGCTGCAAAAATTTTGAAAGGTTGTGAGACGCATTCGGTTTGCAAAGCTGTTTGGAAAAGAAGCCTCCATGTTGCATCCCTACAGAATGGAGACCTACCTCATTCCACCTGTAAGTATTATTTTGTTTTTTTATTGGCATTGTATTGCCAAGATGTATCATTTCTCACAGTTATTTTGTAATATGCAACGTTAACAATAAACACATTCACAAGGTGAAGAATAGACATCTTGTAAACATCATATTCCATAACCGAGTGAGTTCTACTTGATTTATAACAGGATGCCAACTGTTACAGTCCTTTATACCACGGGCGACATGAAAATGAAACTCAGAAGTTTTTCAGAGTTTCAGAATAGCAGTGGCATGGAAATTACACGAAATATGTACTCCATGTAAATATATATACAGTTCATAGTCTGACTTTTTTTTTTTTGTAGAAATCTCTGCATGGAATGATAATCCCTGGCTAGATTATAATGTTTATTGTTCATATCCTATCGTAAAATATTTTCATTTGTGAAAATGTATGATTTTCCTTTGTGTTTGTGTGCCGCTGTAGCCCTCGGAGGAAATCTACGACCCTGAGATGTACATACAAATACCAGATTATTATAATTCATATGTTCTGGATGCAGAGATGCAGCCAGGTCAGTAAAACTCCAGCATTTATTTGGATTTTCATGTCTTCAGACATTTATTATCAAAACAAAAATCATTATTAGTAATATGCAGTAATATTACTATCAACTGTGTGTTAAAAATGATAAAAATAGTAAATGACATTTATAAAATCAGGTAAAACATGGGGAAATAAATGTGAATGTAATTACACAAGGGAGCATATTTTCAATACCACTCAACATTAGTACAACATTAGAATGAGACTAGACTGAAATATAGAAAATAAAATAAATATATTTTGGTGTAATTCTTGAGGTTTTAAGGAGCCCACAGTGCATGCAGCTGGAGCTCGCACAGGAAACAGATGCTATTTCTTTCGGCCGCTGCAATTACATACATAGAACAACTTTTGCCCCATGGGGTTTTATTGATGCACACAACTTTCTTTTAGAAGCAAGTGCTTTGAATATTCCACCAAAACAAACTTAATGGGAAAATATGCAATATGTGATAATTTGGCTGTAGGTTTTTCCCTTTGACTACTACAGTATACATTTTTTTTTTTAACTTAATTTTCTTAGCCTTTTTTATTCGCATTTCATTATTCTATTTATTTTATTTTAACTTCAGCTAATGTCCTGTATACTGCATACAGTGTTGCTGCTATTGGAGCCTAAAAATCACAGGGGTCATGAAACTCAAGGCCCGGGGGCAACATCTGGCCCGCCAGATTATTGTTTTACGGCCCGCAAACATGTGCAACAATTAGGCATTTCGTAATTAAAAAGAAATGTGTTTCATTTTTTGACAGTAAAAAAAAAAAAAATATTTAAAAAAAATCTAAATTTTTCAATGCAAAAATATATTCCGATCATTTTTTTTCTTCAGTGAAACCCTTTTTAGAATTAACTTTAGTATCTGCTTGTTACCTTTAATTGTAATTGTAATAACATTTAATTTATTTAATTTGTTTAATTTATTTTTTATTTCATTTTTAAAGTTGTAATTTTTTAATTTTTTATTTATTTATTTTTAATTTTTTATTTTATTTTATTTATTTATTTATTTATTTATTTATTTATTTATTTATTTATTTATTTATTTACTTATTTATATATGTATTTATTTATTTTTTTTATTTACAGACAAACATAGTTTTATATTTCATTAATATTTCTTTTGTTAATATCAGAGCCCATTCTGCAAAAAGGTCATCCCTAGAAGCACACAGCTTATGGACAGGGACTCACAGTTAAAATATGCATCATCATATAATATCATGTGGCAATTTTACATTTACTGTATCTGGTTTATAAAGGGGCTAGTTCAGGTCAGCTGTAACTGCGATGAATGAAAATGCCATACTGATAAAAAAAAAAAAAGTTTAATATAATACAAAAATGAACAACAGATAAGTGCAGCTTTTAATTTTTGTTGTTGGCCATGAGCAAAACTTTGAGATTTTCAGATGGAAATAAAATATGCCTGAATATATTTTGATTATGATCTTAAAGTTAGTAGAGAGATGGGTATTCTAGGCTTTTATTTATATTTTGCAGTTAAATAATCAAATAGAGCAGGTAAATATCCAAAAAGCAACTTGAAAAATTCCCTACGATTGAGATCTTTGTCTTCCATTTCAACAACTGAGCGTGACTTGACCCCATGTTTCATGGTCATGTCTACTCAGATCATTGGGACTATCGCACTCACCCTCATGGACACCCAGTCGAGTTCGACAACCTCCAGGAAACAAACTTCACCGAGTTGCAGAGTGTGCAGTCGCTGCACCCGCCCAGCCTGATCCGACATGACACCATGCGCTACGACGCAGAGAGTCTGCTGGAGCCAAATCTGGGGGCACATCCTCACATGTTGCAGCAGCATGTAAGTGCCTCTGTCACTACTCACAAGTCATGTAATTAGGTGGAGACACTATTCAACTGGCGGCCTCCGACTTCAGTGGAGACAAACATTTTTGCAGCAATTTCCTGAAAAACACTGGGGTCCCAACTTGTGATTTACATAACTGAGGCGTTCCCCAAGGCACCCCTTTGAGTCCTCTCCTTTTTGGCAGTTACACATTTGTTTGTAACTGTAGCTTGTTTACTTCAGATACAGTCAGGAGTCATTCGTTCAACTTATTTAGTTATACTAGGAGTGTTCTATTTTAGGTCCTCTCTTTTTCATCATTTGGGCTATTCAGCCCACACGTTCTGTTCAAAAAACTTGTGAGAGACTCACATTTTTACAGCAGATTCTTAAAAACACTAGATGGGTGTCATAGAGATGATATTTGACGAATTGCCACCGGTCTTAAGCCTATTGGAAATGAGGCCCCCGAAACATGTCAATTGAATATCCCTGTAATACTGTAAATACATATATTTACTAGGGATGTCCGATAATGGCTTTTTGTCGATATCCGATATTCCGATATTGTCCAACTCTTTAATTACCGATACCGATATCAACCGATATATACAGTCGTGGAATTAACACATTGTTATGCCTAATTTGGACAACCAGGTATGGTGAAGATAAGGTACTTTTAAAAAAAAATAAAAAAAATAAAATAAGATAAATAAATTAAAAACATTTTCTTGAATAAAAAAGAAAGTAAAACAATATAAAAACAGTTACATAGAAACTAGTAATAAATGAAAATGAGTAAAATTAACTGTTAAAGGTTAGTACTATTAGTGGACCAGCAGCACGCACAATCATGTGTGCTTACGGACTGTATCCCTTGCAGACTGTATTGATATATATTGACATATAATGTAGGAACCAGAAATATTAATAACAGAAAGAAACAACCCTTTTGTGCGAATGAGTGTGAATGAGTGTAAATGGGGGAGGAAGTTTTTTTGGGTTGGTGCACTAATTGTAAGTGTATCCTGTGTTTTTTTATGTTGATTTAATAAAAAAAAAAAAAAAAACCCACACAAAAAAAACCGATACAGATAATAAAAAAAAAACAATACCGATAATTTCCGATATTACATTTTAACGCATTTATCGGCCGATAAATAAACATCTCGAATATTTACATTTACATTTACACATGCAAAAGGTTAGAATTGAGGCACATAATACATGTTGAAAAGACAAATAACTTAACCTCTAAAGGCCTTAGTGGCCACATGTGTGGACAGCACCTTTTATCTCTTATTTCCAAAATTGTGAACACTACTGAATTGGGGTCTTATGCCGACATATGGACACTTATACTGCTATCTAGTGGTGTCAGAAGAGTATAACATACAATGGAATTTGGGAAAAAAAAGTGTAAAAATAAAAATGTGCATGTCACTACACATGAAGTACACGTTTGTGTACTTATGGACTAAGTACATCATATTAAAATATGATTATTAGTTTTTATTATAATTAGGGTTCCAATAAGCCCAAATAGCAAAGATAAATAAAAAAAGCATGTAAACAAACAGCTTGGGCCTTAAGAGGTTAATAAAAGGGGCCAACTTGTTCATTTATAAATCTAAGCTCATATAAACCATTCGATACAATACAATACAAATAGGGCTGGGAACCTTTCATAATTGAACCGATACAGTACGATTCCTGGTACCTGGGAATCGATACTGGTTCTTAAAGGGGAACTGCACTATTTAGCATGTTTTGTGTTGCTTATGCTTCACTGATAGTGTTAAGTCTTAGTATTTTATCTCTTTTAATAGCTAAACTGTTATTGTTTTACATATTGCTTTGTAAGGTAGCACTTTGAGGTTATTTAAATGAAAAGTGCGTAACAAATAAAATATATAATGTTTATTTTTTCTGGTGGGCGTTTTACGCCTTTGTTGTCCTACTCTTTTCAGCGGTCATTGAACGCACCGTAAAAAAAGCAGTCTCGTAGTTCTCCGAAGTAGTATTCAGTGCCATGACAGGTTCAAGTTGACAATTGAATGTCTTAGTTGTTCAAACAGCAATGTGTTTATACACGTTTGGATTGAAGTATGTGGTTTCTAAATGGGAAAATAAGTTAATGTTTTCATGTTAGCATTTAAGATGGCAAGCTAGCGCCATTCAGTCCATGAGTTTATCAATGTGCAATTTGCAATCACGATTTTTCGCTCATTTCAATTTAAAACATTAATACAACCGTCAGGAGTTTTACTACGATTATCATTTAAAAAGGTGTATTGTTACATCCCCGCAGTAGTTAGAGCCAACTGAGTCTGCAACTGGACGAGACGTCACCCGCAACCCAAGTACCGAAACAAGCCACCGTTGAATTTTGGGTGAATCGGTAGGACAGGCAAGGTTCGGTCGGTACCGAATTCGGTGGCCAAACTAGATACAATTCAATACATGTTTTCCGGTTCGTGTTTAAAATGTACATCACGTTGCATAACAATAAAAAAAAACAATACCAATTTAGGTAACGGAGCTGTGCTAACCCCCTCCAGTCATTGTTGAAATATCACTGAATAATCAGAAAACAATTAATTAGTGAACTTTTTTATTACCTTCCTGCCACAAGTGGTGGGAAAGTATATTGCAACTGAGTACCATTGCAGCCCATCCAGACCACTGATGAGAAATAAAATAAATTTTTGGCGGCCCTCCAGGACGCGCTCGTGGTCAAACAATGGGCCCCCGGCCCCATGGTTAAGAAAGTTGACCAAGTGACTTTTGGAATATTCCACATTTGAGGGGTGTAATGATTTAGGGTAACAAGACTGAGAGAAAACCCAGGGACAACATGTGAAATTATTATTATTTTTTTTTTTTAATAACATAAACTTAAAGCATAGTTAGGAAGTTGGGATAAGGAGAAACCTAAATATGAAAAGTATGTAACATTTTTGATTTTATTACATGATAAAGTCTTATTTTAGGAAGAGGGGACAGACAGTTTGTGGTTCCACTTAATATTTTACATTTTATTTATTACCTTCTCAAGGGTGTAATGTAATTTTTGTCGTTGCTTTGTCTGTTAGTTAATAGTTAGAAACATAACCTATAAAAACTTGCCATTTTATTTTTTTATTTTTTTAAATGGAATAACAAACAACCGATTAGATTTTGGGCTTGATCTTACTCATTTCAATTATGTTACCTTATGTTTACGTTACAAGCTTCAACTTCTGTGCGTGTATGTGTGTGTATTTGTGTTTGTGTGTTTGTGTGTGTGTGTGTGTGTGTGTGTGTGTGTGTGTGTGTGTGTGTGTGTGTGTGTGTGTGTGTTCTGGCAATGCTTACTTAATGGGGACATTGCTCTGTTTACAAAGTCACCTTTAGGGGACCTCTGACGGTATGGGGACAAAAAAACATGTCCCCTAAACTTAGGGAAACCTTTTTAAATGATAGTCAGATCCATTCTGAAGATGCCTAAGTGATTTTTAAGCTGTAGCCCATAAAACATGTTTACTGGTTAGTTTGAGTATTTTATTTCTGTGGTTTAAGGTAAAATAAGATAATCCTTTATTGATCCCACAACAAAGAAATGTGGGTTACTGTGTTTACCTGTTTCAAATATTGGTAAAAGAGAAAATTAACTTTCTTGAAAAGTGAAACATTTGTTATGTCATGTCTGTATTATCATGTTTTGTTTTAAGTCATGTTTTGTTTAGTTTCTGTCTTTTTCACTCCCTTGTCTGGTCACCATAGCAACCATTAGTTTTCACCTGTCACGTCACGCACCTGTTTCACGTCTTGAGTCACGCACCTGTTTTCGTTAATCATGTCCGTAGTATTTAAGTTCAGTGTTTTTCAGTTTGTTTTTCTGACGACCTCGCACCCCATACCACACCACATTTATGCTCCGTCCATTGTTTCATGTCCATGTTCACGCTGCTCCTTTTTTGTCCAAGCCAAGTAAGTTTTTGTTCCATGTTTATAATCTTTTTGTTTTTTCATAGTTTATTCTCCGCCATTGTGCGTGCTTTTCATTTGTACTTTTTGCTATAGTCTTTTGGTTTCATAGTTTATTATCCGCCACTGTGCGCGTTTTCGTTTGTACTTTTTTTTGATATATTAAATAAATCATGTACCTCCATTCCCGTCTCGCCCGTGCCAACTTTCCGCTGCATCCCGGAAAAGCAAACACCCCGGACCAAGTCTTGACATGTTATCCTGGCATCAATAGTACTGTGATTCTGTATGGTATCCATCCTTGGTTAAAACTAATATATTTTTCCAAAAACAAAATCTGGTTTAGTGTTCATTAGGATGACATTTTCATACAGCATGATTATAAAACATTATTCCCTTAAAGTATGATTCACATTCAGAATTTTCCATCCTTCTTAATATGGTAGTTGGAGTTGCAGACAACTTCATTACTGCTAAATAGCAGTTTTCAGTCATGTCACAGAAGATGCCGGATTTGCTTTAACATTTAAGTGGTGAAACTTCCTACAAGAGGACAGCTGTAGTGCTGTATTCTGAGGATCATGTCATATTTAATTTGAACTTTTTTTTTTGAAATGGTCCTCAGTAGTCACGTACAAATTTGTGTGAATTATGCAAAATTATTTAAATTTGGTCCCCATGAACCATATTAACTCTTTTTCCCCAGGGTCCCCAGTAAGAATGATCAGCACATTACTTCATCAATCCAGAGATTTAAAAATGTGTATGAGCTAACTGGGCAGTGGCCATTTTACCTAACTTTTTTTATGCCTCCACAACCTGTAGAAAGGGTGGTTCCCACAAGTGATGATCAAAAACTTGGTCCCCATTCCAAATGATAACCAGTATGTATGTGTGTGTGTGTGTGTGTGTGTGTGTGTGTGTGTGTGTGTGTGTGTGTGTGTGTGTGCATGTTTCGTTGCTGGAGACCCGCCTCCACCCACAGAGACAAAGACAGCGGAAAAATGACACGAGGCTTTACTCCATGTCTTTCATTCCGGAATCCGCTATAGATCGCTCAAAAAGTTACAGGCAAACTTTCTTCAAACTTTCAGGAATTGTATGAAATGTCATAAAGGACAAGTGATTACATTTTGGGGCCGATCCGTATGATTTTTATTGTGTTACCTTACGTTACGAGCTTCAGCTTCTGTGTGTATGTGCTTGATCTCCCTCCTCCACCCACAGAGACAAAGACAGTAGAGGGCTTTACTCCGTTTTTTTCATTCCACTATAGATAGCTCAAAAAGTTATGAGCGGATTTTGATGACACTATTAGGAAATGTTAGTAATGGAATAAGGAACAAGTGATTACATTTTGGGGGTGAACCAGATCAACATCTAGATTTAGGAATTTTTTATTTTTTTATTTTTACCATTGAGAGACAGGGCCTACAGAAAGTATGCACTATCTCCTTTAGTGTTTTTTTGTAGTTAGACTGTATATGCAGTCAGATCAATGTGTAAGACACTTTGCTTGATAAAAAACAATGTTACAGTTGATTTTATCGTTATTTTATACATTTTAAATCCCGGGGACACACATGGTATTGATTTGTATGTGATTGAAGCACATATGTATTGCTCAGTAGTATTGTTGACAAAGACAGGGCCTGATTAGACTTCTACACTGCAAAAAGTCAGTGTTCAAAAACAAGAAAAAAATATATAAAAATTAGGGGTATTTTATTTGAACTAAGCAAAATTATCTGCCAATTGAACAAGAACATTTGGCTTGTCAAGACTTTCCAAAACAAGTAAAATTAGCTAACCTCAATGAACACCAAAATACCTTAAAATAAGTATATTCTCACTAATAACAAGTGCACTTTTCTTGATAGAAAAAACAAATATGAGACCTTTTTTCTCAATATGTTAAAAAAAATTCTTAAATTAAGTAAATGCTAGTGCCATTATCTTGACATAATGATATGCGTTCGACCAGCAAACTTATACTAAAAACTAGTTTATTTTTCTTAATGGAAAGGCAACCACTTGTTACTCTCGGGGTCTCCTAGCCGCTCAGGCAAATCATATTGTCTAAAAATGCATTTTCCCATCCATAACATGATGTCATCGCGCCAAGTGCGTGCCCTTTCAGTCATTAGTGCGCAAGGAATATAAATATATATATATATATATATATATATATATATATATATATATATATATATATATATTTGTGCATGAACTATTTCTGTTCAAAATTGTTAGAAATGTCACATGTTAAATGTTTAAATATTAACTGTCAGTTTGCTGTACTGTGCCAACTGTACTACTATATGAGTACGTGTTTTCTATTGTTTCATTGAAAATAAAACAGCGAAGTCCATTTGGCTGTCATATGTTTTTAATTATGAGACACAATTGTGTCAAAGTCATGATTTTTTATTTCATGCTTGAAATAAGAAATTTTTACTTTGAAAAAGTAGTTTTTATACTTGTGAGTGTTGTTGACACAGCTTTGCAACAGTTGATATTCTAGTTACAAGCATGTTTTACTCAATATAGGTCATCAAATCTCAGCAACAAGCTGTAATATCTTACTGAGATAATTTAGGACCAAAACACAAGTAAAACACTCTAACATAAAATCTGCTTAGTGAGAAGAATTATCTTATCAGACAGAAAATAAGCAAATATCACCCTTATTTGAGTTATTTAATCTTACTTAGATTTCAGTTTTTGCAGTGTAAACCTTTTAACATTTTTACAAGAACACCACAAGCAATTTAAAAAAAATACATTAAAAATTTTCTTTCTGTCACAAATAATTTCAAATCTGTGTTCAAAAATATCTCAGTGAACATTTTGGGATTTGGTGGCATTTTAGAGTTGTTTCTACAAAATCAGGAAGTGATCATTTGTGTTTGATACACAGTTTTTTTTAAGCGCATGTTTGGAATCCAAAGTAGTTCAGTGAAGCATTACACACTTTTCACAAGTCCATTCAACTCTTAGAAAAATGACATTCATATGAAGCAATTGTATTGTTAACCTGTTGCACATCATTTAAAAATGTAAAAAAGTAAAATGTAAAAAAAACAACTAAGTTTAAAATGACATAAACAAACACTCAGTGATATTCTCAATGATATGTAACAGTTGAACACAAATTATTAAAAAAACTGACATCTCAGTCAATAAAGTAAACCTTTAACGAATGGATTGACACTCATAGTACTCACGTCTAGAAAGCCTGACCAGATGAATTCATCTGTTTTGATTAAATATAACTTCTCATAGGTCAATAACTAAAACTTTGTATTTTGTAGGTTTTCCCACGGACTCTGTATTCAACACATATGTCCCAGCGCAGCACTGATGATGACGAGCATGGAGGTCAAAGTCCCCCCTTGGAGGTCTCTGATGAGGAGTGTCTCAGAGATCAAATCCCTTATGTTTCACACGGAGAGATGGGTAAGACAACTCATTTAACGCTCAGGTAGTAGATAGGACAATCTCAGGCTTTGTCAATTCATGCTCAAAGCCTAGATAGGACAGCTCTAGTCGAATCCTAGGCATTATCAATTCATGCTCAAATACCATATGGGCATTTCTAGTCTTGTCTCAAGCTTCACCAGTTAATGTTGATAGCCTAGATG
Organism: Nerophis lumbriciformis; assembly: GCF_033978685.3. NCBI lineage: Eukaryota > Metazoa > Chordata > Actinopteri > Syngnathiformes > Syngnathidae > Nerophis > Nerophis lumbriciformis. Next base: position 42,346,324 of record NC_084562.2, read on the forward strand.
AGACAGCTATAGTGTAGTCTCAGGCTTCATCAGTTCATGCGCAGAGACAAGACACGACAGCTCCAGTCTAGTCTACACTCACGATTCATTGGTTTATGCTCAGGCACTCGATAGGACAGCACTAGTCTAGTCTTGTCTCAGGGTTCATTAGTTTATACTCAGAGACTAGATAGGACCGTTCTAGTTGAGTCTCAGGCTTCATCGTTTCATGCTCACACAGTAGATAGGACAACTCTACTCTAGGCTCATGCTTTATCTGCTAATGCTCAAACCCTTAATAGTCTAGTCTCAAGCTTCACCAGTTAATGATTTGAGAGTTGATAGGACAGTGCTAATCTAGTTTAGTATTAGGGTTCTTTGATTCATGTCAAAGACTAGTCAGGACAGCCCTTGTGTAGGATAGGTCAGTTCTCGTTCTAGACAAGACTTGACTAGAGCCGTCCTATCTAGACTCTGGAATATGAACTGATGAAGCCTGCCCATATGAGAGTCAAATGTCTGCTAAGACAACCTGAACAGTCCAGTTAGAATCAATGCACTGAGGTCACAATCTTTATCTAATGAGATACATTATTAGAGCTGGATTTAAAAAACATGTCATATTGCCCAAAAATGTGTGAGTGTGTTCTTTGATTTGAACACATCATCAACCATTTGTCAAAAAGTAGATCCGTTTTTCAGCTCCCGGCCTATTTCAGTCATCCTTCATCATCAGAAACCTGAATTGTCAGGTGGATTTTACCCCCGCTTTTTTCATGGGTTTGTGTCAGTGATATGATAGCTTGGGTGTATTAACTCATTAGATTTACCGTCTAAATTAAGTTAAAGTTAAAGTTAAAGTACCAATGATTATCACACACACACACTAGGTGTGGTGAAATGTGTCCTCTGCATTTGACCCATCCCCTTGTTCACCCCCTGGGAGGTGAGGGGGAGCAGTGAGCAGCAGCGGTGGGCGCGCTCAGGAATCATTTTTGGTGATTTAACCCCCAATTCCAACTCTTGATGCTGAGTGCCAAGCAGGAAGGTAATGGGTCCCATTTTTATTGCCTTTGGTATGACTCAGCCGGGGTTCAAACTCACGACCTTCCAGTCTCAGGGCGGTCACTCTAACCACAAGGCCACTGAGCAGGTGGTCTAAATGCACTTGCCAGCAGAAAACAGATACTGTAGTAGAAACTGTCCATAGTTCTGCTCCCTCCAACTGGATTTTGCAGACAAAATTATGCTAATGACTATCACTTAATATAGCTGGTTATGGTTATAGTTTATTGGTTTCAAGTCTGTTTAACACATTACATTAAGGAACACAGGCAGTTCAAATAATTTTTCTGAATAGCGATCACTCCTCACAAGTTTCTAATGATAACGGACACAATTCATAACATAAATAAATACGAATCCACTGTGGGTACACCCCAAATAAAAACACTTGGAATAACAATCAGAGAGTTGACATAAAAGCATTTGAAATGCTGGAGGACGGGTAAATGTTGGCTCGTGTCAAAGTACTAGTATCCTTTACGTCACAGCACACACAATTTTGGGAGTTGCGCAATGTGACATTTTGGAATTGTTAGGCAAAACATAAATGTCCAGTTCAGGAGGTTAACTTGTCAAACATTGTTTCACTCAGAATACCCATTATGAATCAGTATGCGTTGGCTAATACTGTCAGACGGTGAAAAACATAATGAACATATTCCTTGGAACTTGCATGCGCTTCTTCCAAAAATCACCTCAAAATGATTTTGCATTTAAGATTACATAATTGATGCGAACGTATTCCCATTCTGTTGCCTCTTATTGGTCGCTTTTAGGGCCGGCCCGTGGCATAGGTCGTATAGGCAAATGCTAAGGGCGCCGTCCATCAGGGGCGCCACGCCAGTGCCACAAATGTTGGAGGAAAAAAAAAAAAAAGTTGGTACTATTATTTCTAAATACAAAAAATAATCCCACGTTAATTAAAATGCAAAGTAAAGCCTATATAATAGAAATATTATTTGTTACAACATTACGCCGCCCCCCCTCCCCCCCCCCCCCCCCCCCCCCCCAAGACAGAGGTAGCAGGTATGCCTACATGAAATTATTTGTCTGTTACAGAATGTGATAGTAACCTGGCTTTTTAGCATTAAGCTAATGTTACATGATTCGGCAATTGCTAATCAATAAATAGCTAGTTCTGTTTTAACGTCGGGTTAATATTGTGGAGGGGGCTAAATTGTTATGGAAAATAATAATGTAACGTTAGGTAATTACAGTACTCCCACCTTACATTCCTCAGGGACATTTGTATTAGATCTTTTAAGCAGGTGTTTTTTGTTTACATTGTTATTGCCTTCTGGTTAGCTAATGTTTGCCCTGCAGGTAATAGTCACTTTTCCACCCCTTTATATATTAGGTATAGTTGTAAGCCTAGTTGTTAAAGTGCACATCATTAATGTAAATTAAGCAATATGTATGTAAAAAATATTGTATTTCATATATTCATTTTTTATTTTTTGCATTCATTTATTTATTCATATTTTTTTTAATCTTGTTAACTATTCTGATTGTTAATTTGCTTTCTTTAAGTAAAAAAAAGGTCAAAGACAAAGCTATTCGGTTTCTTGTGCGTATATACACTTCACTGCCAATGTGGGGGGGCGCCACCTAAAATCTTGCCTAGGGCGCCAGATTGGTTAGGGCCGGGCCTGGTCGCTATGAATGACATACAAATCTCTTCCAGCTACAGTACATGTACACATAGATTAGAAACAGCGAGCTAATTAGGCAAGATGTTGCATAGACAATACTTGCCAACCCTCCCGGATTTTCCGGGAGACTCCCGAAATTCAGCGCCTCTCCCGAAAACCTCCCGGGACAAGTTTTCTCCCGAAAATCTCCCGAAATTCAGACGGAGCTGGAGGCCACGCCCCCTCCAGCTCCATGCGTACCTGAGTGACGTGTCGGCAGCCTGTATTCACGTCCGCTTTCCCACAATATAAACAGCGTGCCTGCCCAATCACTTTATAACTGTAGAATGATCAAGGGCGAGTTCTTATGTGGGTTTATTGCTAGGCAGTTTCATTAACGTCCTCCCAGCGCGGTAACAACACACAACAACAGCAGTCACGTTTTCGTCTACCGTAAAGCAGTTTGTCTGCCGTAAACAGCAATGTTGTGACACTCTTAAACAGGACAATACTGCCATCTACTGTACATGCATCTGTGACAATAACATCTAGGGCTTTAAGAGAGTGCAGTGCACAACTGCTATACTATATATATATATATATACATATATATATATATATATATATATATATATATATATATATATATATATATATATACATAAATATAAATATATATATATATATATATATATATATATATATATATATATATATATATATATATATATATATATATATATGTATATATATATACACAATAAAATAAATATAAATATAGCTAGAATTCACTGAAAGTCAAGTATTTCATATGTATATATATATATATATGAAATACTTGAGTATATATATATTTATATATGAAATACTTGAGTATTTCTTATATATATATATATATATATTTATATATATATATATATATATATATGAAATACTTGACTTGGTGAATTCTAGCTGTAAATATACTCCTCCCCTCTTAACCACGCCCCCGCCCCAACCATGCCCCCACCCCCAACCACGCCCCCACCCTTCCCATACCCCACCTCCCGAAATCGGAGGTCTCAAGGTTGGCAAGTATGGCATAGACATGGTATTTGTCATGTTCTTGACTCTTGAACGCATCATAATAATCCACTAACCACGTTAAACCCAGATTCCGAACTAACAAAGGTCTTAACTCATTCTCTTTCTATGCCACATCAATGTGGAATGCACTCCCAACAGGTGTAAAAGAAAGGGCATCTCTATCCTCCTTCAAAACCACACTAAAAGAACACCTCCAGGCAACTTCAACCCTAAACTAACAGCCTCCCTTCCACATAATACCTCTTCGGATTGTAAACAATCAAATGTAAACAATCAAACAATCAAATGTAGTCACTTGTTCTTATACTTTCTGATCTCTCTCTCTATGTCCACTACTTGCTGTACATATCCTACCAAGTCAGTCCTACACTGTTTCAATATCCATTTCTCTGATGATGCAATTGTTGATGCTGATTGTTGATGACTGAAGTGTTGATACCAACCAAACCTAACCCCCCCCCCCTCCATATCCCACACCCCGGATTGTAAATAATGTAAATAATGTAAATAATGCAATGTATATACTCTGATGATTATCTTGTGTGATGACTGTATTATGACGTTAGTATATATTTGATAGTATACATCTGTATCATGTATCAATTTAAGTGGACCCCGACTTAAACAAGTTGAAAAACTTATTCGGGTGTTACCATTTAGTGGTCAATTGTACGGAATATGTACTTCACTGTGCAATCTACTAATAAAAGTGTCAATCAATCAATCAATCCCCTCAATTCCCCCCCAAAACGGATTAACTCGCTGGAATTAAAAGACAATATAACATACATCCGTAAACATGGATGCATATGCAAAAGTGCAATATATTTATCTGTACAGTAATCTCTTTATTTATATCTGCACCTTATTGCTCTTTTATCCTGCACTACAACGAGCTAATGCAACAAAATGTCGTTCTTATCTGTACTGTAAAATCAAAATTGAATGACAATAAAGGAAGTCTAAGTCTAAATCTAAGTCTAAAGTCTCTAAGTTCATGGGCCAAGAAGCAAAATGTGTACATTATGAACAGAATAAGCCATAAAAGTACACAACAAATAACCTGAAACTTTTTGATCTTTCCAAAAGGCAACAAAAAAAAGATCCGTTTGTACCAGTTCCTGTTGGACCTCTTAAGGATCGGCGACATGAAGGAAAGCATCTGGTGGGTGGACAGAGACAAGGGAACCTTCCAGTTTTCGTCCAAACACAAGGAGGCTCTCGCACACCGCTGGGGAATCCAGAAGGGGAATCGCAAAAAAATGACCTATCAGAAAATGGCGAGGGCTTTGCGCAACTACGGCAAAACCGGAGAGGTGAAAAAGATCAAGAAGAAACTGACATACCAGTTCAGTGATGAGGTGCTTGGGAAGAGTCATTTTGAAAGAAAGTCATACATGTAGACACAAGACTGGATCGTGCACACGAGGTGACTTTTGGGTTCTGGTATCAGTGGTCACTTAAAGTTACCATTGTTTGTAAATAGCATTAAAAAACGTCAGTGAAAGTGAACAAAGGCAACGTGCAGGTTAATGATGGTTTTATGTAGAACATTTATACACCCCAGCACACAAATACAGTGTATGGACATGTGCTGTCTATCCATCCATCCTTTTTCTATAGTCTTTATTTTGTCAGACTCACGGGAAAGCTTTAGTTTATCCCGTCTGACTTTAGCCAGTTTACTTCCAAAGGTATACTGTTTATGTACACCAAGGCTATTTAACTGGCAGCCCAAGGGCCCAATCAGGGGCTGGAATGACACCAGACAGTTCAGTTCAAAACTTGGGAGACAAACATTTTTGCAGCAAATTCCTGAAACCACTAGAGTCCTCCAGTTGTATAGGTGAACTTGGACCGCTGTAAACTCATTGGCAGATCCTTGCATTGACACTTTAACATTTCTAGCAAACGTAGGACACTGGGGTCCAAATGTGTTATTTACACAACTAAGGCGTTCCACAAGGCACCTATGTAAGTCCCCATCTTTTTCGGCAGTGTACTTTTTTTGTAATGTGATTTATGTAACTTAGGTGTTGCTGTAGCTTGTTTACTTCAGATGCTGTAGTAGTCTCTTGTTCAACTTCTTTAGTTATACTAGTAGTGTTCCATTTTAGGTACTCTCTTTTTCTTCATTTGGGCTGGTCATCCGGTGGCCTGTAAGTTCGGCTAAAAAAACCTTATGAGAGACCAACATCTTTTCAGAAGGTCCTTAAAAACAGCATAACCAAAACAATTTGGATAAATATCCCTTATGGAGGCAGCACGGTGACACAGGGGTTAGTGCATGTGCCTCACAATACAAAGGTTCTGAGTAGTCCTGAGTTCAATCCCGGGCTCGGGATCTTTCTGGGTGGAGTTTGCATGTTCTCCCCGTGACTGCGTGGGTTCCCTCCGAGTACTCCGGCTTCCTCCCACCTCCAAAGACATGCACCTTGGGATAGGTTGATTGGCAACACTAAATTGTCCCTAGTGTGTGAATGTGAGTGTGAATGTTGTCTGTCTATCTGTGTTGGCCCTGTGATGAGGGTGTACCCCGTCCAGGGTGTACCCCGCCTTACGCCCGAATGCAGCTGAGATTGGCTCCAGCACCCCCCGCGACCCCAAAAGGGACAAGCGGTAGAAAATGGATGGATGGATGGATCCCTTATGATCATTTTTTGACACGTGTTGTTCGTCCCAAATCGATTATGGTGTGGAAATGTCAGAAAATCTATTCCTTTTCTTCTTCCCTCCTTTGTAGCCAAGATAATGATGTTTTTTTGTTTTTTTTGTTTATTGAGTATGTCATAGTCAGCTCCACATCACACATATAGTACATGATATACATACTTACCTCCAGTGAACAGTCTTGTGCTCAATGGCAATATTATTATCTCACAAAAAAGAAAATACAATTTTAGGGATGTCCGATAATGGCTTTTTGCCGATATCTGATATTACGATATTGTCCAACTCTTTAATTACCGATACCGATATCAACCAATACCGATATCAACCGATAAATACAGTCGTGGAATTAACACATTATTATGCCTAATTTGGACAACCAGGTATGGTGAAGATAAGGTACTTAAAAAAAATAAAAAAAAATAAAATAAGATAAATAAATTAAAAACATTTTCTTGAATAAAAAAGAAAGTAAAACAATATAAAAACAGTTACATTGAAACTAGTAATTAATGAAAATTAATAAAATTAACTGTTAAATGTTAGTACTATTAGTGGACCAGCAGCACGCACAATCATGTGTGCTTACGGACTGTATCCCTTGCAGACTGTATTGATATATATTGATATATAATGTAGGAACCAGAATATTAATAACAGAAAGAAACAACCCTTTTGTGTGAACGAGTGTGAATGAGTGTAAATGGGGGAGGGAGGTTTTTTGGGTTGGTGCACTAATTGTAAGTGTATCTTGTGTTTTTATGTTGATTTAATAAAAAATAAAAAAAAAGGAAAAAAAACCCGATACCGATAATTTCCGATATTACATTTTAACGCATTTATCGGCCGATAATATCGGCAGGCCGATATTATCGGACATCTCTAGAAAATTTAATTAAGAAAATAAAATAAAATACAATTAAATTAAACATATCTAAAAAGGGTAATGGGAAGAAGTATAAACTTTTTGAATCCCCCCTTTTTTACATAGTTACTTTAACTAATATCCAGTTTCCTCTGAACCACATTTGATCACATTCACCTGGAACCACATAACTCAATTTGCCCAGAACAATGTGCTTACAATTCTCAATATATCATCATAAGTAAGTCATATAAGTCATTCATACCCATATTCAAAATAAGCTAGACCTCACTATACCGAACCAAAATATTAGATTTGTACAATTCCTTAAAATGCTCAATGTTTGAGCAGTGTTTGAGCTCATCACTCAGGCTGTTCCATATTTTCACCCCACAGACTGAGACACAAAAACTTTTCCTTGTGCTAAATGCAAAAGCGTGTTTATATTTTGTTGTTCCTCTGAGGTTATACCCCGCATCCCTTTCTATTAATAAACTTTGAATATTTTCAGGCAATTGATAACTTCTTGCTTTAAACATGATAGACCCTGTCAAATATTCTATTAAATCAGGAAATTTTAACAGTTTTGACCTTAAAAATAAGCTATTTGTGTGCTTCTTGAACCCCACATTATGGATAATTCTAAGTGCCCGTTTTTGTAAGATTTTTAAGGGGTGTATGTTGTTTTTATAATTATTTACCCAAACTTCTGCACAGTAACTTAAGTGAGGATAAATGAGTGAATAGTAGATGTTTCGAGGGTGTTTAAGGCCCATCGCTACACACTCATCTGGGTACTGACGGTACACTGTGTTTTGCAATACAGTAAGCACACACTGAATGTGCAAAAGTTATTCAATATATCCTTGTGTAACATTTGTCTTTAAAAAGAAAGGCTTGTCCTCATTTTATAATTTTTCTGTTTTGAACTTGCAACTCTTTATGCTGCCTGGGTTGATATACAATTTAACATACACAGCGAAGCCACAATAAACAACTGTAAGTATCTTGGTGTGAGGTTGGGGTAAACCGGACTCCTTAAAGGCCTACTGAAATGTGATTTTCTTAATTAAACGGGGATAGCAGGTCCATTCTATGTGTCATACTTGATCATTTCGCGATATTGCCATATTTTTGCTGAAAGGATTTAGTAGAGAACATCGACGATAAAGTTTGCAACTTTTGTTCGCTGATAAAAAAGCCTTGCCTGTACCGGAAGTAGCAGACGATGTGCGTGTGACGTCACAGGTTGTGGAGCTCCTCACATCTGCACATTGTTTACAATCATGGCCACCAGCAGCGAGAGCGATTCGGACCGAGAAAGCGACGATTTCCCCATTACTTTGAGCGAGGATGAAAGATTTGTGGATGAGGAAAGTGAGAGTGAAGGACTAGAGGGCAGTGGGAGCAATTCAGATAGGGAAGATGCTGTGAGAGGCGGGTGGGACCTGATATTCAGCTGGGAATGACTAAAACAGTAAATAAACACAAGACATATATATACTCTATTAGCCACAACACAACCACGCTTATATTTAATATGCCACAAATTAATCCCGCATAACAAACACCTCCCCCCTCCCGTCCATATAACCCGCCAATACAACTCAAACACCTGCACAACACACTCAATCCCACAGCCCAAAGTACCGTTCACCTCCCCAAAGTTCATACAGCACATATATTTCCCTAAAGTCCCCAAAGTTACGTACGTGACATGCACATAGCGGCACGCACGTACGGGCAAGCGATGAAATGTTTGGAAGCCGCAGCTGCATGCTTACTCACGGTACCGCGTCTACGCATCCAACTCAAAGTCCTCCTGGTAAGAGTCTCTGTTGTCCCAGTTCTTGACTGTCATCTTCCGGGAATGTAAACAATGAAACACCGGCTGTGTTTGTGTTGCTGCAGTCGGCCACAATACACCGCTTCCCACCTACAGCTTTCTGCTTTGCTGTCTCCATTGTTCATTGAACAAATTGCAAAAGATTCACCAACACAGATGTCCAGAATACTGTGGAATTTTGCGATGAAAACAGACGACTTAATAGCTGGCCACCATGCTGTCCCAAAATGTCCTCTACAATCCGTGACGTCACGCGCTGACGTCATCATACCGAGACGTTTTCAGCAGGATATTTCGCGCAAAATTTAAAATTACACTTTAGTAAGCTAACCCGGCCGTATTGGCATGTGTTACAATGTTAAGATTTCATCATTGATATATAAACTATCAGACTGCGTGGTCGGTAGTAGTGGGTTTCAGTAGGTCTTTAATGCCTGTAAAGGAAACGGTGGAATCTTGGTTGCCCATTGTCTTAGGCTCCTGTATTGTACATACTTGGATGTGATATTTAACCCAACCATGGCACAATAGCCAGCGGAGATTCTGTAAAGTTTACAATCCTGTAAAAACACCACTATTGATTTTGCCTAGGGACAAATGTTAACTAAAATTCTGAAAGGTTATAGCTATTATTTAAGAGAATGATACATTATCAAATGTTTGTTTCTTGTCCTCTTGAATGATTGATTACAGCTTTGAAGGAAAGTATAAAAAACGAGGAACTGTGATGTGGAATGGATGTAGTTGGGTACACAATGTATGTAAAGAATGCCATGTATGTAAATGCAATTTTTCATCTGCTTCATATTTTGTATTGATCGTGAATTAAAGTAAAGTTCTAAAGTAAGTAGTTTGAAAATCAAAATAACACAAAGAAAAATAAATAATTTCAAACATCAAACTGTTCGTGGGAGTATTAAAGATAAGGGTTGTTTTTGCTGAAGGATTTTCATAGTCGGATGAGGTTTGTTTGATTTTGCCCATTGACGAAGATCAGTCGAATCTATGGCTTTTTTTTTTTAAAGATATACATTTTGATGATATGTCCTAGTGCATACTGATTGGTCACTCAATGTCAACAACATCACATGGATGTAGATCTAGCCGCTATACATTGATTCTCCCAAAGTTGATGAAAGGAACTTATGAAAATAACAGTCTTTTACAACCCCAAATAAGCTAAACCACCATAAACACGATAGAGATTAGAAAGTTTAGTGAGGTCCTCTGCTCTAGCGCACGGACACGAAGACATCAAACATAAATAAAGAGAGGAAATAACGTAATGACGACGTTTGTGTTGTGAACCTGTGGAAACATCACTACCTATGCCCATGGCCGTAACTGAGGACACTGAGGTCGTATCCTCTGTATTTTTTTAGGTGACAAAAGGATGACAATATGACTGACTATAAATATACTTTGTCTTGGTAAAGCACAGGGGTCGGCGACCCAAAACATTGAAAGAGGCATATTGGACCAAATATACAGAAAAAAAAATCTGTCTGGAGCCGCAAAAAATTAAAAGCCTTATATAAGTGTTGTAATGAAGGCAACACATGAAGTAAGTGTCTATATTAGCTATAATTGCCTACTCCCGGCCGAGTCATACCAAAGACTATAAAAATGGGACCCATAACCTCCCTGCTTGACACTCAGCATCAAGGGTTGGAATTGGTGGTTAAATCACCAAAAATGATACCCGGGCGCGGCCTCCGCTGCTGCTCGCTGCTGCTCGCTGCTGCTCGCTGCTCCCTTCACCTCCCAAGGGGTGATCAAGGGTGATGGGTCAAATGCAGAGAATAATTTCGCCACACCTAGTGTGCGTGTGACAATCATTGGTACTTTAACTTTAACTTATCAAAGGCTGACGCAAATCTTTGTTGACCGAAATGTTTAATTTTTATTTTTATTCTACACATTTTTGCAACGTTGGAAATCGTTAGTAAAATGAAGGCTTCTCACAGAATGAGATAAGTTCTGGAAAATTACTGGCTCAGAATGGCCAAAGGTATAGATGTGTGTCCAAGTTAAAGAAAACGACCGGCTGTCTTCTTCTAATGGATTTATTACAATCTTTGCAAGCTGGGTAACGTTTGCTGTGGTCTGGAACAACATGGCACACAGCCAACACAGAAATGCAGGCAATATTACACACAGATAATGTGTCATAAGACATGCAAATATAAATTAAATAGACAGAGGACATAAGTAAACAAAATTAAATAAGGCATAATGATGCATTATGGACATACAGCTAGCCTATTTAGCATGTTAGCACCGATTAGCTTGCAGTCATGGATTGACCAAATCTGCCTGATAAGCACTCCAGCAAATCAATAAAATCAACAAAACTCACCTTTGTGCATTCACGCACAGCATAAAACATTTGGTGGACAAAATGAGACCAAGAAGGAGTGGCATAAAACATGTCTTTCTGTGGCAGCATCGGAGAAAGTTGTACATGTAAACAAACTACGATGAGTTCAAGGATCGCTGAAATTGCTAGGACAAAACGGTGCTTGCCAAATACTCTCATCAGTGAAGCATGTATAATATAAACAGTGGGATTTCTAACAATTAGGAAGGTTTGTGTCCTGTTTGTTTTTTTACAGAAAATATATTAAAATAAAAATATATATATTTTCTTAATCTTTTTCCATTTTCACACTAAATAGCCCCAATGCAGCTCTAGAGCTGTGGGTTGCTGAACCCTGGTCTATGACATTGTATGCACTGTACATCACCATGGGTAGATCATCCTCAATATCATCAATATATGATCCTTGGTCATGCACAGCGAGCTACAACCCCAGCTACACATAACGCAAAGAAGTCCACTTTTCCTTTAAACATTATCCAATCCGAAATGCGCTGTCAACATAACGTTAACATTAAATCATACTGATGCAACTAATGTTGGTTTCACCTGATTGACATTGATGTGAAACTCTGTCGGTATAATGACGTCGTTGTGTCAGTCAGGTGCCACCCCGTCCTAAATACAGAACACGCGCTATGCGTAGGGCTTCACGATCAGTGGAGGTGGGGCATTTTGCCTGAAGAAGCACATTAAAATGTAAATTATTGAATGACAAGGCGCTTCATATACAATTTTACCCCATACATATTCCTGGCCATGTCATGCACTGTCACTGATTAGAATATGAAAAAAAAATCCTCCTTTATTTCCGGTGGCTCCGTGGTGGATGTCATTAGTACTTGCAGTGCAAAGCAGATCTTGGGTTCGGTTGTTAAAATGGTTTAATATGCTAAACTTAAGGGAATCAATAAAAAAGTGGACTGTTACAAAATCATGCTGATTATCAAATATGTTAGATGAGTCAATATAATATGTCAATTAAAGCGTTTGTTATTCTGGAAATACATTGTGTTGCTCAAGGTAATATGATTTATATGGTGCTGGTATACCCATGATTTCAGCCTTCAAAGTTCCTCTTGGACAACCAATTTGTGACCTCGGTATTTGTCCAATCCTGGTTACTATGCCGAGGAGAGCTACACCTCTGGTTGCGAGAATGCACATTCCCAATGTCGAAAAATGCTCCCAACATTCTTGATTCTTCTGTAAAGACAAATATATTTTATAGAGTAAGAGATGTGGGAGGCTTAAACACCTCAAACTTTTAGACACACCACAGCAGGAAGTAACGACAGCTCTGAAAAAGTCTGAAGTGACAGCCCAAATTGTAAGTACCAGTTATCTCTTATCTTCTAAAATCTGTTTGTCTGCACACCAGAATCATGTACTATTTTACTATAGTTTGTCGCTACATCTAAAAGTGCAAGTTGAAACTCTACTATGCAAAGCCAAAGCCATTTATCAACAACACCCAGAAACGCCGCCGGCTTCGCTGGGCCCAAGATCATCTAAGATGGACTGATGCAAAGTGGAAAAGTGTTCTGTGGTCTGACGAGTCAACATTTCAAATTGTTTTGGAAACTGTAGACGTCGTGTCCTCCGGAACAAAGAGGAAAATAACCATCCGGATTGTTGTAGGCGCATACTTCAAAAGCCAGCATCTGTGATGGTATGGGGGTGTATTAGTGCCCAAGGCATGGGTATCTTACACATCTGTGAAGGCACCATTAATGCTGTAAGGTACATACAGGTTTTGGAGCAACATATGTTGCCATCCAACATATGTATCATGGACGCCCCTGCTTATTTCAGCAAGACAATGCCAAGCCACGTGTTACAACAGCATGGCTTCATAGTAAAAGAGTGCGAGTGCCATGTAGTCCAGACCTGTCTCCAATTGAAAATGTGTGGCGCAATAGAATCAGAATCAGAATCAGAATCAGCTTTATTGTCATTACGCAAGGTAACGAGATTGAGGCCATTCCATACAGTGCAATGTGTGCATGCTAGAAAAACAATGTGCAAATATATAAAAATATAACAAATGTAGAAGTGCAATGAATATGATGTGAAATGAATATATATACATGAAAAAAAACAAAAACAAAAACAAAAACAGGGTGGTTGGTGGAATGGGTTATTGCACCGAAGAGAAGGCAGTTATGAGGGACAATGGGGCAGTCCGTTCAGGATGGTTATGGCCCTGGGGAAGAAGCTGTTCTTTAGTCTGTTTGTTTTGGTTTTAATGCACCTGTAGCATATGAAGCCTAAAATACCACAACGGAGACCCCGGACTGTTGAACAACTTAAGCTGTACATCAAGCAAGAATGGGAAATAATTCCACCTGAAAAGCTTCAAAAATTGGTCTCCTCAGATCCCAAACGTTTACTGAGTGTTGTTAAAGGGAAAGGCCATGTAACACAGTGGTAAAAATGCCCCTGTGCTAACTTTTTTGCAATGGGTTGCTGCTATTAAATTCTAAGTTAATGATTATTTGCAAAAAAAAAAAAAAAAGTTCCTCAGTTCGAACATTCAATATCTTGTCTTTGCAGTCTATTAAATTGAATATAAGTTGAAAAGGATTTGCAAATCATTGTATTCTGTTTTTATTTACGAATTACACAATGTGCCAAGTTCACTGGTTTTGGGTTTTGTATTTTACTGATTATAAAACCACGAGGAAAGGTCACTTTACACTTTAGACCGACCAAACACACTCGAAGGGCGTGGAGGTAACTGTTTTTAGTATGTGTCTTTATTCATGCTTGAACAATACACACACCTGCAGCTAGGTGGCAGCAGACTCAACCAGTGGCCATTCTAATCGAATAAGTACTGTACGCAGGAAGCTGACGGAGGAGACATAGAGAAGTTTGTGACAGGAATGAAAAACAAATGGGAAGGAAAATAAATGAGGATAACCAGAATAAAAATATTCATAAATACATCAAATTATTCATAACCAGGCTTGGGTTTGCTGTAAATGCAATTGGAAATGAAGTAAGATTAGTGTTTGTTTTATAGCAAAGAAAAATCTCACGCAATTAGCATAAAAATCAGAAACATACTTTTTAGAGGGACATTGATTTCATTTTGATTTTATAGACGGATAAACTTGTTTTGTTGTTGTTTTTTGTGTGGTCATATCTTTTAGGTATGTTTTATCATTGTTACAGTTGAAACTCTTGGTTTGAAACTCACATGGTGTACTTTAAAATAGTTTGTTGCCCTGATCAATCAATCAAAGTGTATTTATATAGCCTTTAATCACAAGTGTCTCAAAGGGCTGCACAAGCCACAACGGCATCCTCGGCTCAGATCCCACATCAGGGCAAGGAAAAACTCAACCTAATGAGATACAATGAGAAACCTTGGAGGGGACCGCCCTGGACGTCGAGTGGATCTAGTTAATAGTGTGAGAGTCTAGTCCGTAGTGGGGCCAGCAGGGGATCATTGTGAGTGGAGACAAGTCAGCAGCGCAGAGACGTCCCCAACTGATGCACACAGGATTGGTCCACCCCGGGTCCCGACTTTGAACAGCTAGCGCGACATCTATGGTCACCTAATAACCTCTCCACGCAGGAGAGGAGGGTAGAGCAGAAAAAAGACGGCAGATCAACTGGTCCAAAAGGGGGGTCTGATGAAGTCCGGATGGTTGTAGCATGATGTGGTTGATTAAAAGTCCATTAAGACATGTTGTAAATGTCATGATCTGTGGTCTGAATCATCTTTTTTGTTATGTTCTGTTAGTTTAAGACTCCATAGTTCCCGTTTTTGTGCATCCTTGTTTGTTCTAGTTTCCATGACGACTGATTTTCACCTGCCTCTTGCGTTCGGGACACACCTGTTTCTAATCAGGAGACCATTATTTAAGCCTGTCTTTGCCACTTAGTCGGCCTGGCGTCATTGCTTGTTTTCATGCATTACCATAGTTCAGGGGTCTGCAACCTGCGGCTCCAGAGCCGCATGCGACTCTTTAGTGCCGCCCTAGTGGCTCCCTGGAACTTTTTCAAAAATGTATGAAAAAAGAAAAAGACGGGGGAAGGGGAGGGGGGAATATATTTTTGTTTTAATAGGGTTTCTGTAGGAGGACAACATGACACAAACCTCCCTAATTGTTACAAATCCCATTGTTTTTATTAAACAAGCTTCTCTGATGAGAATATTTGGCGAGCGCTGTTTTGTCCTTCTAATTTTGGTGGTCTTTGAACTCACCGTAGTTTGTTTACATGTATAACTTTCTTCAACGATGCCAGAGAAAGACGTGTTTTATGCCACTCATTCTTTGTCTCATTTTGTCCACCAAATGTTTTATGCTGTGCGTGAATGCACAAAGGTGAACTTCGTTGATGTTATTGACTTGCATGGAGCTCTTATCAAGCATATTTGGTCATGACTGCAAGCTAATCGATGCGAACATGCTATTTAGGCTACCTTTATGTATGTATTGCATCATTATGCTTCACTTGTAGGTATATTTGAGCTCATTTGATTTCCTATGTCCTCTGTGTATTTAATTTATATCTGCATTTCTCATGACACATTATCTGTATGTAATATTGGCTGCATTTCAGATTGTGTGCCATGTTGTTCCAGACCACAGCAAACGTAACCCAGCTTGCATATATTGTTATAAATCCATTAGTAGAAGACAGCCCGCCATTTCCTTTAACTTGGACACACACATCTATACCTTTGGCCATTCTGAGCCAGTAATTTCCAGGAATGATCTCTCCTTCTAAGAAGCCTGCATTTGATTAATGTTTCCCGATGTCAAAATTTGTGTCAGCGAAGATTTGTGTCAGCCTCCGACACAGTCATTTTGATAGTAGGCTAATTTAGCTAATATAGACACTTACATCATGTGTTGCCTTCATTATATCACTTATAAAATGCTTTTTATATTTTGCGGCTCCAGACAGATTTTTTTTTTTGTATTTTTGGTCCAATATGGCTCTTTCAACGCTTTGGGTTGCCGACCCCTGCCATAGTTCATGCTGCTCGTTTCAGGTCTGATTCCTTGGTTATGCTAGTTGTCATGCCACAGTTTCATGTTTGTTCTTGCTATGCCATAGTTTATTCTAAGTGTTAACGTCTATATTTTCTGCGTTAAGTTTTTTGTTCTTTAGCCTCTCGTGAGTACGGCACGCTTTCCTTTTGTTTTTGTCTTTTGTAATGTGTAGGATTTTGAATAATTAAATATGTTCTTACCTTCACGCCTTGTCCGAAATAGTCCAATTGCATCCCGGGAGAACAATCCTCGCAGTAAGCTGCAAACCCCCCCCCCGTTATGACAGTAAATGTTAAAAGCATTGCAATCAAAGAAGAGAGTGCCTTCATTTTTTTGTTTGTTGCAATTTTGTGTTCCTACTATATATAGCACCTTGTTTTTGATGACCAACTCTTTTCACCAACTGCTTTATGAGCGCTGCATCAGTAAAGAAAAAAAGGCTCATACAATGTTGCCCACTACACAGCAAGGTGCACATTGTGCACAAAAACAAAATGTTAAAAAGTCATATACTGTGACAAAGACATGCACCTGGGGATAGGTTGATTGGCAACACTAAATTGGCCCTAGTGTGTGAATGTGAGTGAGAATGTTGTCTGTCTATCTGTGGATGGATGGATGGAGAACCAACTGTAAATACAGGAAACCTCCAGTAGGCAGAAAAACATGCAAGCAGCATGAACTCTACATGACGCATGAACAAAATGCAACACTTACTGCAAAATGATGCACCAGCCTCGACTGAGAAGCGAGGCTAGCAAATAAACTCTTCTGATTAGTGATCAGAGGCAGTGGAGTCTCCTGATCACTAAACAGAGGCATGTGCGTAGCTAAGTGCTCAAAACCAAAAAATTGCAGCCTAGGAGAGGGAGAGCGCTGAAACAGAAAACTAGCAAACAGAGGAAAAACACAAGGAAATAATATACAAAGCTTGACTTGTCATGGCAGGTCATGATTTTTTTGAAAGGGAATATGCTGATGAAGCTGACTATCAATGCTTCTGTCTGAAGCCTGCCAGGCCAGTTCTGTTCCAGAGGCAAACCCTTCCCTGATTTCACTCAGCAATCAGTCCTTCTCAAGCCCTGCTGTTGCTATTCTGCTCACAAGACTGCTCCTATGCTGCCCTGGCTCACTAGTCTGATGATCCTTTGCCGGTTACTGCAAGTGAGTATTTACTTTCAACCTGCATCCAGCTATACTTTTTCTCTAACCCATTTGGACTTTGAGTTTTTTGGCTTTTTTCTCACGTGTGCGCTTCTTTTGTTAACACATACTAATTGCATTGACTGAGGCTCTGCGTGCATTAAGCCGGATAACTCCTTAATTAAATAATTATTTAGCCTAAGGCCTGTGTCAGCCACACTAACCCAACGTTTAAGGTTCCCCTCCTTGGATATTTTTTTACATGGGTAAGTGTGCCGTGTATTTCTTCAATCTCTGGCTCTTAGCTTTGTATGGACTCATTGATCGTTTACAAACTGAGTTCGGAGAAGAAGTGACGCTTCATAACTGACGCTTGTGGAAATCACACATGAATACCTTAAAAGAAGGAAATGAGCTATTTTGGATACAACGCATCTCAGACGGCAACATAGTAATGTTGAGCAATGGTTTTGGATAAGGCCTGGAAGAACGGCAGCCTGGTTGGATATGTTTATCAACGAGTGTGTTTTGCCCAGAAACGGCAAGAGAACTTTCGAATGTCCAGGTCAGCTGTGATTCTACTTAGCAAAAAACTTTGTCCATTTGTCGAAAGGGCGACAACGAGGATGCGGGCTCCCGTACTACGAGTACTACGGAAAACAGCGAATGCATTTTGACTGGTTCATCAGTTATTGTCCACGATGTATGTCGAGTGATTACTCAACGTTTAGTTTTGTGCTCCATAACTATTGTGAAGCCATGAAGTGGTTGCGGCCGTCAAGTACGACCGCCAATTTCAGCTTACAAGCCGTGTCCTGACCAGATATCTAGATCCCTAGAATGTGTCATGATGTGGAGGTGACGAACCCCAAGATGCAGAGATGACAGGCGGTGTACAAGAAAACATGGTTTTAATGTTCAAAAAAGGGTGAAAACAAAAAGGCGCACAAGGAGAAGGTACAACTTAACGCAGGAAACAAAAGCTCATCTGGCTCCTCTCGATGTGGAGGAGCAGCGGCTTTACTTTGAGCTCCCCCCGGATGACAGAGCTTCTCACCCTATCTCTAAGGGAGAGCCCCGCCACCCGGCGGAGGAAATTCATTTCGGCCGCTTGTACCCGTGATCTTGTCCTTTCGGTCATAACCCAAAGCTCATGACCATAGGTGAGGATGGAAACGTAGATCGACCGCTAAATTGAGAGCTTTGCCTTCCGGCTCAGCTCCTTCTTCACCACAACGGATCGATACAGCGTCTGCATTACTGAAGATGCCGCAACGATCCGCCTGTCGATCTCACGATCCACTCTTCCCCCACTCGTGAACAAGACTCCTAGGTACTTGAACTCCTCCACTTGGGGCAGGGTCTCCTCCCCAACCCGGAGATGGCACTCCACCCTTTTCCGGGCGAGAACCATGGACTCGGACTTGGAGGTGCTGATTCTCATCCCAGTCGCTTCACACTCGGTTGCGAACTGATCCAGCGAGAGCTGAAGATCCTGGCCAGATGAAGCCATCAGGACCACATCATCCGCAAAAAGCAGAGACCTAATCCTGCAGCCACCAAACCGGATCCCCTCAACGCCTTGACTGCGCCTAGAAATTCTGTCCATAAAAGTAATGAACAGAATCGGTGGCAAAGGGCAGCCTTGGCGGAGTCCAACCCTCACTGGAAACGTGTCCGATTTACTGCCGGCAATGCGGACCAAGCTCTGACACTGATCATACAGGGAGCGGACAGCCACAATCAGACAGTCCGATACCCCATACTCTCTGAGCACTCCCCACAGGACCTCCCGAGGGACACGGTCGAATGCCTTCTCCAAGTCCACAAAGCACATGTAGACTGGTTGGGCAAACTCCCATGGACCCTCAAGGACCCTGCCGAGAGTATAGAGCTGGTCCACAGTTCCACGACCAGGACGAAAACCACACTGTTCCTTCTGAATCCAAGGTTCGACTATCCGGCGTAGCCTCCTCTCCAGTACACCTGAATAAACCTTACCGGGAAGGCTGAGGAGTGTGATCCCACGATAGTTAGAACACACCCTCCGGTTCCCCTTCTTAAAGAGAGGAAACACCACCCCGGTCTGCCAATTCAGAGGTACCGCCCCCGATGTCCACGCGATACTGCAGAGTCTTGTCAACCAAGACAGCCCCACAGCATCCAGAGCCTTAAGGAACTCGGGGCGGATCTCATCCACCCCCGGGGCCTTGCCACCGAGGAGTTTTTTAACTACCTCAGCAACCTCAGCCCCAGAAATAGGAGAGCCCACCACAGATTCCCCAGGCACTGCTTCCTCATAGGAAGACGTGTTGGTGGGATTGAGGAGGTCTTCGAAGTATTCCCCTCACCGATACACAACATCCGCAGTCGAGGTCAGCAGAACACCATCAGCACCATATACGGTGTCGACAGTGCACTGCTTCCCCTTCCTGAGGCGGCGGATGGTGGTCCAGAATCGCTTCGAAGCCGTCCGGAAGTCGTTTTCCATGGCTTCCCCGAACTCCTCCCATGTCCGAGTTTTTGCCTTTGCGACCGCTGAAGCCGCACACCGCTTGGCCTGTCGGTACCTGTCCGCCGGCTCCGGAGTCCTATGAGCCAAAAGAACCCGATAGGACTCCTTCTTCAGCTTGACGGCATCCCTCACCGCCGGTGTCCACCAACGGGTTCTAGGATTACCGCCACGACAGGCACCAATTACCTTGCGGCCACAGCTCCAATCAGCCGCCTCGACAATAGAGGCGCGGAACATGGTCCACTCGGACTCAATGTCTAGCACCTCCCTCGTGACATGTTCAAAGTTCTTCCGGAGGTGGGAATTGAAACTCTCTCTGACAGGAGACTCTGCCAGACGTTCCCAGCAGACCCTCACAATGCGTTTGGGCCTGCCAGGTCTGTCCGGCATCCTCCCCCACCATCGCAGTCAACTCACCACCAGGTGGTGATCGGTAGAAAGCTCCGCCCCTCTTTTCACCCGGGTGTCCAAAACATGAGGCCGCAAATCCGATGACACAACTACAAAGTCGATCATGGAACTGCGGCCTAGGGTGTCCTGGTGCCAAGTGCACATATGGACACCCTTATGTTTGAACATAGTGTTTGTTATCGACAATCTGTGACGAGCACAAAAGTCCAATAACAAAACACCACTTGGGTTCAGATCCGGGCGGCCATTCTTCCCAATCACGCCTCTCCAGGTTTCACTGTCATTGCCAACATGAGCATTGAAGTCACCCAGTAGGATGAGGAAATCACCCGGGGGAGCACTTTCCAGTACTCCCTCGAGTGCATCCAAAAAGGGTGGGTACTCTGAACTGCTGTTTGGTGCGTAAGCACAAACAATAGTCAGGACCCATCCCCCACCCGAAGGCTGAGGGAGGCTACCCTCTCGTCCACCGGGTTGAACTCCAACGTGCAGGCTTTGAGCCGGGGGGCAACAAGAATTGCTACCCCAGCTCGTCGCCTCCCACTGCGTGCAACGCCAGTGTGGAAGAGAGTCCAACCCCTCTCGAGAGAACTGGTTCCAGAGCCCTTGCTGTGCGTCGAGGTGAGTCCGACTATCAAATCAAATCAAATCAACTTTATTTATAAAGCACATTTAAAATATCTAGCCGGAACTTCTCTACCTCGCGCACTAGCTCAGGCTCCTTCTCCCCCAGCAAGGTGACGTTCCACGTCCCAAGAGCTAGCTTATGTAGCCGAGGATCGAACCGCCAAGTGCCCTGCCTTCGGCTGCCGCCCAGCTCACAATGCACCCAACCTCTATGGCCCCTCCCATGAGTGGTGAGCCCATTGGAGGAGTGACCCACGTTTCCTCTTCGGGCTGTGCCCGGCCGGGCCCCATGGGGACAGGCCCGGCCACCAGGCGCTCGCCATCGTGCCCCAACTCCGGGCCTGGCTCCAGAGGGGGGCCCCGGTGAAATCTGAGTCTTTGTTGTTTCATTCCCATAGAAGTCTTCGAGCTGCTCTTTGTCTGATCCCTCACCTAGGACCTGTTTGTCTTGGGAGACCCTACCAGGGGGCATGAAAGCCCCCGGACAACATAGCTCCTAGGATCATTGGGACACGCAAACTCCTCTACCACGGTAAGGTGGCAGCTCAGAGAGGAGGATAACTCCTTAATTAAAAAATTGTTTAATTAAGGAGTTAGCTAGTCACAGGAAGTGGTAAAGAAGCTCCGTCTTACATGTTCCCTCCGACCCAAAGAGCTCCACCACCTCACCTGGCAGGGGCCCTCTATCGTCAGGGAACAGTCGAGGTTCGATGTCGCGCATGGTGTAATTATATATGTATAAGAAACAGTGAGTCCACAGCATACAACAAACAATACTCCAGCACTGACTGGAGGACAAGGCAGGTTTAAATAATGCCTCTGATTAGTGCTCGGGCAGCAGGTAAGCGGGCGAACACTAATCAGAGGCAGGTGGAAATAATAAATAACCATGGTAACTAAAACAAACAAGGGTGCACAAAAAAAGGGAACTATGAAGTCCAAAACTAACAGAACATAATACATGATCCGGGACATGGATCATGACAGATTGATTGTTGTAAAAGGTTATTTATCACATTGTTTACTTTCACACGTCCATTAAAGATATGATTCATGTATGGTGGCTCAGGTGTATTCACTACAATAGTCTTAACAGTTGCTGATGGTGAGGCAAGCAAGGTTTACTGATAGAGATGCCGATAAATGCTGTAAAATTTAATATTGGAAATTATCGGTTTCAACCCCCCGATTTTCCAAGGAGACTCCCGAATTTCAGTGCCCCTCCCAAAAATCTCCCGGGGCAACCATTCTCCTGAATTTCTCCCGATTTCCACCCGGCCAACATTATTGAGGGCGTGCCTTAAAGGCACTGCCTTTAACGTCCTCTACAACCTGTCGTCACGTCCGCTTTTCCTCCATACAAACAGCGTGCCGGCCCTGTCACATAATATATGCGGCTTTTACAAACACATAAGTGAATGCAATGCATACTTGATCAGTAGCCATACAGGTCACACTGAGGGTGGCCGTATAAACAACTTTAACACTTTTGCAAATATGCAGCAAACTGTGAACCCACACCAAACTAGAATGACAAACACATTTCGGGAGAACATCTGCACCGTAACACAACATAGCCCCCCCCCCCCCCATCTCCCGAATTCGGAGGTCTCAAGGTTGGCAAGTTTGCTCTAGTATACTCTGGACTGAAGCTGTGTGCCTTCATTGTTTTTGTAGCTGTTGTTTTGAGGCATGTTAAAAAAAATAATGCGACTTCAATAATAAATATGGCACTGCCATGTTGGCACTTTTTTCCATAACTGAAGTTGAAGTTGTTCTCTTATTTGGAAAACCTTGTTTTTGATTGATTGATTGAAACATGTATTAGTAGATTGCACAGTGAAGTACACATTCCGTACAATTGACCACTAAATGGTAACACCCGAATAAGTTTATCAACTTGTTTAAGTCGGGGTCCACGTTAATCAATTCATGGTAAAGTTACATTGTTTAATGCATCCAGCGGGGCATCACAACAAAATTAGGCATAATAATGTGTTAATTCCACCACTGTATATATCGGTATCGGTTGATATCGCAATCGGTAATTAAGAGTTGGACAATATCGGAATATCGGATATCGGCAAAAAAGCCATTATCGGACATCTTTATTTACCGATAAAAGAAAGGTGCCAATAGTCTACATTGAAACACAGTTTTAGGATTCACTTCCAGGTCAGATGTGATTATGACGCGTGCATATTTTTTTCCGCGCATGCATACTCGGTCAAAATGCGCCGGCGGACGGAGAGGGGAGGGGGTCTTAAACAATGGCATTGTGTGGACAAGGATAAGGTTAGTTGCTCCTGATGGGTGCTGGTTAGCGCCTTGCATGGCAGCTCCCTCCATCAGTGTGTGAATGTGTGTGTGAATGGGTAAATGTGGAAGTAGTGTCAAAGCGCTTTGAGTACCTTGAAGGTAGAAAAGCGCTATACAAGTACAACCCATAGTTGGGATATAGCCTGGATAACCTTAGCCATTTTAGTGTAGAAGGGGCCTGAGTCTCTGCTTTAAAGGGGAACATTATCACCAGACCTATGTAAGCGTCAATATATACCTTGATGTTGCAGAAAAAAGACCACATATTTTTTTAACCGATTTCCGAACTCTAAATGGGTGAATTTTGGCGAATTAAACGCCTTTCTAATATTCGTTCTCGGAGCGATGACGTCACAACGTGACGTCACATCGGGAAGCAATCCGCCATTTTCTCAAACACCGAGTCAAATCAGCTCTGTTATTTTCCGTTTTTTCGACTGTTTTCCGGACCTTGGAGACATCATGCCTCGTCGGTGTGTTGTCGGAGGGTGTAACAACACGAACAGGGACGGATTCAAGTTGCACCAGTGGCCCAAAGATGCGAAAGTGGCAAGAAATTGGACGTTTGTTCCGGACACTTTACCGACGAAAGCTATGCTACGACAGAGATGGCAAAAATGTGTGGATATCCTGCGACACTCAAAGCAGATGCATTTCCAACGATAAAGTCAAAGAAATCTGCCGCCAGACCCCCATTGAATCTGCCGGAGTGTGTGAGCAATTCAGGGACAAAGGACCTCGCTAGCACGGCAAGCAATGGCGGCAGTTTGTTCCCGCAGACGAGCGAGCTAAACCCCCCTGGATGTCTTGGCTCACACCGTCCCGAAGATGATCAAGAGAAGAATATCGACCCTAGCTTCCCTGGCCTGCTGACATGAGGGTATGTCTACAGAATATATTAATTGATGAAAATTGGGCTGTCTGCACTCTCAAAGTGCATGTTGTTGCCAAATGTATTTCATATGCTGTAAACCTAGTTCATAGTTGTTAGTTTCCTTTAATGCCAAACAAACACATGCCAATCGTTGGTTAGAAGGCGATCGCCGAATTCGTCCTCGCTTTCTCCCGTGTCGCCGATATGGCTCAATAGCTTCAGTTTCTTCTTCAATTTCGTTTTCGCTACCTGCCTCCACACTACAACCATCCGTTTCAATACATTCGTAATCTGTTGAATCGCTTAAGCCGCTGAAATCCGAGCTAATGTCGCTATAGCTTGCTGTTCTTTCCGCCAAGTTTGTTTGTGTTGGCTTCACTATGTGACGTCACAGGAAAATGGACGAGTGTTTATAACGATGGTTAAAATCAGGCACTTTGAAGCTTTTTTTAGGGATATTGCGTGATGGGTAAAATTTTGAAAAAAACTTCGAAAAATATAATAAGCCACTGGGAACTGATTTTTAATGGTTTTAACAATTCTGAAATTTTGATAATGTTCCCCTTTAAGGTCCAAATACACTGCTATATATATGTATTTATATGTCCTGGGCATGACGTTAAAGTGCATCCGGCAGTGGAGACTCCTCTATGGGGTCTTGGGGCACTAGGAGGTTAACCCCTTTACTACTGTTACCCCAGGTGGCCCTTGGCAAAGGCCTAGTACCTGACTGCCCCCTAGCCAGGGATACGGTGAAGACCTCAACGGCGGAGCGGGCGGAAGACGGTAGATGTATGAACCACCACAACGGCTGCGATGGCGGAAGAAGGCACCCCCACATCCATGTGGGCCCAGTTATGGGGAAATAACAACCCAAGACCTCAACGGTGGAACAGGCGGAGGATGACTGCTAACCCTGTGGAGCGTTACAACGACTGGGATGGCGGATGAAGGCTGCGGAAGAAAAGGGTCCCCAGTCGTATTGGACTCCATGCCACTGGACCCTGACCCGGATCTGTCAAGGATCGTGTGGTGACTGTCTGTGCACCAGTCTCCCCACGTTAAACAAAGTCACGCACAGGCATCCTCCATAAAGGGATACTCCCCTACCAGGAGGATTGTCATACTCGTTCGAGTGACCGCCGATTATAATGACATTGCTATACCGGCTCTTAACAGAAGTGATGTTTAAATGTGACTGTGATAAATCTAGAAAAAAGCAGATCCCAACTTTTTTCTCTGGTTTGTGTTTTTTTCAATGTTAGAAATTGAGTTTCAAAACATAATCTTTCACATCATCAGCACATTTTATTAATCTATTTTGATGTATACAGCATGTTGGTGGCAGCAGCTAATACGGTAATTTGTATGGATATACCAGGTATCAGATTCTCAATAGTATTTCATTTTGGGGAAATGGGGAGGGAGGTGAAAACAGTAGGGAACTACTGACTTAAAGGGGAACTGCACTTTTCTGGGAATTTTGCCTGGCATTCACAATCCTTATAAGAGACAAGAAGACAAAAGGTTTCATTTTCATTCTAGCTAGCAATTCAGCCAATGGAAGCAATCCATTCTTCCTCTGAATCACTTTGAAAATGCATCCATAAACCGCCAACAATACTTAAAGGCCTACTGAAACCCACTACTACCGACCACGCAGTCTGATAGTTTATATATCAATGATGAAATCTTAACATTGCAACACATGCCAATACGGCCGGGTTAGCTTACTAAAGTGCAATTTTAAATTTTGCGCGAAATATCCTGCTGAAAACGTCTCGGTATGATGACGTCTGCGCGTGACGTCACGGATTGTAGAGGACATTTTGGGACAGCATGGTGGCCAGCTTATAAGTCGTCTGTTTTCATCGCAAAATTCCACAGTATTCTGGACATCTGTGTTGGTGAATCTTTTGCAATTTGTTCAATGAACAGTGGAGACAGCAAAGAAGAAAGCTGTAGGTGGGAAGCGGTGTATTGCGGCAGGTGTTGTGCTGGATAACGCACCCCCGCCGTAGAATGCACCCCTTGACTGGTGTGCCGGATAACACAGCCGGTGTTTCATTGTTTACATTCCCGGAAGATGACAGTCAAGCTTTACCATTGGCCTGTGGAGAACTGGGACAACAGAGACTCTTACCAGGAGGACTTTTAGTTGGATACGCAGACGCGGTACCGTGAGTACGCATGCAGTTGCGGCTTCCAAACATTTGATTGCTTGCCCGTACGTGCGTGCCGCTATGTGCATGTCACGTACGTAACTTTGGGGACTTTGGGGAAATATATGTGCTGTATGAACTTTGGGGAGGTGAACGGTACTTTGGGCTGTGGGATTGAGTGTGTTGTGCAGGTGTTTGAGTTGTATTGGCGGGTTATATGGACGGGAGGGGGGAGGTGTTTGTTATGCGGGATTCATTTGTGGCATATTAAATATAAGCCTGGTTGTGTTGTGGCTAATAGAGTATATATATGTCTTGTGTTTATTTACTGTTTTAGTCATTCCCAGCTGAATATCAGGTCCCACCCGCCTCTCACAGCATCTTCCCTATCTGAATCGCTCCCACTGCCCTCTAGTCCTTCACTCTCACTTTCCTCATCCACGAACCTTTCATCCTCGCTCAAATTAATGGGGAAATCGTCGCTTTCTCGGTCCGAATCGCTCTCGCTGCTGGTGGCCATGATTGTAAACAATGTGCGGATGTGAGGAGCTCCACAACCTGTGACTTCACGCTACTCGTCTGCTACTTCCGGTACAGGCAAGGCTTTTTTTATCAGCGACCAAAAGTTGCAAACTTTATCATCGATGTTCTCTACTAAATCCTTTCAGCAAATATATGGCAATATCGAAAAATGATCAAGTATCACACATAGAATGGACCTGCTATCCCTGTTTAAATAAGAAAATCGCATTTCAGTAGGCCTTTAATTTACATTCCGTAACCTGTATAATAACCAAGCTGTAGCTACATTGTTGTTGTAAGAGCGAACACTGAGGAACTCTCTTTCTAGCATAGTAACACATCTCATTGCGACGGTACGCTACAGCAAGAAGTAAGCTAGTTACCGCGACAGCAGTAGAATGGCTTTTGAGTTTGTAATGCACAACACAATGTGATAGGGCACCAATCTGTACTGACTGAAAAACATGAATAATCATATTACAGTAGCTGTAAAGTATTAGTCCGCATTACATGTTTTGTTTGTACACAGCTAGCTCAACAGCGTATGTATTGTAGTTGAAATAACAAGCATGACGTGCTGCATGTATCATGCTCAACATTATAGTGAGCTAAGCATTGGAAAGTTGTCCGTTTGGTCCAGCTGGCCGTGGAAGTTTTTTTTCCTGTTGATTTTGGGTAAGCACACCATTTATAGCTCCACATTTGCAGCGTCAAATCACGGTTTCCATCCGCTCCAATGTTTCACTCTCTGTTTGTGCTCGCTTCTATAAGCAGCAGTTCATCCTCAGAATATTCATCTTCAAAAAGATATGGTTGTGAATCCACATTTGTCCAAAATTAGTCGTCTTTGTTTTCTGTTACCAAGTGTGCCATGATTAGAAAACATGTTTATTTCCGGAAGTAGGAACACACATTTGTTGCCAGAAGTTGGAAGAACACTGCTATGAGAATGTAAAAAATGTGCTGAGGAAAGAAGTTACGGCAGTACTTAAAATGACCAAAGTACAGTAAATATTGTACATATTACATATGGTTATGAAGGTGTCCATTACTACATTATATATACACTTGCAGCGTGTACATTACACGTTGATCGAGGGTTTTGAAGTTGTTTTAGAGGGCTTTGAAGGCTACAAAGGTGACTCCCATTAGCCACATTTAGCAAGCATCTTTTATTATCTTTAGAATCCTAAAAAAAACGTGTGATCGTGTCTCCCATAATCATTGTGAAAGATTATTCCAAAAAAAAAGTACAGTTCCCCTTTAATAACCAATCATGCAAGTTTTTGGGAATGTATAGCCGCTGGGAGAAAGCCGTAGTATCTGGAGAAAACCCTCACTCGCACGGGAAGAAGATGTTGACTTACATTAGATGAATGTACTTTTCATAAATAGAAGATTGAGGGTTCGAATTTCCACTGGAATCTTCCCACAGTCCAAAAGCACACATTTAGGCTAATTGGACACTCTAAATATATGCCGTGTCCAAAGGGACAAAATCACAATAAATAAATAAATGTTTAAATAACTAACTAAATAGGTCATTAATTATAATTGACATTGAATACATGAATGTCTTATTAAATGTGCCATTTATGTATTCAATGTAAAAGTAGTTTAAAAAAATGTAATACATTAATTATTTCAAAATTGAATAATTGATTCATTTATTTATTTATTGATTTCAGGTTTTCATTAATTATTTCATAATATATTTAACTATTTCATGAACCTGTGTACCAGCACCTAATGTTCTACGAAACTAAAACCAGTGAAGTTGGCACATTGTGTAAATCGTAAATAAAAACAGAATACAATGATTTGCAAAGCCTTTTCAACTTATATTTTAAGAACAACATTTCTCAACCAGCTATTGCAAGGAATTTAGGGATTTCACCATCTACGGTCCGTAATATCATTAAAAGGTTCAGAGAATCTGGAGAAATCACTGCATGTAAGCAGCAAGGCTGAAAACCAACATTGAATGCCCGTGACCTTCGATCCCTCAGGTAGTACTGCATCAAAAAGTGACATTGGTGTGTAAAGGATATCACCACATTGGCTCAGGAACACTTCAGAAAACCACTGTCAGTAACGTTGGTCGCTACATCTGTAAGTGCAAGTTAAAACTCTACTATGCAAAGCCAAAGCCATTTACCAACAACACCCAGAAATGCCGCCGGCCCGCTGGGCCCGAGTTCATCTAAGATGGACTGATGCAAAGTGTCAAAGTGTTCTGTGGCCTGACGAGTCCACATTTCAAATTTTTTTTGGAAACTGTGGACGTTATGTCCTCCGGAACAAAGAGGAAAATAACCATCCGGATTGTTATAGGCGCAAAGTTCAAAAGGCAGCATCTGTGATGGTATGGGGGTGTATTAGTAAATAAATAAATGGGTTGTACTTGTATAGCGCTTTTCTACCTTCAAGGTACTCAAAGCGCTTTGACACTACTTCCACATTTACCCATTCACACACACATTCACACACTGATGGAGGGAGCTGCCATGCAAGGCGCTAACCGGCACCCATCAGGAGCAAGGGTGAAGTGTCTTGCTCAGGACACAACGGACATACTGCATTTGTAACTTACACATCTGTGAAGGTACCAATAATGCTGAAAGGTACATACAGGTTTTGGGGCAACATATGTTTCCATCCAATCAACATTACTATGGACGCCCCTGCTTATTTCAGCAAGACAATGCCAAGCCATGTGTTACAACAGAGTGGCTTCATAATAAAAGAGTGCGGGTACTAGACTGACTCCGCCTGTAAAGCTTCAAAAATTGGTCTCCTCAGTTCCCAAACGTTTACTGAGTGTTGTTAAAAGGAAAGGCCATGTAACACAGTGGTAAAAATGCCCCTGTGCCAACTTTTTTGCAATATGTTGCTGCTATTAAACTCTAAGTTAATGATTGTTTGCAAAAAAAAAATATATGTTTCTCAGTTCGAACAATAAATATCTTGTATTTGCTGTGTATTCAATTGAATATAAGTTGAAAAGGATTAGCAAATCATTGTATTCTGTTTTTATTTACGAATTACACACCATGCAAATTTCACTGGTGTTGTAAATTAGGGGCACGTTTATTAGCATATTCATGCTTTTAATTCCAAACATAATGACTGTTAGAATTATTGTATCTTAAGTTATCACAAAACTTTGTGTTTCAATGTGTTCCCGGCGAGAAGACAAAAGCTGTCTTTGATCCTACCAAGAAGAAGGCTTGTAAAACTCCACTGTGTAGGATGGGAAGCAACATGAAAGTGTTCTGTTTCTTTGATGTATTGTAATCAACAGAAAGATTTTGTCTTGACCCGAGAACTACAAAGCGAAGAGGAAGCAGGACCTGACTCCCCTCCAGGGATCTTTTGTTTGAACTGTTTTACCACCTTTTCTTTGAACTGTTGTAATCAAAGGTGACGGCTATTTACGACCCCTGTCCCTTAGAAACAGCTGTTGCCATGTAATCAGGGAAAGTCCAAATAAAAGAGGAGGCGTACAATCTTTCGCCAGAGCGTGTTGGAGACTGTGCAAGAGTACAGCCCAGACGTCTCTCCTCAATTGAGACACATTTAATTATGTATCTGTTTAATTCCTTGCTTCTTGTCTTGTTCAATAGATGTCATCAGTGTTTGAACCTGACAATGACACATTTAAGTACTTATTTAAAGATGCATTTATTTAGAATTGTTTTCCCATTTGACCCGCACAGTCCAGGGTGTACCCAATCTCTCGCCCAAAGTCAGCTGAGATAGACTTCAGCTCACCTGTGACCCTAATGAATAAGTCATATAGAAAATGGATGCATCTGGGTTTTTTTTTCCTTCTTATTTAAGATTCCGAACAAAACATCGCGGACATAGAACCAATTATTCTGGCCCTCAGAACTCTCAATTCCTTTCATTACCAGCTTTGCTCAGTGGAATCTAGCAAAGCCTTGGATTTATCCCGCCATATATTGCAGTAACGACACAACCACAACAATTTAAGCACAGGTGTACTTGTACAGCTCACAGACAGCTGACTGCTTGTTTTTCTTTTTTTTTAAATGTAAAGATCTAAATATAACCAATGCCTAACATCCCTGGCTCTCCCTCTCAAGGCCTGTCATGCAGGCGAGGTGTTGGAGGAAACGATGGTTGAAATATAGCCTTTGTGTGTGTGTGTTTGTGTGCGCGTGTGTGTGCACATGTATGCTGGGAGAGGATGAGCCGTGACAGGGAAATGCATGGGGGCGGCGGCGGTTGTTCAATGGCCATCGCACAGGGCCAAGATTGAAAGGTGTCTAGAGAGGTGGTGCTATGTGGAGGGAGCACTACTATTAAAGGCAAAGGACAGTCTGCTAGACATTGGAGTCACGCTGTGGAGGAGAGTCCATCATTCAACAAGATGCCAGAGCTGCTCAAAAAAACAGGTAAGTGTGCTTGACTTTTCTGAGCAATGAAAAAAAACAACAACTTTGTGTCACTGTGGAAAAAGTCTTCATGATGCACGTCAGCCGACTAGTATATTTCCTCTTTACCAAAATACAAAATAACCCAAAAATAATGTGAGACAACTGCCCATGTTGACTCACAGCTGCAATGTTAACCACAATCAAACTGCTACCACGCGCCTGAAAAGATAAGACATCGCCACACAATGTTGTAACTTACATTTACTTTTTTGTATCTATTTTTTTTTCTCACACATTTTGTCATTTTTTATTATTGTGTGAATGCTCCAAAGCATTCATGTAAAAATTAATCTATGTATTATTGTTCCTCTACTTCTTTGTCTTCTCCAGATTTTGGCGCGCTCTACCATCCACATTTTTCACCCGTTTAAAACCGTTCCAACTTCAAACTCTTAAGCTTATCAGGGGCTTTCCCTTGAAAAATTCTAAAAAATTCCCAGATTTCCCAGAATTCCAGGTTTTCCGGGACATTTTTCCTATTCGAAATGAAATGGCCATTTTTCAAACTTCCACCATGTCCACATTTTTCAAACGATTCAAACCATTCCACCTTCAACCTATTCCACCATTCTGGAAATTCAAACTACTTTTTTTCCAAGTTAAAAAAAAATTCCAGAATTTTCCAGAATTCCTTGTTTTCAAAGCCCTATTTCCACACTTTTTCTGGCGACTACTCTTTTCACATTTTTCAACGCATTTCAACCATTCTACCGCCAAAACATTCCTCTTAATCAGGACCAAAAACGAAATAGTTTTTTTAACTGGAAAAATTCCAGTTTTTTCAGAAATTCCAGAAATTCGGTAATACCATTTTTTAATTCAACATGTTATTACTTCAACATTTCTCGACCGATTTGAACAATTCCAGCACCAACCATTTAAACTCATTTAAACCATTCATGTTTTGTTTATTTATCATTTACTAAAAAATTCCCGCTTTACCCGAAATTCCCAAATTTTGGGGAAATTCCCATTGAAATCAATGGAACATTCTTCAAAGTTCCACAACTCCCACATTTTTCATCAGATTCAAACTGTTACAACTTCAAAATATTCAGCCTGTTTGGGAATTGTGTTCTCTACTTCAACAATTCTGAAAAAGTTCCAGGTGTTCCCATAATTCCTATTTTTTTTCTACATGTGTGTGTGTGTGTGTGTGTGAGCAACGAAAACACACACTCACACACGCACACAATGGCAATGATTTTGCTGCTTCTGCAACATGCTGCAGATCGTGCCCTGGGGAGGGAGCGCATATTTCACGACCATGTAGACCATGGGTGTCAAACTCTGGCCCGCGGGCCAAATTTGGCCCGTAATTTCACTTGGCCCTTGAGGCGATATCAAATCAACACTAAAGCTGGCCCGCCGATTATATATTGTGGCGGTGCCGCGGTAACACCGCAATCACCGCTAATTCTAATACTTGCCAACCTTCCCGGGAGTCTTCTAAACTTCAGCGCCCCTCCCGAAAATCGCCAGGTCTGCTTTTCAGCCAGTCCAACAAGTGCTGGCCCAGTCACATAACATGTGCGGCTTCTGCACGCACACACAATTGAATGCAACGCATACTTCATCAACAGCGATACAGGTTACACTGAGGGTAGCCGAATAAAAAACTTTAACACTGTTAGAAATATATGCTACACTGTGAATCCACACCAAACAAGAATGACAAACACATTTCGGGAAAACATCCGCACCGTAACACAACATAAACACAACAGAACAAATACCCAGAACCCTTTGCAGCACTAACTCTTCCGGGACGCTACAAGGTGTGTGTGTGTGTGTGTGTGTGTGTGTCTGTGTGTGTGTGGGCGGGGAGGTTTGGTGGTAGCGGGGGTGTATTTTGTAGCGTCCCGGAAGAGTTAGTGCTGCAAAGGATTCTGGGTATTTGTTCTGTTGTGTTTATTTGTGTTACGGTGCGGATGTTCTCCCGAAATGTGTTTGTCATTCTTGTTTGGTGTGGATTCACAGTGTGGCGTATACTTCTAACAGTGTTAAAGTTTTTTATACTGGCACCCTCAGTGTAACCTGTATCGCTGTTGATGAAGTATGCGTTGCATTCACTCGTGTGTGCGTACAAAAGCCGCACATATCTTGTGACTGGGTCTGAACGATGTTAGAATGGATGAAAAGCGGACGTGACGATAGCTCGTAGAGTACGTTAAAGGCAGTGCATTTAAGGCACGCCCCCAAGACTGTGGACGGGATATAATGACTGATGAACACCTTCGTTCGATAATGAAGGTTGCCTCAGCTCAAAGCCTGAGCCCCGACATTAATGAACTAGCATCCAAGTAAAGATGGCAGGTATCTGGCTTGGGCACATCAGATTAGATCAGTGTATTGCAAACTGAGCAGTTTAAAGTCCTGAATGGTTGTTTTATTCATTGTTATTTTATTTTCAAATTTATTAGCCTGTGGAAAAAGTTAATGTTGATATTTACCTCAAAAGGCTGCAAATAGAAAAGAGGCATTACATTTTTATTTAAATTGTATTTGATATGCCATTGATATTTTCTAATTATTATTATTATTATTTGAAATGTCACTATGAAGTTATATAAGCCTTGCTTGTTCAATATTCAATGCAAAACTTGTTTGGGTCCCTATTAAAACGTTAAGTTAATTTGTTCAACCTTGGCCCGCGGCTTTGTTCAGTTTTAAATTTTGGCCCACTCTGTATTTGAGTTTGACACCCCTGATGTAGACCTATTTGCCCGAAGTGACACATATTTATTTGAACTCTGTAGGCTACCGAGAGCTGTCCCCCCTTTCTTAAACTTACATTTTGACATTATGTATTTCCCCCGCGGGATAAAACGAACTTTTCTTCTGTAATCTGTTTGTGTTTTCTCCGTGTGTTTGATGTTTGGCTTTTCCGCCGAAATTGTGCCCTTATATGGGGAATTAAGGGCGTTTACCTATGCAAATTATGGAATTAAGGGTGTTTACATATGCATATTGGGGAAATAAGGGCGTGTTTATGTGCAAATTATGATAGACACGCACGCGCTAACCATTTGGCATTCAGAAAATTAAGAACAGCAGGTGGGAACAATTTGGCCGTTAAAGAACACGTCATGAATTTGAATGGACTCCTCTTGGGAAATCACTTAGGAAGAAAGATAAGAGGAAAAGTTAGGAACTACTGATTTTCCATTTACTGTAAAATGTTAAAAAATCAAAAAAAAAAAACACCATATTTTATAGTAAAATTTTGTAAATGTAAAGTGTTAACTGGAAAATCAACAGTTTACTTAAAACAATTTATATAATTCATAATGAAATCCCGAGGCAAATTTGTACATTATTCGCTGTTACAAGCGGCCCTGGCAGCCATAACTGTGATGTGGCCCTCAATAGAAACGAGTTTGACATTCCTGATCTAGATCAGTTTTTTTTCTCAAATACTGCCTTAGGAGTGTCGGTAAGGTGTGTGTGTGTGTGTGTGTGTGTGTGTGTGTGTGTGTGGGGGGGGGGGGGGGGTCCTGAGCAGCAGTGGAGATTTTCATTATTTGTGTCGACACGCTAGTATTCATGTTAGAACGATACACAAACCTGCAGCGAGGTGGCAGCAGTGCTCAATCTAATCAGCGGGCCCCATGTTCTACCCAGTAGCAGTAGTATGTGCACAGGTACACGGGCACAGAGATAACAGAGGCGAAGAGATGGAGAAGTTTGTAACAGAAATGGCAAGAAAAAAGGAGGAGTCATCAGCAGCCAGGAAAAAAACATAAGAGAATTAAAAAGAGCCAGGAGTACAACAAAGCATGCGTAGCCTTTGGAGTCACCGTAAGTACAGTAGGATGTGAGGATCATTTCATATCATTACTACCCTTTGCAACATCCTATCTCTGTGAGATGTTTTTCTACTGATGCCGCAATAAAAACGAAGTACAGATCCCAACATAAAAGCAAAAGTTAAGAGTAGGAATTTAACTGTGAGCAGAATCATGTCTTTTCAAGGTAATTCATTTCAGAGGAGGTCATGGAAAATCACTGTTCCCGAGGGGAGGTCGGGAGTGCAAAATATCGAGCGCCACTAATCTAAATGAAGTAAAATAGTTGTAACAAGGTTTCCCTATATTTAACGTAGCTATTTAAATCACCATGTTATAAAGTGAAGGAAAAAAACACTGTGAGAGTCATGCACCATTAGTGGCAGTCAATCATGATCAGGAATGAGAAGTTATTATAGCACACCATTTCTCAGATGATATAATTGTTAATGACTGAAATATGCTGATAGCAACCCAGCCAAACCCAGCCCCCCCGCCCCCCCACCTCGTCCCAACACCCTCCACATCCCACCCCCCCGGATTGTAAATAATGTTAATAATTCAATGTATATACTCTGATGATTAAGTTGTGTGATAACTGTATTATGATGATAGTATATATTTGTACCATGAATAGATTAACGTGGACCCCGACTTAAACAAGTTGAAAAACTTATTTGGGTGTTACCATTTAGTGGTCAATTGTACGGAATATGTACTGTACTGTGTAATCTACTAATAAAAGTTTCAAAACACAGTACAGGCCAAAAGTTTGGACACACCTTCTCATTCAATGCTTTTTCTTTATTTTCATGACTTTTTACATTGTAGATTGTCACTGAAGGCATCAAAACTATGAATGAACACATGTGGAGTTATGTACTTAACAAGAAAAGGTGAAATAAATGAAAACATGTTTTATATTGTAGTTTATTTTTATAACAGCCACCCTTTGCTCTGATTACTGCTTTGCACACTCTTGGCATTCTCTCGATGAGCTTCAAGAGGTAGTCATCTGAAATGGTTTTCACTTCACAGGTGTGCTTGAGGCTCATCGAGAGAATGCCAAGAGTGTGCAAAGCAGTAATCAGAGCAAAGGGTGGCTATTTTGAAGAAACTAGAATATAAAACATGTTTTTAGTCATTTCACCTTTTTTTGTTAAGTACATAACTCCACATGTGTTCATTCATAGTTGTGATGCCTTCAGTGACAAACTACAATGTAAATAGTCATGAAAATAAAGAAAACGCATTGAATGAGAAGGTGTGTCCAAACGTTTGTCCTGGACTGTACATTAGTGTCTGTATATATTTTGGCTAAGGTTGTGATGATACCAG
The DNA here is from genome assembly GCF_033978685.3 of Nerophis lumbriciformis. Taxonomy (NCBI): domain Eukaryota; kingdom Metazoa; phylum Chordata; class Actinopteri; order Syngnathiformes; family Syngnathidae; genus Nerophis; species Nerophis lumbriciformis. The sequence goes on from NC_084562.2 coordinate 42,383,023, forward strand.
AATTTCAGTAATCAAGACCGATCGATGCCTATGAATTTCCATGATTCTTAATACTTATTCGATACCACGATAAAAATAAAAAAAAACTGGACCAATATACTTTTAAATTCACAACTTTATTAAAAATTGTTTCAAAGTGTAAAGTATCCAAGATCACTGTGCTTCAACATCTATCGCATTAGCGACTGCCAAGAGGTAACTATAAATTCATGAAGAATAGCAGCGTCTTGTAGCCTCCCAGGATGTCAAAACAAACAATAATGTGCTAATATTGGTCATAAATAACAAACAGTAGTATATTGCTTTGGATTTTAAAAAGAACAGCAGTAGCGTGCAGCCTTTAAGTATATAAACAAACAATATAGTTGTCTGCAGTGTTGGGTTAGTTACTGCAGAGCAGTAACTAGTTACAGTTACTAGTTACTTCATTTCAAAAGTAACTCAGTTACTAACTCAGTTACTTACACCAAAAAGTAATGCGTTACTGTGAAAAGTAACTATTTAGTTACTTCTTTTTTTCTTCTTTTTTTTTTTTAAAGCTCCCATTAATGCCCTTTTAGCCTTCATTTCAGTACTGTTATTGCACTGGAGAATAATACAATCTGTTGATCAACTTGACATGCATTTGCATCACTGAACTCTGCTAAGCAATGTGCTCTACATACAACACACAAAGACAAAGATATGTTACAAAGGCCAATTTGTTTCTGGCCAGAACAAATTGACAAAACTATTTTAAATAGCTGCAACATAAACGTACATAAGTAACAAACAGCATAATAACAGCATAGATGTAAACCAAGAAAGGCACACACTACATACACAAAGCCTAACCAGGCATTTTCTTTACTGAGCAAAACTCTTTATTGTCGGCCATAAACACATCACCAAAACATTAGTAAAAAAAATGATATCCAGCAAAAGTGGTCATTTTCTGCAGTACAAACCAGACCAAAAGCTACTTTGTTATATCAACATCAGCCACTCGCTCTTTCTCACGTGTGCCAACACTTGCACATATGGCACTTAGCCAGTGATGAGTTTACAGCCACACAAAAAGTCAGACAACTCCAACACCACACATAAAGTGTAATTCCAGGTCGTTACACTATGATTTACCAATCAAATGTGTGCTTATTCTAGTGTCATTTATTAGGAATCTTAATTTATAAATATTAATTATTAAATGCTGTTAGTATATTAAATAAATACTAATAAAAATATATTTTTTACAAACAGGAAGTTGCAGGAATGTACACATAATCCCCTGCTTACATCTCATTGTGCAACATGTGAATGTTTTAATGGGAACTAAATGAAAGGGGTACAAACTATTTCCAAAGCAGGACCTCCACCCAGACAAACAATACAAGTACACAGTTCATGAAAAACAATATTTTTTGTTATTGTCATTGTAAGTGGGCCTAAACACTTATATTAGAAATGGAAATGACTGCTGTCATTTGATTATAATAATAAGAGAATGTTGTCTGTGTATCTGTGTTGGCCCTGTGATGAGGGGGGGACTTGTCCAGGGTGTACCCTGCCTTCCGCCCGAATGCAGCTGAGATAGGCTCCTGCGACCCCGAAAGAGACAAGCGGTAGTAAAAATGGATGGATGGATGGAGATTGAACTTGTTATTTAGTGAGGTTTGGGACAGGTGTGCTGCTGGTGTAGCCACAGTGTGCACGTGTGATGTTGCTCACATGGGCTCCACTCATGCTCAGGGAGTTTTTGCGTTTGCTCACACACATGAACAATTAGAGGGAACATTGATTGACAGAGTGTGTACCTTCAGCGGTGAATGATGAGAAGAGGCAAAGTCAATCATTAAATGGTGGAGGTGAAGTGGCATCAGAGTCTCTGTCTCTCTTTACTAGCTTCGTCGAAGCATGTTGCTTATGTAGCTTGTTTCAGCAGATTTGAATTGCTGTTTTGGGCAGTAGATGGCATCTTTGATCCAAAGCACAATTTACATTTAACTAAAATGTTCTTTTCTTTGTGCTCGACAAAAGAAAAGTAGTGAAAATATCTCCATGTTAGCAAACTCGACTTCTGGCTCCGCCATGACACGCCCCCCTCCCCTCCCTCCCTCTCCTCCCTCCACACTCACACACACAGAGCGCACGTCTCTCTTCTCCGGCTTGTGACACAAGAAGAATCAGAACGATGACAGAGCAGCGCTCCGATAAAACACACTTTATACTACATAAAAAGTAACGTAAAATAACGCAGTAACGCATCATGTAGTAACGGTAACTGAGTTACTGAATATAAAAAATAACGCGTTAGATTACTAGTTACCGCCGAAACTAACGGCGTTACAGTAACGCGTTACTTTGTAACGCGTTAGTCCCAACACTGGTTGTCTGTCTATCTGTGTTGGCCCTGTGATGAGGTGGTGACTTGTCCAGGGTGTACCCCGCCTTCCGCCCGAATGCAGCTGAGATAGGCTCCAGCACACCTCGCGACCCCAAAAGGGACAAGCGGTAGAAAATGGATGGATGGGTATTGTTCCTAATATTCACTTATATTCATTATGGTGGTAGTGTGAGATCATCACTCAATTTGTAATGAAACAGGCTAATAAAAAAGCTAAACGTATTTAAAGACAAATATTTGTGTTTTTATTCAGGATTAGTATCAACGTTTCAGCCTTTCCTCATTGTGTTAAGCATTAAAAAAAAAAAATTCTACAATTTACCACGAGCCCATTAAAAAGTGGCCACACATTGCCTTCCTGGTGCCACAAGTAAACCGGTGGTGTTTAAAGTGATGCAAAAAGACGAAAGAGTGTCTCTAAACTGTGTTTCCTTCATACTTTTGGAAGTGATAAAGGTTGAGTTCCACACTCCTGGAGGTTTTCTGGCACGCTGTGGTAATGCACACACCCTGGGCTTATGGTGGCGGATCTCTGCTCGAGCAGCGAATACTTTCTTGACCTCTTTTATTTGAAAATGCACATCTCACTTTTAAATATTTAGTTCTACTCGTTAAATATAGCGGGATAAGTCGCTAAAGTCTGTCATAGATCATTTTTGCTACGTCTTAGTTTTCGGCAAACCACACTGCCAGGTGGAAGTGGAAGCATTGAAATCGCTGTTATGACAGAATACCAAGAATAAATAAATACGGTAAATGGGAAACACTGGCTATTTTTTTAAAGACAGCAGTTGTTTTTGTTTGGCGCTGACTCATCGATTGACCATAAGGAGTTACCATAAATTCCGGACTATTAGCCGCTACTTTTTTCCTACACTTTGAGACCTGCGGCTTATAAAACGGTGCGGCTAATTTATGATATATATATATTTTTTTTTTTGCAAAAGGCCATAATGTTTTGTGTTCAGTATTTTTTTTTATTAAACCCAAGCAGAGGACTCAAACGGTGTGTTATTTTGTGTGATATGGCGCCATTTTTTGGACGAGTGTGCTCACTGCATTTGTTGTGGTTTGAAAATGTACCCCCTGTTTTAATGCCTTGAATTGAAAGTAAAACCATCCATAGCGTTCTGCTCAAAAGGATTCTTCATCCATCGCTCCAAGTATCGTTTTAGAATTTAGCTAAAATAATTCATACATACTAAAAAGTCCCATGTGTGATGACTGTAGGAGTGTTGTCATGCATATTTGTACGTTATATTGTAATGTAATGAAGCTAGCATTGTCAGTATTAGCTAATATGCTTTTTGAAATCCCAACCCGACTTTTTGACAGATAAAATCAAGACTTTTTGATTGACAAAATCCCAATTTTTTGACACTTAGAAAACCCCTCGACTTTTTGACAGAAAAATCCCGACTTTTTGACACTTAAAAAAAATCCCGACTTTGTGACATTTAGAAAAAATCCAGACTTTTTGACACTTAGAAAAAAATCCCGATTTTTTGACACTTAGAAGAAATCCTGACTTTGTGACACTTAGAAAAAATCCTGACTTTTTGAAGATTGGAAAAAAATCCCGACCTTTTGACACTTAAAAAAAATCCCGACTTTGTGACATTTAGAAAAAATCCAGACTTTTTGACACTTAGAAAAAATCCAGATTTTTTGACATTTAGAAAAAATCCCAACTTTATGACACTTAGAAAAAATCCTGATTTTTTTGACAGAAAAAATTTGGACTTTTTGACACTTACAAAAAAATCCCGATTTTTTGACACTTACAAAAAAATCCAAATTTTTTTGACACTTACAAAAAATCCAGATTTTTTGAGATTTACAAAAAAAAATTTGACACGAGTGTCTGTGTTAGTATTATGAATTTACAATGGCATTATTTTTGTATTGTTTCAGTTTCACAAATTCCACAGTAAATTCACCAAAATGTCACAGTGGAGTTATTGAGTCTGTTTGGCTGATTGGAGAGCTAGCTTCCGCAGCTAATGGGTCCATGATAAATGATAAATGATAAATAGGTTATACTTATATAGCGCTTTTCTACCTTCAAGGTACTCAAAGCGCTTTGACAGTATTTCCACATTTACCCACTCACACACACATTCACACACTGATGGCGGGAGCTGCCATGCAAGGCGCTAACCAGCAGCCATCAGGAGCAAGGGGTGAAGTGTCTTGCCCAAGGACACAACGGACGTGATTAGGATGGTAGAAGGTGGGGATTGAACCCCAGTAACCCTCCGATTGCTGGCACGGCCACTCTACCAACTTCGCCACGCCGTCCCCTGATGGCTTCTGTTTTGTTTGATCAGCCATGTTACTGCCGTTAGACAGACACTGTTTGGAAACAATTAAGGTATGTAAATAAATATTTACATAATTTTTCAGGGTAAATAACTCATATCACGATGTATATATCTGCATCTTATAGTCTGGTGCGGCTAACATATGGGGAAAATTTTCTTCTTCTAAAATTTAGTAAGTGCGGCTTATATCCTGAAAAATATGGTATATATTTCTTGATTGATTGGCTTGATGGACAGACCTGACTTGTCAGCTATACCTAGTAAATAAAAAGTGATTACATAAAAAAAAAAAATACATTGTTGCCTACAGAGAACATTTTAGAAAACATCTTCTGACTGCTCTCACTGTATGATTGCAATGATATGACAAAGGTTATTAAGGAGTCCTACCCCCAATGGAAACAAACCAACTGGTTGCAGACCGAGTTAGGGCCCATAATTATTTTAATGACTCCAAAGGTGCAAAAATAGAATTAAGTTAATCCATCCACTGTAATACGTGTGCCTTTGGTACAGCTGAAGCACGCTATAATAATTTATCAGTATCCTCCATACGCATCCTCGATTTAAACATTTTGGGGGATACAGAATGTAATTTCTTCTTGGTCTGGTTCCAAAATGGACTGTAAAAAAGGACAGAAACCATCTTTCTAATGTATAAATCAGTGATTCTCAAAGTGTGGTACGTGTACCACTAGTAGTATGTAGACTCTATCTAGTGGTATGCCAAATAATCACTTGATTAAAGTACAGTGTTTTATTTTTCTATATTCAAACTGTCAGTAATGTTACAGTGACCACAAATATTAAATATACTTGTTAAATATAACCTCGGCCTTGTTTTTAATAAATACTTAGGCAGACTGTATCTTAATGTTGGTCATTGTGGTGGTACTTGGAGAGCCAGGTTTTTTCTGAGGTGTTACTTGGTGAAAAAAGTTTGAGAACCACTGGTATAAATGTATAAAACTGCATTGTAGAAAACAATCAAAAACCATTTTACAAACTCTTTAGTTTCCGGGGTAGTTTTTAATGTTTGTTTTACATTGTATTTTACCCTAAAAACTGTTAATCTTGCCTCAGTTGGTTTCCTTTTTCCTGTATTACAATTAAGTATTAACACATGGGGCCCAAAGTCACCCAGTAATAAGGGAAAGTCTAGATTTGGTTGATGTGGTTGTTGATGTTTGTTCTATATATACATACTTATATAGAATGCCAAAAATATACAAAACATTCCACATCAAGAAAACTGAATATAAAATCCTGGGTCAAAAGTCAGGTCTGTCTTGGCCTTTCAAAGACATGCTTTGCATCGTTGTGTCATTTGGCCACTAGATGGCACTGTTGGCTCCCATTTCCCCGGCTCCTTAGGTCAGTGTTTTTCAACCACTGTGCCGTGGCACACTAGTGTGCCGTGAGATACAGGGTGGTGTGCCGTGGGAGATGATCTAATTTCACCTATTTGGGTTGAATATATTTTTTGCAAACCAGTAATTATAGTCTGCAAATTATGTGTTGTTGTTGAGTGTCGGTGCTGTCTAGAGCTCGGCAGAGTAACCGTGTAATACTCTTCCGTATCAGTAGGTGGCAGCAGGTAGCTAATTGCTTTGTCGATGTCGGAAACAGCGGGAGGCAGCGTACAGGTAAAAAGGTGTCTAATGCTTAAACAAAAAATAAACAAAAGGTGAGTGCCCCAAAGAAAAGGCATTGAAGCTTAAGGAAGGCTATGCAGAACATAACTAAAACTGAACTGGCTACAAAGTAAACAAAAACAGAATGCTGGACGACAGCAAAGACTTACTGTGGAGCAAAGACAGCGTCCACAGTGTACATCCGAACATGACATGACAATCAACAATGTCCCCACAAAGAAGGATAAAAACAACTGAAATATTGTTGATTGCTAAAACAAAGTAGATGCCGGAAATATTGCTCAAATGAAGACATGAAACTGCTACAGGAAAATACCAGAAAAAAGAGAAAAAGCCACCAAAATAGGAGCGCAGGACAAGAACAGGAAAACAGCAAAAAACTTAAAATAAGTCACGGCGTGATGTGACAGGTCGTGACACCTACTTTGAGACAAGAGCTATAGTGATGCATGGTTGGTTATGGTTTAAAGCCCATCCATCCATCCATGCATTTTCTACCGCTTGTCCCTTTCGGGGTCCCGGGGGGTCGCTGGAGCCTATCTCAGCTGCATTCGGGCAGTATGGTTTAAAGTCATATCCAACAATTGTGACAACAACTTTTTACTGTCAACTGAGTTTCGTTTTTTAATGATTTCTGCTGGTGGTGTGCCTCTGGATTTTTTTCAAAAAATGTGCCTTGGCTCAAAAAAGGTTGAAAAACACTGCCTTAGGCAACCAAAAGGCTGTTAATTCATAGATGACCATTTTTTTCCACCATTAGGAAGATGGTGTCCTGTTTTACATTCTGTTTACTTTCACTTTGAAACTTTGGGACTTTCAAATTTGAGTGAAACGAGAGCGTTTGTGTGGCTGCGCAACACATTATATGCTCCGCCTGCATTTTCCACTTCTGTGAGGTCAAAAGCTTCTAAGAATTAATGCACCATAATTACACACACACACACACATATATATTGCTGACCAAAATGCATTTAGGGGGCTTTAATTGCTACAGTCCAAACCCACTCTCACCCTCAAACAAAAATTGGTGCACCCCAAAGAACAAAAGTCTGGAATCAAACAATGGTGTTTATGCAGTGCAGTGTAGTGAGGAGTGCAGTGGTAGGAAGGCAGTTTTTTCTGGCCCACGGAGAGACCAGAGGAGGAAGTTTACACCATGTGGTCTGCTTATAACAGTATCCTGACATCCCTCCCCCAAAGATTGTCTCATTCCTTGTAAAAAGTGGCCACAAATTACTTGTTTTGCCACCAAACAGACAAACAACCTATCGGAAAGACGTCGCTCCTAACATTTTAGACCCGAATGAACCTTTTGGATGAAAATTGAAACGTCTTTAATAGGGATGGGTATTGAATTCGGTACTTTTATAGGTACCGACCAAAGCACTAGTGGGTACGGATTCACGTAAAATCAAACCATGCAATTTTTCCATACCTTTGTTGCACGTGACATCACATTCGGTTGCACTTGGCAGAACAAGCAGTCCAACGCTCATATCTGGACTTATTTTATGTAATGTTACATTTTTATTTTTATTTATTAAAATGTTTTTCTATCTTGCCTCTGGTGAGGGTGGTCGCATTTTTTTCTCCTCTCTCCTCCCGTCTTCTCCTTGCTCTCTTTCTCTTGTCTTGTCTGCACTTTTTTTGAAGCCTCTTTCTTTGCGCTGTCCTCCAAATCTAAACATCAGACATGGAATTGAACAGCTGGACTCTCGACTCAATTGACAAAATCTTTTCAACGAGGAAAAGAGGTTCGGGGGAGCCTGGCTGCCCTGATGGAACCATTGCTGCGAATCATGTGCCTCTCAGTCCTTTCTATCGAGGACGTGGAAAACATCTACCTATTTGGAACCATGATCACGGGGTACCTGCTGATTGGGCTGGGCATTGCTCTGGTGTATCGTCAAATTCGTAAGATGATGGCAGCCACTCAAGGAGCCCAAAGGCTGTTCGTCGCAATGGTAGGATTGGGTCGGGCTGTGGGATCACAGTCTGGGGCGATTTCTGAACTGAATCGCAAGATGGCTCACATCATGGAGAAGCTTGTTCAAAGGGAAAAATTGGATATGAGAGCCAACATGGACGAATAGAACAGACAAGCCATTGTAATGTCTGCTCGCGGAAAAACAAAAATCCTAATCTACGATTTGACTCCCTCGAATGTCCTTGACGCTGCAACAACAGGAGCAGGCTGTTCTGTAAACATCCCCGAGGACTCTCAAAGATGGACGCTTTTGACCTCCCTCCCTCCTCAACGACACCTGGAAGTCGAACTTTGCTTGCATTGCATGCAGAATGGCCCCGGGCCTATGGACACAACACCACTACACCCAAAGACAATGGGCATATACACAAACACACACCTCACCCCCACCTAACGCCTTCACCACCGCTTGATTCCCCTTCGGGGTGATGGACGGCTGAGTAGCGCTTTATAGCAGCAGGCCGGCCTCCAGGGCCCCAACTCCCCCCTCCTCTGTTGCGAGTTGTTGTGATTATATGTAACTTGTTTATGTGTGCTATGGCAAATGACTCAGTCTGGACCCCCCCCCCCCCGAGGGTCCAGCCTTAGACTGATATTTTTTACTCTTCCCCCCCTTACTCAATATCACCTTTTTCCCACCTTTTTTAATGAGCGCCGTAAGTGGCTGATCCGTTGGCGGTCCTGTACTTGTCTCCCTATAACATATGTCTTCTCTTAGTGGGACTGTGCCGAAAATGTAATTTCAGTTCTTATATGTCTTGTACATGTTAAAGAATGGACAATAATAAAGCATCCTGATCCTGATTATTCCATTCCAAAAAAGCAAGAAAAAGGTGCTCAAAAGTAAAGTCAAAATGTACTGGATTGGATTGGATTTGCCATAGACATCCTACTGATTAGCATTAGCCACTTTACATGGTGATTTCAACACCTCCAAATTTGGTATTCAAAACTACAACTGAGATGCACGTTACAATCAAACAACTGTTATGAAATTAGTACAATATATCCAAATTAAACATTGCGTAGAGCTCAACAGAAAAAAAATGACTGGCACATTACATTTAAAGGCCTACTGAAATGCGATTTTCTTATTTAAACGGGGATAGCAAGTCCATTCTATGTGTCATACTTGATCATTTTGCGATATTGCCATATTTTTGCTGAAAGGATTTAGTAGAGAACATCAGCGATAAAGTTCGCAACTTTAGGTAGGTGATAAAAAAGCCTTGCCTGTACCAGAAGTAGCAGACGAGTAGCGTGACGTCACAGGTTGTGGAGCTCCTCACATCTGCACATTGTTTACAATCATGGCCACCAGCAGCGAGAGCGATTCGGACCGAGAAAGCGACGATTTCCCCATTAATTTGAGCGAGGATGAAAGGTTCGTGGATGAGGAAAGTGAGAGTGAAGGACTAGAGGGCAGTGGGAGCGATTCAGATAGGGAAGATGCTGTGAGAGGCGGGTGGGACCTGATATTCAGCTGGGAATGACTAAAACAGTAAATAAACACTAGACATATATATACTCTATTAGCCACAACACAACCAGGCTTATATTTAATATGCCACAAATTAATCCCGCATAACAAACACCTCCCCCCTCCCGTCCATATAACCCGCCAGTACAACTCAAACACCTGCACAACACACTCAATCCCACAGCCCAAAGTACCGTTCACCTCCCCAAAGTTCATACAGCACATATATTTCCCCAAAGTCCCCAAAGTTACGTACGTGACATGCACATAGCGGCACGCACGTACGGGCAAGCGATCAAATGTTTGGAAGCCGCAGCTGCATGCGTACTCACGGTACCGTGTCTGCGTATCCAACTCAAAGTCCTCCTGGTAAGAGTCTCTGTTGTCCCAGTTCTCCACAGGCCAATGGTAAAGCTTGACTGTCATCTTTCGGGAATGTAAACAATGAAACACCGGCTGTGTTTGTGTTGCTGCAGCCACCCGCAATACACCGCTTCCCACCTATAGCTTTCTTCTTTGCTGTCTCCATAGTTCATTGAACAAATTGCAAAAGATTCACCAACACAGATGTCCAGAATACTGTGGAATTTTGCGATAAAAACAGACGACTTAATAGCTGGCCACCATGCTGTCCCAAAATGTCCTCTACAATCCGTGACGTCACGCGCAGGCGTCATCATACCGAGACGTTTTCAGCAGGATATTTCGCGCAAAATTTAAAATTGCACTTTAGTAAGCTAACCCGATGTGTTGCAATGTTAAGATTTCATCATTGATATATAAACTATCAGACTGCGTGGTCGGTAGTAGTGGGTTTCAGTAGGCCTTTAATGGCAATGACTACTTCCTTGGCAACACACTGTATGTAGTCTATACACTACTGCCATCTAAAGCCTTGAATTTGCAACTGCATGCAAAGCCGACTACATAACAACTAGATAACAACTGGACAACACAGCTCATGGTTAAATGGTAAATGGTATTGAATCACAAATATTGAAATTCAACGATTTGGTGCATTTGCAAACAGCTAAAATGATGTACAAAGCAAATTATAACCTGCTACCAAGAATGTACAACAATTCTTCTCAACAAAAGAGGAGAAATGTAACCTTAAAGGAAAATCTAATTTAAAACATTTGTATGCTCGTACAACACTTAAAACCTTTAGTATATCAGTATGTGGAATTAAATTATGGAATGGATTAACCAAATAAATCAAACAAAGCACCAATATGATTCAGTTTAAGAGACTGTCCAAACTACAAGTGTTCACAAAGTACACAGAACAATCTTGAATCCTTTTGTTTGTTTTGTTTTTGTTTGTTTTTTTATATATATTGAGACAAAGATAACTTATGTATATAATATTTGTTTACTCACTATGGTATATTATTTGTTCATTGTTTATTTGTTCACTGTTCTGTTACAGAGAACAAGGAAATAGGATACAATTGCTATGGAATGAAAAGGGTTAGGATTAAATAAGCTCAGCTTCGTCCTACTCCTTTTCGTAGGTGCTGTCATGAAACAACTGGAAATATGTGATGCTTTACATTGTATTGTATGCATGTTTGAAATAAACTGAAACTGAAAGTGAACTGAACTAAATAAAAGTGTGATATTCTATAAACAATTAACATTTACTAACACATTTGAACAAACACAAAAGTACCAAAAGTCGATACCCTTGAGTACCATTATCGATTCCCATGTACCGGGAATGTAACGTATCGTTTCAAATGCGAAAGCTACCCATCACTAATTTTTCAACAAACAATAAGAGTCGATTTCATCTTTTATGGATTACCATGATCTGGATGACTGAGAATCTGCAGACATTTGTTGTGGAATTACTTTTGCAAAAAAAATTAGCTTTTTGTCCGTTCCTCTTCACTTTTAGCCTTTGCCAAGAAGCCAAAGACACAGGAGGCAGCAGAGGGCGCGACTGTGGTCTTTGAAGCGGAAACAGAGAAGTCTGACGCCAAAGTCAAATGGCAGCGCAACGCACAGGACATTGCCGGCAGCGACAAGTACGTCATCACCGCCGAGGGAAACAAGCACTCCCTCACAGTGAAGGATGTCACCCAGCAAGACGCAGACGTCTACGCCGTGATTGCTGGGGGCTCAAAGGTCAAGTTTGATTTGAAAGTCCTTCCCTGCCAAAGAGGTTTGTATTTTGTTAGATACTTTAAAAATCCATTTTGACCCTCGGTCTAATTTGAGAAGCTCACCGGCGTCTATAATAAGCCTTCTCTAAATAAATCAGTCAGCAATGCTTGTCAGTTGATTGGATCTGATAAGGTTGCATTGTGTAGCCCCCCTAACTGCGTCTGTGGAGTGACCCTGACCTTTCACTCGCACATTATTTCCTCATGAGTGGGCAGCACTTCAGTGGCACTCAGGATAGGCTTGAGGGACGGCTGATAGCGCATGGAAAAACCACCACGCCAACTGGAGTCGATAAGACATGTATTTTAAATGGGGCTGTCAAAAGTAGCCAGTTAAGTCATGGGATTAATCACAATAAAATGATCGCATTAATCAAGTACAAACCCTGTTTCCATATGAGTTGGGAAATTGTGTTAGATGTAAATATAAACGGAATACAATGATTTGCAAATCCTTTTCAACCCATATTCAGTTGAATATGCTACAAAGACAACATATTTGATGTTCAAACTGATAAACTTTTCTTTTTTGTTGAAAATAATCATTACCTTTAGAATTTGATGCCAGCAACACGTGACAAAGAAGTTGGGGAAAAGTGGCAATAAATACTGATAAAGTTGAGTAATGCTCATCAAACACTTATTTGGAACATCCCACAGGTGAACAGGCAAATTGGGAACAGGTGGGTGTCATGATTGGGTATAAAAGTAGATTCCACGAAATGCTCAGTCATTCACAAGAAAGGATGGGGCGAGGGTCACCACTTTGTCAACAAATGCGTGAGCAAATTGTTGAACAGTTTAAGAAAAACCTTTCTCAACCAGCTATTGCAAGGAATTTAGGGATTTCACCATCTACGGTCCGTAATATCATCAAAGGGTTCAGAGAATCTGGAGAAATCACTGCACGTAAGCAGCTAAGCCCGTGACCTTCGATCCCTCAGGCGGTACTGCATCAACAAGCGACATCAGTGTGTAAAGGATATCACCACATGGGCTCAGGAACACTTCAGAAACCCACTGTCAGTAACTACAGTTGGTCGCTACATCTGTAAGTGCAAGTTAAAACTCTTCTATGCAAGGCAAAAACCATTTATCAACAACACCCAGAAACGCAGTCGGCTTCGCTGGGCTTAAGCTCATCTAAGATGGACTGATACAAAGTGGAAAAGTGTTCTGTGGTCTGACGAGTCCACATTTCAAATTGTTTTTGGAAACTGTGGACATCATGTCCTCCGGACCAAAGAGGAAAAGAACCATCCGGATTGTTATAGGCGCAAAGTTGAAAAGCCAGCATCTGTGATGGTATGTGGGTGTATTAGTGCCCAAGGCATGGGTAACTTACACATCTGTGAAGGCACCATTAATGCTGAAAGGTACATACAGGTTTTGGAGCAACATATAATGCCATCCAAGCAACGTTACCATGGACGCCCCTTCTTATTTCAGCAAGGCAATGCCAAGCCACGTGTTACATCAACGTGGCTTCATAGTAAAAGAGTGCGGTTACTAGACTGGCCTGCTTGTAGTCCAGACCTGTCTCCCATTATGAAGCCTAAAATAGCACAATGGAGACCGCCGGACTGTTGAACATCTTAAGCTGTACATCAAGCAAGAATGGGAAATAATTCCACCTGAGAAGCTTAAAAAATGTGTCTCCTCGGTTCTCAAACGTTTACTGAGTGTTGTTAAAAGGAAAGGCCATGTAACACAGTAGTGAACATGCCCTTTCCCAACTACTTTGGCACGTGTTGCAGCCATGAAATTCTAAGTTAATTATTATTTGCAAAAAAAATAAATAAAGTTTATGAGTTTGAACATCAAATATCTTGTCTTTGTAGTGCATTCAATTGAATATGGGTTGAAAAGGATTTGCAAATCATTGTATTCCGTTTATATTTACATCTAACACAATTTCCCAACTCATATGGAAACGGGGTTTGTACATACAGAGATGTATCTTTACCTTTGTGTTAAACCAGTGGTTCTTAACCTTTTTGGAGGTACCGAACCCCACCAGTTTCATATGCGCATTCACCGAACCCTTCTTTAGTGAAAAATAAAATGTTGGTTTTTTTCAAATTCAATACAAAGTTATAGGTTTTTGGTAACACTTTAGTACGGGGAACATATTCTAAGTAACAAAGATTTAATTTAGAGGTTTTTGGTAACAATTTAGTATGGGGAACATATTCTAAGTAACAAAGACTTAATTTAGAGTTATTTGGTTAGAGTTAGAGGGTTAGGGCCAGGGTTAGAGGGTTAGGGTTAAAATAAGGCCATGCCGAATAAGGCATTAATAAGTACTTAATAATGACTAGTTAAGAGCCAATATGTTACTAATTTGCATGTTAATAAGCAACTCATTAATGGTGAATATGTTCCCCATACTAAAGTGTTACCATGTTTTATTACTGGTGCACAAAATGAACCGTGCATGAACATCACCTTGTTCAAAGAACAAAACCAACACAGTGCATAAACTCAGAACAAATTACACACCTGCAAATCAGTCTGACTTCTGCTGTTGCCGTATCCGTAATACGCCGATAGGGAGAAGTTTTTATTCACACGATGAGTCGGGTGTGTCTTGACCTCCGCCAAACCCCTGAGCACGACTCACCGAACCCCTAGGGTTCGATCGAACCCAGGTTAAGAACCACTGTGTTAAACTCAAATCTCAACAAATCTCAATCAACTCCAGTTCCAAACAAAAATACCGCACATGTTGTCAATTAGTGTACATTTGCACAACGTGCGTTATTTTACTCATTTAAAGCTGTGACATTATCTGATCAAAAGGCCTTCAAAAGGGTCAAAATAAAAAACAACAACATTATAGTATATGTTTGATACAGTATGTTTGTTTCTTGAGAAATTTGAGCAAAAAAAGTACAAAAATAAAATACAATTAAAAAAAACAATTCTAAATGTTTTTACACCTAAGAGCTAGCTTCTGTAGCCGACTCTTGGGTGTAAAAAAAAAAATAAAAAAAAAAGAGGAGAGGAGAGGAGCCAGATGAGGTGGTTCGGGCATCTGGTCAGGATGCCACCCGAACGCCTCCCTCGGGAGGTGTTTAGGGCACGTCCGACCGGTAGGAGGCCACGGGGAAGACCCAGGACACGTTGGAAAGACTATGTCTCCCGGCTGGCCTGGGAACGCCTCGGGATCCCCCGGGAGGAGCTGGACGAAGTGGCTGAGGGGAGGGAAGTCTGGGCTTCCCTGCTTAGGCTGCTGCCCCCGCGACCCGACCTCGGATAAGCGGAAGAAGATGGATGGATGGATGGATGGATGGTTTTTACACCCTTTAACGTTCATACCTATTCTGCTTTACAGATAAAATAAAATGGAATGTTTTCAGAGGGTTAAACCTTAAATTATTGTGCTTTAATCAACGTTGATCCAGTACGTCGTTCAATTTTTAATACATTTCTCTGCAGATTATTGTCTGATAAGCAAGAATAATGATCTCACACTTACAGTACAGGCCAAAAGTTTGGACACACCTTCTCAATCAATGTGTTTTCTTTATTGTCATGACTATTTACATTGTAGATTGTCACTGAAGGCATCAAAACTATGAATGAACACATGTGGAGTTATGTACTTAACAAAAAAAGGCGAATAAACTGAAAACATGTTTTATATTCTAGCTTCTTCAAAATAGCCACCCTTTTCTCTGATTACTGCTTTGCACACTCTTGGCATTCTCTCCATGAGCTTCAAGAGGTAGTCACCTTCACAGGTGTCATAGTTGTGATGCCTTCAGTGACTTTCTACAATGTAAATAGTCATGAAAATAAAGAAAACACATTGAAATGAGAAGGTGTATCTAAACTTTTGGCCTGTACTGTATATTAAGTAATCGCATAGGCTATAGAATGTCATGGTGTAAAAAAGTAATGTGTGAGTCATCATTGAATCCTTCAAAACCCGCAAGTTTTTTTATTGAATCAGTACTCATGGGTTCCTGTCGCCATTAACTTGGTCTGTGACTCACCTCTGCAACGCCAGCTAAATCAAGAGAATGAACCAGGTAATGTGTAAATGCATTAGTATAAATGTATCAGCCCCATCAAAAGCAACAAATATGTTTCTTGACTCAAATCACCTCTTCTTTCCACTTCCTGCACGAGCTGAATCACGAGCGGTGTCGCAGTTCGGCGGGTGCTGCTGTGGGTGCTTAACGACCACTCACTGAATCACAGATACCAATGAACGGACTACAAAGTGAACAATGGGTCCCACCGAATCATCGTTCGTCACTGAACAATGATTCACTGACACTCACTTGTTGGTCATTGGGGTCGGGACCGTCGAGGAAGGAATCATTAAAAACTAACTGAATTCACAGTGCACTTGACAGCGCACGGCAAAGCACAAACCAAGAATGAAGTCCTCCGAGACAGGATTGTCTCGAGGCAGTGTACAGAAAATATCTGCTGCTTTCAATGTCTCAATGAGCACAGTGGCCTCCACCATCCGTAAATGAAAGATGTTTGGAGCCACCAGGACTCTTCCTAGTCTAAACTGAGCGATCAAAGAAGAAGAAGGGCCCTAGTAATGGAGGTGACCAAGAACCCGATTATCACTCTGTCCGAGACGGTTCCTCTTTCTGCAGGACAACGACCCTAAGCACACATATATCAAAGGAATGGCTTCAGTACAACTCTGTAAATGTCCTTGAGTGGCCCAGCCGGAGCCCAGACCATACTTGCCAACCTTGAGACCTCCGAATTCGGGAGATGGGGGGCGGGGTTTGGTGGTAGCGGGGGGTGTATATTGTAGCGTCCCGGAAGAGATAGTGCTGCAAGGGTTTATGGGTATTTGTTCTGTTGTGTTTATGTTGTGTTACGGTGCGGATGTTCTCCCGAAATGTGTTTGTCATTCTTGTTTGGTGTGGGTTCACAGTGTGGCGCATATTTGTAACAGTGTTTAAGTTGTTTATACGGTCACCATCAGTGTGACCTGTATGACTGTTGATCAAGTATGCATGGCATTCGCTTATGTGTGTGTCAAAGCCGCATATAGCATGTGCCTGGACCGGCACGCTGTTTGTATGGAGGGAAAGCGGACGTGACGACAGGTTGTAGAGGACGCTAAAGGCAGACGCCCCCAATATTGGTGTCCGTGTGGAAATCGGGAGAAATTCGGGAGAATGGTTGCCCCGGGAGATTTTCGGGAGGGGCACTGAAATTCGGGAGTCTCCCGGGAAAATCGGGAGGGTTGGCAAGTATGGCCCAGACTTGAATCCAATTGAACATCTCTGGAGAAATCTGAAAGAGACTTCACATCCAACCTGATGGAGCTTGAGAGATGCTGCAAAGAGGAATGGGCGAAACTGGCAAAGGACAGTTGTGCCAAGCTTATGGCATCGTATTCAAAAAGACCTAAGGCCGTAATTGCTGCCAAAAGTGTATCAACAAAGTATTTAGCAAAGGCTGTGAATACCTTTGTACAAAACCCAAAACCAGTGAAGTTGGCACGTTGTGTAAATTGTAAATAAAAACAGAATACAATAATTTGCAAATCCTTTTCAACCTATATTCAGTTGAATAGACTGCAAAGACAAGATGCTTAATGTTCGAACTGGAAAACGTTGTTATTTTTTGCAAATATTAGCTAATTTGAAATTTGATGCCTGCGACTTGTTTCAAAAAAAGCTGGCACAAGTGGCAAAAAAGACTGAGAACGTTGAGGAATGCTCATCAAACACTTATTTTGAACATCCCACAGGTGAACAGGCTAATTGGAAACTGGTGGGTGCCATGATTGGGTCTAAAAGCAGCTTCCATGAAATGCTCAGTCATTCACAAACAAGGATGGGGTGAGGGTCACCACTTTGTGAACAAATGCGTGAGCAAATTGTTTAAGAACAACATTTCTCAACCACCTATTGCAAGGAATTTAGGGATTTCAACAGCCACGGTCCGTAATATCATCAAAAGGTTAAAAAAAATCTGGAGAAATCACTGCACGTAAGCAGCAGTGTTAGGGTTTGATCAAGGAGGTGATCCCAGGATGCAGAGACTGGAGGCGAGGCTGATTTGCAATATGTTAAACAATTTAATATGAGTCCAAAAAGCGTAACAAAAAGATATGGGGCAAAAGTGCACACCATGAATATACAAACAAAAGCAGATCCTTCAGTGGTCGGCAGGGGGGAAAGGCCAGGGCGCACTGAGCTCAACAAAAGGTCCAACAAAATCCTCTTCACCTCAGGAAGGCTAGAAAGCAAATACAAAGAGGTGAGGAATTTAAATAATAAGAAAAGACAACACACCAGGCAGGACGGAGTGAATCATGCGCATGCACGTGGAAGGTGCAGGAGACAATAATCGGCAGGGACCAGCTGTCGGTGACGAGCTTATATACTACTGGGTAGCGATTAGTTGCAGGTGTGTCTCACTGGGGACTAATTGACTGAAGAAAGAAAACAGACAACAAGAAAAAAAGGAGAAGGCAGGGAAATGACAAAATGCAACAGTACCTCCCCCCTTAATGAACGCCACCTGGCGGCTTACCTGGCTTCTCCGGAAAACGGTCATGAAATGCAGTTAAAAGTGAAGGGTCTAGTATAAGGGAACGTGGAACCCAGGATCGGTCCTCGGGGCTGTAACCCTCCCAGTCGACCAGATACTGGAAACCCCTGCCCCTTCTCCTCACGTCGAGAATGGCCTTGACTGTGAACGCTTGGTGGCCATCAATAAGTCTGGGAGGTGGAGGAGGCACCTCTGGAGGACTCAAGGGACTGGAGGACACAGGCTTGAGTAGAGAGACGTGGAAAGAGGGATGTATTTTGAGAGAGTCCGGAAGGCATAGTCGAACAACTGCGGAATTGATGACTCGCTCAATGGGGTACGGCCCAATATATCGTGGTTGCAGTTTCTTGGATACCACCTGGAGAGGTAAGTCACGAGATGACAGCCATACTTTCTGACCGGGCCTGTAATCTGGTGCTGTGCTGCGATGGCGGTTAGCGAGACGCTGGTTGTGCTCCGAGGTGCGTGACAGTGCAGACCGGGTATTCTGCCAGGCTTGCCGTGCACGGTGCAGGTGGGCAGCCACAGATGGGACGGAGATTTCTGCTTCCAGGGAGGGAAAAGCGGGAGGTTGGTACCCGTAGGCGTAGTGAAATGGAGACATGCCTGTAGCAGAGCTTACGAGTGTATTGTGGGCATACTCGATCCAAGGTAGACCAAGCGCCCAGGAGGCCGGCTGCTGGTGGCAAACGCAGCGGATGGCAGCTTCCAGATCCTGGTTGGTGCGCTCAGTCTGTCCATTAGTCTGCGGGTGGTAACCAGAAGAAAGGCTCGGTGATGCTCCCAACGACTTACAGAAGGCCTTCCAAACCGCAGAGGAAAATTGTGGCCCTCTGTCCGAGACCACATCCATCGGGATTCCATGTAGCCGAAACACGTGGCGTACCAGCAAATCTGCAGTCTCGAGTGCCGAGGGCAACTTGGGAAGAGCGATGAAATGGGCCATCTTTGAAAAGCGGTCCACCAAAGTTAAAATAACGGTGTTGCCCTTAGATGGTGGAAGTCCTGTGACGAAATCCAAGGCCACATGGGACCACGGGCGGGAAGGGATGGGAAGTGGCCGCAGGAGACCTGCAGGTGCCCGATGTGAAGCTTTATTGCGAGCACAGGTGCAACAGACGGATACGAACTCTGTAACGTCAGCTCTGAAAGTTGGCCACCAGAAGCGCTGGGATAGGAGGAAGGCAGTACGGGTAATACCTGGGTGGCAGGCGACCTTGGAGCTGTGGGCCCAGTTCAAAACTTCCGGACGGAGCTCTGGGATCACAAACAAGCGCCCCTGAGGACAGTTCTTGGGAGAGGGAATGTTCTTGAGTCCCTCTGTCACGCGACCCTCGATGTCCCACTGTAGCGCTCCCAGCACTTGTGATGGAGGGATGATGGTCTCGGTCTTTACCTATTCCTCAGGGCAGGCGTACATCCTAGATAAGGCGTCTGGTTTACCATTCTGGGAACCGGGGCGGAAGGTCATGGTAAAGTTGAATCGGGCAAGGAATAGCGCCCACCTAGCTTGTCTTGGGTTGAGCCGTTGGGCCGTGCGAATGTAGGCCAGATTTTTGTGGTCTGTGTACACCACAAATGGGGTCTCCGAGCCCTCCAGCCAGTGCCTCCATTCTTGCAGCGCTAATACTACGGCGAGTAGCTCTCTATTGCCAATGTCATAGTTGCGTTACGCAGGAGTCAGGCGGCGTGAGAAGAAGGCACAGGGGTGCAGCCTCTGGTCGGAGGTGGAGCGCTGGGAGAGAACAGCTCCCACGCCGGAGTCGGACGCGTCAACCTCAACAAACAATTGAGAGAAAAAGTTAGGGTGGACAAGTACTGGTGCAGAAGTAAACAGCAACTTAAGTTTATTAAATGAAGTTTGTGTCTCAGAAGTCCACAAAAAGGGTAGCTTGGTGGAAGTAAGTCTGGTTAATGGTTCAGCTACCTGACTAAAATTGCGGATAAAACGGCGATAAAAATTAGCAAAACCTAGAAACCTCTGGAGGTGTTTTCGGGAAGTGGGTGTGGGCCAATCAACCACCGACTTGATCTTCGCGGGATCCGCTCGGAGTTGACCCCTCTCCACAATAAAACCAAAGAATTGAACAGACTGAGTGAAACACGCACTTCTCGGCTTTGACATAAAGACGATTCTCGAGAAGGCGTTGGAGAACCAAGCGAACATGCTGGACATGAAGTTCGGGAGTAGGAGAGAAAACGAGGATATCGTCCAAGTAGACGACCACAAAGCGGTCAAGCATGTCGCGCAAAACATCATTAATTAGGCTTTGAAAAACGTCCGGTGCGTTGGTGAGGCCAAAAGGCATGACCTGATATTCGAAATGTCCAAGTGGAGTGTTAAATGCAGTCTTCCATTCATCTCCTTGCTTAATTCTAATTAAATGATATGCGTTGCGGAGGTTCAGTTTGGTGAAGTATCTAGCAGTGTGTAATGGGTTGAAAGTGGAGTTGAGAAGCGGGAGAGGATATTTATTTTTAACAGTAATAATATTAAGGGCGCGGTAATCGATGCAGGGACGGAGTGTCTTATCCTTCTTCTCCACAAAGAAAAAACCGGCAGCTAGAGGTGACTTGGAGGGACGAATGAGACCAGATGCGAGTGACGTGGTAATATATTCCTCTAGTGCATCTCTTTCATGCTTAGAAATGTTATAAAGACGCGATGAAGGGAGTGTGGCACCAGGGAGGAGATTAATGCAGCAATCATAGGGACGGTGTGGAGGTAACGACAACGCGCGGTCCTTGCTAAAGACTTCCTTAAGGTCGTGGTAAGCAGTTGGCACGACCGACAAATCAATGACCTCCTGGGTTACAACACGTGCGGGACCTGTGCGAGGGCAAGCGGACCGCAGACAGTGCGTATGACAAAAAAAAAAACAATTAATAATAGAAGTCTTTGCCCAGTCAATATGGGGATTATGTTTAGCTAGCCGGGTAAGCCCGAGCACAACAGGAGCCGAACGAGAGGGAATGACGAGAAAATTGATAGTCTCAAAATGGTTACCAGATAATTTAAGAATTAGCGGCCGGGTCTGATGGGTGACGCTCGCCAGGTGGCCTCCGTCGAGGGATCGGACTGTTCTAGGTCTGTGTAATCTAACAACGGGTATAGAAAAACGCTTAATGACAGAATCATCAATAAAATTGTCATCAGAACCTGAGTCAATTAGAGCCATAATGTCCAAACTCTGATGCTTATCCCAGGAGAGCACGCCAGTGAGTTGAAGCTTTGACAGTGTCTGACCTGAAGATGGCAGTAGAGGAGCCGAATCGGTCGCTGGAGGATGTGCAGCTGGGGTGCGGCGAGGGGGTGGAGCTTGAGTGCGACGAGGAGGAGAAACTAGAGTACGACGAGGAGGTGGAGCTTGAGTGCGACGAGGAGGAGAAGCTTGAGTGCGACGAGGAGGAGAAGCTTGAGTGCGACGGTGGGCAGGACGATGAGGACAGTGGGTGACGCGATGCTCAGCCTCTCCGCAATATAGGCATAGATGAAGTCTAAGGCGATGATCCCTCTCAGCTTGAGTGAGACGATTCCCTCCAAGCTGCATTGGTTCATCTTCCCATGATATCGGCCCAGCATCGACAATGGGTATCGGGGCAGACGTAGCTGGATGAGCTCCCTGGCCACGCCCACTATATGTCGAGGTGCGCGGTCCTTGCCGTCTGAGTTTCTCTCTCTCCCAGTCTACGAGGCGATTCTCAATTTCCACCGCCAAAGCGACGAGCTCATCGAGACTATCGGGAGTCTTGAGCGGGATCATCTGCTTCCGGATTCGATCGGCCAAGCCGAGGGAGAAGATGTCCACCAATGCGGAAGTGGGCCATCCGCTTTCAGCAGCCAGCCTTCTAAATTCGATGGCGAAGTCTGTGACGCTGCGCTGACCTTGCTGCAGACGTAGTAATGATCGTGCTGCCTCACGTCCTGGCATCTCGCGTTGAAAAATGTTTTCCATGGCTTTGAAAAACGCGGCGTATGAGGCACACACGGGAGATTGACGCCCCCATTCTGCGGTGGCCCAGGCGGAAGCCCGACCACTCATATGGCACATAACGAAAGCCACGCGAGCTCTTTCAGTGTGAAAGGACGTGGGTAATAGTTCAAAATAAACTTCACACTGGGTGAGGAAGGGGCGCACGTCACCTGACTCGCCGGAGAAGCGCTCAGGCTTGGAGAGCGGAGGACAAGGGGCAGGAGGAGTGTCGCTAGGCAACGGAACATCTGCGGGAAGTGGACGTCTCTGCTGGATTGATGGGTCGGCCGTAGGGGGAGTCATCGCCTGCAGTGCGGTGAGTACGCTTCCCAGTTGTCTCTCCAATGCGTCAAGGCGGGCGTCTTGGCGTTCCGCCATGGCGTTGACACAAGCCCCAAGAACGCCAAACTGTTCCTCCTGTTGTCCCAGTCGATTAGCCTGTTGTTGTAGCGCCCTCTTTACCGGGTCAGTCTCTGCGGGATCCATGATATTGCCGATTATTTTGTTAGGGTTTGATCGAGGAGGTGATCCCAGGATGCAGAGACTGGAGGCGAGGCTGATTTACAATAGCAATTTAATATGAGTCCAAAAAGCGTAACAAAAAGAGATGGGGCAAAAGTGCACACCATGAATATACAAACAAAAGCAGATCCTTCAGTGGTCGGCAGGGGGGAAAGGCCAGGGCGCACTGAGCTCAACAAAAGGTCCAACAAAATCCTCTTCACCTCAGAAAGGCTAGAAAGCAAATACAAAGAGGTGAGGAATTTAAATAATAAGAAAAGACAACATACCAGGCAGGACGGAGTGAATCATGCGCATACACGTGGAAGGTGCAGAAGACAATAATCGGCAGGGACCAGCTGTCGGTGACAAGCTTATATACTACTGGGTAGCGATTAGTTGCAGGTGTGTCTCGCTGGGGACTAATTGACTGAAGAAAGAAAACAGACAAGAAAAAAAGGAGAAGGCAGGGAAATGACAAAATGCAACAAGCAGAGTTGAAAACCAACATTGAATGCCCGTGACCTTCGATCCCTCAGGCGGTACTGCATCAAAAAGCAACATCAGTGTGTAAAGGATATCACCACATGGGCTCAGGAACACTTCAAAAAACCACTGTCAGTAATTACAGTTGGCCGCTAGATCTGTAAGTTCAAGTTAAAACTCTACTGTGCAAAGCAAAAGCCATTTATCAACAACACCCAGAAACGCCGCCGGCTTTGCTGGGCCCGAGCTCATCTAAGATGGACTGATGCAAAGTGGAAAAGTGTTCTGTGATCTAACGAGTCCACATTTCAAATTGTTATTGGAAACTGTGAACA
Organism: Nerophis lumbriciformis; assembly: GCF_033978685.3. Lineage (NCBI taxonomy): Eukaryota > Metazoa > Chordata > Actinopteri > Syngnathiformes > Syngnathidae > Nerophis > Nerophis lumbriciformis. Next base: position 42,406,862 of record NC_084562.2, read on the forward strand.
TCATGTCCTCTGGAACAAAGAGGAAAAAGATTATATGTTATAGGCGCAAAGTTCAAAAGCCAGCATCTGTGGTGGTATGGGGGTGTTTTAGTGCCCAAGACATGTGTAACTTACACATCTGTGAAGGCACCATTAATGCTGAATGGTACATACAGGTTTTGGAGCAACATATGTTGCCATCCAAGCAACGTTATCATGAACGTCCCTGCTTATTTCAGCAAGACAATGCCAAGCCACGTGTTAAAACAGCGTGGCTTCATAGTAAAAGAGTGCGGGTACGAGACTGGCCTGCCTGTAGTAATATGTATGTATATGTATATTTATCGATATATACATAGATACATATACACATATATATATGTGTGTGTGTGTGTGTGTGTGTGTGTGTGTGTGTGTGTGTGTGTGTGTGTGTGTGTGTGTGTGTGTGTGTGTGTGTGTGTGTGTTTTAAGTGTATTTGAAGTTCTCCCATTATTCTTTTTTCATGCTTTACTTTATTAAAAAAATTGACATTCACCGTGATTATTGTTTATTTCTTTCTTTATTTTCTTATTTTCTTTTTAAAGAAGCAATGTTAAAGGGCAAGATATGGTATACTTTTTGTTAAACCATTACAATAAAGTAAAAAAACAATGTTTTAAAAATTAATATACAACAAAGTTCAATGGACAAATATTAATGTTCATTTTATGTTATCGTTGTTTGGCCACACATCAGTGTAACAATGTAATGACAACAACATGTTTGTCAAACATATTTGTGACCCATCAGCCACCCCCTAGTGGCCACAGAGTGTATGTCTCATACTGTATGTGTTTGGTCTTTGTGATGATGCGAACACAGAAACTCTATCTGAGGTTCCTGCTGATGCACCAGGAGAGTCAAACGTGTCACAAGAGCAGCGTCCTGCTGCATCCACTCATGCATCCACAGAGGAGCAGTCGAAGGCCCACGATGCCCCTCCATCAGAGGGTAAGCTATTCGAACCAATAAATCCTAAATGCCAGTATTTATTCAGTTAGTCTTGCTATGACTAGATTCTCCAGAAAATGTGTGTGTGAAGCTGTTACTGAAGACTGATTGATGACTTAAAGACATGCATTATCTACCTTTACTGCATCTACATATTGTCTTTTTGCAATGAGTGTGAAACTAAATTCAATATTTAAAATTTTGGGTAATACGAAATCCCCATTTAATAAAACCTATTTGAGTCCGAGTCGACTCTAACTTCCTACACATTTTTAAAGGTTGAGCATTTGGAATAAACAATAATGATAAAGTAATAACACTAAGTACTAACGCTGTCCTAAAATTGGTCCTATACAGTGACATGAACTCATTACAGTAAGTACCGTATTTTTCGGACTATAAGTCGCAGTTTTTTTCATAGTTTGGCCGGGGGTGCGACTTATACTCAGGAGCGACTTATGTGTGAAATTATTAACACATTACCGTAAAATATCAAATAATATTATTTAGCTCATTCACGTAAGAGACTAGACGTATAAGATTTCATGGGATTTAGCGATTAGGAGTGACAGATTGTTTGGTAAACGTATAGCATGTTCTATATGTTATAGTTATTTGAATGACTCTTACCATAATATGTTACGTTAACATACCAGGCACGTTCTCAGTTGGTAATTTATGCGTCATATAACGTACACGTATTCAGCCTGTTGTTCACTATTCTTTATTTATTTTAAATTGCCTTTCAAATGTCTATTCTTGGTGTTGGGTTTTATCAAATAAATTTCCCCCCAAAAATGCGACTTATACTCCAGTGCGACTTATATATGTTTTTTTCCTTCTTTATTATGCATTTTCGGCCGGTGTGACTTATATTCCGAAAAGTACGGTATTACAGTGATGTATAAATAAGACTTTAATTGGTTCTGGACGGAACTTGTAACCCAAAATACTAGTATCTCAATTTAAGGTTCCCTTTTAGAATTCATTGAAATTGCATTATTCCGCTCCATTCCTCCTAAAAAAAAAAAAAAAAAAACGCCAACATTTTAACATGTACTGTAATGTGCTTAAAAATAATCATAAATAATAATAACAAATTAAAAATAATCATGCTTCAAAATAACCTGCTTAGTGGCCTTGTGGTTAGAGTGTCCGCCCTGAGACTGGGAGGTCGCGAGTTCAAACCCCGGCCGAGTCATACCAAAGACTATAAAAATGGGACCCATTGCCACTCCGCATCAAGAGATGGAATTGGGGGTTAAATCACCAAAATGATTCCCGAGCGCGGCCACCGCTGGTGCTCACTGCTGCTCACTGCTCCCCTCACCTCCCAGGGGGTGAACAAGGGGATGGGTCAAATGCAGAGGATAATTCCCCCACACCTAGTGTGTGTGTGACTATCAGTGGTTCTTTAACTTAAATGTAACTTCTCTGTTACATTATACACACTTTTTTATTTGTTTAAAAATACGTTGTATATTATTTGACTCAAACTCGACTTCAATCTGATGCTTAATTTATACTAAAACAAATTCATTAGATACAAATTGTTCAATAATGCAATTTTTAATGCAAAACAACAAATTTCACAAACACCAAGTAGCAAACTTTCCTGACTCAACTCCCACAAGTGATCAAAGCAAGTATACAAGATCAGTGCCACAAGGGATAGTGATAATATTATGGGGAAATTTGCTATTATATCCTTACCCATGATGGAGCAGGAAAGGGCTAGGAATAGGTCTGAGGTAAAATTTCCTATGAAACGCCCTGTCATTTATTTTACATGCACCTCTACTTGCAAAATGTCCTTACGCACAACGCGTTATCTGCCTGTAGAGTGTGACTGTAGTTTTGTGAAATAATGTAATAATAATGTAAAGTAATGTATCGCGCCTAATTGGTTCCAGCCTGGTAAATGCATGTTTGCCATGTAGGATTATCATTATTAAATATGTTAATGACCTTCTAAATACATATTTACGCTGTGCAATGAAGCTAAAGTACTGTACGTGCATGTAGATGGACACCCTCCAGACACCAGACAGGACCTCACTGGCCTCTTCACAGAGAAACCTCAAAGTGGAGAAGTGGCTGTTGGTGAGAAACCTGCAAGTTAAAGTTGAATATTTTATTGAGAATTTAGTTGGCATAGTTCTGTCATAACAATTATGTATGTGGAAGAATAGCCAGTACTGTTGTTGTCTGTTGTCAGCATGTAATTATCAATCTAATGCAGGGGTGTCAAACATGGAGAAAAATCAACTCTCAAGTGGGCCGTACTGGTAAAATCACGGCACGATAACTTAAAAATAAAGACAACTTCGCATTGTTTTCTTTGTTTAAAAATAGAACAAGCACATTCTGAAATTGTACAAATCATAATGTTGTTGTTGTTGTTTTTTTACACTTACATGTTGCGGTTAATAGTATTCTATCTTTATTTGTCGTTATTTATATTTTCTGAATAAATCATGTGATAATGTTAATCAGTCAACTCATTGGTTTTAATTTTCAATCTATCAAGATAAAAAAAAAAATCCAAATCAAATTACAGTATGTTATTTATGTAGTTTGATCATTTTCCTCGACTCGTGCACTAACATCATGTGGTTTATTTTGTACATATGTAGCATCATCTACAAAGATACAAATAATTGCTATTGCGACATCCAGTGGACACATTTAGAACAGCAGTTTTTTTCATTAAAAAACTCATCCCACGGGCCGGATAAAACCAGTTCGAGGGCCTGATCCGGCCTTCGGGCCGTACGTTTGACACCCCTGATCTAATGTCTGTTACTTTTTATTAGATTTTAAATTCTGCAACATGATTTGACTATGAAGTGACATACCCATAATATTCTTAATTTGAAACCACTCTGGGTTAAGTAGGTACAATATGACCAACAATGGAATGAAAATGTTGGTTTTAAAGCAAATCAGCTACAATCGGGCGGAAGGCGGGGTACACCCTAGACAAGTCGTATATATATATATATGATAAAGTCAAATGTACTTCCCTGTCTAGGTGGAAACATTATATTTGTGGCTAAAGTCAATGCTGAATCTCTGCTGAAGAAACCAACAATCAAATGGTTCAAAGGGAAGTGGATGGACCTCGCCAGCAAGTCTGGAAAACACCTGCTGCTAAAAGAGTCCTATGACCGCAACACCAAGGTAGACTATCTGAGATTGTGAACCGTAAGAACAATAAATGATTGTCCCGTACACGCGTATAAATGTACTGCATCGACCCTCAAACAGGTCCACACGTTTGAGATGCACATCCAGGCAGCCAAGGCTAACTTTGCTGGAGCTTACAGATGTGAAGTTTTATCCAAGGACAAATTTGACAGCTGTAATTTTCAGCTGACTGTGCACGGTAAGTGTCTGTTCACACACTAAGATACAGTATATGCATTACATGTTCACAGTCCTTCTCAATGTACTAACACATTCCTCCAATGTAGATATGCATTCCTATGGGGTGCTAAATGTCAAAATCCAAATACACTTTTCTAATGTTCTAATTTTCTAATTTCTAATTTTGAATATTTAGCTCAACTTTCTCACATTTACTGTACATTGCTTTTTCCACATTTAGTCCATTTTCTTTGCATTCGAGGTATAAATGAAATGGTAAGTAAAAAACATTAAATCAAAAGGTCAAATTCGAAAAAAACTAATGAAGCTAAATGTTTAATCTAAATGTTAGTTATAAATGTTTAATCTGAATGGTAAATATACATGTATATTTTAAAGATACATTTCAAAGATACATGTTGAATCTAAATCTAAATGTTATTCTAAATATTAAATATAATTAAATATAAATGATAAATGTAAATGTTGAATCCAAATGTTGAATAAAAATATGACATGTACATCTAAATGTCAAATCTAATTTGTAAATATAAATGTTAAAGATAAATGTTAAATATGAATGGTAACCTTTGAATGCACAGACCCACCAATACCTACAGTCTTCCACGAGTTTGGTCAAAAATGTCCTCAATCAATGTGTTTTTTAAATAACTGGGTTATTATTCTTCAAAATCTTTAAAACAAAGAGCTGTAAAATGTTCATATTCCAGGTATTCCTCATAAAACATGTTTGTGGCATGAGGCCATTTGCACTTTTTTTCTATTAATTTTAAGAAATGTCAGTTTTTGTATCACGACCCACTCTTCCACAAGTGGAAAAAATTACCCCAAGCAGTTCCTATGGAATTTTCTATGAACCTTTAATTCTTAGCAACTCTGACCAGGGGCGCCGCTAGGGATATTGGGCCCCATGAAAAGAATCTTTACAGGGCCCCCAACACAGTGTCATTATTTTTTCTCTATTATAATTTCATCATCATTAGGGGCCTCTCTGGGCCCCCTCCATCATGGGCCCCTAGAATCCGTCTCCTTTACCCCCCCTTTTCGGCGCCCCTGACTCTGACTATTCCATTTACACATCTGATGTCATTTCTCACATCTGATGCAACTTTGAATCTCAATACTGTCCCACTTACTCATCTGATGTCAGCACTCTCACCACCCAGGAAGGGGAAATACCTGATCCACTAAAGACTGTAGGGCAACAGAAAGCTAATGGAGTAATTCCAAATACTGTAAAATCTGGAACTTTGTGTAAGTCAAATATGTAGTAAACTCTGATCGTTGGAAGCTAATATGGTACAATTATTTTTAACTGCTGCTTATCTTGCCAACATGGCCACCAAACACAACTAGTCACGTGACTCTCCTGCCAACATGACCACCAAACACAACTAGTCATGTGACTCCCCTGCCAACATGGCCATCAAACATAACTAGTCACATGACTCCCTTGCCAACATGGCCACCAAACAGAACTAGTCACGTGACTCTCCTGCCAACATGGCCACCAAACACAACTAAACACATGACTCCCCTGCCAACATGGCCCTCAAACACAACTAGTCACATGACTCTCCTGCCAACATGGCCACCAAACACAACTAGTCACCTGACTGTCCTGCCAACATGGCCATCAAACATAACTAGTCACATGACTCTGTTGCCAACATGGCCATCAAACACAACTAGTCAAATGACTCCCTTGCTAACATGGCCACCAAACAGAACTAGTCACGTGACTCTCCTGCCAACATGGCCACCAAACACAACTAGTCACATGACTCTCCTGCCAACATGGCCACCAAACACAACTAGTCATATGACTCTCCTGCCAACATGGCCACCAAACACAACTAGTCATATGACTCCCTTGCCAATATGGCCATCAAACACAACTAGTCACATGATTCTGCTGCCAACATGGCCATCAAACACAACTAGTCACGTGACTCTCCTGCCAACATGGTCATCAAACACAACTAGTCACATGACTCTGCTGCCAACATAGTATTCAATCACAACTAGTCACCTGACTCTCCTGCCAACATGGTATTCAAACAGAACTAGTCACGTGACTCCCTTGCCAACATGGCCACAAAACACAACTAGTCACCTGACTTTGCTGCCAACATGGCCACCAAACACAACTAGTCACATGACTCTCCTGCCAACATGACCACCAAATACAACTAGTCACATGACTCTCCTGCCAACATGGCTACATAACACAACTAGTCACATGACTCTTCTGCCAACATGGCTACAAAACACAACTAGTCACGTGGCTCTCGTGCCAACATGGCCCTCAAACACAACTAGTCACATGACTCTCGTGCCAACATGGCTACAAAACACAACTAGTCACCTAACTCCTGCCAACATGGCCCTCAAACACAACTAGTCACATGACTTTCGTGCCAACATGGCTACAAAACACAACTAGTCACCTAACTCCTGCCAACATGGCCCTCAAACACAACTAGTCACATGACTTTCGTGCCAACATGGCTACAAAACACAACTAGTCACCTGACTCCTGCCAACATGGCCCTCAAACACAACTAGTCACATGACTCTCCTGCAAAGATGGCCACCAAACACAACTAGTCACATGACTCTCCTGCCAACATGGCCACCAAACACAACTAGTCACCCGACTCTTCTGCCAACATGGCCACCAAACACAACTAGTCACGTGACTCTCCTGCCAAGATGGCCACCAAACACAACTAGTCACATGACTCTCCTGCCAACATGGCCACCAAATACAACTAGTCACATGACTCTCCTGCCAACATGGCTACATAACACAACTAGTCACATTACTCTTCTGCCAACATGGCTACAAAACACAACTAGTCACGTGACTCTCGTGCCAACATGGCCCTCAAACACAACTAGTCACATGACTCTCGTGCCAACATGGCTACAAAACACAACTAGTCACCTAACTCCTGCCAACATGGCCCTCAAACACAACTAGTCACATGACTTTCGTGCCAACATGGCTACAAAACACAACTAGTCACCTGACTCCTGCCAACATGGCCCTCAAACACAACTAGTCACATGACTCTCCTGTCAACATGACTTCCAATTACAACTAGTCACATGACTCTCCTGCCAACATGGCTGTGGAGGGGGGCGTGGCCTGCGGGCCTGCCACGGAACGGGGTGTGCTAGGACCGGCCTCGAAGACAGCGACAGGTGTGTGGATGGCCCAATTGGGCCTTGTTATCTAATCACCTGTCGCCATTATTAGCAGCAGCCGGCACGAGACACAGAGTTGGAGTTGGGAGCTGGAGAGCGAGCGAGAGCGACGCGCTTAAAAGAGACTGCTGAAAAGCAATTCCAGACTGTTGTGTTTAAATAAAAGACTGTATTCAAACTGTCTACCGGGCTCACGAAGGATCTTTCGGACTCAGGAGAACCCTCACAGCAAAGAGACCTTTTACAATGGCCCTCAAACACAACTAGTCACATGACTTTTCTGCCAACATGGCCACCAAACACAACTAGTCACGTGACTCTATTGCCAACATGGCTACAAAACACAACTAGTCACCTGACTCCACTTGCCAACACGGACACGGCCACCAATGCGGACCACCAATGCGGACCACCAATGCGGACGACACAACAGTAGTGGGCCTCATCCGTGACAACAACGACATGAACTACAGGGAGGAGGTGAAACATCTGGTTGACTGGTGTAGGACCAAAAACCTGGTCCTGAATGTCAACAAGACCAAGGAGATCATCGTTGACTTCAGGAAGCACCAGTCCAGCCACGCTCCACTCTTCATCAACGGCACAGCGGTGGAGATAGTGAGCAGCACCAAGTTCCTGGGGGTGCAGATAACTGACAATATAACCTGGTCCCTACACACCAGAGCTCTTGTAAAAAGAGCTCAGCAGCGCATGCACTTTTTGCGTCGGATGAAAAGAGCACAGCTCCCTCCCCCCATTCTCACCACATTATACTGAGGCACTATAGAGAGCCTGCTGACCAACTGCAACTCTGTCTGGACTGGAGCCTACAATGCCTCAGACTGGAAGTCTCTCCAGAGAGTGGTGAGGACGGCAGAAAAGATCATCAGGACTCCTCTTCCTCCTATCCAGGAGATCGCAAAAAGCCGCTGCCTGACCAGGGCTCAGAAAATCTGCAAAGACTCCTCCCACCCCCACCAAGGACTGTTTTCACTGCTGGACTCTAGAAAGAGGTTCCGCAGCCTCCGAAGCAGAACCTCCAGGTTCTGTAACAGCTTCTTCCCTCAGGCCGTAAGACTCTTGAACGCATCATAATTAAATTATCCCCTCAACACCCCCTAAAATGGATTAACTCTCTGGAATAAAAAAGACAATATAACATACATCCATAAACGTGGATGCATGTGAAAAAGTGCAATATATTTATCTGTACAGTTATCTATTTATTTATTTATTTACATGTATTTATATATATTTATTTATTTTATATACATATTTATATATTATTTATATATATTTATTTATTTATATATGCACCTTATTGCTTTTTTATCCTGCACTACCATGAGCTTATGTAACGAAATTTCGTTCTTATCTGTCGTTCTTATCAAATTTGAATGACAATAAAAAGGAAGTCTAAATCTAAGTCTAAGTCTAATTACAACTAGTCATGTGGCTCCCCTTGCCAACATGGCCACCAAACACAACTAGTCACATGACTGTCCTGCCAGATTAATTGCCAGTTGCATCAGATGTGAGAGATGACATCAGATGTGTAAGTGGGACAGTCAGAGTTAGTAATTCGAATTAAAGGTTCATTGAAGATTGCATAGGAACTGCTTGGGGTCATTTTTGACCTCAGTGGGAAAGAGTAGGGTAGTTATACAAAAACTGCAATTTCTTAAAAATAATGAAAAGATAAATAAAAATGAAAATAGCCTATTTAAAAGATTGTGAAGAATAACAATTTGTGGGGTCAAAATGCATCTAAGGGTTAAAGATAAATGTTAAATCTAAATGATAAATCTAACTGTTGAATATAAATCTAAATGTTGTTGTAGAAAAATGTATCTTAATCTGTTTATCTGTCATTTCGCTGCACTGTTACTTCATGGTTGTGTCACATTCATTTGCTGGGAACAACGCAGTCACGGTCCTGTTCAGTTGTATCTACTAATTGACATGCAGATGCTTTTTTAGATCTGGTCTTCACAGTTTGTCCTCGGTGGCCTTGTTGACTCAGTGGTAAAAGCAAGAGTATGTTGAGTTTGAAGTCATCAATAATGATTGGTTCAAGTGTGGTGGTTGCCAATATGTCCTCCCCGTTCATATGTTACATGTTCATCTTCTTCCCTGTTCCACAGCACAGCAGTTAGAGATGTGGGCTTATCTTTTTTTCTTCTTCCAGATTTGACAATTAGATTTGACATTTTATGTTTATCATATGTCAATTATATTTAATATGTGCAACATATTTAGATTCAACATTTGAATTTAGATTTAAAGTTTAACATTTAGATTGAACATTTATATTTATATTTAAAGTTTAACATTAAAATTTGACCTGGACCCCCTGATGCCTTATTTAAAACCCACAGTCACAAATCTTGGAAAAATTAAATCAGTTTTATCTTTTAACGACTTTGAGCGGGTAATCCATGCTTTTATTTCATCACGTTTGGACTACTACACATTACCCCCATTTTAGCATCCTTTCACTGGCTCCCAGTTCATTTTAGAATGACTTTTAAAATATTGTTGCTTGTTTTTAAATCTCTCAACGGATTAGCGCCACAAAATATGTCAGACCTTTTAAAAATGTACACCCCCACAAGGTCTCTGAGGTCAGCTGATCAGTTTCTTCTTTTTGTCCCAAAAACCTGTTTAAAATCCGGAGGTGATCGTGCATTTTCTGCTGTGGCTCCAAAACCTTGGAACAATATCCCTCTTGCTATTCGGACGGCTCCCTCTTTAATGAGTTTTAAATCATGTCTTAAGTAGAGATGTCCGATAATATCGGCCTGCTTAAAATGTAATATTGGAAATTATCGGTATCGTCTTTTTTATTATCGGTATCGTTTTTTTTTTAAAATTTTTTTATTTTTTTTTATTTTTTATTAAATCAACATAAAAAACAAAAGATACACTTACAATTAGTGCACCAACCCAAAAAACATTCCTCCCCCATTTACACTCATTCACACTCATTCACACAAAAGGGTTGTTTCTTTCTGTTATTAATATTCTGGTTCCTACATTATATATCAATATATCAATACAGTCTGCAAGGGATACAGTCCGTAAGCACACATGATTGTGCGTGCTGCTGGTCCACTAATAGTACTAACCTTTAACAGTTAATTTTACTAATTTTCATTAATTACTAGTTTCTATGTAACTGTTTTTATATTGTTTTACTTTATTTTTTATTCAAGAAAATGTTTTTAATTTATTTATCTTATTTTATTTTATGAATTTTTTTTAAAAGTACCTTATCTTCACCATACCTGGTTGTCCAAATTAGGCATAATAATGTGTTAATTCCACGACTGTATATATCGGTTGATATCGGTATCGGTAATTAACGAGTTGGACAATATCGGAATATCGGATATCGGCAAAAAGCCATTATCGGACATCCCTAGTCTTAAGACATATTTTTACTCTTTGGGTTTTAAACCTGCGTGGAAGAGTTGTGTGATTTTAGTCTATTTTATTTTCTCTGATGTATTTTATGTATTTACTTGTTTATAGTTAAATGTTTTATAAAACTGACTTTTCTAGTATGTTTGTCTTAACTTCTGTGCAGCACTGTGTGAAACTTCTATTGTTTTTTTTAATGTGCTATATAAATAAAGTGGATTGAATTGGAACATTTAGATTTAACATTTAAATTTAGATTAAAAATTTTACATGTAGATTTGATATTTAAATTAAGATTTAAAATGTATCATTTTTATGCAATATATAGATTTAGATATATCATTTTAAAATGAACATTTATATATAACATTTAGATTTAACATTTTCCTGAATGTTTTGTGTCTGAAATAACTTTTCTTTCCAGATGTTTGTGCCACCGAAGGCTTTGACATCAGAGCAGCTTTCAGACGCACGTAAGTTACCTTACTGATAACATTGTAAGTCTATTTTATGATAAATCATTCATCCTTCTTTGCAGGTTATACATCGATGATTTTAAGAATTAATACACTTTGAAAAACATATGATGTATTGCACTGATGGACTTTTGATTCGTATGTTTCTTAAAGTTTACTCAAACTAAGCAAATCGTACTGCACAACCAAAAATTCCTGTTGGTAGTGAACCGAGCCATATTTTAAAAAAAAGGTAGAGCACATTTAGATAGAATGTTCTTTTTTTAAAGCAGTCAAGTTTCAATTGGCTGTTGTTTCCTTACTTTAGCAGCCTGTCAGAACTAAGAATGGAATTTTGCCTCAGGCAAAAATTTGGTACTCTCTATGATTTCACTGTCCCACTCTTGGAAAATGCCTGCTCTACAGTACAGCATGTCCAAAAAGTATTTTTGTGATTTAACAAATATATTACAAAAGCAAATGGATAGACAGAGCTATGGCAGTTAATTCAAAATTAGGAGTTTTGTCTTATCTAATATACCTCTATAAGAGCAGAAATATCCATACTGTAGTCCATTTCTTTCCATAATTACTCTTGCACAGCCTCATCAATGGAGAAAATATTATGTTTTGCTTCAGATCGTTAAAGCTCCATATCTTTGTTTGATGCAGAATATATATAACATATGTCCATAGAAAAAAGCCCACAAAAGTAATATCTGGTTAATTAGGACATCCCTTCCAATCCACCGGTCAAGGAAATGTTTGATTTAGGAACCCACTTAGATGCAGTCTTGCAATTTGATTAATAGCTTTGACAAATGATTTACCGTACATTCGGGACTATAGAGCGTATCGTAATTCAAGCCGCAACCAATACATTGTAAAAGAAAGAAATATTGTTACATATATAAGACACATCGGACTATAAGCTGCAGATGTATAACGGTATGTTGTGAAATGAGATATTTACACAGAAAGATGCAAGAGCCCCCCCTGATGGCGGTCAGCGAAGAAAAAGCCGTAGATTAGCCGCATGGTTGTATAAGCCGCGGGGTACAAAGCGTAGGAAAAAAGTAGCGTCTTGTCTGGAAATGCGGTAATCAAATAATTCTTATAAAATGTAGAGACTTCGTGGACACTCTGTCCATCATTGCCAATCAACTGTGTGAAAGCTTGGACCACGAACAACTGAAAAAAGTACCTGTTTGATATAAAAACATCACTACATGTGGAATAACCATGGACATGCTAACCTGTTAGGAGCGACGCTGATAAGAAGAGAAGTGGACCGTCAGCAAGGTAGTAAATGTGTATATTGCATCCAAGGAAGCACAAAATAAGAGAAATAAGGACTGGGATTGGAGATCCTGGATTGGTTCCAGAGTGGCCACTTTTTTCTCTGTTTTCAAATAAATCAGAACAAGCATTCTGATAGTACTGTCTCACATCTGTGTTTGACGGAACCCAGAATGAACAGATGAGAAAGCTAAATCCAAAGCTACAGTGAAATTGAAAACTCTTTAATGACATCATACGGTCTAACTAGGGGTGTAATTGTACGCTATCATCTCCGTACACTATCATCATCATACACTATCTTACACTATCTTTATCTATACTTTAAAGGGCCCCTTTAATGCTCACAACATTGGCAGTCCATCATAGTTCTGGTTTTACAAATAATGTCTACAGGTAAAAGTCTGCCCAAAATAGACACAGTAGTGATTTTAGGCGTGTTTTGTAACGGGTTTCAGCACATTTTGGAAAGCCCACCTTGAACTCCAAAATGTGGGCGAATCTGCATCAGCCTGCTGACGTTACCTACAGAAGACTGGAGGCAATTCCATGTTTCGTAGTGTGTGTTTTCATAGCTTCATCCCCAATCAGGATATTTCCGTGCAGAATTGAAAGGAGTTGATGCGTTGCAGTGGCAGGCCGTGCATTTCCCACCTTGGCCTTCAGTGATGTCTCACTTAGTCCGACCTCAGTAAATACCTCTCAAAATGTAATCATTTATGTCGCCACATGATCACGGCTTGAATAATACTATACAGAAACACCCTTGCGCACTACTGGGTATTGAATCACCTCAATTTGTCACTCATGTACAAAACGGGCTATTTTTTGCGCTGCAAAAAGTCAGTGTTCAAAAACAAGAAAAAAAAAATACAAAAATGAGGGGTATTTTACTAGAACTGAGCGAAATTATCTGCCAATAGAACAAGACAATTTGGCTTGTCAAGACTTTCCAAAACAAGTAAAATTAGCTAACCTCAATGAACCCAAAAATACCTTAAAATAAGTATATTCTCACTAATAACAAGTGCACTTTTCTTGATAGAGAAAACAAATATGAGACCTTTTTTCTCATGTTGAAAAATATTCTTAAATGAAGTAAATGCTAGTGCCACTATCTTGACATAATGATATGCGCTCGGCATCATGATTTTTTTTTTCATGCTTGAAGTAAGAAATTATTACTTTAAAAAAGTAGTTTTATATTTGTGAGTGTTGACGACGCAGCTTTGCAACAGTTGATATTCTAGTTTCAAGCATGTTTTACTCAATATAGGTCATAAAATCTCAGCAACAAGCTGTAATATCTTACTGAGATCATTTAGGACCAAAACACTTAAAACAAGTAAAACACTCTAACATAAAATCTGCTTAGTGAGAAGAATTATCTTATCAGACAGAAAATAAGCAAATATCACCCTTATTTGAGATATTTAATCTTACTTAGATTTCAGTTTTTGCAGTGTGGCACATTTAAAAATCAATAAACCCGCATCAGACGTGGTACTGTCAAAACAAAAATAATTGTAACAAACATATTTAATGTGGAAAAAAATCATTTGAACTCTCAATTTGTAACGGCCATTTGATGCTGTATAAGCCATTGGTATTGCTCGTAGTTGGTTGATTCGAGTAGTGGTGGCGGGCAAACCATTTCACTGCCAGGACAGCTTAACTAGTTTCCGGGGTCGGTAGACCTCGTTTCACAAGATCTAGTTTCTCTTTAAATATCCTTCTTGAAAATGACCTTGCAAATATATATCTGCCACCTAATCAACGTTTTACGCTGCTTCTTTGTTGGTTAAAAAAAGTGTGTACCGCTGATTTCTCCGCTGGCCGGGTATGGCCCCGGTGCCACTTTCTGCTTTCGTAAATCACAACTAGTGATTGGATACTTGGCAGTGACAAGTGAGTATCCAATCACAGTCACGTTCAACGTAAGGCTACTGTCAATAGGGATGATGTTTGATAAGAAATTATCGAGTTCGAGCCTATCATCGAATCCTCTTATCGAACCGATTCCTTATCGATTCTCTTATCGAGTCCAGACAGGTTGTTGTATATGGAAAAAAACACACAATATTTGGTTTCACAAAAGCTCACTTTTATTATATAAGAAAAAAATAAAATCTAATAAATAAATAAATATTGACTGTTACCCCCCTAAAAAAATACAATAAAATAAATAAATATTGATTGTTGTTACCCAAAGTGTATTAAGTGGGATTTTTCAGAAAAACTAATATATACAGTAACACAAAAACAACCTGTCTCTGTGATCACTATAGGTGTATAAATAATAATATAGTTTTAAATAAAATCAGTCCCTTGGGCACACAACTTAAAATAATACAGCTCTCCAAAAAGTGCACTTCTGCTGCTATTTGACATAACTGTTTGTTATGATGCTTTGACATTTTTGCACTTTATTTCTTTATTGAAAGAAAATTCTATGAAGAGAAAAGTTGTTTGCAAATGTGGTTACAATGCTAAAAAATCAAAAGTTAAAGCTAAAAAAAGAAATACACTTTATTGAGTTAACATTATGTCTTTATAGGGGGAAAGATGTGATGTTATGAGCTAGGGAATATAACAACTACACTACCCAGCATGCAACGGGAGTGACGAGCATGCGCTGTAGCCCCGAAAAGTGTTGTTGCATGTCGCCAGCCGGCAGCTAAGAATGAGGTTATGAGCACGCTGTGAAAGTAAACGTCAAGAACTCAGCCAACACGCCTCGTCTGCATTATTTATAATTAGACAGACAGTGTGATTTTGTTTTGTTTACAAGGAAAGAAAAACAAAAGTTAAAAAAGGGAGATCATGTTGTATATATATGTATGTGCTGCGGTTGCCTTAAGAACGTTGCGACAGCTGCCGTAAAGGAGGTGCGTTGCTAGCCTGGTTGCTATGTTTCCGGTTGGTCGTAAAAGTGTTCGTCATGTGTTTGTACCATGCTCAAATCTCTCAGTTAATTTATTCATTGGATTATACCTTTTGTTTTGAACTTTATTACACCTTGGAGCGCTTTTTCCGGTCCATTGTTTCTATATGCGCCTAATGACTGAGCTACGTGACGTCATTTCTTGTGAAGTCTCACGGGGCATTTCTGGTCGGGACGGGATTCGTTCCGAGGGATTCGAATAACGAACCAACTCTTTTTCTATACTATAGTGGTCTCGATAACGGGTACCGGTTCTCAAAAAGGGATTTGAGTCCGAGGACTCGGTTCTTTTCTTATCGAACAACCGGGAAAACCGGTTTCGAGTATCATCCCTAACTGTCAACAACTCGTGATCTAATCGGCTATTGCAACTGTCTGTTAACTGAATGTCCTCCGTTCGTTAAACTGCACAGCCGCCATTAATGTTGGTTCAGAAGTCCTCCGGCAGAATTCACACAGCGATGGCAACTAGCTAGCTGAATTTGTATTGGATAAAAGCTCTAACTTAAAAACAGCAACATTAGAGCGTAATATGACATTAAGAGAATATGATGAATAAAATAGAAATAAAATTAACTTTTATTAATTTATCGTCATGATTTATGTTGGGCCAGCAGAGAAGGCCTTGCTGGCCCTGACAGCCCGCCACTGTGAGGAAGGTATGTACCGCTCATAATAATAACTCATACAAAATGGGACATACCAAGCAAAAGGGGTGTATCATGCGGCGTTCATTTTAAGGATTATGACTTTGGTTGGAATTTGAATAGGGAGCAATTTAAAAAAATCAAGCCAATTGCGATCCCGTAAATCAGGAGCACCTTCGAGGGGAGGAACAACTGAGTTAGAACCTACGGAAAAACGTAGAAAGAGAGAAAAACGAGAGAAAAACAAGTTAAGCAGCCAGTTTTCTATTATGCGTCCTCTTCTCCTGATGTTTTCCTCAAGATGCTTAAAGAAATGTTGTCTATGGAAGAGACAATGAAGGAGCAGAGAAGTCTGGTAATGACGATTATTTTGTGCTTGTTTTTTTGCTCGCAGTTTTGAAGTAATCCTGGACCAGGGCGACAAAAACATGCAATTAAAAGATCGGAATAATAGTTTACATGTCTCTATCCACACTGTGTATGCGGGGAAATAGACTCCAGTTCATTGTTACGAGAAAAAATACATAAAAAGAATGTTGGTCATCTGCACGTTATGGGTCCTTCACTGTGTACCGATTGGTACTAAAATGACCGAAGACTTCTGATACGAGTACATGTGCCCTTACACCCCTAGTCATAACGCTCACAGTGCCTCCTATGTCTAGTAGGAGGTCATCAGTGCTTTCTGTTCTGCTTCTGGGACTCCCTCAAAACAGCCGTGACAGCTGCACCCACACTGATCCAACAGAGTGAGCTTTGACTGATGCTGGATGTGCTCAGACACTCTTTCAGTAGTCAAGCTCCTCCACCGGGTTACCACACAGAGGAAGCACAGTTATGTACGAGTGTTGTCACCTCACCGCACAAACCACAGAATCACCTTCCAGTTGTTGTGAGATCACAGGCAGGAGACATGCACACCTCTTGTTGTTTCATGCTCCTGATTCAAGTGGATGAGAATGAGTGTTGGTACTTGGATTCATTCGGCTGCTCCTCGTGGCACACGCAAACATTTTGGGGAAATGTTTGCATTTTTCCTCAACATGAGGACATCAACACAAGTCTTGTGTTGGTACATTCACTAACGCATTGGTGTTGATTGACTTGGTTTAGCACAGCGAGACATTGGTTGGATAGCCTCATCTGACAAAAATATCAGAAACAACAGCATCACAACAGAATATGAACAAAAACAGTGTCTGGTCTTACTATTGGTAGTCCAAAATTCAAGTCAACAAGGCTAAGGAGGGACTTCCTGCTGCCTAAAAAAACATAACTGTGGGGAAAATAAGTATTTGATCCCCTGCAGATTTTATAAGTTTAGCCTCTATATAAACAGTCCACAATGTCTATGGTAGATATAACAGAGAGACATAGGGCCTGGTCTACTAAAGGTTTGCCTGTAATAAAAACATAGTTGATAGCCCACGCAAAGCTGATCTACTTGTGCGCGCCAGGATTGTGCCCTGTAAATAAGTAATATAGTGAGCCAATCTATTTAGTGACTCTGCCTTCATGAATTTGCAGACTATATGCTGATTACTAGAATGCCAACATTTATGGGAGGAGGAGAAGCAAATATACTCACTTACTGTCGCACTCGCAACGTGATTTATCAAGACTAAAAATGCTGTGCGGCCGCTATTTTGCGTCTACATTTAGCACAATTGAAATGTTTGCACAAACTGGCATAGTTGCGCATAAACGACTATGAGAAAAAAGACGACTGTGCTGTGTCCGTGTCATATATTTAGACTGTCAAAAATAAGAAATATTAGACATATTGTCCATTCAGCAATATAATTTTATAATTTTATAGGTGCAGGATGACTTAATGGGCTGATAAAAATAAATTAAATTGATTTGTTTTAGGAGGAACAGTGTAGTTTTCGTCCTGGTCGTGGAACTGTGGACGAGCTCTATACTCTCGGCAGGGTCCTTGAGGGTGCATGGGAGTTTGCCCAACCAGTCTACATGTGCTTTGTGGACTTGGAGAAGGCATTCGACCGTGTACCCCGGGAAGTCCTGTGTGGAGTGCTCAGAGAGTATGGGGTAACGGACTGTCTGATTGTGGCGGTCCGCTCCCTGTATGATCAGTGTCCTAGCTTGGTCCGCATTGCCGGCAGTAAGTCGGACACGTTTCCAGTGAGGGTTGGACTCCGCCAAGGCTTCCATTGTCACCGATTATGTTCATAACCTTTATGGACAGAATTTCTAGGCGCAGTCAAGGCGTTGAGGGTATCTGGTTTGGTGGCTGCAGGATTAGGTCTCTGCTATTTGCAGATGATGTGGTCCTGATGGCTTCATCTGGCCAAGATCTGCAGCTCTCACTGGATCGGTTCGCAGCCGAGTGTGAAGCGACTGGGATGGGAATCAGCACCTCCATGTCCGAGTCCATGGTTCTCGACCGGAAAAGGGTGGAGTGCCATCTCCGGGTTGGGGAGGAGATCTTGCCCCAAGTGGAGGAGTTCAAGTACCTCGGAGTCTTGTTCACGAGTGAGGGAAGAGTGGATCATGAAATCGACAGGCGGATCGGTGCGGCGTCTTCAGTAATGCGGACGCTGTATCGATCCGTTGTGGTGAAGAAGAAGCTGAGCCGGAAGGCAAAGCTCTCAATTTACCGGTCGATCTACGTTCCCATCCTCACCTATGGTCATGAGCTTTGGGTCATGACCGAAAGGACAAGATCAAGGGTACAAGCGGCCGAAATGAGTTTCCTCCGCCGGGTGGCGGGGCTCTCCCTTAGAGATAGGGTGAGAAGCTCTGTCATCCGGGGGGAGCTCAAAGTAAAACCGCTGCTCCTCCACATCGAGAGGAGCCAGATGAGGTGGTTCGGGCATCTGGTCAGGATGCCACCCGAACGCCTCCCTCGGGAGGTGTTTAGGGCACGTCCGACCGGTAGGAGGCCACAGGGAAGACCCAGGACACGTTGGGAAGACTATGTCTCCCGACTGGCCTGGGATCGCCTCGGGATCCTCCGGGAGGAGCTGGACGAAGTGGCTGGGGAGAGGGAAGTCTGGGCTTCCCTGCTTAGGCTGCTGCCCCCGCGACCCGACCTCGGATAAGCGGATGAAGATGGATGGATGGATGGATGGATGGATGGATGGATTTGTTTTGGTGTTTTTTTTATTTTATGGCGTTATTTTTTTCATATAGAAAATATATTATTAAATATATCTCCTATATGAAAAATTATATTGAAATATGCATTTTTCTGCGGCTGGAGTGATCCAGACGCACCATCACAACACCGCACCTCCTCCCAGAGTGCATCTTCTTTGTGCTAAAAGTAAGTATAGCCTAGATAAGGAATTACATACTATATGTGTGTGCTGCATGTCAACAACATGACGAAACGATACAGGTTGATGTCATAAATTTGGAAAAAATGTAATGTTTTCCATGGTTGACAGCTGGTATACATGCAAAAACTGCATTTAATTATTTTGCTCTTGTTATCAATTGGTCACGCGGTCTTGGGGCGGTATAGCTCGGTTGGTAGAGCGGCCGTGCCAGCAACTTGAGGGTTGCAGGTTTAATCCCCGCTTCCGCCATCCTAGTCACTGCCGCTGTGTCCTTGGGCAAGTCACTTTACCCATTTGCTCCCAGTGCCACCCACACTGGTTTAAATGTAACTTAGATATTGGGTTTCACAATGTAAAGCACTTTGAGTCACTTGAGAAAAAGCACTATATAAATGTAAATCACTTCACTTCACTAATAGATCATCCGTAACACGCCCACAAAATGCAATACATTCAATTTTATAGTCTACACATGCTATTTAACGACTTAGTAGATCAGGTCCATAATGTAGAAAAACATATTTTAAAAAGTTACAAATACATTTGTATTTGGTTGATGTAAATATGTTTTTGATTCCCTGCAAACCACCAAAACATGGGCAAAACAAAAGAGTCGAGACCTGCTCAAGACTGAAATAGGCAACGAGACCATCAGCAAGAAGCTCAAATACATATTTCCCTACTGTACACACACACACACACACACACATATGTATATATATATATATATATATATATATATATATATATATATATATATATAAATACAGTATATATATATATATATATATATATATATATATATATATATATATATATATATATATATATATATATAAATACAGTATATATATATATGTATATATATATATATATATATATATATATATATATATATGTATATATATATATATATATATATATATATATATATATATATATATATATATATATATATATATATATATATATAATCATTGTATTTAACAATATATTAAATTTGATGAATAAGGGTTATTTATAGAGACAAAATTGACTTTCATGCACTCAATTCCTGTCTCTATGCTAAGATAACTCAATCGGCACCAACGTTCATATATATGTTCATATACATGCCTGATAAATGAAACATTTTGTGTATACCGTAAAACATATTGGAATTATGTCCAGATTGTCTGTCTAACACTAATGAATGTTTAATTAAATTCACGGTGGCTGACATTTCTGCAGTAGCGCCGATGGCAAAGAAGACTCCGGAGAACTGGACTTCAGCACGTTGTTAAGGAAGAGGTAGTCAAGAAACAAAAGTTCATTTCACCATTTCATTTTGAAATTGATAATAATAATTCTCTGTGTTTCTTTTACATCCACAGAGAGTAAGCAAACTCTTCAAACTACACTAATCACCATGGACTCCCCCAAACTAATGTGGTTGAAACACAGGCATGAATAACGTGAACTGACTACAAAACCTTGACGAAGGAACATCACTCACCTCTTTTTCACATCACTGTTGAAAAGGTTGTGCACAAACAGACTGCAAACATAACATACACTCATAATTACAGACAATTATGGATGTTCCGATAGCCGTACTTATTTACAATAACCAGAACAAACTACACATAGAAAGTCAGAATGCAATAACCACCGCTACTAATCATCCTCTAATTGGATTTTATTTGATTTCATGATTTATTTTCAGATCAAATCACTAATAATAAATGCAGTTGAAATTGCTTTAAGTTGCTTTTGACATGCTGTTTTTTAACCTCTGTTTTGCTTATTTGCTGCTTGGTTCTACCTCTGAATGAGCAGCAGTTTCATAAAACCCTCAAATCGGTAAGGAACTGCTGACTGCAGTTAAATCATGGTTGCATATGTATTTTATTATTTGAGACAGTTCAATAACTTACACCCTGACCAGATTCTGAGTTGAAGAAACATTCAAGAAACAGAAAATCCACAGTAACTTTTTTCAGTCACACACTTTACTATAAATCAGTATCTCACACACGGAAGTAAACTTCTCACATATCAGAATTTGTCATTCTTTTTTTATCATCCTGAGACCCGGTGTTTTGGCGAGACATGCTCCCCTTTGGAACTAGTGCCTATGAATCCAAACACTCCGGAAATGTAATTGCGCATTAAAGGCCTACTGAAATGCGATTTTCTTATTTAAACGGGGATAGCAGGTCCATTCTATGTGTCATACTTGATAATTTCGCGATATTGCCATATTTTTGCTGAAAGGATTTAGTAGAGAACATCGACGATAAAGTTTGCAACTTTTGGTCACTGCCAGGATCAAATACATATGTCGCAACTCAAACACCTGCACAACACACTCAATCCCACCGCCCAAAGTACTGTTCACCTCTCCAAAG
Organism: Nerophis lumbriciformis; assembly: GCF_033978685.3. Lineage (NCBI taxonomy): Eukaryota > Metazoa > Chordata > Actinopteri > Syngnathiformes > Syngnathidae > Nerophis > Nerophis lumbriciformis. Next base: position 42,428,898 of record NC_084562.2, read on the forward strand.
TTCATACATCACATATATTTCCCCAAAGTCCCCAAAGTTACGTACGTAACATGCACATAGCGACACGCACGTACGGGCAAGCGATCAAATGTTTGGAAGCCGCAGCTGCATGCGTACTCACGGTACCGCGTCTGCGCATCCAACTCAAAGTCCTCCTGGTAAGAGTCTCTGTTGTCCCAGTTCTCCACAGGCCAATGGTAAAGCTTGACTGTCATCTTCCGGGAATGTAAACAATGAAACACCGGCTGTGTTTGTGTTGCTGCAGTTGGCCGCAATACACCGCTTCCCACCTACAGCTTTCTTCTTTGCTGTTTCCATTGTTCTTTGAACAAATTGCAAAAGATTCACCAACACAGATGTCCAGAATACTGTGGAATTTTGCGATGAAAACAGACGACTTAATAGCTGGCCACCATGCTGTCCCAAAATGTCCTTTACAATCCGTGACGTCACGCGCTGACGTCATCATACCGAGACGTTTTCAGCAGGATATTTCGCGCAATATTTAAAATTGCACTTTAGTAAGCTAACCCGGCCGTATTGGCATGTGTTGCAATGTTAAGATTTCATCATTGATATATAAACTATCAGACTGCGTGGTCGGTAGTAGTGGGTTTCAGTAGGCCTTTAAAGGACTCTTTCGCGTGATAACAATCGTTACACTAAATAGCGCTATATTTTTGTGTTTTGTCATTTAATATACACACTATAAAAATAAAAAAAATCCGCACAATTTACAGTAAAATACCAGCGGTTGTGGTTGCCAGGAATTCAACTGTAAACAAAATACAGTCACGATGTATGGGACATTACGGTATGTTGGTGTTGAATCTGTAAATACTACAGTTGACAACTGTTTTTTGCTTATGGTAACTTAAAATGATGATATTATGTTAACCTATTTACAAAAATATATATATAATTTACGGTAAAATACTTGCAGCTGCGGTTGCCAGGATTTCACCGTAAAACAAATTATGGCCAATTTTAGTGTTGCCTATCAACCTATTCCCAGGTGCATGTCTTTGAGGGTGGGAGGAAGCTGGAGTACCCGTAGAGAACCCAAGGGGAGAACATGCAAACTCGTTCAGCTTTGCAAACGCCTTCTTTGATCTACATTTGCAATAAAGCTGAGTTGTAGTTGTAACACGACGATTAGTTCCAGCTGCAATAACACATCCCTTCCCTTTTTAATTCCCATCGTTCGCTGACAACAAATGAAGCTGACAAGCCAAACAGTAAATGCGAGATGTGGTTGTGGTTGCTCAAAGAGTGCTACAGTATGAAAAGCAGGAATGTGCAAAGTGCGGACCGAGGGCTATGGGGGACGGTGTGGCTCGGTTGGTGCCAGGAACTCGAGGGTTCCTGGTTCGATCTACAGCTTCTGCTACCCTAGTCATGTCTGTTGTGTCCTTGAGCAAGGCACTTCACCCTTGCTCCTGATGGGTCGTGGTTAGGGCCTTGCATGGCAGCTCCCGCCATCAGTGTGTGAATGTGTGTGTGAATGGGTGAATGTGGAAATAGAGTCAAAGCGCTTTGAATACCTTGACGGTAGAAAAGCGCTATACAAGTATAACCCATTCACCATTTATTTGCAGCCTATAGCTACATTTTTGTGGGCACATGGCACATTGAAGAAAAGACTAATAACTAATAATAACACAAAGCGTGGTCTTCAAATGTAGGAGATAATCAGGTCTGACATATGTATTTGATCCTGGCAGTGAGCTAAAGAGAGCAAAATTGCAATACCCTACTAAAGACCTGCTCAGTGGTCTTGTGGTTAGAGTGTCCGCCCTGAGACTGGAAGGTCGCGAGTTCAAACCCCGGCCAAGTCATACCAAAGACTATAAAAATGGGACCCATTACCTCCCTGTTTGGCACTCAGTATCAAGGGTTGGAATCACCAAGTGATTGCCAAGCGTGGCCACCGCTGCTGCTCACTGCTCCCCTCACCTCCCAGGGGGTGAACATGGGGATGGGTCAAATGCAGAGGATAATTTCACCACACCTAGTGTGTGTGTGTGTGTGTGTGTGTGTGACTATTGTTGGGACTTTAACTTTAACTTTAAAGATGCAAGATAATGAACAGTAATGCAAATGTGCATTAAAATGTGCTTCTTCCACTCTTTCTATATTTCAGAGCCGTGCAGGTCAACTCTGAATCCGAGTCGGACATTTGGGCTCTTCTCAGCCACGCCCCAGCATCGGAATATGAGAAGATTGCTTTTCAGCACGGCATTACAGACCTGAGGGGCATGCTGAAAAGACTGAAGAAGATGAAGACAGGGGAGAAGAAGAGTGCAGGTGGGTGCAGAGTTTGCCGTAAACGCCGCTTCATATGGCTGCAACTTACCAAATGTGATGTCCTTGAATCCAGCTTTCCTCAAGAAGCTGGATCCTGCCTACCAAGTGACAAAAGGACATAAAAAGAAATTAGCTGTTGAGGTGGCGAATCCAGACGTTGATGTTAAATGGCTGAAGAATGGACAAGAAATCCAACCAACTGGAAGGTTTGAACGCATAATCGTCAATGGATGATATACAGTGCATCCGGAAAGTATTCACAGCGCTTCACTTTTTCGTTGTTACAGCCTTATTCCAAAATTAAATAAAACAATTGTTTCCTCAAAATTCTACGAACAATAACCCCCAAAATGACAATGTGACAAAAATCACATCATCACCTTCATAAGGGAAATTTCGCCGTTTGAGGAACCCCTCCCTAGACTCTAAACATAGTCTCTGCCAAGTGAGGCCTATGTCTTGTGTAATGGTCATATCTCCATCTTGTTTTTTGTCGTCCTCTTGGTCTTCTCTGTTCACGAAGAGTCCATTTAGTCATTCTGATGGTCCACCGATTATTTTGTTGTCAGGCCACATATACTAACTTTGTGTTTGGATGTCTCAGTGGCCTAGTGGTTAGAGTGTCCGCCCTGAGATCGGTAGGGTTCAAACCCCGGCCGAGTCATACCAAAGACTATAAAAATGGGACCCATTACCTCCCTGCTTGGCACTCAGCATCAAGGGTTGGAATTGGGGGTTAAATCACCAAAAATGATTCCCGGGCGCGGCCACCGCTGCTGCCCACTGCTCCCCTCACCTCCCAGGGGGTGAACAAGGGGATGGGTCAAATGCAGAGGACAAATTTTACCACACCTAGTGTGTGTGTGACTATCATTGGTACTTTAACTTTAATTTGATACTGCCTTTGTCATGTCTGTGTGATCATGTTTTGTTTTAGTCATGTTCGGTTTTGTTTTTGGACTTTTTGTGCACTTTTGTTTTGTTTTGTCACCATAGCAACCATTAGTTTTCACCTGTCACGTCACGCACCTGTTTCACGTTTTGAGTCACGCACCTGTTTTCGTTAATCATGGCTGTAGTATTTAAGTTCATTGTTTTCAGTTTGTCTTTCTGGTGACATCTTGCATTTATGCTCTACACACTCTTCTTCCTCTTAGATCATGCTTCATGTCCCATGCCAAAGTAAGTTTTTGTTCCAGGTTTATAGTCGTTTTGGTTTCATAGTTTGTTCTCCGCCATTGTGCGCGCCTTTTGTTTACTTTCTTTTTTTTGTAGTTATAGTGTTTAAATAAATATGTACTTACATTCCCGTCTCGCCTGAGCCAACTTTCCGTTGCATCCCGGAAAAGCAAACACCCAGGACCAAGTCTTGACAACCTTTGTGTTTGGATGTCTTGGAAGCCTTTGTGTTTGGATGTCTTGATGGCAAAACGTATATCAGTAAAAAAAATCACATGTACATAAAAGTATTCTCAGCATTTTTTCAATACTTTGTTGATGCACCTTTGGCAATAACTACAGCTTCAAGTCTTTTTGAATACAATGCCACAAGCTTGGCACACCTATCTTTGGGCAGTTTCGCCAATTCCTCTTTGCCCATTCCTTTTTGCAGCACCTCACAAGTTGGATCAGGTTGGATGTGAAGTGTCTGTGCGCAGCCATTTTCAAATCTCTCAAGATTTGTACAACTGCATTCAGGTCTGGGCTCTGGCTGGGCCACTCGACGACATTTACAGAGTTGTCTTGTTGCCATTCCTGTGTGCTTAGGGTCGTTGACCTGCTGAAAGATGAACCGTCGCCCCAGTCTGAGTTCAAGAGCGCTCTGGAGCAGGTTTTTATCCAAGATGTTGCTGCATTCATCTTTCTCTTTATCCTGACTAGTCTCCCAGTTCCTGCTGCTGAAAAACATCCCCACATCATGATGCTGCCACCACCATGCTTCACTGTAGTGATGATATTGGCCTGGTGATGAGCGGTGCCTGGTTTCCTCCAAACATGACTCCTGGCATTCACGCCAAAGAGTTCAATCTTTGTCTCATCAGACCAGAAAATGTTGTTTCTCGTGGTCTAAGAACCTTTCAGGTGCATTATGGCAAACTTGTACGAAGGAATGGCTTACGTCTGGCCACTTTAACATACTGCAGAGATTATTTTCCTTCTGGAAGTTTCCCCTTTCTCCACAAAGGAATGCTGTAGCTCTGAGTGACCATCGGGTTCTTGGTCACCTCTCTGACTAGGGCACCTTCTTCCCCAATTGCTCAGTTTAGATGGCCAGCTAGCCCTTGGAAGAGTCCTGGTGGCTCCAAGCTTCTTCCATTTATGGACGATGGAGGCCACTGTGCTCATTGGGACCTTCAAAGTCTTCAAGTTTGAACAAATTCCCTTGTGGATCATCAATGTTTGTCTAAGTTTAAGTCAGCAGACATGTTTTAGTGCCCTTCCCAAGATTTTTGGCTCCAGACAATCCTGTCTCGGAGGTCTAGAGACAATTCCTTCGACTTCATTCTTGGTGTGTCCTCTGCCATGCACCGTCAGGTGTGCCTTTCCGAATCATGTCCAACCAACTGAATTTGCCGCAGGTTGACTCTTATTAAGTTGTAGGAATATCTCAAGGACGAAACAGGATGCCCCGGAGCTCGCTTATGAGCTTTATGGCAAAGGCTGTGAATACTTATGTACATGTGATTTCTTAGTTTTTTATTTTCAAAACAGTTGCTAAAATTTCTAAAACAAAAAATAATTTTCACATTGTAATTATGGAATATTGTGTTTAGTGTTTTGAGGACAAAAATTAATGTATTCCATTTTAAAGGCCTACTGAAATGCGATTTTCTTATTTAAATGGGGATAGCAGGTCCATTCTATGTGTCATACTTGATCATTTCGCGATATTGCCATATTTTTGCTGAAAGGATTTAGTAGAGAACATCGACGATAAAGTTTGCAACTTTTGGTCGCTGATAAAAAAGCCTTGCCTGTATCGGAAGTAGCAGACGATATGCGCGTGACGTCACAGGTTGTGGAGCTCCTCACATCTGCACATTGTTTACAATCATGGCCACCAGAGAAAGCCGAGACCGAGAAAGCGACGATTTCCCCATTAATTTGAGCGAGGATGAAAAATTTGTGGATGAGGAAAGTGAGAGTGAAGGACTAGAGGGCAGTGGGAGCGATTCAGATAGGGAAGATGCTGTGAGAGGCGGGTGGGACCTGATATTCAGCTGGGAATGACTAAAACAGTAAATAAACACAAGACATATATATACTCTATTAGCCACAACACAACCAGGCTTATATTTAATATGCCACAAATTAATCCCGCATAACAAACACCTCCCCCCTCCCGTCCATATAACCCGCCAATACAACTCAAACACCTGCACAACACACTCAATCCCACAGCCCAAAGTACCGTTCACCTCCCCAAAGTTCATACAGCACATATATTTCCCCAAAGTCCCCAAAGTTACGTACGTGACATGCACATAGCGGCACGCACGTACGGGCAAGCGATCAAATGTTTGGAAGCCGCAGGTGCATGCGTACTCACGGTACCGCATCTGCGTTTTCAACTCAAAGTCCTCCTGGTAAGAGTCTCTGTTGTCCCAGTTCTCCACAGGCCAATGGTAAAGCTTGACTGTCATCTTTCGGGAATGTAAACAATGAAACACCGGCTGTGTTTTCCGGCACATCAGTCAGGGGGTGCATTCTACGGCGGGGGTGCGTTATCCGGCACAACACCTGCCGCAATACACCGCTTCCCACCTACAGCTTTCTTCTTTGCTGTTTCCATTGTTCATTGAACAAACTGCAAAAGATTCACCAACACAGATGTCCAGAATACTGTGGAATTTTGCGATGAAAACAGACGACTTAATAGCTGGCCACCATGCTGTCCCAAAATGTCCTTTACAATCCGTGACGTCACGCGCAGGCGACATCATACCGAGACGTTTTCAGCAGGATATTTCGCGCGTAACTTAAAATTGCACTTTAGTAAGCTAACACGGCCGTATTGGCATGTGTTGCAATGTTAAGATTTCATCATTGATATATAAACTATCAGACTGTGTGGTCGGTAGTAGTGGGTTTCAGTAGGCCTTTAAAATAAGACTGTAACATAAAAAAATGTGGAAAAAGTAAAGTGCTGTGAATACTTTGCTGTGAATGTTTGCAGCAAGTTTTGAATCATAATTCTTGATTAACCTGTTTTTATGTGCACCCTTCTCCTCTCTCTCCCTGCCATTCCTACCCAGCAAGTAAGTGTTGTTTGTGTGTGTTGAATGGGATTTTAGATTAGAAGTACTTTTTTTTTTACTATACACTGTAAAATGGGCGCTTTTGTAAACTTCTAATTGTCTCGGTACAGGTACATTTTTGAGAGTGTTGGGAACATGCGCTATCTCACCATCAACCACTGCTCATTGGCTGACGATGCAGCGTACTGCTGTGTGGTGGGACAGGAGAAATGCACCACTGAACTTTTTGTTAAAGGTGGGTAAGGATCGGTAGGATGAGTGGCGTAAGGTGAAGTGAGGTTCATGGCTTGTATGGAATTGTCGGGTTTTTTTAACTTCTTGTGCTCGAATCAATGTTAATACAGGTTGATCATTAAGAGGCAGAGACCGTTAATATTTTAAAGAAAAAAAGTTTTTTTTAACAAGCTTTTAACTGATCATTTTAAGCTCTTTTTACGTTCTTAATTTAAATTCTGTTATTTGGTATTTTATTTATTATTATTATTACTACTAGTATTCTCATTACTATAATATTATATATTAATTATTAAACTATTTATATTTAATTTTTACTTATAATTACAAATATTTTTTTATTTTATTATTTTTGATACATTTTTTTATTATCAAATGTGGATGCCTCAAAGGTGGCGTTTCCTTAATCCTCTGTGCCATGCCGTGTCTTGTTATTGTCAATGTGTGCGTGCGTGCATGCTTTTTTTTCCTGCACTTTGTGTTGCAACTTGCCTGTGCATGAAAAGTGCTGCATAAATACAGTTTGATTGATTTACTAGTTGAAGATGATAACGAGAAAAACATCAGAGAGTAGGCTCAGCTTGATCAGGTTTCTGCCTTGTATTTAATCAGGACATTTGAAAAAGTAAGTCATTTTTAAACGATTTGACCTTTAAAGACAAGTCAAAGGACAAATATACACTCATGTTATTATTTGTGTCCTTCCCTGCCTCCTCTGACCACACGTCACTGGAAGCTATTAACCAAACAAAGCTTGTTTGCGAGATGTTCTTTGGTCTGCCATGACGCCCTGTTTGCTCCAGAGCCTCCTGTTCAGATCGTGAAGAACCTGGAGGATCAGATGGTCATGAAGGGGGAACGCGTGGAGCTCGAGTGTGAGGTCTCCGAGGAGGGAGCTAACGTGAAATGGTTTGATTTCCATCTTGTCTTGTAAAAAATATTAAATACATGTGGCTTGTATCTAATATTTGAATGCATTTGCAATACTGTACAGTATATGGTGTAATGCATGGGTGTCAAACTCTGTAATTTCACTTGGCCCTTGAGACAATATCAAATTAACACTAAAGCTGGCCCGCCGATCCTCCCGGGAGTCTTCCAAACGCCAGTCAGCCAGCCAGCCAGCCGAGTGCTGGCCCAGTCACATAACATGTGACTGCAACGCAGTCATTAGAATGCAACGCATACTTCATCAACAGCGATACAGGTTACACTGAGGGTAGCCAAATAAAAAACTTTAACTGTTAGAAATATACACCACACTGTAAATCCCCACCAAACCAGAACCCTTTGCAGCACTAACTCTTCCGGGACGCTACAAGGTGTGTGTGTGTGGGGGGGAGGTTTGGTGGTAGCGGGGGTGTATTTTGTAGCGTCCCGGAAGTGTTAGTGCTGCAAAGGATTCTGGGTATTTGTTCTGTTGTGTTTATGTTGTGTTACGGTGCGGATGTTCTCCCAAAATGTGTTTGTCATTCTTGTTTGGTGTGGATTCACAGTGTGGCGTATATTTCTAACAGTGTTAAAGTTTTTTATACTGGCACCCTCAATGTAACCTGTATCGCTGTTGATGAAGTATGCGTTGCATTCGCTCGTGTGTGCGTACAGAAGCCGCACATATCTTGTGACTGGGTCTGAACGATGTTAGAATGGATGAAAAGCTGACATGACGATAGCTCGTAGAGTACGTTGAAGGTTAATTTGTTCAACCTTGGCCCGCGGCTGTTCAGTTTTAAATTTTGGCCCACTCTGTATTTGAGTTTGACACCCCTGGTGTAATGGAACGCAACTCAGAAACAGTATCAATACAGGACCTAAAATGGAACCTTGAGGAACACTACTAGGGTAACTAAAAAGTTGGATAAAGGACTATTGACTGCATCTAAAGGAAGCAAGCTTTAGCAACACTTTAAATCACATGATGAAAAATATGTGTAAATGCCAAAAAAGAGAGGACTTAGGCCCGTTCTACACTTAGCCGCCTAAGGTTATCCAGGGTAAATCCCATTTAACCTTACCCTTGTCCACACACACACAATGGTCGTCCCCCCGTCCGTCCGCCGGCACAACGCGAACTAGTACGCATGCGTGGAAAATGCACACGTCATAGTCATCTCCAGTGTTGCTTTGTGTGCAAGTTCTTAAATTAAATTGAATTTATCTGAACAATCTCCAGTGTTGTGGTATTTCAGTTAACTGGAATCCAGTGTGCTGTGGGGCCCTATTGTAGGGAATCACACCTGAGACATCATTGATTGATTGATTGAAACTTTTATTAGTAGATTGCACAGTACAGTACATATTCCGTACAATTGACCACTAAATGGTAACACCCCGAAGAAGTTTTTCAACTTGTTTAAGTCGGGGTCCACGTTAATCAATTCATGGTATTCATAAATAAATCAAATCTTTAATGGACATGTGAAAGTAAACAATGTGATGAAGAACATTTTACATCAATCAAACTAGGGATCTAGATATCTGACCAGGACACTCCTCACTCTTTTGCCCTCACCTTCATTGTCCATTCGTTTTTGGTGACTTTATATACTCTGGACCTAGACGTTGAGTCCAGTATTGGCGGACAATAACTGATACAGTCTGCTTTGCCAGTCCAAAAGTATTCAATGTTTTCCGTAGTCTTCCCTTGTCGGCCAGGTAATACAAAGCAGACGTTACCTATTTTTATTCACATCCACGGGAGCCCGCATTCTCGTTGTCTCTCCTTGGACAAATGGACAAAGTTTTTCCGTAAGTAGAATCACAGCTGACCTGGACATTGGAAAGTTATTTTGCCATCTGAGATGTGTTGTATCCCAAATAGCTGCAATCACTTTCTGTTAAGGTATTCATGTGTGATTTCCACAAGCGTCTGTACATGTAGAGGAAGGAGAAACACAGGCATGTCTGGATGACTCGCCTCCCTCTTTTCAGTGGTTAGCTCCGAGTTACGATACCGCTTTATTATGGAGCAGGCTGTGGCGTGTTCTTTCTGACGTCACTTCCTGTGTGGGGCGTGGACTTTCTGACGTCACTTCCTCTCTGAACTCAGTTTGTAAACGTTCACACAAAGCTAAGAGCCGGAAATTCAAGAAATACACGGCGCACTTACCCGTGTAAAGAATTATCCAAGGAGGGGAACTTTAAACGATGGTTTAGTGTGGGTGAAACGGGACTTAGGCTAAATAATTATTTGTTTAAGAAGTTATCCGGCTTAATGTAGACAAGGCCTTAAAGTGTTGCTTTGAGGAACGTCTTAGTAATGTAAATTCTAAGTGTTCTATACTTGCGAGCAAGGTTGTGAAATGTTAATGCAAGGATCTGCCAATGTGTTTGCGGTCGTCCAAGTTCTTTTATACAACAGGAGCACTGTAGTGTTTTTAGGAATTTTCTGCAAAAGTGTTTGTCTCCAAAGTTTGGAACTGGCAGGTATGATGTCACTCCCGAGCTGGATTTGGCCCCTGGACCGCCATTTGGATGGCACTCCTAAACGAGATAGGATAGGACAGGGGCAATGTTCCCTCTAAGGTGCGTGCCTGTGCAATTGCGCACTGCTCAAGTGTCCTCTGCGCACGGCAAATCTATGCCACGCACAAAATCAAATAAAAAAATAAGCGCATAACAATTTTCGACACGACAGAGAAAACAGTTTTCGTCATCATTGTTCAAATATTGTAACGTCTGTCGAGACGCTTTGAGGGCATGAATTCCATCGATCACTTTACTGAGCAAAACTCTTTATTGTCGGCCATAAACACATCACCAATACATTAGTTAAAAAAATTATATCTAGCAAAACTGGTCATTTTCTGCAGTACAAACCAGACCAAAAGCAACTTTGTTATATCAACAGCAGCTGCTCGCTCTTTCTCACTTGCGCCAACACTTGCACATATGGCACTTAGCCAGTGATGCGTTTACAGCCACACAAAAAGTCGGACAACTCCAACACCACACATAAAGTGTAATTCCAGGTCGTTACACTATGATTTACCAATCAAATGTGTGCTTATTTTAGTGTCATTTATTAGGAATCTTAATTTATAAATATTAATCATGAAATGCTGTTAGTATATTAAATAAATACTAATAAAAATATATTTTTTACAAACAGGAAGTTGCAGGAATGTACACATGATCCCTTGCTTACATCTCATTGTGCAACATGTGAATGTTTTAATGGGAACTAAATGCAATGTCTGAAAGGGGTACAAATTATTTCCAAAGCAGGACCTCCACCCAGACAAACAATACAAGTACACAGTTCCTGAAAAACAATCGGTTTTGTTATTGTCATTGTAAGTGGGCCTAAACACTTATATTAGAAAATAACCTCATGGAAATGACTGCTGTCATTTGATTATAATAATAAGAGAATGTTGTCTGTCTATCTGTGTTGGCCCTGCGATGAGGTGGGGACTTGTCCAGGGTGTACCCCGCCCTCCGCCCGAATGCAGCTGAGATAGGCTCCAGCACCCCCCGCTACCCCGAAAGGGACAAGCGGTAGAAAATGGATGGATGGATGGAGATTTAACTTGTTATTTAGTCAGGTTTGGGACAGGTGTGCTGCTGGTGTAGCCACAGTGTGCACGTCTGATGTTGCTCACATGGGCTCCACTGAATGCTCAGGGAGTTTTTGTGTTTGCTCACACACATGAACACATGAATGAGTTAGAGGGAGCATTGGACAGGGGTGTGCAAATTGCAGCCCGGGGGTCATTTATGGCTTGCAGCAATGTAGCCATTTAAATAAATTAACAAAGAGACATTAATAATTCACCTTAGTGGAGTCAAGACATGTTTTTATCTTTGAGAAGGGAAATATATTGATGCAATTTGGATACAGTAGACTTTATTAATCCAGCATTGTAGGACTTCCGTTTGGATCTCAATATATTTTGCAGATGTGTAATTAAAATACTGTCAAACATAGAGTACACAATATATTAGTTGTTGTATTATTATACAAGTATTACCGTTTAACAAATGATTTGTGCTCATGCTGATCCATGCGTTGCATGTCTGTGCAGGGAGAAGGATGGTGTGGAGCTAGCAAGAGATGAATCCTTCAAGTATCGCTTCAAGAAAGATGGCTGCAAGCATGTTCTCATTATTAATGAGGCCACCAAAGAGGACTGCGGCCACTACAAGGTCAAAACTAACGGCGGCGAGTCGATGGCTGAGCTCATGGTGCAGGGTGAGTTTCACCATGAAAGGTGCAACAATTCGTTGACTTTATCAACAAAAATAGTTAATACTATTTGTCACGGACAAATTCATTTGTCAAAAATTGTTATCGAAGACGCCATCACTTTTTTTTTCCGGAACGTAAACAAATATGCTCTGCCGGCAAACAACAGGATGAGGAAAATGGCTGTTGCCCCTGGCAACGATACCACCAACGAAAACATTGAACATGTCTGACATGAGTTTATTTTCCTGTTTACTTACAGAGGTAAATCTATAATTGCTATTAGCTGTTACTGAAGTAAGAAAAAACTATGGGGTATTTGAGTTAGGATAAAGGTCTGTATTACAACAACCGAAACATTACCACTAAGGCCAAGGACCACAATCCACAACGTCCCTGATAATTTCATTTGATTATGAAATTCTAATGTTTTCCCAACAACCAATGTCAAAATGGGGAGTGTTATGAGCAGGGCCGTTACTAGGAATTCTGGGCCCCCAGAATGAATATCGGTGTGGGCCCCTTTACCGCATTCAATTTTATTTTTTTTCTTGATGGTGCCTTGTTTAATATACCCATTTGTTTCTTTTTTTGTGATTAACAACTTAACAAGTCAGAGTATTGTTATGTAAATTATGAATTGTTAGTTGTCTTATTCTCATTTCACTAATTTTCAACAAGTTATTACACCTCTGATTGCAAAATACATTTTAAAGTAACCACTCAACAAATAGGTATAGTGGGTATTTTATTGTATTCAAAAATCTAAATATATAGCCCTTAATCACAAATGTCTCAAAGGGCTGCACAAGTCACCACTACATCAGGAAAATTAAAAAAACTCAACCCAATGGGGACAAAAAGAAACCTTGGAAGAGACCGCAGATGTGGGGACCACACCTTGGGTGACCGGTGCAATGGATGCCGAGTGGATACAGTTAATAACGTGAGAGTCCAGTTCATAGTGAGGCCAACAGTGGATCCTCGTGTATGTAGACAAGCCAGCAACGCAGAGACGTCACCAACTGATGCATAGAGCAAAGGTCCATCCCGGATCCCAACTTGGAACAGGTAGCGCCGAGTCGGAGTTGTGGCAGCAATAATGTGGGGGCTGCTAAAGCATTGGTTATTAGTAGTTTTTTGATAATGAGTCAGAACTTTGAGTTTTATATGGTAGTAGTATCGGAGTGTACGGGAGTACCATAACTTTAGAGGTGGTAATAGACCAATCGTATTACCGTTGCGATGCATGGGTTCATTTATTATTTGTGTAAGACCACAGCTATCAATTACAGTCTGGAGCGCCACACACAAAGGGTCTGACGTGGTAATCATATGGATATTAAAATGTAGCATTATAATTATATTATCTGCATGTGTCACTTGATCAGCATCAAACTCTGAAAATTTGCTGATTAAGTACGAACAGGGCCCAGAGGGTGATAGATAACAGCCAGATGGAGAGGTAATGGTGTGACGGGCCTCATAGTAAGCACCTCAAATGATTTATATTTATTATTTAGGTTAGTGCTAAGGTTAAGGTTTTCATTGGATATTAGTGCGACCCCTCCACCCTTGTTAAGGGGACGGGTAATATGTGCACTCGTATAGTAAGGAGAAGATGCCTGGTTTTAGCCAAGTCTCATTGAGACCAATGACATTAAAATTGTTGTCTCTAATGACCTCAATAACTAATAGCGCTTTGGGAGACAATGATCTGATGTTTAAAAAGACCACATTATAGGTAGTTGGCTGTTTTGAGGCATTTTTATTAATGGTAACTATAGTACTGATATTAATAACGTTACGTCTATTTTGCATGGTGCGCCTTAAACAGTTTCAATCACATTTAGGTAGGGTTGACCCGATTCCAATAATTTGGTTCCAGTACCAAAATGCTTATTGATACTTTTCGATACTTTTCCAAATAAAGGTAACTACCAAGAAGTTTTAATTTTGGCTCTATTTTAACAGAACATCTTACAATACAATAAACAAATGTTTCCTATTGCACTCAAAGAACAATTTTAGAAGGTTAAAATATAAATCAAAGGGCATTAAACACATTGTGTTTTTCTTGTTGCACTCAAACAATTTACAATTTTCCATATTACATATAGTCTGCCACAACCAAGGATTAGATTAGAATATAATAAAAAGCTTTATTGACATTATATTAAATGCTTCATGATTTATGGTTGCCAATCCTGGTATGTGCTTTAAGAAAAATACAATAATTAGTAAGTACTAAAAACAAAACTATGAATAGAAGTACCCAGATCAGCCATGTAACATGTAAAACACACATTTGTTAAAGATAAAACACAAATTGTGGCAATTTGTTACCAAATTCAGTATTCTACTTGCACTAGTTGACGTTAGATGGGCGGTCCTAACCCCGATAATATTTGGCATTAAGCCAAGCAGCTTTGTGGGCGTCTACGTATCCACGTGTTATATATCTACATTTTTACAACAGGGGAGCTGGTTAACTTATGAGAGTAGTGTGTGTGTGTGTTAAAGAGCCAACATGTTGGCTGAGTGAGTGGGCGAGTAAAGAGAGAGAGGAGCGCACGCATTGCGCAGTAAAGTGATGAATGGGTCCGGTTGTGTCCTGCAAAACTAATAATAAAGCAACCAGATTGTTACAAATTGGTGGCCTCCGATTTTGACCAGAAAGCGGTGCTTAGCAGATCCATTGCGGGGTAAAGTGCAATGAAGGGAGCGTTTCCTCTGTGCTCCTCTACTACGGTCTGCACCGGAGCTGAACAACAGGACATGTGTAACAACTAGGACATGTGTAACAACTACATTATTACCTGTCACTTTTTATAACTCCTTGTGCAGATCTGAATGCTTATTATTTAAATGTTTACCTAAGTTTGCAAAGGTGGTAATACTAATCGCCACATTTGGCGAGGCGTGTTTTAAAGCAACACTTAAGGCATGGCGCTTCCTTGTTTAAAGTGTCACCTTTATCGTTGGTTTTGAAGCCCAATAATCTCCATAGTGCACTTCATGCACCCTCTTTATTAACAAGTAGAATTGTCGTTTTTTGACATTCTTCCTTTCCAATATGTTATTGCTTGTATACACTTTGTGTGTTTGTTTACACACACTCAACATCATGCGCCACGGCTCTGTAGTAACTGCCGCACAACAGCACTCAGATGAAAGAACAGTACCGGTACTTTTCAAAGGCAGAATAGTACAGATTTCAATCAATTAGTATCGCGGTACTTTATTGGTACCATTATACAGTACAACCCTACATCTAGGAACTGATATGGTTGGGATCTTGAGATTATTTGCTTGTTGCTGCGATAGATTTAACACTTCATAATTTGCCACTTTGGTAGAATGCATGTCTACCTCTGGCACAGTCACTACAGAAAACATATTATGTGAGTCATGTATTATTTTACGGGAAATGCTATGTGTGCAGGAATTTTCCAGCGTGGTGCTGGTTAGTTCTAGCTTAACTGACTCCTCACGCAGGCTAACAGGCACTGTAATTGCCTGTGTCCGAGCTTGCTCTAGTGTAGTTAGTCAAGTGTGACCCAACCAGTAATCTATGTTGCTAGGTAGAGTGATGGCGCCTTCTGAGTTAGGGTGAAGGCTGTCCCTCTTCAATCAATCAATCAATGTTTACTTATACAGCCCTAAATCATGAGTGTCACTGAGTGTCTTCAGCAAGCCCAGTTCTCCCCAGAAAGGGGGACAATTATCAATAAACGTGAGTCTCTGTTTCCTACAAAAACTAGCCAGCCACTTGCAGTGTTGGGACTTGGAACGCCGTTAGTTTCGGCGGTAACTAGTAATCTAACGCGTTATTTTTTTATATTCAATAACTCAGTTACCGTTACTACATGATGCGTTACTGCGTTATTTTACGTTATTTTTTATGTAGTATCGGCTAGAAACTGAGGATCTGAGTGTGTTTTATTCCAGCGAAGCAGAGACGTGCTTCTGATTCTTCCTCTGCGCTCTCTGTGTGTGCGTGTGACTGTGTGTCTGAGTGTGGGAAGGGGAGGGGAGGGGAGGGGAGGGGGGTGCGCAATACAACCGTTGGCCAACCAAAAAGTAACCACAGAACACTATACGCCTATACGGTATAGTGTTCTGTGGTTACTTTTTGGTTGGCCAAGCGGACGTGACGACAGGCTGTCCCCACTCAGATCCGCACAGACCGGGAGGGGGCGTGCCTTAAGTCCGGCTGGAAATCGGCAGAAATTTGGAGAATGGTTGTCCCAGGGAGAGGCAGTGAAATTCGGGAGGGTTGGCAAGTATGAGATATTCTCACTTCTTTTCTTTTGTCGAGCACAAAGAAAAGAACATTTTAGTTAAATGTAAGTTGTGTCTTGGATCAAAGATCCCGTCTACTGCCCAAAACAACAATTCAAATCTGCCTGGTTAGGCTCTGTGTATGTCACGTGTGCCTTCCTTAGGTGAAGCCAGCTTTACAGCTATGTTGTTGATTGATTGATTGAAACTTTTATTAGTAGATTGCACAGTACAGTACATATTCCGTACAATTGACCACTAAATGGTAACACCCAAATAAGTTTTTTAACTTGTTTAAGTCGGGGTCCAGATACAGATATATACTATCAAATATATACTAACATCATAATACAGTCATCACACAAGATAATCATCAGGGTATATACATTGAATTATTTACATTATTTACAATCCGGGGTGTGGGATATGGAGGGGGGGGGGGGGTAGGTTTGGTTGGTATCAACACTTCAGTCATCAACAATTGCATCATCAGAGAAATGGACATTGAAACAGTGTAGGACTGACTTGGTAGGATATGTACAGCAAGTAGTGGACACAGAGAGAGAGATCAGAAAGTATAAGAAAAAGTGTCTACATTTGATTATTTACAATCCGAAGAGGTATTATGTGGAAGGGAGGGTGTTAGTTTAGGGTTGTAGTTGCCTGGAGGTGTTCTTTTAGTGCGGTTTTGAAGGAGGATAGAGATGCCCTTTCTTTTACACCTGTTGGGGGGTGCATTCCATATTGAAGTGGCATAGAAAGAGAATGAGTTAAGACCTTTATTAGTTCGGAATCTGGGTTTAACGTGGTTAGTGTTAGTGTTATTATGCTGTTTGTTACTTATGTATGTTATGTTGCAGCTATTTAAAATAGTTTTGTCAATTTGTTCTGGCCTGAAATAAATTGGCCCTTTGAAACATATCTTTGTCTTTGTGTGTTGTATGTAGAGCACATTGCTTAGCAGAGTTCAGTGATGCAAATGTATGTCAAGTTGATCAACATATTGTATTATTCTCCAGTGCAATAACAGTACTAAAATGAAGGCTAAAAGGGCATTAATGGGAGCTTTAAAAAAAAAAAGTAGAAGAAGTAACTAAATAGTTACTTTTCACAGTAACGCATTACTTTTTGGTGTAAGTAACTGAGTTAGTAACTGAGTTACTTTTGAAATAAAGTAACTAGTAACTGTAACTAGTTACTGTTTTTCAGTAACTAACCCAACACTGGCTACTTGTTAAGCGAGACTAATTTGCTACATCTCTCATCATTGCCTCTCACAGGCACAGGTGGCGCAACATCTTTCTAGCAAGGTTACAAGTCCTAGCTATGTTCCTCTTTGTAATCTCTGACTGTCTCATCCTATTGTCATTGTGTACAACTATGTTTGCGTAGCTAGTGGTGTGATTAGGCTGTCGTACGTGTTTACTAGGTCTGTTGCGAGTCAGCTCCCTAAGATTGGCTTCAATGTCAGTTGCTCGGGCCCCGGGAATACACTTAATTATGGCTGGTTTACTAAAATGTATGTTCCGAGTAATGGAGTTTCCTATGACCAAGGTGTGGTGTCCGGTAGATTGGGGTGTAGCTAAAGGGCTAAATCTATTATGCATCTCAACCGGATCACCGTGGCCTGTAGACCACTTAGGGCAGCTACAAACTGGGCTAGTCAGCTTGCTACAGCTAACGCTAGCAAACATGTCTGCGGCACCCTACGAAATTACTCTGCTCTAATTGGCGGACACGGCCCTCGAGTAGAGCTAACCTATCCACACGAAGAACAGGAAGCCATACTCACCTTGTTTTTTTCACAGAGCGTAGTAGCTTCAGACCGGGATTACCTTAGCTTCGCTATTTTAGCAACTAAATAGCTGGAAGTGAGGCGGTGAAACAGAGTGGGTGCTTTGTAAGTTCGATAAGACTACTAAATATGTTGGAGAAGGATTAAAGAAAGGTGTAAAACAATGAGAAGCACACAGATAGAAAGATAGCACTTAGCTTTGAGTGGTGAACTGCAGCAGCAGTAGCCAGGTGCAGCGGCGGGGCAACCGAACTCAACCGAACTGAGAGGCAAGACGAACTTCACCGAATCGAGTGATGCTGCCTCCAACGCACAGTAGTTTCGCCCGGGACTAGCTTAGCACTGAAATTGCGGTAGTAAAACTGAAAATGGGTGCTTTGTTAAGTTTGATAAGACACTAAATATGTTGGAGAAGGCATAAAGAAAGCTGTAAAACAATTACAAACTTTGTAGAAGCACACAGATAGAAAGATAGCACTTAGGTTTTAAGAGGCGAAAAGCGCAGTAGCTTCGGACCGAGGCGAGCTTAGCTTCGATAGCTTAGCAGCTCACTAGCGGAAAGTTAGGCGGTGAAACAGACAGCAGGTACTTTGTAAGTTTGATAAGACTTTTACTAAGATATACAAATTGTACTGCCTCTTACATTTTCTGCATATGCATGCCCAACTCGTCTGGTTTCTGCAAGGCTTACCAAGAGCCATTTTTTGTACGTGCAGAGAAAGAGCTAGAGGTCTACCAGAGCATTGCTGACCTGACAGTCAAGGCGAAGGACCAGGCGGTGTTCAAGTGTGAGGTTTCAGATGAGAACGTGAGGGGAACTTGGTACAAAAATGGAGTGGATGTCAAGCCCAATGCCAGGATTAATATTACGCACATTGGCAGGTGACTATACTCACAAGTGTAGTTCTCTCAAAAATGTCGCTCCAAGGATGCCTCTACCTTTGACTCGTACAGAATCCACAAACTGACCATTGAAAACGTCAAACCTGAGGATGAAGGAGACTACACGTTCGTACCAGATGGCTACGCTTTCAACCTTTCTGCCAAGCTTAATTTCTTGGGTAATATCTACATTCATAAACTCATACAATCTTAAACTGTCACTTACTTACATAACGTTTTTTCTTCTATTTTGTAGAGGTAAAGATTGACTACGTGCCACGTCAAGGTAACTTGAAAAATGTCCTCTGCTCTTTAAACCTACAGTATATACATTAACCAATTGAAATATTAGTTACACAAATACAACAGCTGTATTGCCTATTCCTAAACCAGCTTTGGTGTGTGTGTGTGTTCTACGAATTTGCTTAAAGACCCTCCTAAGATCCACCTGGACTGTATGGGCCAAACAACCGAGTCTACCATCGTGGTTGTGGCCGGCAATAAATTACGACTGGATGTTCCTATAACTGGTGACCCTGCTCCTACTGTAGTTTGGACCAAAGGAGGGAAGGTAATGCACGTCGGTTATGCAATTGTGCCACATAGACACACACGCATTTATTTAGTACAAAACTAAGTCCACAGAGGCATGATTGGGTGAGTTTAGTTATAAATAACTTGATTGCCCTGCAGAGACCTGCATCAAACACATTTGGAATTAATTACTGTAGATGTTTAGTAACCTTTGACCTCAGAAATGAGTGGATGAATTGCAGAAAGAAAGTTGTTTTTTTTCCAGAACAATGCAATATGTTTTAGCAGCAATGGGGAACCAAATGGGGACATCCATCCATCCATTCATTTTCTTCACTTTATCCATGTCTGAGATGCCCAGACTTCCCTGTCACTGGCCATCATCTCTAGCTCCAACAGGAGACTCAGGCATCCCCTGGCCAGCTGTGAGACATAGTGCCACCAGTGTGTCCAATGTCTACCAGAGTATGTCTGAACTCCTCTCAGACCACCTCACCATTGAGACTTCTCGGAAGCATCCACACTAGATACCACTTAAACTGGTACCTCTTAATGTGGAGTAACAGTGGCTCTACTTGTAGTCCTTACCAGATTATTGAGCTTCTCATTTTATCTCTTTGGGTGAGCCCAGTCATTCTGCAAAGGAAGACCAACTTAGACACTTGCCCTTCAGGTCTCCATACAGAGCTTGTGACTATAAATGAGGGTAGGAACGTAGATTGACCGGTAAATTAAGAGTAATCTGATGCAGCAATTGCATACTGCAGACATCCCACAATCCATCTTTCCCAATTCATGAACAAAACCTAAAAGTATTTACATTTCTCAATTCAAGGTACGACTGCACTCTTAACAAGGAGGGTTTACCCTTTTCTAAAAAGAGAACAATGGTTTCAGATTTGGAAGTGGCGATTCTCATCTAGGAGGGTTTCAAGCTACAGACTGCTCCATGAAACTCTAAAGTCTACATTTGAAGCCCTACACTTCAGCTGAAAATAGCAGGGATTTAATTGTAAGGCCACCATACTGGATGCCCGACATGCCTTGCCTGTACCTAAAAATGTCATTCATACAAATAATGAACAGAACTAGTGATAGAGGACAGACATCCTTGGCAAAGTTCTATTCACTGTACTGTCACTAAGCTCCTTCTTTGGTTTTACAAGTTCAAGATTGCTGGTCCAGTGGTCTGCAACCAGGGCAGATGATATTGCACCTTCCGAATCTAAGGTTTAACTAACGGTCAGACTTTTCTTTCCAGCACCCCGGTGGAGACTTCCCCAAGGAGGCTGAGTAGTTTGATCCTTCCATAGTTGGAAGACCACCTTTTGTCTCTATTGAAGATAGCATCAACCTGATTTTAAAGCTGTAAAGACAGTAGAATGATTGCATACAAAAACAATCCTGTCATTAGTATGCGTGTATGTTTGTGTATTCAATCATAATTTATGAAATCCCAAGGGTAATATTAATAATTACAAACTGAAACGTAGTTTGCTTTTGGAAACTGTGGACCAATGGTTTTAAATTATCATTGACTTAAAATGCTTGACATATGAGACTCCAAAAATTGTTATCTTTATGCTTGAGCACAAATTTCCTGCTAAGGCTTCACCAGTTTTATGGTACCAATTTGACAATGCTGCTATCCCAACCTATTGCTATTTTCTTCTCCATCCAAATCCTTTCAGAGTGCATTTGATACATCTCCTCCTGGGCTCTCTGCCCACTTAAATTAGCTTCGCTTCTCGCTGTCCCATGGGCTCTGCACGTTGCTCATGCTTCATTCCTTTGTTTCAGCACCTTGTTCACCTCATATACTACCTCTTCAAGCTCTCTTAGAAAGTCAAATTACAGCCATCCCAGCATACTTGCCAACCCTCCCGAATTTTCCGGGAGACTCCCGAATTTCAGCGCCTCTCCTGAAAACCTCCCGGGACAAATTTTCTCCCGAAAATCTCCCGATTTACAGCCGGAGCTGGAGGCCACGCCCCCTCCAGCTCCATGCGGACCTGAGTGACGAGTCGACAGCCTGTTTTCACGTCCGCTTTCCCATGATATAAACAGCGTGCCTGCCCGATCACGTTATAACATCTACGGCTTTTAGAGAGTGCACAACTGCGCACACAACAAGGAGACGAAGCAGAAGAACGAGGAAGATACAGCCATGGCGACGCCGACGACGAGTAAGATGAAGAAATACGCTTGCAAGTTCCAAAACGAATGGAAAAAAGAATTTCCGTTTATCCAGGACAGTTCGAAGGGGAAGGGGTATGCTGCCTGTAAATTTTGTAGAACAGACTTCTCCATTGAACACGGTGGTCGAACGTATATACTCACTCATGAACGGTCAGCGAAGCACAAGGTGGCGGCAGCGCAGCACAGCCCAGTATTATGGGCCACCTCGCTAACTTATGTCGAGACAAAGATGGCTATGCTGATAGCTGGAAGCAACATTCCGTTCTCATTTGCGGATGTCTTCAACAAATCCGTGAAGGATATTATCCCGGATTCAGAGATCGTTCACCAGTACGTAAATGGCAGAACAAAGGCTACTCAAATAGTGAAAGGCAGGTGTTGTTTTTTTTTTTTTTTTAGTAAGCTTCTGGCTGCAAAGCATTGCACTTTCAAGTACAACAATGACTAGATGAGTGTTATGCGTGTGTATATGTGTAAATAAATGAACACTGAAATTCAAGTATTTATTTTATTTATATATATATATATATATATATATATATATGTATATAATAAAATAAATATATATATATATATATATATATATATATATATATAGCTAGAATTCACTGTAAGTCAAGTATTTCTTATATATATATATATATATATATATATGAAATACTTTTGGTGAATTCTAGCTGTAAATATACTCCTCCCCTCTTAATCACGCCCCCAACCACACCCCCGCCCCACCCCCGACCACTACCCCTACCCCCCACCCATCTCCCGAATTCGAAGGTCTAAAGGTTGGCAAGTATGCATTCCAGTCCACCCACTGCACCCAAAACATTGGTGTCCCACAAGGTTCCCACCTAGAACCATTTCTCTTTGCTCTCCAACACCAAAGTCAACACCAAATGCCATCGACAGTAAAAAACATTTCTCCCCACAGATTTATGCATAACTCTGTTTTTCATTATGTCCTCCTGAGAACCAGAGCTGTCTGCAGTGGAAATTTGTGTTTTGCATTACAGGGCTATTTTTTTTCTTCTAAATGCGTAACAAAAGACAGACCAAATCCAATGTCCACTGCAGAGGATGCTAGGTCTCAGGAGGATGTACGATAGTGCTTTTAATGTATAATTAATATAATTATGTGTCATTTTAACCAATGTTTTTTCCCTTGACTCTGCTCTGGTTTTCATGATGCAGGTCATCACAGAGGGAGATGGCAGAGTCCATGTTGAAACCACCAAAGGACATTGCATCTTTACTATAGAAGGGGCTGAGAGGCAAGACGAAGGAATGTATTCAGTTGTGGTTCGCAATCCTGCGGGGGAGGACACTGCAGACATCAACGTGAAAGTCGTTGGTAAGACAGAAAGGGATATTGTAAAACCACTGCTAATCAATGAAATATATTTTCTTCTGATCACATGAACATTATTTACACTAGATGTTCCAGATCCTCCTCAGGCTCCCAGAGTTCTCAGTGTAGGAGAAGATTCCTGTCTTGTCCAATGGGATCCCCCTCTCTTTGATGGAGGACAGCCAATTATTGGTAAAGCTAACTGGGATGCTTTATTTCCGATAAAAAATATTGTACAGTACGGGACGGCTTGCGGACCAAAACAAAATGATTTTTTTGGCTCAGGCTACGTGTTGGAGCGAAAGAAGAAGAAGAGTTACAGGTGGATGAGATTGAACTTTGACCCCTACATCGAAACGACCTATGAGGCCAAGAGGATGATTGAAGGAGTGGAGTACGAAATGCGGGTCTATGCCGTCAATAGTATCGGCATGTCACGCCACAGTCCTGCCTCACAGCCGTTTGTGCCAGTTGGTGAGTCTGTAGCGAAAATGGCATTACTCACCATATTCACATGCGCAGTACAAACATAAAGACAATATATTGAACTAATTCAGTTGAAGATGTGAAAATGCATGTAAAAAAACTAATTAGATCAGGTTTACATACACTTGTGAAGGACATAATGTCATGGCTGGCTTTATACTTACGAACAGTTGTCTGCACAGTTGCTCTTGGGACCTTAAAGGCCTACTGAAATGCGATTTTCTTATTTAAACAGGGATAGCAGGTCCATTCTATGTGTCTTACTTGATCATTTCGCGATATTGCCATATTTTTGCTGAAAGAATTTAGTAGAGAACATCGACGATAAAGTTCGCAACTTTTGGTCGCCGATAAAAAAGCCTTGCCTGTACCGGAAGTAGCAGACGAGTAGCGTGACGTCACAGGTTGTGGAGCTCCTCACATCTGCACATTGTTTACAATCATGGCCACTAGCAGCGAGAGCGATTCGGACCGCAGAAGCGACAATTTCCCCATTAATTTGAGCGAGGATGAAAAATTTGTGGATGAGGAAAGTGAGAGTGAAGGAATAGAGGGCAGTGGGAGCGATTCAGATAGGGAAGATGCTGTGAGAGGCGGGTGGGACCTGGTATTCAGCTGGGAATGACTAAAACAGTAAATAAACACAAGCCATATATATACTCTATTAGCCACACAACCAGGCTTATATTTATTATGCCACTAATTAATCCCGCATAACAAACACCTCCCCCCTCCAGTCCATATAACCCGCCAATACAACTCAAACACCTGCACAACACACTCAATCCCACAGCCCAAAGTACCGTTCACCTCCCCAAAGTTCATACAGCACATATATTTCCCCAAAGTCTCCAAAGTTACATACGTGACATGCACATAGCAGCTCGCACGTACGCGCAAGCGATCAAATGTTTGGAAGCCGCAGCTGCATGCGTACTCACGCTACCGCGTCTGCGTATCCAACTCAAAGTCCTCCTGGTAAGAGTCTCTGTTGTCCCAGTTCTCCACAGGCCAATGGTAAAGCTTGACTGTCATCTTTCGGGAATGTAAACAATGAAACACCGGCTGTGTTTGTGTTGCTGCAGTCGGCCGCAATACACCGCTTCCCACCTACAGCTTTCTTCTTTGCTGTCTCCATTGTTCATTGAACAAATTGCAAAAGATTCACCAACACAGATGTCCAGAATACTGTGGAATTTTGCGATGAAAAAAGACGACTTAATAGCTGACCACCTTGCTGTCCCAAAATGTCCTCTACAATCCGTGACGTCACGCGCAGGCGTCATCATACCGAAACGTTTTCAGCAAGATATTTCGGCGCAAAATTTAAAATTGCACTTTAGTAAGCTAACCCGGCCGTATTGGCATGTGTTGCAATGTTAAGATTTCATCATTGATATATAAACTATCAGACTGCGTGGTCGGTAGTAGTGGGTTTCAGTAGGCCGTTAAGCTGCTTTGAAATGGCTCCATTTAGTGACTTTCCTGACTTCTTCAAGTCAAGGATTCGTTTTTTCAGATCTGTGCTGAGTTCCTGTGACTTTCCCATTGTCGCGTTTGTAATTAGTCTAATGACTGCATCACATGAGCCCTATTTAAATGGGCTCAGAGAAGTCAACAGGTGTCGTCAATCATTATCACTCACATGAAGTTAAGAGGCCATGCCATGAAGCTCATTTGGTTTGATTGCAACTTTTCTACATCACCAAAATTGATAATGTATGTTGCTGTATGTATACTTTTGACCCAGCAGATTTGCTCACATTTTCAGTAGGCCCATAATAAATTCATAAAAGAGCCAAACTTCATGAATGTTTTTTGTGACAAAACAAATATGTGCTCCAATACCTCTATCACAAAAAATAAGAGTTGTAGAAATTATTGGAAACTCAAGACAGCCATGACATTATGTTCTTTACAAGTGTATGTAAACTTTTGACCACGACTGTATATAGAAACCTTAATTTTCCTGAGGACATGCACCCAAGTGATCAATAGTTGTATTTAATCAAATCAAATCTAATACAACATTTTTGATAAATAAATAAATAAAAGTAATAATTGAAAAACAAAAATGTAAGTAATAATGTGAAGTGAATGAATGCACTAAAATAAAAAGAAATCTGCCTTTTTTGTTTTTTTTAAACAAGGTCAAAACTGCTTATTTTTGGTGACTTAATAAGGTCATATTATGATTTTTTTTTTTTTTTTTTTTTACATTTGAAACACTTCATTGTGGTCTACATAACATGTAATTGTGGTTATTTGGTCATCATTTTGCATCGATTATGTTTTACAGACCATTTTGAAGCTGTCTTTTCAGGATGCACCACTTTGACTGCGACTTTTGCCCGCCCACTTTGTTGTAGTTTTTAGTGCTTCCATAGCGTGTCTACTGACAGATGAAGTTCAGCTATACGCTTCTTTGTGTTAGAAAGAAGTAGTAGAACAGTAGAAGATGCATGTGCATGTAGGAGCCAATCTGCCCCGCAACAAGAGGATAAAAAAGAAGGATCAACGTCAGACTACAATGGGTTTACGTTGGGTACATGTATACCATAGAGGGATAATCTGGTGACGTCATCAGTGCAAAAATGTCACAGGTTTTGCAAATTCCAAACGGCTCATTTGGTGGAAATATAAGGGGAGGCAAGATTATTTTTTTAATATCTTTGCAATGCCTCCATGGTTTGATTTCAACATTCCAGGACCTAAATACACAACAGCAGGTACCAGCAAGTAAGAAAAGTTGGTTTTGCATAATAGGTCCCCTTTAAGATAAGATATTAGTCTGACAATAACAAAGTTTGTTTAGCTCAGGGGTCGGCAACCCAAAACGTTGAAAGAGCCATATTGGACCAACAATACAAAAAATAAATCTGTCTGGAGCCGCAAAAAATGAAAAGCCGTATATAAGTCTTATAATGAAGGCAACACATGACATAAGTGCCTATATTATCTATATTAGCCTACTATCAAAATGACTATGTGTCCCAGGCTGAAGAAAATATTTGTTGACAGAAATGTTGAAATGTAATATTTATTCTACACATTTTTACAACATTAGAAACCATTAGTAAAAATCCGAGGCTACTTAGATGGTGAGATAACTCCTGGAAATTACTGTCTTTTAATGGCCAAAGGTATAGATGTGTGTGTCCAAGTTAAGGCTGTCTTCTTTTAATAGATTTATTACAATCTTTGGCAAGCTAAGTAATGTTTGCTGTGGTCTGGAACAACATGGCACACAAACAACTATATGAAATGCAGCCAATATTACATACAGATAATGTGTCATGAGACTTGTAAAACTAAAGTATATACAAAGAGTATAAAGGTAAAGGATATTAAATGAGCTCAAATATACCAACAAATGAGGCATAATGATGCAATATGTACATACAGCTAGCCTAAATAGCATGTTAGCATTGATTAGCTTGCAGTCATGCAGTGACCAAATATGCCCGATTAGCACTCCAACAAGTCGGCAACAAAGCGCACCTCTGTGCATTTACGCACAGTATAAAACGTTTGGTGGACAAAATGAAACAA
The DNA here is from genome assembly GCF_033978685.3 of Nerophis lumbriciformis. Lineage (NCBI taxonomy): Eukaryota > Metazoa > Chordata > Actinopteri > Syngnathiformes > Syngnathidae > Nerophis > Nerophis lumbriciformis. The sequence continues at coordinate 42,455,966 of NC_084562.2, forward strand.
AGGAGTGGAATATTTTGCATGTAAACCAACTGTTGCGTCACAGTCCACACTATGGTGAGTTCAAGAACCGCCAAAATTAGTAGGACAAAACGATGTTCACAAAATACTGTCATTAGTGAAGCATACACACAAACATATTAAACAGCGGGGTTTCTAACAATTGGGAAGGTTTGTGTCATGTTTGTCCTCAAACAAAAAACATACTAAAACAAAAAAAATGTTTTTTCCCTCCATCTTTTTCCATTTTCATTCATTTTTTAAAAATGTTCCAGGGAGCCACTAGGGTGGCACTAAAGAGCCGCATGCCGCTCGAGAGCCACGGGTTGCTGACCCCCGGTTTAGCTAAAAATAAGCACTTTTGACCGCTTAAAAAAAAATCCACGCTTTGTAGTGTGGTTGTGCTCCTTTTTGTCCAGCCCTGTGACTGACAAGGCTGAAAAAATCAAGTATTTTTAATGCATTTATAGAAGTGTACTAATTCCTTTTTTAATGTTTGCCTCACTCACTGCTAACATGATCTCCGTGGTTACTCCGAAATGAGCTGACGATGTTTTAACTGACTCATCAAGGCCTTCAAGCTGACCTGTGTGCCTCTTTCAGCCCCAACAAGCGAGCCCATCGGACTGTGCGTTGACGACATCAGTGACACTTCCATTACCCTCAAGTGGCGGGCTCCGGAAAGGATCGGCTCAGCTGAACTGGAGGGTTATGGGCTTGAGTACTGTAAAGAGGGCAGTAAGTACTGGCGCCAGTGACGTGTGGTGAGGTTGATGGCTGGTGAGGCACTGACTTCATCACAGTCAGATTTACAAACATATGAACCCTAAAGAGTATCTTATTCACCATTTGATTGGCAGCAGTTAACGGGTTATGTTTAAAAGCTCATAGCAGCATTCTTCCCTGCTTGGCACTCAGCATCAAGGGTTGGAATTGGGGGTTAAAATACCAAAAATTATTCCGGGCGCGGCGCCGCTGCTGCCCACTGCTCCCCTCACCTCCCAGGGGGTGATCAAGGGGATGGGTCAAATGCAGAGGACACATTTCACCACACCTAGTGTGTGTGACAACCATTGGTACTTTAACTTAACTTTAACTTTACACATACAAACTGTAGCACACAAAAAAGCACATTTAATAAAAAAACTTTATTATGGTCTTACTTTTACTTATAAATGAAGTCCATGCGCAGCTCCTTTTGAACAAAAGCATCGATAACTTGTTTATAGAAGTCTTCCTTATCTTTCTTCAGTTTTAAAAGTCTCTCTGTCTCGATGGAAATCTTCCTTTAAGTATTACCTCCTGCTTCGATTGAAAGTCCAGTTTAGAAAACTGTTTTATTTTAGATATGTAATCCTCCATGTTAATAGTCAGGGCAAGAGGAAAAAATAAACGATCGCTGCTAACTGTTGCTCCTTGTTGTCACTTCTTCTGCAGCCGAGTAGTCGCAAGAATGATCTCTGGGATCACTAGCGCCCTCTACCACCAGGAGGCGGGATTACTGCGAGCCTCAGCCAGTGCGTCTTCGCAGCCATTTTATGATTGCTCAGCACAAGAAATACGTTACACACATACAGTTGTTGACAAAATACACTGTACATTATATACCTCAGCTAACTAAACTATGGAAATGTATAATATAATTCATATAGCAATACGGTCTCACTGCACAGCAGGCCAGCAGTTAGCCGAGTCATTGCGCAATCCATGGTGAGGCTTAACTGAGTGACGTGCCTCAACTGGCTGCTGTTCACCGCAAGTCTTTTCTCAGTATTTGAACGGCAAATGTGAAAATTCAGCGATTTTGAATAAAAATAATCTAAAACTGGTGAAGTTAAATGGAAAATAACTTTATAGTAAAATCACTGGATACATATAACAATTTAATTTTTTGTTTTTCTTTTTAAAATTTTTTTCTTTCCATGATGGCAGGTGAGGCCCCGCCTCACCTGCCTCCCCTGACTGCACGTCACTGACTGGCGCCAATAAGGGTGTTTTTATTGACTACATTATATGATTTTATACACATTTAATTGTTCAAGCAATACATACGTGCTAAAAAGCCTGTTTGCTTTTTTTTTTGCTGAGCCACTCACAAAATGACTCGATGCCTTTGTCCTGTTTTGGTCCAGTTTCTTGGTAAAAAATCAGCTGCTGAGCTTTTAGCAATGGTTTCCCTATTCATGCCATCGATGCTAAACTTGTTATGGCTGTTGGTGAAGTGACACTCAAAATAAAATGTTGGGGGGGGGGGGCAAATTTAGAGAAAAAAATGTGTTACCACCCGGACAGTAACATTATTGGGGGTGTGCCTTAAAGGCACTGCATTTAGCGTCCTCTACGAACTGTCATCACGTCCGCTTTTCCTCCATACAAACAGCGTGCTGGCCCAGTCACATATTACAAACCCCGTTTCCATATGAGTTGGGAAATTGTGTTGGATGTAAATATAAACGGAATACAATGATTTGCAAATCAATGTCAACCCATATTCAGTTGAATATGCTACAAAGACAACATATTTGATGTTCAAACTGATTAAAAAATTTTTTTTTGCAAATAATCATTAACTTTACAATTAGATGCCAGCAACACGTGACAAGGAAGTTGGGAAAGGTGGCAATAAATACTGATAAAGTTGAGGAATGCTCATCAAACACTTATTTGGAACATCCCACAGGTGAACAGGCAAATTGGGAATAGGTGGGTGCCATGATTGGGTATAAAAGTAGATTCCATGAAATGCTCAGTCATTCACAAACAAGGATGGGGCGAGGGTCACCACTTTGTGAACAAATGCGTGAGCAAATTGTTGAACAGGTTAAGAAAAACCTTTCTCAACCAGCTATTGCAAGGAATTTAGGGATTTCACCATCTACGGTCTGTAATATCATCAAAGGGTTCAGAGAATCTGGCGAAATCACTGCACGTAAGCAGCTAAGCCCGTGACCTTCGATCCCTCAGGCTGTACTGCATAAACAAGCGACATCAGTGTGTAAAGGATATCACCACATGGGCTCAGGAACACTTCAGAAACCCACTGTCAGTAACTACAGTTGGTCGCTACATCTGTAAGTGCAAGTTAAAACTCTCCTATGCAAGGCGAAAACCGTTTATCAACAACACCCAGAAACGCAGTCGGCTTCGCTGGGCCTGAGCTCATCTAAGATGGACTGATACAAAGTGGAAAAGTGTTCTGTGGTCTGACGAGTCCACATTTCAAATTGTTTTTGGAAACTGTGGACGTTGTGTCCTGCGGACCAAAGAGGAAAAGAACCATCCGGATTGTTATAGGCGCAAAGTTGAAAAGACAGCATATGTGATGGTATGGGGGTGTATTAGTGCCCAAGACATGGGAAACTTACACATCTGTGAAGGCGCCATTAATGCTGAAATGTACATACTGGTTTTGGAGCAACATATGTTGCCATCCAAGCAACGTTACCATGGACGCCCCTGCTTATTTCAGCAAGACAATGCCAAGCCACGTGTTACATCAACGTGGCTTCATAATAAAAGAGTGCGGGTACTAGACTGGCCTGCCTGTAGTTCAGACATGTCTCCCATTGAAAATGTGTGGCGCATTATGAAGCCTAAAATACCACAACAAAGACCCCCGGACTGTTGAACAACTTAAGCTGTACATGAAGCAAGAATGGGAAAGAATTCCACCTGAGAAGCTTAAAAAAATGTGTCTCCTCAGTTCCTAAACGTTTACTGAGTGTTGTTAAAAGGAAAGGCCATGTAACACAGTGGTGAACATGCCCTTTCCCAACTACTTTGAAACGTGTTGCAGCCATGAAATTCTAAGTTAATTATTATTTGCAAAAAAAAAATAAAGTTTATGAGTTTGAACATCAAATATCTTGTATTTGTAGTGCATTCAATTGAATCTGGGTTGAAAAGGATTTACAAATCATTGTATTCCGTTTATATTTACATCGAACACAATTTCCCAACTCATATGGAAACGGGGTTTATATATGCGGCTTTTACACACACATAAGTGAATGCAAGGCTTAATTGAACAAAAGCCATACAGGTCACCCCGAGGGTGGCCGTATAAACAACTTTAACACTGTTACAAATATGCGCCACACTGTGAACCCACACCAAACAAGAATGACAAACACATTTGGGGAGAACATCCACACCGTAACACAACATAAACACAACAGAACAAATACCTAGAATCCCTTGCAGCACTAACTCTTCTGGGATGCTACAATATACACCCCCCCCACCTCAACCCCGCCCCTCCCACCTCAACCCCCCCATCTCCCGAATTCGGAGGTCCCAAGGTTGGCAAGTATGCTCTAGTATACTCTGGACTGAAGCTGTGTGCCTTCATTGTTTTTGTAGCTGTTGTTTTGAGGCATGTTTAATAAAAAAAAAAAAAATGCACTTTGTGAAAGTCAAAGTATAGTATTTCCCATAGTTGTAGTGGGTATCAGGATTATCTCAGGGAGAGCATGTCCCAAATTCCAAGCTGCTGTTTTGAGGAATGTTAAAAAAAAGAATGCACTTTGTGACTTCAATAATAAATATGGCAGTACCTGGTTGGCACTTTTTTCCATAACTGGAGTTGAAGTTGTTCTCTTATTTTGGAAAACCTTGTTTTTGATTGATTGATTGAAACTTGTATTAGTAGATTGCACAGTGAAGTATATATTCCGTACAATTGACCACTAAATGGTAACACCCGAATAAGTTTTTCAACTTGTTTAAGTCGGGGTCCACGTTAATCAATTCATGGTAAAGTTACATTGTTTAATGCATCCAGCTGGGCATCACAACAAAATTAGGCATAATAATGTGTTAATTCCACCACTGTATATATCGGTATCGGTTGATATCGGAATCGGTATTTAAGAGTTGGACAATATCTGAATATCGGATATCGGCAAAAAAGCCATTATTGGACATCTCTACTTTGTATAGTTCAAGACTTACGGTCATTTGAAAACATCACTGTACATCATAGTGGCGGCTACAGTTTCGATCTTAAAGATCTAAAAAAAAAATGTTTGGGAATGTCCGGTGGGCCTTAATTTTACCAGGTCTCATCTATTAATATAGTTGAACCTTTGCGGTAATACAATTACACTGCTTCAAAATAGAGAACTTTACTTGCTCGTCAGTGGTAGGGTACCCTCACTGGTTATAGGTACCAGGATGAGATCCTAATCGCACCTTATACTGTGGCGTTCAGTGGACCGTGGGTTATTCTGGTGCCAATTTCCGACATGAGGCAGGAGTGTATCAGCATATTTGGGTTGATCAATGCCAACAGTGCCAAGGCTCTAACAACTCCTCTGGCTCCCGGGCGCAAGGCCTTTAGTGCTTTCAATTCTCGCCTTGCCACTCCTGTCGTCAAAGTGCAAGAGAAGAAACCCTTTGTTGCTGTATGTAAAAACTGCACCGCAGAAGTGGCAGCTTGTTACAGCAGATCTGTGCTCGTTAAGTCCCCTTTTGTGTTTTTCATGTTTTTTTTGGCGCTACTTTTAATAGTTTTTGTGGACTTTTGCGCTACTTTTAATAGTTTTTGTGGACTTTTCGTATTTGCGCTGCAACCACATAATTTCCCCATTGTTGGGTAAATAAAAATTGATCCGTCATATCCTAAAGTCAATCCTATTGACAGACCTGATACTTCCTCAGTTCTGTCAAGACTAGGACTATGGCGGGATTTGTTCTCCTGTGGTGCAAATGATTTGGACCATACGTGGCGTGAAGGGGAGTACATGATTTAATATAATGACAATAAAAAATAACAAACAAAAGGCGCTCACAGTGGAGGTACAAAACTTGGCTATAAACACAAAACTTGCACAAAGGCAGAAACTATGAACAAAGAAACAAAAACACTAACTGTGGCAATAATAAACAAAAACTTACTTAGCATGGACTATGAAGCAAGCAGCGTGAACTGGGCATGAAACGTAAACATGGCATGAAGCAGAGTGTCAGGGGTGTGATGTCGCCAGGGAGACTTCCTGGCAACAATGGGTTTAAATAATAGTGACATGATTAAAGACAGGTGCGTGAGTCGTAAGGGCAGGTGAAAACTAATGGGTTGCTATGGTGACAAACAAGAGTGCACAATGAGTCCAAACGTGGAACAGGTGAAACTAATGGGTAACCATGGAAACAAGACAAGGGAGTGAAAAGCAGGAACTAAAAAGAGTCCAAAACCAAGCAGAACATAACTTAAACAAAACATGATCACACAGACTTGACAAGTTCTGCACAACTGGAACATCATTTAGCAATATACCGACAAGTTGGAAAAACAATGGGCCTGATCTACTAATATCCAAATAACACATGCTAATTAAGATGACAAGACGGCGGCGCCCTGATGGCGGCGCCCTGATGGCAGCGGCTTGCAGACGCTCTTGGAAGTGTAGAGCGATTTGGCAAAAATACCCGTCAATTCTGTCTATTTCATGGCTGGCTCACAGCGTGGACACTTCGTGATCAGATACGACCGACAGACGATTCTGGATGTGGATAGATCGGGCCGTTATAGGCTGAAAGATGCGTGTATTTCGGACCTCCTCGCTAGCATGGGGATACTTCGCTGGCTACATCCAGCGGCCTCTGAAGCAGCGGAGTTAAGTGCCAGCGGGGACCGTCAACGGAGGACACGTAAGCGGTGTGAGCGGAAGCAGAAGCGGGGATGCCGAGCGGGGCTAACAACAAAGCGAAAGGCTAATCCTCAAAGAAGCGCGAGTCCGGGTGAGAAGTCAGTTAAAATAGAACTAGCCAGCGCCAGGCTGGATAATACCTGCACACATAGCAATTATTTTACAACAATACACAACTCACGAAATGTTTTTTCTGTGATGGCTTTATCAGAAGTAGACATGCACTCTACTGAGGTGGCAAGTTATGATGCGTTCAGTTTATCACAACATCAAGCAAACAATCGGAAAATTCCCGTCATATCAATTCCTAGATATGGTCGAAATTATTTAAAGTGCACTACGTATAATAAACGCAACATTATTAATATTGCTACTACGGATAATTTCAACAAAAACTCCTCAAAACAGCCCACTACCTATAATATGGGCTTCTTAAACATAAGATCATTATCTTCCAAAACGTTATTAGTTAATGAGGTCATTAGAGACAATAATCTTGACGTCATTGGTCTCGCCGAGACCTGGCTCAAACCAGACGATTTCTTTGCGCTGGGTGAGGCGTCTCCTCCTGGCTATGCGGGAACGCATATTGCCCGTCCCATTAAAAGGGGCGGGGGAGTCGCACTCATATACAACAAAAACTTTAACCTTACCCCAAACCTAAATAATAAATACAACTCGTTTGAGGTGCTTACTATGAGGTTTGTCACACCGCTGCCTCTCCACCTGGCTGTTACCGCCCCCCAGGACCCAATTCGGACTTCATCAGTGAATTTTCAGAGTTCGTTGCTGATCTAGTGACGCACGCAGACAATATAATCATAATGGGGGACTTTAATATCCATATGAATACCCCATCGGACCCTCAGTGCATGGCGCTCCAGACTATAATTGATAGCTGTGGTCTTACACAAATAATAAATGAACCTACGCATCGCAACGGTAATACGATAGATCTAGTGCTGGTCAGGGGTGTCACCACCTCCAAAGTTACGATACTCCCGTATACTAAAGTAATGTCCGATCATTACCTTATAAAATTCGAAGTTCTGACTCATTGTCAACAAACTAATAATAATAATAACTGCTATAGCAGCCGCAACATTAATGCTGCCACAACGATGACTCTTGCTGACCTATTGCCTTCGGTAATGGAACCATTCCCAAATTATGTCGGCTGTATTGATAACCTCACTAACAACTTTAACGATGCCCTGCGCGACACCATTGATAGTATAGCACCGCTAAAGCTAAAAAGAGCCCCTAAAAGGCGCACCCCATGGTTTACAGAAGAAACTAGAGCCCATAAATTATCGTGTAGAAAGCTGGAACGCAAATGGCGTGCTACTAAACTTGAGGTTTTCCATCAAGCATGGAGTGATAGTTTAATAACTTATAAACACATGCTTACCTTAGCTAAAGCTAAATATTACTCAAATCTCATCCACCTCAACAAAAATGATCCTAAATTTTTGTTAGTACAGTAGCATCGCTAGCCCAACAAGGGACTCCTCCCAGTAGCTCCACCCACTCAGCAGATGATTTTATGAATTTCTTTAATAAGAAAATTGAACTCATTAGAAAGGAGATTAAAGACAATGCATCGCAGCTACAACTGGGTTCTATTAACACAGATACAACTGTATCTACAACGGATACTGCCCTCCAAAATAGTTTCTCTCTCTTTGATGAAATAACATTAGAGGAATTGTTAAGATGTGTTAAGGGGACAAAACAAACAACATGTTTACTTGACCCATTTCCTGGGAAACTTATCAAGGAGCTTTTTGTATTATTAGGTCCATCAGTGCTAAATATTATAAACTTATCACTTTCCTCTGGCACTGTTCCCCTAGCATTCAAAAAAGCGGTTATTCATCCTCTGCTCAAAAGACCTAACCTCGATCCTGACCTCATGGTAAACTACCGGCCGGTGTCCCACCTTCCGTTTATCTCAAAAATCCTCGAAAAAATTGTCGCACAGCAGCTAAATGAACACTTAGTGTCTAACAATCTCTGTGAACCTTTTCAGTCCGGTTTCAGGGCAAATCACTCTACGGAGACAGCCCTCGCAAAAATGACTAATGATCTACTGCTAACGATGGATTCTGATGCGTCATCTATGTTGCTGCTTCTTGATCTTAGCGCTGCTTTCGATACCGTCGATCATAATATTTTATTAGAGCGTATCAAAACACGTATTGGTATGTCAGACTTAGCCTTGTCGTGGTTTAACTCTTATCTTACTGACAGGATGCAATGAGTCGCCCATAATAATGTGACCTCGGACTATGTTAAGGTAACGTGCGGAGTCCCCCAGGGTTCGGTTCTTGGCCCTGTACTCTTTAGTATTTACATGCTGCCGCTAGGCGACATCATACGCAAATACGGTGTTAGCTTTCATTGTTATGCTGATGACACCCAACTCTACATGCCCCTAAAGCTGACCAACACGCCGGATTGTAGTCAGCTGGAGGCGTGTCTTAATGAAATTAAACAATGGATGTCCGCTAACTTCTTGCAACTCAACACTAAGAAAACGGAAATGCTGATTATCGGTCCTGCTAAACACCGACATTTATTTGATAATACCACCTTAACATTTGACAACCAAACAATTACACAAAGCGACTCAGTAAAGAATCTGGGTATTATCTTCGACCCAACTCTCTCCTTTGAATCACACATTAAGAGTGTTACTAAAACGGCCTTCTTTCATCTCCGTAATATCGCAAAAATTCGTTCCATTTTGTCCACTAGCGACGCTGAGATCATTATTCATGCGTTCGCTACGTCTCGTCTCGACTACTGTAACGTATTATTTTCGGGTCTCCCTATGTCTAGCATTAAAAGATTACAGTTGGTGCAAAATACGGCTGCTAGACTTTTGACAAGAACAAGAAAGTTTGATCATATTACGCCTATACTGGCTCACCTGCAGTGGCTTCCTGTGCACTTAAGATGTGACTTTAAGGTTTTACTACTTACGTATAAAATACTACACGGTCTAGCTCCATCCTATCTTGCCGATTGTATTGTACCATATGTCCCGGCAAGAAATCTGCGTTCAAAGAACTCCGGCTTATTAGTGATTCCCAGAGCCCAAAAAAAGTCTGCGGGCTGTAGAGCGTTTTCTATTCGGGCTCCAGTACTATGGAATGCCCTTCCGGTAACAGTTAGAGATGCTACCTCAGTAGAAACATTTAAGTCCCATCTCAAAACTCATTTGTATACTCTAGCCTTTGAATAGCCCCCTCTTTTTTTTAGACCGGTTGATCTGCCGTTTGTTTTCTTCTCTCCTCTGCTCCCCCCTACCCCTTTGTGGAAGGGGAGACACTCAGGTCCGGTGGCCATAGATAGGGTGCTGGCTGTCCGAGGTCGGGACCCGGGGTGGACCACTCGCCTGTATATTGGTTGGGAACATCTCTGCGCTGCTGACCCGTCTCCGCTCGGGATGGTTTCCTGCTGACCCCACTGTGGACTGGACTCTTACTGTTATGCTGGATCCACTATGGACTGTACTCTCACAATATTATGTTAGACCCACTCGACATCCATTGCATTCGGTCTCCCTAGAGGGGGGGGTTACCCACATATGCGGTCCTCTCCAAGGTTTCTCATAGTCATTTACATCGACGTCCCACTGGGGTGAGTTTTTCCTTGTCCTTATGTGGGTTCTGTACCGAAGATGTCGTTGTGGCTTGTGCAGCCCTTTGAGACACTTGTGATTTAGGGCTATATAAATAAACATTGATTGAAATAGCGTGTGAAAACTATAAAATGGTGTGTAATTAGTGGGTGTGTTGCGAGTAATCTACTAAGACTTGGTGTACAATTGATAACAAGAGCAAAAGTGGCGCAGATGAGGATATTGCGTGTACTGATTTTGCGTGTATTATGTTCCCATGGAAACACTCATATCCCTCCACATTCATGTTATCGTGCAATCCAACATGTGACGTTTTGCAATGTTGAACAAGCAGCACACATCTATAATCTATTACACCTTTTCTGCAATATAGAATAGCAATCTAGACAACAGAAACTATTTTTAGCACACTAAGGGTGCGCTGTGCAGGCTGCGGACCATCACAACACCGCGGCGCATCCATGCGTCTGCAATGATCCAAGTGCAAGAAAATGCATATTGCAAGATATATTATAATGAAATATTTGTTAAATGAAAAAACAAATGGCAAAAAAAAAAAAAAAAATATTCCAGCAGACACCAATATGCCACAATTTAATTTGTTGTAATCAGCCCCTTAAGTCATCCAGCTGCTATACAATTGTATAAAATGATATTGCTGAATAAATGATATGTCTATTATTTTTTTTATTTAGGCAATTCAAACTATGTTGACAAGGACAACTAATTTTGTGTCCAGATGTCCTTTCAGCGCAATCACCTCCTTTCTCCCAGTCATTTGTGCGTAACTGCCAGTTTGGACACAGATTTTTTAGAGACACAAAATAGCGTCCGCAGAACAGTTTTCGTCCTGATGAATCATATTGCAAGTGCTTAATGATTATACTGTATTTGCATTTTCTCCTCCCAATATTGTTCCGATAATCAGCATGCAATTTACACATACAGTACATGAAGACATACACGCTAAATGGATTGCACGCCTTATTTTGCTCACATAAGAAACACAATCCTTTGTGCACAAGTTTAGTCGATTAGCTTTGCGTGCGCTATTAAATTTGCACATGTTTTAGTACAGGCAATTCGTTAGTAGATCAGGCCTCACGTCTTTCAACAAGCCTGGGAACACCTGGGAGAGCCACGTTTGGCGTTTCTTTGCTGCTAGATAAGCGAACGAGGCTGGACCTTTTCTTAAAATGGACTGCCTGATCTTATAATGAGTCTTTGTGTATTTTTTTGTACCAGCGGATGAGTGGATACCAGCCATTCAAGGTCTGACCGACAGGACCTCAGCGATGATCCGAGAGCTCACCACAGGAGACAAATTGCAGTTCCGTGTGCGGGCGTTCAACATGGCTGGACCGAGCGCTCCTGCAACCCTTGCTCAGCCTGTCACCATCAGAGAGATCATGCGTAAGTGACTCATGAAAAGCAAATTTGCGGAAGCTGGGGATGTTCTGATCAGGGTTTAATCCTGCCGAATCCAACACAAACATCCATGGGTGAGATCGCCTGATACCGATCACTATATTCTTGGGGATTTATTTATGGTGAGTGCTATTTACAGTTCAACAGTATCAACACAATATTTAAACCAGTCACTTACTCTCTTTTATTACATACAATTGTTTGAGCAAAACTAGTCAATAGCACACAATAACTAAACACTGACAAAATCTAGCGATGATTATGCCTTTTTGCCTGCTCCTGCTTGGTGATACTCTGTGTAACATGTTCAGCCTGGTCTTCTAGTGATAATAATACTTGCAAGAAATTCAATGGAGGTGATGATTAATAATCCGCATTAGCCGATCGCATACTTTTTCACAAAAATGCTGATCAGTGGTCGATCAATTGACACATCCCTATTTGAGAAATGTATCAATCAATCAATCATTCAACGTTTACTTATATAACCCTAAATCACGAACGAGTCAGAACATAATGTTATAAGTTAATGATCGGACATTACTTCAGTGTACGGGAGTATCATAACTTTGGAGGTGGTGACACCTAGATCTATCGTATTACCGTTGCGATGCTTGGGTTCATTTATTATTTGTGTAAGACCACAGCTATCAATTATAGTCTGGAGCGCCACGCACAGAGGGTCTGATGAGGTATTCAGATGGATATTAAAATCCCCCATTACAATTATATTATCTGCGTGCGTCACTAGATCAGCGACAAACTCTGACAATTCACTGATAAAGTTCGAATAGGGCCCAGGGTGCGAACCCTCCACGCCTTTTAAGGGGACGGGCAATATGTGCATTCGTATAGTTAGAAGGAGATGCCTCGTTAAGCGGGGAAAATTAATCGGAGCCAGGTTTCGCTGAGACCAATGGCGTTAAGATTGTTGTCTCTAATGACCTCATTAACTAAGAACGTTTTGAGAGACAACGATCTGATGTTTAAAAAGTCCATATTATAGGTAATGGGCTGTTTTGAGGAATTGTTAATGTTATCAGTAGTAGTGATATTAATAACATGACCTACTGAATCTAGATTTGATAATAAGCGGTATAGAAATTGGATGGATGGATGGAATGTGCCTTTATTTATGATTTTTGTGATTTTTTTTTTTCGTTGAACAGAACGGCCCAAAATTTGGCTTCCCCGAAATCTCCGCCAGACTTTAATGAAGAAAGTTGGAGACACTGTCAACCTTGTGATTCCCTTTCAGGTATAGTAAGATGGATCCATGAATAGGGGCCAGCGAATCGGTCCCCTTTAGGTGACAAGGAAATAACATGTATAACTGTAAAATACATGTTTGATTTTTTTTTTAATTCTGCACGTTGATCTGATTACATATTTAATTTGTACAATTTAAAAGATTAATATAAACTGCCTTGAAGACTAGAAAAATAGCATTTGTCCGGTTCCCTAAAATTTTACTTAACTATGAAATATAACCATTTAAATCATTCAAAAATGTTGTAATTTTTACATATTTATGTTACTCCTTGACCCAAACAAGCAATTGACAACAACATTTACACTGAAATTGTCTCGTAATGCAATGACTGCCAATCCAAGTACAAGAAGCCCAGATTTTATAAAAAGGCAACAAGTTAGATCTTAATATGTGGATTAACATGATTCAAAAACATAACAGGCTGAACATTGCTGTCATGAATTAATTGCAATTAAACTGATAATTTGACAGCTTAGCCTAATGACATCAATTAGCTGAGGGATTGAAAAAGAAGGATGTGTCATTCCTGCACTTAGCCACGTACCCAGGTATGGGTACCAAAATGAGTACCAAAAAAAAAAAAGAAGCTGACTGAGCCCCTCGATCCTGTTGTGCTTTGCTACGCCCCTGCAGGCCCTCCTGCGACACAAACACCTGCAACAATTCCTTGAAGGTGCTATTGTGCAGGTAACGTCTTGCAAGTAATCTTGCATACCCAAATATGTAGTCTGACGCCCTGCCGACAATTTGAGGGTTCCTGATCTAGTCACTGCCATTGTGTCCTTGGGCAAGACACTTCACCCACCTTGCTCCCAGTGCAACCCACAGTAGTGTAATTGTAGTTTAAATGTATATAATGGGTTTCTAAATGTATAAAGCCCCTTGAGACACGAGACAAAAAGTGCTATATAGTGATAATTCACTCCACTTCACTCTTTTTATATACACCAACAGCAGTTCTAACTTTTCACACTAAACACACATTTTGCAGTGGCGCTAGCCACAACAGCAACACAACACTTTGCCATCACAGTCGTGGCGAGAGAGACGCATTTACAAAACCCCAGAGGTGGGACCAAGTCATTGCTTTGCAAGTCACAAGTAAGTCTCAAGTCTTTGCCCTCAAGTCTCGAGTCAAGTCCCAAGTCAAGACAGGCAAGTCCGAGTCAAGTCCAAAGTCAAGACTGGAAAGTCTCAAGTCAAGTCCCAAGTCCTGCATTTTGAGTTTCGAGTCCTTTCAAGTCATTTTAACCACAGACTAGTGTATTTACACAGATTGTGTATACTTTTAAAACGCTGTATTTATTTATTAAAACAAGTGCATTTGAAATTGCAGGGAAAAAGATAGTGGTGACATTGCACTTCAAAATAGCACTATTAACCAGTCATTTTAAACATTTAACTCATTCCTTTACAGAATAAACACATTTGAAAAAACAAGTGCAACTGTACTTATTTGCACAAAAGTGTTAACATTGTATTTCCATGGCATATTGCATTGTAACTAGTTCCACTATCCTGTTCTTACCTTATCTCATTGATCTCATCTCATACTGTATGTGTGTTGATGTGTGCGTACACATGAAAAACATAACAAATACATGAACATAACAATGAACAGAGTTGTACTTTTTAGATGTCAGGGCTCTATGCAATATGTACACATATTCTTAATATAGTATACATTTTAACTGACCTTTATTTGACTATGTTTGTCTTTTGTAGGTGGCTAAAATACGCGGTGCTGCTGACCGCCGTCTAACGTTACGTTACTGTGTGTGTGATACATTGACTAACGTAATGTTACTGTGTGTGATACATTGACTAACGTTACGTTACTGTGTGTGATACATTGACTAACGTAATGTTACTGTGTGTGATACATTGACTAACGTTACGTTACTGTGTGTGATACATTGACTAACATTACGTTACTGTGTGTGATACATTGACTAACGTAATGTTACTGTGTGTGATACATTGACTAACGTTACGTTACTGTGTGTGATACATTGACTAACGTTACGTTACTGTGTGTGATACATTGACTAACGTAATGTTACTGTGTGTGATACATTGACTAACGTTACGTCACTGTGTGTGATACATTGACTAACGTTACGTTACTGTGTGTGATACATTGACTAACGTAACGTTATGTGTAGGTACCTCATGCAACCCTGCTTAAAAAAAATCACTTGACAAAAAGTATGAATAAGGTAGCGAACTGCAGTGGACGCAACAGATTGCCGTGTTTGCAATGAAGTTATAACCATAGACATCTTATAAGTAGACGCAGCATTGGTTGCTGTGACGTGAGCAATTTGGCCGCCATCTTGAAGGGGTGATGAGGAGCCGGCGAGCAGCCTAAACTGACAGTTGACAGGTAGAAAACAAAGATGGTGTTCAGCGTTTTCCTACTCAAATGAGCGGACTGTTGAAAATAGGAATCGGGGGATTACTTTTCACAAGTAAGATTTAACATTAACGTACTATTGGTTGTATTTTGTGAAAATAATATTAGCACAGAGTTGAGAAGGAGCAAATATCTTCAATATTTGTATGTGAAAATCACAAAGAAATCTTCTGGGGGAGGATGACGCCCCTACAGGGGTTTGCTTTACAAACTTTCAGCCCCACCTAAAACAAAATTCACCAGCCACTACTGATTATGATGCATTCTCATTTTAGGCAAAGTATAAGACAATACTTTCTTAACAGTATAATTGTAACCAGGAATAAGTCTTCAAGTAACAATATTCAAATACTAACATTGTTGGGTAAAACATAATTTGGTTTTATTCTGAATCCAGTGAAACAGATTGGTGGTTTTAGCTGATATAAAGACTTTCAGGTGTTTATATATGTTTAAGTATTTGGCAGACGCTTTTATCCAAAGCGACTTACATAAAAAAATACATATAAAACAATCACTGCAAACATTATCATTTAAGGGAAGAATGTAATAGAAAATATCAATACAAAGTGTCAAGACAGAATAATCTCTCTGCTGCTGCAGCAACAGAGATACAGTCTATAGGTCCCTAAGATATATAGATATCTAATGTATTCATACATTGTTTATGTAGGATATACGCATGTATATATAACCTAATCATATTGTTTCTTCAACTTCAAAATATCTTACCGTTTTTCCCCCCTTCTCTGGGATTATATTCCCAGTTTTGACCTCGGACGTCTGGTCACTTATAGCGTATAAGAATATTCTATTACTGTTAAGCAAACTATGAATAATAAAACATGTGTCCTTTATCATAGCTACACGTATGAGAAAAAAGCGTGTGGAAATCAGTGGTATTCAGTGAGGTAAAATGAATTAAATGCGCTGACAGTTCATTGCTCCTGCCAAATGAATTGCACAGAGTGGAGCAGATCACCACTCCAAGATGGCGGCCACGCGTCTCGTCTGCGCCAGTAGGCAGTAGCGCTCGATGCTGCGTCTACTTATAAGATGTCTATGGTTATAACGTTAGCAGTGAGTTTGCAGCCTCACTGATTTTACTACACAGCAAATAAAAGTCACGTTACTTAGCCAATAAACGTTATCTTACATTCAAAACTTACCCTTCTTTGTGCAACTTCAAATGTCGAACGAAGTTGGAAGTTGTTGCGTCTCCGTCTGTAATATTCGAACTGCGTGATTTGCATACGGCAATTCGTTTTTTGTTGACCAAGTCGTAGTTTTTATACCCGAACGAAACCAACTTTAACATAATTGTTTATCACTGGCACGTTGTTTGACAACTCTTGTTCATGGGTTGTTCTGCAATTTGATTGGATGAATGCTGCGTGATGAAAACAACGTAGATCAAATTTGATTGGCTGTTGTACTGAGAGCACACCAGCTGACAGGAACAACACGCTGATAGACACAGACGAAGAAAATGAAAGAAACGGAGCGCTCCCAAATAACTTTTTAAGCTTTGGATTTTGGGTAAAGTAGCAAGTCATGTCAAGTCATGTCAATTCAAAAGGCTCAAGTCCAAGTGAAGTCACAAGTCATTGATGTTAAAGTCTAAGTCGATTTGCAAGTCTCTCTACATTGTGTCAGTCGAGTCTAAAGTCATCAAATTCATGACTCGAGTCCGAGTCATGTGACTCGAGTCCACACCTCTGCAAAACCCCGTCCAGTCGTGTTTGTTGCGATGTTTATGACTCGACTGCGTTGTTGTCGTAACGGATTATATTTCATATTGTTGAATTTACGAACCCCGTTTCCATATGAGTTGGGAAATTGTGTTAGATGTAAATATAAACGGAATACAATGATTTGCAAATCATTTTCAACCCATATTCAGTTGAATATGCTACAAAGACAACATACTTGATGTTCAAACTGATAAAAAAAATGTTTTGTGCAAATAATAATTAACTTTAGAATTTGATGCCAGCAACACGTGACAAAGAAGTTGGGAAAGGTGGCAATAAATACTGATAAAGTTGAGGAATGCTCATCAAACACTTATTTGGAACATCCCACAGGTGAACAGGCACATTGGGAACAGGTGGGTCCCATGATTGGGTATAAAAGTAGATTCCATGAAATGCTCAGTCATTCACAAACAAGGATGGGGCGAGGGTCACCACTTTGTCAACAAATGCGTGAGCAAATTGTTGAACAGTTTAAGAAAAACCTTTCTCAACCAGTTATTGCAAGGAATTTAGGGATTTCACCATCTACGTTCCGTAATATCATCAAAGGGTTCAGAGAATCTGGAGAAACCACTGCACGTAAGCAGCTAAGCCCGTGACCTGTACTGCATCAACAAGCGACATCAGTGTGTAAAGGATATCACCACATGGGCTCAGGAACACTTCAGAAACCCACTGTCAGTAACTACAGTTGGTCGCTACATCTGTAAGTGCAAGTTAAAACTCTCCTATGCAAGGCGAAAACCGTTTATCAACAACACCCAGAAACGCCGTCGGCTTCGCTGGGCCTGAGCTCATCTAAGATGGACTGATACAAAGTGGAAAAGTGTTCTGTGGTCTGACGAGTCCACATTTCAAATTGTTTTTGGAAACTGTGGACGTCGTGTTCTCCGGACCAAAGAGGAAAAGAACCATCCGGATTGTTATAGGCGCAAAGTTGAAAAGCCAGCATCTGTGATGGTATGGGGGTGTATTAATGCCCAAGACATGGGTAACTTACACATCTGTGAAGGCGCCATTAATGCTGAAATGTACATACAGGTTTTGGAGCAACATATGTTGCCATCCAAGCAACGTTACCATGGACGCCCCTGCTTATTTTAGCAAGGCAATGCCAAGCCACGTGTTACATCAACGTGGCTTCATAGTAAAAGAGTGCGGGTACTAGACTGGCCTGCCTGTAGTCAAGACCTGTGTCCCTTTGAAAATGAGTGGCGCATTATGAAGCCTAAAATACCACAACGGAGACCCCCGGACTGTTGAACAACTTATGCTGTACATCAAGCAAGAATGGGAAAGAATTCCACCTGAGAAGCTTAAAAAATGTGTCTCCTCAGTTCCCAAACATTTACTGAGTGTTGTTAAAAGGAAAGGCCATGTAACACAGTGGTGAACATGCCCTTTCCCAACTACTTTGAAACGTGTTGCAGCCATGAAATTCTAAGTTAATTATTATTTGCAAAAAAAAAAAAAAAAAGTTTATGAGTTTGAACATCAAATATCTTGTCTTTGTAGTGCATTCAATTGAATATGGGTTGAAAAGGATTTGCAAATCATTGTATTCCGTTTATATTTACATCTAACACAATTTCCCAACTCATATGGAAACGGGGTTTGTAACTGAAAACATGTTTTATATTCTAGTTCCTTCAAAATAGCCACCCTTTGCTCTGATTACGGCTTTGCACACTCTTGGCATTCTCTCGATGAGCTTTAAGAGGTAGTCACCTGAAATGGTTTTGGTGCCTTATCAGTGTTGATTAGTGGAATTTCTTGCTTTATCAATGGGGTTGGGACCATCAGTTGTGTTGTGAATGAGAAAGGGTGTCCAAACTTTTGGCCTGTACTGTATCTGTTTTAGAAGTATTTAAATTACTATTGAAATCTCGCCTGTCACAAAATTCCTTAAAAATAAAAAGACATTGTTAAATTTTTTTTTTTTTTTTTTTATGATGGCAGCACGGTGCGAACAGGGGTTAGTGCGTGTTCCTCACAATAAGAAAGTCTTGGGTTCGATCCCAGGGCTCGGGGTCTTTCTGTGTGGAGTTTGCATGTTCTCCCCGTGACTGCGTGGGTTCCCTCCGGGTACCCTGCCTTCCACCCGAGTGCAGCTGGGATAGGCTCAGGCATTCCCCCGTGACCCGGAAAGGAACAAACGGTAGAAAATGGATGGACGGATGGTTATTTTTATGACGTTTTCCATAGGTTAAGTAACAATTTGTCCACCATTTAAGAACCGGCACTGTTTGAAATGTACCAATTTGGTTCAAGTATCAGTTAAAAAGTAAATGATACCGATCCCTACACTGTTTTGTTAAACTACAGTAGAAACTGGCTTCAAAGTGTCAGATCTATTCAAACTATTTGGAATATTTGCGTACAAAGTTCATCTAGTTCAAAAAGTATACATGAACATATTGTGGCAAGAAATGTAAATAAATAATTTGTGTATTCATTTACTTCACACAGGGTAAGCCCAGGCCTAAAGTTGCGTGGAGTAAAGACGGGGAGCCGCTGAACTCCACGTTCATCAGCGTGAGGAACAGCGAGACAGACACCATCTTCTTTATACGCAAGACTGAACGACAACACTCGGGGACGTACGACCTCCAGGTGCAGATAGAGAACGTGGAGGATACGGCCAAAGTGATGCTGCAGGTTGTTGGTGAGCAGGAACGCTACAAAGAGACCCTGCCCTATCCTACATTCGACGAAAATGTACTCTTACTCGAGGGGTCAGCAACCCAAAATGTTGAAAGAGCCATATTGGACCAAAAATAGAAAATTTAAAAATCTGTCTGGAGCCGCAAAAAAATAAAATACTTATATAAGTGTTATAATGATGGCAACACATGATGTAAGTGGCTAATTAGTTATAGTAGCCTACTATAAAAAAATGACTTTGTGTCGCAGGCTGACGCAAATCTTCGTTGACAGAAATGTTGAAATATAATATTTATTCTACACTTTTTTACAATATTGGACAACATTAGTAAAACTTCTCAGAGGGTGAGAAAACTCCTGGAAATTACTGTCGTAGAATGGCCAGAGGTATAGATGTGTGTGTCCAAGTTAAAGGAAACGGCAGGCTTTCTTCTTCTAATGGATTCATTAAAATATTTGCAAGCTGCGTAACGTTTGCTGTGGTCTGGAACAACATGGCACACAAACAACTATCAGAAATGCGGCCAATATTAAATACAGATAATGTGTCATGAAACATGGAAAAATAAACAAGATACACAGAGGACATAAGTCAAGGAAATTAAATATACCTACAAACCAGGCATAATGATGCAATATGTACATACAGCTAGCCTAAATAGCATGTTAGCATCGATTAGCTTGCAGTCATGCAGTGACCAAATATGCCCGATTAGCACTCCAACAAGTCAATCACGTCAACAAAGCTTACCTTTGCGCATTCACGCACAGTATAAAACGTTTGGTGGACAAAATGAGACAAAGAAGGAGTGGAATAAAACATGTCTTTCTGTGGCAGCGTCGGAGAAAGTTATACATGTAAACAAACTGTTGAGTCACAGTCCACACAAAGGTGAGTTCAAGGGCCGCTGAAGTTAGTAGGACAAAACGGCACTCGCCAAATACTCTCATCAGTGAAGCATACACACAAACATATTAAACAGTGGGCTTTCTAACAATTAGGAAGGTTTGTGTCGTGTTTGTCCTCCTACAGAAACCATATTACAACAAAAAAATTATTTTTCACCCCATTTTTTTTCCATTTCCATACATTTTCGAAAAAGCTCAATGGAGCCACCAGAGCGCCGCTAACAAGCCGCATGTGACTCTAGAGCCGCGTATTGCTGACCCCCGCTCTTCATGTTGTGGAAGTGTCTTATCATAGGGTTAGTGCATGAACCTTTTGACTTGCTTCAGAATCATTCTCAGTTATGGTGGTGGGCGGCGGCTAGCTAACCATTAACCCCTGGATAATTGAAACAAAGTAGGTCGGAGGAGCAGGCTATGGTAGATGACTGTTTTGGCCAAAAGGAGAAGGATGCAGATTTTATTTAAAATAACATGAAATAAGCAGAATAGAGCACCTAAATGTGCATTTAGTTTACAGTCAAAGTCAAATTATTAGGACACTGTATGATGTGTTTATTTAACAATGCAACAATGAATTTAAAGGACTCATAGCGTCCAAGTGACCTAACATTTCTCTAACAGGTTCTCCTAATGTATTTTTTTGCTCTTGTATGGGAATCTGGTAGTCATTTCCCATAACATCAATTAGTTTTTTAATTAATCGGTAGCCACCTCCAAAGACATGCACCTGGGGATACGTTGATTGGCAACACTAAATTGGCCCTAGTGTGTGAATGTGAGTGTGAATGTTGTCTGTCTGTCTGTGTTGGCCCTGTGATGAGGTGGCGACTTGTCGAGAGTGTACCCCACCTTCCGCCCGATTGTAGCTGAGATAGTTTCCAGCACCCCCCATGACCCCGAAGGGAATAAGCGGTAGAAAATGGATGAATGCATGGATAATTAAATGAACTTAGAACGCCCCCTTTCCATCACCGCCCCCTCTTGGTGTGAACTGGAGCCCATTAGCCCGCATAGACAGTGTGGACAAAAGCGTGTAAAACTATTATTTTGATCACTTAATTGCATGCTTTTGTCACCCTGGTCCATGATTACTTCAAAACTAGTATGTTTAACATCATGAGCCAAAAAGATAAATAAAATAATCGCCATTTCCGGACATCCCTGTTCTTCTATCTCCTCTTCCATAGACACCATGGCCTAGCATTTTCAGGAAAACATCAGTAGAAGAGAACACCAAACCTTACCTTCTTTATCTCTTTTTTGTAGCAACATGTTTGCTCTTATTTCTCCGTTTTTCCGCAGATTCTGACTCGGTCTTTTCTCTCTCAAGGTTGCTCCCGATTTTTGGGATCGCATTTGGTTTGAATCTTCTACAATTTTTCCATTCAAACTCTGACCAAAACCCTTCTTCCTCGAAATCGCAGATAGCTTTAAGTTAAACCTCTCTCGCTTGGTACGTCCAATTTTGTATGAGTCAATTTGACTAGAGAGGTCCATACTTTCTTCATACTCAAATCCTTTGGAAATGTATGCAGGCTGACCCTTCCTTCAGTTGTATTGCTACAACGTGCAACAATGCATCTGGCAGACATATTTGATAATTCCTTCAAATTCTGGGCAAAAACACAAACTTTGCAATATGAAAGGGCCTCCAGCAGGCTGACGAAGGTCCACCCACATTTTGAAGCTAAAAGCGGGCATTCAAAAATGTGCTGAAATTCAACAAGCCTAAAATCAGTACTGTGTTTATTTTGGGGGGGATTGTACCTGTAGACATCAATTTAAGGTCCAGAACTATGAAGTAAGTGCCAATGTTGACAGCGTTCGAGGGGCCCTTTAAGTAGAATGGCCGTTAGGAGACCACAGACCTCCACCAAGGCAGGACTAAACTGTTTGCTACTGTCTACTTCCTGAATGACAAACTAGTGCTTTCATTGCGGCCACTGTCGGGGCCAACTTAATCAAATTTCCTTCTCCCATATGCCACTGCTCCACAAAATTCTGTGGATTCATTTACTTGTAATCTTGCTAACTGTATCTGTATTTAGTGGTTTGTGTAAAAAGACAACTGTGGATCAATAAAACAACAACGTTGGCGGTGGCCTAAGATCATGCAATACTTTGCACAGTACTTACCCTTTTAAATTGTTTTATTGTAGATGTACCGGGACCCCCTGAGGCCCTGAAGGCCACGGATGTCTGGGGCTTCAACGTTGCCCTCGACTGGAAGCCTCCCAGAGACGATGGAAACTGTGAGCTCACTGGTTACCATATTCAGAAAGCTGACAAAAAGACCATGGTTAGTACTATATTCTGTGTTCAGTCATGGGCATGAGTGACGATAAAGGTTGGTGTTACCCAAAAACTTGATTCACAGGCTACGTCGCTTCCCAATCGGCAGTAAAAGCAATGCCACAGACGCAAATTCAGATGACAAAAAATTCCTTCAATGAGGAGATATTTCTCTCTATTCATAATTCATTCCTTTCAGTTTGAATTTCTGATTGCTCACCAAAAACTTGACTAATTACCGTATTTTTTGGACTGTAAAGTGCACTTAAAATCCATTCATTATCTCAAAAATTTACTGTGCGCCTTATACCATGATGCGCCTTATATACGTATTAATTCTGGTTGTGCTTACTGACCTCAAACTAATTGTATGAGGTACGTGGTGTAATGATATGTGTGACCAGTAGATGGCAGTCAAACATGAGAGATACATGTGGACTGCAGGTTGACGACTGTTGCTCAATAAAATACTCGAGCAAAGACCAAAACGTTGATGTTTCATTGAGAATATAGAACATAACACACCACGTTCAAAAACTTTCAACATTTTTACTACAACTTTGGTAAGCTACGAAGCCGCACCACTTGATTGAACGCAGAGCACCGTAGTCAGACGTACTGTGCTTCAACATGCGGATATTATTATGGTGTGTGTATAAGGACGCCAAAATGGCACCTATTAAGACATGTTTTATCTGGCGTTTTGTTTTGCCCTATGATAATGCAAAACCAACTTCTCTTACCTATTGGTACCTGCAATTGTGTTTTGGGGATCTGCATAAGTCCCAAAAATGTGTGCGTGTTAGCCTTTGTAATTAAGCCTTTTTTGTCCTATCCAGCTTCTCAGGCAAATCATATAGTTGATGTAGATGCCCATATCGGCTGTTCAGATTTACTTTACAAAAGAGAAGTGTAGGATACTTGTTGCCGTATTTGTATTTGATCTTATTAAATGTATTTATATTATCATTTGGTGCAGGCAGGCCGGGGCAGGAGGGGATAAAAAGAGAATAAAAGGAACACAGAGGGGGAAATTGTGGAGACAAGAGGGGTATAAGACAGAGAGATAAAAACAACAACAGCAAACACAACAACAACAACAACAACAATAGAGCAACATCAGCAAATAGGATATGTACAAATATGATGGTAAAATTGATAGTAAAGAAGCAGTTCGCAAAATAAATAATACAGAAATGACAATGAGCATTATTACACTACAAATGGAGCAATACAAATACCAATAGAAAAAGCGCTATTGATAATGAACAATACCAATAATTTACCTTTATTATCAACAATACAGTAATTGTTCAAATGCATTAATACATATACGTAACGATAACTAGAGATACAAAAGAATGCAGAAAAATGGAGGGGAAGAAAGAGAAGCAACCTATATTAACCTTGTAGATTGTTATAGTAACAATAGGTTAAGCTTTGTCAGTGTGCCATGTGTTATCCAGTTTACCCCAGGGTAACAATGTTAATTTATGTTTGATGAAACGTGATTATGTGCATGAGTGTATGTATGTATATGTACCGTATTTTTCGGAGTATAAGTCGCACCGGAGTATAAGTCGCACCGGCTGAAAATGCATAATAAAGAAGGAAAAAAACATATATAAGTCGCACTGGAGGAAAGTTGCATTTTTTGGGGAAATTTATTTGATAAAACCCAACACCAAGAATAGACATTTGAAAGGCAATTTAAAATAAATAAAGAATAGTGAACAACAAGCTGAATAAGTGTATGTTATATGACGCATCAATAACCAACTAAGAACGTGCCTGGTATGTTAACGTAACATATTATGGTAATAGTCATTCAAATAACTATAACATATAGAACATGCTATACGTTTACCAAACAATCTGTCACTCCCAATCGCTAAATCCCATGAAATCTTATACGTCTAGTCTCTTACGTGAATGAGCTAAATAATATTATTTGATATTTTACGGTAATGTGTTAATAATTTCACACATAAGTCGCTCCTGAGTATAAGTCGCACCCCCGGCCAAACTATGAAAAAAACTGTGACTAATAGTCCGAAAAATACGGTACAGTATGTGTATATGTATGTTTGTACAGTGAATGTATATGTACATGTATGTGTATATGTATGTTTGTACAGTGAATGTGCTTGTCGATGTACGAACTTTGAGTATGTAGGTATGTACTGTATTTGTGTATGTATGTGGGAGCGTAGGTACCTATGAATGTATTTATGTATGTATGAATAACGGTGTGTATGTGAGTATATGTGTATTTGTATGTACAATATATTTGACTCCCAGTGTGTGTGGGAGCCAGCGTATGGCCCCAGCCATCCAGAGAGCCCAACCCACAAACAGCAGGTGTGGCGCCCAGGGAACCAGGGACTACCGGCCCCACGCAGCCAGGCCGGCCAGCGACAGGAACCCCAGAGCCCGGCCCAACGTGCCGCCCGGAAGAGCCAGCAGCAGGTCGCAGACAGACGCGCCCAGCAGAGGACAAGGCACGGGAGAAGCAGGGGACAGCCAGCCCTCAAGCCAGCGAGAGACCACACCCCACACGGGCAGAAAGGCAGGACCCCCCGCAACCGGACGAGAAGACCCCCCGCCCCACCAGCAACAGGGCCCCCACGAGCCCACCCCCGGAGAGCATGGTGCGGCCCGCCCCAGGCCACCCCACCCAAGTTGGCCGCCGCAAGACCGCCCACCACGGGCCACGGGAACCACCCACCCCACCCACAGGGACCCCACCAATGGAGATGGAACAACCAGCAACCGCCCTGTTGAATTCCCCCCTGAGGGAGGGGAAAAAAATAAAAAAATAATAACATATATTTAAAAATATATAAATAAATAAATAATAGTAATTATATATATATATATAAAAAAATAATTAAAAGAAGATCAAAGACATGCTGACACACAAGGTCACTACCCCAGCAGCTGGCCGACTTGCAGCATCTCGGAATACCTTGCAGCACCAAGCTACCACAATAGACACGGGGACTAGACCCAGCAGGCCCCAACCAAGACGGGCACCCGGAAGAGATAGACGGTGGGACCCAGGAGCTCCAGACATGCAGCCTGGATGCAGTAGCCTGAGGCGCCGACCCCCGCCTGACAGGCAGGCCCAGAGCGTACCCCCAGAAATATATATACAGGTAAAAGCCAGTAAATTAGAATATTTTGAAAAACTTGATTTATTTCAGTAATTGCATTCAAAAGGTGTAACTTGTACATTATATTTATTCATTGCACACAGACTGATGCATTCAAATGTTTATTTCATTTAATTTTGATGATTTGAAGTGGCAACAAATGAAAATCCAAAATTCCGTGTGTCACAAAATTAGAATATTACTTAAGGCTAATACAAAAAAGGGATTTTTAGAAATGTTGGCCAACTGAAAAGTATGAAAATGAAAAATATGAGCATGTACAATACTCAATACTTGGTTGGAGCTCCTTTTGCCTCAATTACTGCGTTAATGCGGCGTGGCATGGAGTCGATGAGTTTCTGGCACTGCTCAGGTGTTATGAGAGCCCAGGTTGCTCTGATAGTGGCCTTCAACTCTTCTGCGTTTTTGGGTCTGGCATTCTGCATCTTCCTTTTCACAATACCCCACAGATTTTCTATGGGGCTAAGGTCAGGGGAGTTGGCGGGCCAATTTAGAACAGAAATACCATGGTCCGTAAACCAGGCACGGGTAGATTTTGCGCTGTGTGCAGGCGCCAAGTCCTGTTGGAACTTGAAATCTCCATCTCCATAGAGCAGGTCAGCAGCAGGAAGCATGAAGTGCTCTAAAACTTGCTGGTAGACGGCTGCGTTGACCCTGGATCTCAGGAAACAGAGTGGACCGACACCAGCAGATGACATGGCACCCCAAACCATCACTGATGGTGGAAACTTTACACTAGACTTCAGGCAACGTGGATCCTGTGCCTCTCCTGTCTTCCTCCAGACTCTGGGACCTTGATTTCCAAAGGAAATGCAAAATTTGCTTTCGTCAGAAAACATGACTTTGGACCACTCAGCAGCAGTCCAGCTCTTTTTTTCCTTTGCCCAGGTGAGACGCTTTGCGCGCTGTTTCTTGGTCAACAGTGGCTTGACACGAGGTATGCAGCAGTTGAAACCCATGTCTTTCAAGCATCTCTTGGTGGTGGATCTTGAAGCACTGACTCCAGCAGCTGTCCACTCCTTCTGAATCTCCCCCACATTTTTGAATGGGTTTTTTTTCACAATCTTGACCAGGGCGCGGTGATCCCTATCGCTTGTACACTTTTTCTGACCACAGTTTTTCCTTCCCTTTGCCTCTCCATTAATGTGTTTGGACACAGAGCTCTGAGAACAGCCAGCCTCTTCAGCAATAACCTTTTGTGTCTTTCCCTCCTTGTGCAATGTGTCGATGGTTGCCTTTTGGACAGATGTCAAATCTGAAGTCTTCCCCATGTTTGTGTAGGCTTCAGAACTGGACTGAGAGACCATTTAAAGCCCTTTGCAGGTGTTTTGAGTTAATCAGCTGATTAGTTTGTGGCACCAGGTGTCTTCAAAATTTAACCCTTACACAATATTCTAATTTTGTGACACACGGAATTTTGGAATTTCATTTGTTGCCACTTCAAATCATCAAAATTAAATGAAATAAACATTTGAATGCATCAGTCTGTGTGCAATGAATAAATATAATGTACAAGTTACACCTTTTGAATGCAATTACTGAAATAAATCAAGTTTTTCAAAATATTCTAATTTACTGGCTTTTACCTGTATATATAAAAATATACACATACATACACATATACAGTTCAATTTTAGGAGTAGATGGAACCCATGATACAAAATAACCTGAGTAGAGTGGTAACAGTAGGCTACCTCCTTCGGAGGTGCTTCAAAGCGGTTATGGTGTTGGACCTGGTTGGGTGGGATTGCAAAATGGGGGACAGAGAGGAGGGGGGATGGTTGACAGCTTCATTGGGGTCATCAGGTGGGCACCCTCCTTCACCGGTGTTTCAATGATAGGCCCACGACACCTCCAGAGGGCTCATCAGCAACACCCGGTATCCCAAGTGAGCCCCCCTCTGCTTTTAACTATTATGTGATGTAGGTATTACTAGAGCTCCAGATGGTGTCTCTCCTTTTCACCCACAGCCACCGACTGTCTCTGCTGCTCCTGAGAGGGCTTTGATGGTGTTTCGCAGGGTTTGGCCTCAAACTCCAATGTCCTTAAGCAGCCTGATGGTTGTCCGGCCCACAAAACCTCTGCAGCCAATTTCCACTGGGCAGACCTTAGCTTTTCATCCATTCTGCTCAGCATCAGCTGCCAGTTTGGTGTACTTAAGGCTTATCCATCCATCCATTTTCTACCGCTTATTCCCTTCGGGGTCGCGGGGGGCGCTGGAGCCTATCTCAGCTACAATCGGGCGGAAGACGGGGTACACCCTGGACAAGTCGCCACCTCATCGCAGGGCCAACATTCACACTTGAGGCCTTTGCGTTCAAATGCCTCCTCCACAGCAGCCTCCCAGTGAACCGTGAGTTCTATTATGTACACGATATGCAGTGAGGCGGACCAGAGCACAAGGTCTGGTCTGAGGTTTGTTCTGGCTATCTCTGAAGGAAAGCAGAGCTTTTGATCGAGATCCACCACCATTTTCCAGTCACGAGCCCTTCCGAGCTGGCCTATGTCTGGTATATGGCCTTTGGTTGACCCTGCACTTTCTCGGATTAACTCTCTTGTGGATGTATAATGTACTTTTGGCGGGGGAAGAGCATTTATCTTCACTCTTCTGGCCTCTAACGTGGCTGCTAGACACTTCAGAACCTGAATGTGCCGCCAAATGTAGCGCCCTTGTGACAGACTTGTCTTGCGGCCAACAAGAATGTGTTTGAGGTAAGCTGGAGATGGACAGAGGGGGCATGTGGGGTCCTCTCCGTACCACTGTTTGAGGTTGGAGGGGGAGGAGAGGACATCATAAGTGGAGCGTAAGATGAAGCTGATGTGAACTGCCTCCATGCCCAATAGCTCCCTCTATGAGACCTTTCTCCTCTCAACTCCTTCCCAGCACTGTCCTTGCTTGAATTGTGAGACAGCCTTTGCACATCTTGTTGCCTGCTCATGCCGACGTACCTCCTCTACAACCAGCCGTCGTCGCTGAGCTGGAGCAGCCATATGCCACAACGGTCTGCTCTCACCAAGGCCAAGGCCTCCTCGCCCCTGCTGCACAAGGCCAATGATGTGTCTGTGCCTAAGATCCTCCTTTGCTTGCAGAGTAGCTGCCACTGCAGTCCATTTCCTTTCGGTCACCAAGGAGCTATTTGGGCAACGCATGGACCACAAGACTCTATTAGCGTCATTTCCAGCCTTACCTTTGCACACTTAAACTCCTCTACTAGGCTGGACACAGGAAGCTCCAGAACACCTCTTCCATACAGTCCGATATTACTGAAGCATTTGGGAAGACCCAGCCACTTCCTAGCAAATGAGCTAACCACCCTCTCTAACTTTTCTACCTTTGTGGTTGGTACATCACAGATGGTAAGAGGCCACATTAGCCTGGTTAGCAACCCAAATTGGAGGCACAACAGCTTCAACTGGCCAGGGAGCATGGTCTTATAGATGTTTTCAAGGCCAGTTATAGCATCCTGCTTGAACTGGTCCACCTGCCCTGTGTCTTTGAGGATGGCATGATACCAACGTCTAAGACTCTTGACAGGCTTCTCAGACACTGTTGGTATAGCCTCCTCACCCACACAGAATCGATGTTCCATCAGCTTCTCCCTCACCACCGAGATGCTTCTGGACTTGCTTGGCTTTATTTCCATCCGGGCCCACTGGATGTTTTCTTGCAGCTTGTTCAGCAGCCGCCTAGCACACGCCTTGGTTGTGGTGAGGATGGTCATATCATCCATATAGGCTGTGATGGGCGGGAGACGAAGACCTGATTTAATCTATTGACCTCCTACCACCCACCATATATATATATATATATATATATATCAATCAATCAATCAATCTTTATTTATATAGCCCTAAATCACAAGTGTCTCAAAGGGCTGCACAAGCCACAACGACATCCTCGGTACAAAGCCCACATATATACACACATATACACATACAAATACATGCACATATATAAAAAAAACATAAAATAAAATAAAATAAAGAAAAATAAAGAAACAAGAGGCCTGGTCGCCAACGGTGCCCAGCGCCACCAAACCCCGCAACCCATTCTGCACGTCCAAACATTTTGATTAGAAAGTTGACGTTCGCGATTGAGTGCCCCTTACAGAATAATTTGATTGGCAAAAAAAAACACTGATTGGCCAAAATATGCAAGGAAATTCTTGGTATTTGACAAAGTTGTAAAGCCGCGCAATTGACGCAATTACGACGTTGCAAATTCTTTGAAGCACTGGAAGTAGCCCTGTTACACAAAATGTAAATGCCCACTGCAGATGACTTTGTTTTTTCAGGAGGACATTTGTGTTTGTCTTTTGTCAGAGTTACACATTTCGGGAAAAAAATATCCTGTTACGCAAAACATCGATGTCTTCTGCAAAGGACTGGTATATTTTTGAATCACTATCTTTCATCACAATGTCTTCTCCTTGTTTTTCCCACCTTTAAAGGAGTGGTTCACAGTCTTGGATCAGTACCGCAGAACCAACTGTGTCGTGTCGGACCTCATAATGGGCAACGAATACGTCTTTCGAGTCTTCGCCATCAACCTGGTGGGTCACAGTCCAGAACCCTGCGTAACAAAAGACAGCGTCTACATCCAGAAAACTGGTATGTGGGACTGGAAGGACATGAGTATCATGCCTTGATTGACTTTCAAATAAATATCACCACTAAATTGACATGATTGAAAATGTGATTAGCATTGCCAAACTAATATGTCTGCAGGGTTGGATTACAAGTCTCCCACCTACAAGGACATCAACTTCTCTGAGGCTCCGAAGTTCACGCATCCTTTAATGAACCGTTCAGTCATCTCCGGGTACAACGCTACCCTCAGCTGCTCTGTCAGAGGCATTCCTAAGGTCAGGGAGGTTATTCCTATACTTACACCCAGCAACAAAGCAGACCAACATAATACATTATTATATTTGCAACAACATTCAATTAGTTCATGACTGGATGAATTTAATGACATGTTTTATATTGTGCTATAGCCTAAAGTGACCTGGTACAAAAACAAGATGGACATCACACATGAAGCCAAATACAGGATGCTGAGTAAACATGGTGTTCTGACTCTGGAGATCCGAAAGCCTTGTCCTTTCGATGGCGGGGTGTACATGTGCAAGGCCATCAACGACAGCGGGGAGGACGTCGTGGAGTGCAAGCTGGAGGTTCGCCGTAAGTATTCCAGGCGCATATTTCATTTTACCATATGGCTCTCATATTTAATTTTAATGTACGGTTATCATTTACTACTTTTGAAATATCCTTATATACAGTATATATGTTTACATACACTTGTAAAGAA
Source organism: Nerophis lumbriciformis (assembly GCF_033978685.3). NCBI lineage: Eukaryota > Metazoa > Chordata > Actinopteri > Syngnathiformes > Syngnathidae > Nerophis > Nerophis lumbriciformis. The sequence goes on from NC_084562.2 coordinate 42,487,491, forward strand.
CATAATGTCATGGCTGTTTTGAGTTTCCAATAATTTCTATAACTCTTTTTTTTGTGATAGAGTGATTGGAGCACATACTTGTTGGTCACAAAAAACATTCATGAAGTTTGGATCTTTTATAAATTTATTATGGGTCTACTGAAAATGTGACCAAATCTGCTGGGTCAAAAGTATACATACAGCAATGTTAATATTTTCTTACATGTCCTTTGCAATAAGGCACTTTTGGTAGCCATCCACAAGCTTCTGGCAAGCTTCTGGTTGAGTTTTTGACCACTCCTCTTGACAAAATTGGTGCAGTTCAGCTAAATGTGTTGGTTTTCTGACATGGACTTGTTTCTTCAGCATTGTTCTCAATGGGGTTTAAGTCAGGACTTTGGGATGGCCATTCTAAAACCTTAATTCCAGCCTGATTTAGCCATTCCTTTACCACTTTTGACATGTGTTTGGGGTCATTGTCCTGTTGGAACACCCAACTGCGCCCAAGACCCAACCTCAGGGCTGATGATTTTAGGTTGCCCTGAATAATTTGGAGGTAATCCTCCTTTTTCATTGTCCCATTCACTCTTTGTAAAGAACCAGTTCCATTGGCAGGAAAACAGGCCCAGAGCATAATACTACCACCACCATGCTTGAGGGTAGGAATGGTGTTCCTGGGAGAAACGGCCTCACCTTTTTTCCTCCAAACATATTGCTGGGTATTGTGGCCAAACAGCTCAATTTTTGTTTCATCTGACATCACATGGACAAAGATAAAACCTTCTGGAGGAAAGTTCTGTATATATATATATATATACACACACACAAATATATATTTATACACACACACACACACATATATAAATATATACATATATATATAAATATATATATATATATATATATATATATATATATATATATATACACACACACACACACATATATATACACATATATATACATACATGTATATATATATGACAGTATATATATATATATATATATATATATATATATATGTATATTTACACATATATACAGTCATATATATATTTGTATATATATATATATATATATATATATATATATTGTAAACGTTATTTATTTATACATATATATATATATATATATATATATATATATATATATATATATATATACATACATATAAATAACGTTTACAATAATGTAACATTTGATGATTTTTTTTTAAAGAAAAGGTTAAATCTATATTTTCAATGCTTAAAAAAACATTACTTTACAACTTTTTAGTGAAGTATTTTTACACAGGTTGAACAACTTTAAACTTTAAATTTCTAGTCTAAGACATGGACTTAAAGGTACATAAGATATATTATATATAATATACAATCAGACACACAATACCCACTTAAAACAAGCGATATCCATAACTAAAATAATGAATAATAGCAGTACAGCAGATGGTTGTTTGAAGGTATTCAATCTCTTAGATTTCACTTGTTGTACTTTTGGTGTTACTGTCTTTGTCTTCAAATTAGGACTATCATATTTCCACCTGCAGGTGCTAATCGCTTCCTTTTTGTTATTATATTCCTTGCAGCTCAAATTGCAAAAGAAGAAAAGAAGTAAGCTGGGAGAGTCCAACGTCTCGTCATGCATGTTCACCATCTTTGTTGTGTCCTTAGACACTGGTCATCTGCATTGCAAACATTAAACACCACATTAAAATGAATACAAATAATATTCTGACTGTCATATATTTTCTATTAATATTAACCCTTTGCGTATTTTGGGAACTTTTGTTGTCCTTTCGGTTTAATGGTTGCTCTATTTTTGGTAATAACTTTGGCTGTGTTAATCTGAGTGGAATTACTTTTTTGAAGAGGGTTCTTTTCATGTTCAATTTCAAAATCTTTATTTCAAATGTCATTATATCAACAATACTCGGGGAAATAATTATAGTATAGTTAAGTACCGCCAAGATTAAACAACATCCTCATGGATTCAAGCCTGTGTATAAAAAAATTGGCATTCATATTTTTCTTCAAAACGAAACCAGAAAATGTATGATTTTATTGTGTAATGACTGTACAGTTAAGCATTGTAGTTATAATGGTAGTTTTGTCATTTGATACTAAATTACCATTACATTTGGAATCTGACATAGCAAAAAATTAAACAATGCCCCAAATTTAGTTTTTATGATTAATGTTATAGATCTTCAGCCCTGACTTTTACCCCAGTCCTTTAACATTTACTATATAGACCAGCCGTTTTTTTAGACCAAACTATATACATGTTTTTATATATAAACCAAACTATATAAAAGTTATATATAAATCTATATAAAAGTTTGGTCTATACCATGGGTGTCAAACTCTGGCCCGCAGGCCAAATTTGGCCCGCCGTGTAATTTCATTTGGCCCTTGAGGCAATATCAAAGTAACATTAGAGCTAATACTCATACTTGCCAACCCTCCCGATTTTCAGTGCCCCTCTCGAAAGTCTCCCGGGGCAACCATTCTCCCAAATTCCTCCCGATTTCCACCCGGACAACAATATTGGGGGCGTGCCTTAAAGGCACTGCCTTTAGCGTCCTCTACAACCTGTCATCACGTCTGCTTTTCCTCCATACAAACAGCGTGCCAGCCCCTGTCACATGATATATGCGGCTTCTACACACACATAAGTGAATGCAAGGCATAATTGATCAATGGCCATACAGGTCACACTGAGGGTGGCCGCATAAACAACTTTAACACTGTTAGAAATATGCGCCACACTGTGAATCCACACCAAACAAGAATGACAAACACATTTCGGGAGAACATCCGCACCGTAGCACAACATAAACACAACAGAACAAATACCCAGAACCCCTTGCAGCACTAACTCTTCCGGGATGCTACAATATACACCCCCCGCTACCACCAAACCCTGCCCACCTGAGCCCCGACATTAATGATCTAGCATCCCAGAAAAGATGGCAGGTATCTGTCTTGGGCACATCAGATTAGATCAGTGAGTCGCAAACTGAGCAGTAAAAAATGGAATGGTTGATTTTTTTCATTATTTTATTTTCAAATTTATTAGCCTGTGGAAAAAATGAATGTTGATATTTACCTCAGAAGGCTGCAAATAGAAAAGAGGCATTCCATTTTTTATTTAAATTGTATTTAATATACCATTGATGTTTTTTCGTTTGTTTTTTGAAAGTTGATTTTGCACTATTAAGTTATATAAGCGTTGCTTGTTCCATATTCAGTGTTAAAGCAAATCAGTGTAGCAAACTGAGCAATAATTAACGTTTTATTCATGCACTTTCTCTTGCTACTTCAAGGCTTGAATGTTTGATGCATTCATCAATGTTATTTTATTTTCTAAATGTATTACTAGCCTGTGGAAAAAATGTATTTTGATATTTACCCCAGAAGGCTGCAAATAGAAAGTAGGCATTCAATTTTTATTAAAATTGTATTTGATATGCCATTGATATTTTTTAATCATTATTATTATTATTATTTGAAACTCGATTTTGCATGTCACTATAAAGTTATATAAGCCTTGCTTGTTCAATAGTCAATGCAAAACTTGTTTGGGTCCCTATTAAAAGGTTAATTTGTTCAACCTTGGCCCGCGGCTTTGTTCAGTTTAAAATTTTGGCCCACTCTGTATTTGAGTTTGACACCCCTGATGTAACACGTGGCTTGGCATTGTCTTGCTGAAATAAGCAGGGGTGTCCATGGTAACGTTGCTTGGATGGAAACATATGTTGCTCCAAAACCTGTATGTACCTTTCAGCATTAATGGTGCCTTCACAGATGTGTAAGTTACCCATGTCTTGGGCACTAATGCACCCCCATACCATCACAGATGCTGGCTTTTTTAAACTCTGCGCCTATAACAATCCGGATGGTTCTTTTCCTCTTTGGTCCGGAGGACACGACGTCCACAGTTTCCAAAAACAATTTGAAACGTGGACTCGTCAGACCACAGAACACTTGTCCACTTTGTATCAGTCCATCTTAGATGAGCTCAGGCCCAACGAAGCCGACTGCGTTTCTGGGTGTTGTTGATAAACGGTTTTCGCCTTGCATAGGAGAGTTATAACTTGCACTTACAGATGTAGCGACCAACTGTAGTTACTGACAGTGGGTTTCTGAAGTCTTCCTGAGCCCATGTGGTGATATCCTTTACACACTGATGTCGCTTGTTGATGCAGTACAGCCTGAGGGATCAAAGGTCACAGGCTTAGCTGCTTATGTGCAGTGATTTCTCCAGATTCTCTGAACCCTTTGATGATATTACGGACCGTAGATGGTGAAATCCCTAAATTCCTTGCAATAGCTAGTTGAGAAAAGTTTTTCTTAAACTGTTCAACAATTTGCTCACGTATTTGATTTGTTGACAAAGTGGTGACCCTCACACCATCCTGGTTTGTGAATGACTGAGCATTTCATGGAATCTACTTTTATACCCAATCATGGCACCCACCTGTTCCCAATTTGACTGTTCACCTGTGGGATGTTCCAAATAAGTGTTTGATGAGCATTCCTCAACTTTATTAGTATTTATTGCCACCTTTCCCAACTTCTTTGTCACGTGTTGCTGGCATCAAATTCTAAAGTTAATGATTATTTGCAAAAAAACATTTTTTTATCAGTTTGAACATCAAATATGTTGTCTTTGTAGCATATTCAACTAAATATGGGTTGAAAATGATTTGCAAATCATTGTATTCCATTTATATTTACATCTAACACAATTTCCCAACTCATGGAAACTGCAGGTATAGTAGTGCTGATGTACTGTGCAACTGTGAGGTTTGCTGCCTCCTCTGGTGCAGACAGGAAGGCCCTGCAGAGGGTGACCAGGACAACGGAGAAGATTATCGTCCGGCCTCCCCTGAGGACTTTATAGATAATTCAAATCTACTGTCCCCAAAAGATTAATTAATCCTTTAAGGTTCACTCATTCATGAAGTGTGAGGAAAATCCTTCTGAAAAATCACAGAAATGTTTGGGTTCGTCCAGATTTATTCACATTTTTTTCTACATGAGCAGATAAAACAGCCCGGGAAGATCTCAGATGTAAAAAAAAAACAAGTAAAAAAATGAACAAAAATGAACTTGTCTTGCATTAATTTAGCATACTTTTAGTGAAAAATCAGCACAACCCATGGTGTTAAAATGGTAAAATAATTATCCAAAATGGTCGATGACTTATGGACAATTGGTTTTTGGTATTTTACGGTCATGTTTTTCAAACTTGCTCAGCTTTTACACACAAGTGCTTGTCAGTCCCTTAAAGATGTGTACTAAATTTCATGATTTTTATTATTTCACAGTAAAACTTTGGGATTTAATTACAGTGCACAGAACAGGAAAATCAGCACACGCAACACAGCTCGGTGTGCATGTTTTGTCCAATTTAGACCCTTGTGTGTACATTCAGTTACACCATGGACTATCCTAACTTTTTCACAAAACTAAAAACAAAAACAAAAAAAAAATCACAGTTTACATAACATATTCCTCCCATAATTAGCACAAACATCAATGACGACAACAAAAGGAACAAAGTCAAGGATGTCTTTTAAAGGACTGCTGCTAATTACTACAACTGAGGAGGTAGCTTCCTAAAGTAGCATCCCACTTGTGGTTATTCAAATAATTTACACATGAATACCAAAATTAACAACCTAGCTACAGAAATGTACATTTTCATGACTTGGGATAAGAAATATGTCAAACAATCAAAGGACATGTTGGCAAGCTACGGTAGGAAAGGGATTCATATGGGCCCCATTCCAGGGTGGATCTCGCGTGAGAGGAAGAGAGCGGATAATCATTTTGCGACGCGGCCTGCTGTAAATGATGGAAAGGGCCACTCTACATAGCAACTGACACAGTGGTCCAAGTTGGAATTGCCACAAAACACATTTTAAAAATGTTCAACACTCTACTGCCATCTCAATTTGTCACGTTTCATGTGTCAGATAAACCGTGCCGAATGGGGCCATTTTAAAGCCCCTTCCTATTGTACACGAGGCGCACATTAAGGTCACAATATTATCGTGGCGCTGGAGACAACATTTTGTGAGTTGGATTCCGGATGCGTGCAATAACCTCAGCCAAGCTCAGAGAGAGATCTTATGAGATCCACATGAGTGTGCACTCATTTGGAACACTTTAGAAACGCCAACACAGTGGAAATGACAAGGATCAGATTTGAAGGGCCTTATTTCAGTGTTTCCCATACATTCACTTATAAATTTGGACTGCTACGAAAAGTTTTGGCACTACGTGTTGGCCCTTGCTCATAAAACACCACACACCTGGCTCGTCACGGTCACCTGGGCTGATAGTGAATTCATCAATAGTTGGAACAATAAGTGAAAATGAACTCAATAACTGCCGCTATTGATCATTGTGTTCATGTGCGTTTTCTTCGCCTCTCGCCTTTAGGAGGATACAAGAGGGTTCACTCTGTGCAACGCTCTCAGCACCTGAGCGATTTTATTCAATAGCAGAGTGAACCCTCTTGTCAATCAACCACAATCTTTGTCTGTGTGGGTGGAGGCGCGACCGATAGCTCACACATAGACAGACAGACAGCCTCGTTAGTGAGAAGCACCGCAAAGTAACAAATGATGAGGGGAAAAAAGATGATTGCAAAGCAAAAGTCCGGCGTGGGGATATTTTGGCTTTGAATGAACGAGCACGTATGCCAAATTTGCAAACAAACAAAAAACAACCTCACCCTCGGGGAAAAAAAAACTGCACTTCACATCAAGTGCAGTTTTTGTTACCAGCGATTGAGAGTCCTTTTTATTTTGATGTTTGTTTACATATAGGAAAATTAAAAGTTATTGGCCTTCCAATTACAATGAGTTAAAAAAAATAAAAATCAATGAGAATTCAAAGTTGTTTGATTTGGAAAGGAGTAGCTGCATTATTATTAAAAAAAAATATGATTACGTTAGTGCCTAATTTGGTCTCAAAATAATGCTGACAATATATATAATGCATCAACAATATATCATCCGGCTAAATGTGTTATGGGTTGAGGCATACTTCTTCTCAACAATGGCCAGGTGCCACTGTGAACTAAATAAACACACACACAGCTGGCTTGAAAAATGACAAAAAGCAGCAACAGAAGATATCTCATTTGCAGTTTTAAACATTTGTTTTGCTTTTTGTGTTTTTAAACTCATTATTTCCAAATCTGACGACCGCCACAGACAGGAGGGCAGTGAAAAAAAGCTAATAGAGTGGTACCCCGGCTCACACATTTTTGAGGCATTTGAGCTGTCCCTTAGAGAAATTGTTATGCTTCAGGTTACGAGCCTCCCCACCACTAGTTAGTTAAGTTGCTAGCGTGATAGATAATAAATAGCAAGACATAAATTAGTCTTTCCAACAACGGGGACAAAGTGAGTGAGTGTGAAGGACTGAAAAGAAGTAGATCATTTCAGTGAATTAAAGAAATAAATCATTGAAAAACATGACGTGTACTAGCATAGCACTGCCAGTCTGTACCATACGCCAGCCAAGCACGTTGACATCATTTCTAAACGTCAAACATGTACCCATTGAAAATATGTATACGTTGCTGATCTGTAGAGACTCCTCCCACCCCCACCAAGGACCGTTTTCACTGCTGGACTCCAAAGAGGTTCCGCAGCCTCCGTAGCAGAACCTCCAGGTTCTGTAACAGCTTCTTCCCTCAGGCCGTAAGACTCTTGAACGCATGAAAATAATTCCCTCAATTCCCCCCAAAAATGGATTAACTCGCTGGAGTATAAAGACAATATAACATACATCCATAAACGTGGATGCATATGCAAAAGTGCAATATATTTATCTGTACAGTAATCTAATTATTTATATCTGCACCTTATTGCTCTTTTATCCTGCACTACAACCAGCTAATGCAACGAAATGTTGTTCTTATCTGTACTGTAAAGTTCAAATTTGAATGACAATAAAAGGAAGTCTAAGTCTGATGGTGTTTGACAGAGACACGCTTCAAAGAAGATACTATAAAAGACAACTCGCCAAAAATAAATGCTGTACATTATTGTTCCAGTTCTTCATAAAAAAATACTGTAGTTTGTATTAAAATATAAATTGTTTGTCATTATCTAGAAGTAAATTAGGGATGGCTTTTTGCCGATATCCGATATTGTCCAACTCTTTAATTACCGATATCGATATATGCAGTCGTGGAATTAACACATTATGCCTAATTTGGACAACCAGGTAAGGTGAAGATAAGGTACTTCTTTAAAAAATTCATAAAATAAGATAAATTAAAAACATTTTCTTGAATAAAAAAGAAAGTAAAACAATATAAAAACAGTTACATAGAAACTAGTAATTAATGAAAATGAGTAAAATTAACTGTTAAAGGGTTAGTACTATTAGTGAACCAGCAGCACGCACAATCATGTGTGCTTACAGACTGTATCCCTTGCAGACTGTATTGATATATATTGATATATAATGTAGGAACCAGAATATTAATAACAGAAAGAAACAACCCTTTTGTGTGAATGAGTGTACATGGGGGAGGGAGGTTTTTTGGGTTGGTGCACTAATTGTAAGTGTATCTTGTGTTCTTTATGTTGATTTAATAAAAAAATAATAATAAAAAATAAAAAACCGATACCGATAATAAATAAACCGATACCGATAATTTCCAATATTACATTTTAACGCATCCCTAATGTAAATGTATCATATTTTATGATACATGTTCAAATTGTGGTGTATTTTAGGGGCCCAAAACAGAATCATTTACTTTCAATGGGTTACATTTTTCTGGGTTTCCGCAGGTATCCGCACATCTATTTAATACTTTTTAATGCCACTTAAAACAAAATGTAATGCCCAAGTCCTACTGCACATAGTTATTATATATATAGTCAAACGCTTATAACTGCCTGTATAGACAACATTATAAGCATTTGACAATGATAATCTTGAATATTTGAAAAGTTTACATTAACTGTTACTCTGTAGTGAATTAGAATTGGCTCACAAGACTGTTTAATCCAAAATTCTATTTTCCTGTAGTGATAGCAGCCAGTTATGGTGGCGTCATGGCGGCAGCAAGTTGCTTTGTTGGTCACGCCAAATAAACGTAGCACCGTTAACTGCTGCCTGCCTTGAATTAATTAACCAATACAGTAGTATGTGTGATTTGATCCATTTAAATTTGTTTTATTGCCTCTAGACATCAATTTAATCATTGTTAATGCCATTTAAGTAAAAAAACAAACATTTAATGACTTTTAGTGACCCACGGAAACCGTGTGTGACATGCAGGTATTTTGGGTAACAAGTCGCTCTTCACTGCAAGTAAAACTGTGCTGCTGTGCATAAATTGTTTTGCTTGGAGAAGCGCAAGTAAAATGTCAATTACTGAGGGAAAGGGTGCTTCATGTGAAATCTTACGTGTTCCTAGCCTCTTCCTGCTCAGCCATTGATAGGAAAATAATGGCAAATTTCATATTTGTCATACAGGTATAAAATGTGTTATTTTTCACTAAAAACATCAACTATTGTACAATGTATTTCCAATTAGTTTGTTTTAGTACTGTACATAACATGCATCAAATACAATTTGAGCTAAAAAATACAATTGTTAGACATGAATGAAAAATGGTGAAAACATTTTTTGGAAGGTGTTGAGGCTTAAAATAAAACTCAGCCTAGAGCAGCCCAATTAAACTCGTAAGCCGAGGTACCACTGTATTTGATTGACAAATATTCAACTCAATGTGTCGCCAAACTGTAATTAGCGTAAAAAGTAGCTTTCCTTTCTAAAGACAAAATGTTTACAAAATGTTTTTTTTAAGTGCAAAGCGGAGTTAAAAATGACATGTTCATAAAAGCGCATATTGCTCAGGGGAACAATGGCAACTTGTCCTACTTAAAAGAAACCTGACCCTGGCAACAGAACATTGCATCCCCACTTGAAACAATCTTATTTCCTAATAGGCAAATAATTAGGGGAAAAATGAAACTATATTTACATGTACCAGTTCATGTACTGTAGGGAACAGTCTGTGACAGTGTATATTAATGAAAAGCTCATATTTCAAACCTCCATCCAAACATGGCTGCCGTTCAAACAATAAATAACACCGGCACACTCATGACGAAACGCCAGTGATGTCGGATCACATTCTTAGTCTTGGCGACTCAACACAAGCGTTTTGGTAGAAATAGCGTTAGACCACAGTCACAAAGACCATACATTTCCCTGTGGAAGGTGAAGACCACCTGACTCATACATTCAAACTCTACAATGATTACATTTGCTACATTTATGTAAAAAAAATATACACCCAGGTATAAAATGAACAGTTGCTGTAGAGGAAATTTAAACATTTGACAGGCTTTGAATAATTAAAACTACATGAAAAAGCGTACAAAAAGTGAAGGAGGCTTTTAGGGCCCCATCCAAGGCAGAGGGCAGGCACACCAGGCGACACCATTTTCTCCTCCACATGACTTAAGTTCCCTTTAAATGAGTCTGTTCACACAGTCAAAACCAACCTAAGTGCTTGCTGTAATCTTTCACCAGGGTCGTTGGCACATTCCTTCCGTTTCTGTACTCTTAAGGCGGTGCTAGTCTTGGCCCGAAGGTATACTGTACGAGTAGTGTACCAGAGGGAGGCCTCTGCTCTGACAGAAGCAGGCTCTGCCGCACGCCTGAACTTGGTCGGAGCTGTCAGAAACAAACGAGTCCCCCTCGTCGGCGTATTCGGACTGAGCGGACGGCGTCACGCTATCTGCCCAGAATCCCTCAGCACGCTGGCAGGGGGCCGCTCCCGTCGGCAGGGTGGGACAGCTGCGAGACTTCACCAAGTGTCTGCAGGCCGTGGGGGACGAGGTGCAAGAGCAGGTCTTGGCATGCAAAGCCGCCTCGCACTTTTCACACGCAACCGTCTCTCCGCAGAGCTGAGAGTAAACTCCACAGCCGAAGCCTAAATGAGCCGAGGAGCCGCAATCCGTGAGCTCCGACCCCGCGGCCTCGTTGTCTCTGTGACTTTCGCTGCCGGATTTCGCCTCCCTGGCCAAACGTCCGCAGCTGCGCAGCCGTAGCCAGTCCTCCCTGAAGGCCGGACTGAAGAGAACGTAGAGAACCGGGTTGACGCATGCGGGCAGCGGGAAGAAAATGAGAATGACCGACTTTGCGATCTCCGGGCTGCCGACGGTGGATCCTGTCAAGAGGGGGGCGAAGGAGAAAGCGGCCACGGGACAGAAGAAGATGCAGTTGGTGAAAATGAGCCACGCGACATGACGCAGAGCACCTGTCTGCTCTGGGTCGACCAGTTGTACCCTGCCAAGGTGGCAGTACAGCTCGGTGTATACGGCCGCCGTGAACAGGTAAGCCAATGCGTTGAGGAGGACCAGGACTACAGTGACGCTCAAGGCTGGACTCTCAGCCCCGGCGAAGGGCAGGCAAAGTGGCGAGGCAGAATGGTCGCTGAAGGTCAGTAGAGGCAGGCACGCTGCAGTCGCAGCAAGTAACCCAAGCACTCCTGCAGCGAGGACAAAGTGTCGATCTCCTCTCCAACACCCTCTCCGGCTGAGGCCGCTCCTTCTGGGTGACATCATCACCTTCCCGAGTATATTCCGCACGGCCACGCTACGCTCCACTGCGGCCAGGGAGAGCAGGAAAACAGCCCATTCTGATGAGAAGACAGCCAGGGCGCCAGTGAACTGGCACCCAGGCCCCATTTCCCACCACACGCCGAAGGCGGCGAAGGTTCCCCACGTGGCGACGTCCAACACCATCAATACACCCACGTACAGGCCCGTCAGCAGGTTAGCCAGGGCCAGAAGCCCCATCAGAAACCTGGCCGGTGGGATGGATGAGGCCTGCCAGTGGGTGTGGCCTAAGGTGCAGCGTGAGGGGAGGAATGTGGCAACCAGCACCAGACTGTTAAAGACCAGCGACACCAGGCAGATGAACCAGACTGTCAGGCGAATCATCCAGCTGCCGAGAAGGTGCTCGCAAGGCTTAAAAGCTCCTGTACAGGCAACAAAGTAAAACAAAGTGATCAAAATGGCGTGTAAATGTTAATGAGGGAACATGTGCAATTCTTACCAGGTGAAGGAGAGCAATGCATAATCATTGAAATTCTTTCTACTTCGTCGCCACCTGAAGAATGAACAAGAAAGGCTGTACTTTTAATTACAATTACGATTTTGGCTGCCACGGTAAAATGAGGATGACATTCGAACATTTTAAAAGCAGGCTCCGCAGCATATCAAATCAAGCACTTTCCGTCGCATAGAAGGGCTAAAGCAGCTCGTACTGAAGCCCGGTGAAGAGGCCCACGACCACGACAGGCTATGTGTATTGGAACAGAGCTCTAAAACCATGCCCACCGGCATTAAAGGCCTACTGAAACCACTACTACCGACCACGCAGTCTGATAGTTTATATATCAATGATGAAATCTTAATATTGCAAAACATGCCAATACGGCCGGGTTAGCTTACTAAAGTGCAATTTTAAATTTTGCGCGAAATATCCTGCTGAAAACGTCTCGGTATGATGACGCCGGCACGTGACGTCACGGATTGTGGAGGACATTTTGGGACAGCATGGTGGCCAGCTATTAAGTCGTCTGTTTTCATCGCAAAATTCCACAGTATTCTGGACATCTGTGTTGGTGAATCTTTTGCAATTTGTTCAATGAACAATGGAGACAGCAAAGAAGAAAGCTGTAGGTGGGAAGCGGTGTATTGCGGGCGGCTGCAGCAACACAAACACAGCCGGTGTTTCATTGTTTACATTCCCGGAAGGTGACAGTCAAGCTTTACCATTGGCCTGTGGAGAACTGGGACAACAGAGAGTCTTACCAGGAGAACTTTGAGTTGGATGCACAGACGCGGTACCGTGAGTACGCATGCAGCTGCGGCTTCCAAACATTTGATCGCTTGCCCGTACGTGCGTGCCGCTATGTGCATGTCACGTACGTAACTTTGGGGACTTTGGGGATATATATGTGCTGTATGAACTTTGGGGAGGTGAACGGTACTTTGGGCTGTGGGATTGAGTGTGTTGTGCAGGTGTTTGAGTTGTATTGGCGGGTTATATGGACGGGAGGGGGGAGGTGTTTCTTATGCGGGATTAATTTGTGGCATATTAAATATAAGACTGGTTGTGTTGTGGCTAATAGAATATATATATGTCTTGTGTTTATTTACTGTTTTAGTCATTCCCAGCTGAATATCAGGTCCCACCCGCCTCTCACAGCATCTTCCCTATCTGAATCGCTCCCACTGCCCTCTAGTCCTTCACTCTCACTTTCCTCATCCACAAATCTTTCATCCTCGCTCAAATTAATGGGGAAATTGTCACTTTCTCGGTCCGAATCACTCTCGCTGCTGGTGGCCATGATTGTAAACAATGTGCAGATGTGAGGAGCTCCACAACCTGTGACGTCACACTACTCGTCTGCTACTTCCGGTACAGGCAAGGCTTTTTTATCAGCGACCAAAAGTTGCGAACTTTATCATCAATGTTCTCTACTAAATCCTTTCAGCAAAAATATGGCAATATCGCGAAATTATCAAGTATGACACATAGTTAGGACCTGCTATCCCCGTTTAAATAAGAAAATCGCATTTCAGTAGACCTTTAACACACTTCTTCCAGGCTGTTGCATGCAGCTGGTCCCTTTGTTTCATTTCCGTAGAATATACAGGTGAAAATCTAAAACATTTAACATCATGCAAATGTTTTTTTGGGGACGGCGTGGCGAAGTTGGGAGAGTGGCCGTGCCAGCAATCTGAGGGTTACTGGTTCAATCCCCACCTTCTACCATCCTAGTCACGTCCGTTGTGTCCTTGAGCAAGACACTTCACCCTTGCTCCTGATGGGACTGGTTAGCGCCGTGCATGGCAGCTCCCGCCATCAGTGTGTGAATGTGTGTGTGTGAATGGGTGAATGTGGAAAATAGTGTCAAAGCGCTTTGAGTTCCTTAAAAAAAAAAGGTAGAAAAGCGCTATACAAGTACGACCCATTTACCATTTACCATTTTTTAAACCAGCAATTAGATTTACAAGGTGAAACTAATACAGTGCATCAGGAAAGTAATCACAGTTCTTCACTTTTTCAACATTTTGTTATGTTACAGCCTTATTCCAAAATGGAATAAATCCATGTTTGTCCTCAAAATTCTTTATACAATACCCCATAATCATAATATAAAAAGTTGTTTTCAGTTTTTGCAAATGTATTCAAAAATCAAAAATAAAAATCACAGCCTTTGCTCAATGTTTGGATAGGAAGTGTTTGTATTCATCCAGGATGTCACTGTACATTGCTGCGTTCATCTTAGTCTAGTCAGGGAGGTGACCAAGAACCCGATGGTCACCCAATGTCAGAGCTACAGCATTCCTCTGTGGAGAGAGGAGAACTTTGCAAAAGTACAACCATCTCTGCAGCTATCCACCAATCAGGCCTGCATGGTAGATTGGACAGACGGAAGCCATTTCTTAGTAAAAAAGTTTGCCAAAATGCACTTGAAAAACTCTTAGATCATGAGAAACTAAATTCTCTGGTCTGATGAGACAAAGATTGAACTCTTTGGCGTGAATGCCAGGTGTCATGTTTGGAGGAAACCAGACACCACTCATCAACAAGCCAATACCATCCCTACAGTGAAGCATGGTGGTGGTAGCATCATGCTGTGGGGATGTTTTTCAGGGCAGGAACTGGGACACTATTCAGGATAAAGGGAAAGATGAATGCAGCAAAACAACTAATGGAACATCTTAATGACGGTCAAACCACTTTGCACCCCATGCAAATTGGATTTTGCGCAAATTATCCAATTGAGTCAGCTATAATGTTTTGAGAGAAAGTTAAATAACAATTGGATAAAAATGAACATGTAGGAGCAGTTTTCTTAGATTTAAGAAAAGCATTTGATTCTGTGGACCATAATGTACTTTTTTTAATCAAAATTATCATCCTTTAGTTTTTCCACAAATGGCACAAAATTGATGGAATCATGTTCATCCAATAGAACACAAAGCACTGTGGTCAATGAGGTAAAATCATAATTTCAAGATTGTCGTGTAGGGGTACCTCAAGGATCTATTTTGGGCCCCATTTTATTTTCCTTGTATATTAATGACTTTCCTCATAATAAAAGTGTGGTCTTTTGCAGATGATGCAGTGATTTTTTACAAGTTCTAAAACTACAAAAAAAGCTGCTCGGATTCTCTCATCAACCCTTACACTTGTTAACGACTGGCTAACCAGATCCTGCTTTCTGCTAAACACACCCCCTCAAACATGACTCAATCAAATGTGTATTTTGGAGGTAAACAACTAAGGTAGTAAGGAATTGAAATACTTACGAGTAACATTTGACTCAGTCCTTGCTTTCAAAAAACATATCAAAATGCTGTCCAAGACAGTTAAATATAATATACGTAATTTTAATCAAATGATGAGGCTGCCATGATGTTTCGGCATTGCATGATACTTTTTCACATAAGTTATTGTATAATTAGTTGGTCCCTAACAGGTGTAACCAATCCGAAACCAATAGAATCACTTTATAAATCAACGCTTCTCATCCAATTTGATGGCGCTTGAGAGGCATTGCAAAGAGGATTTGGCAAAGAAGAATGTGCAAAACTGCTCAAAGATAGGCGTGCCAAGACTGTGGGATCCTATTAAAAAATACTTGAGGGGGTAATTTCTGTTAAAGGTACATAAAAGTATTGAGCAAATACTGTAATTACTTAAGTATGTGTTGTTGGTTTTTTTTTTTTAAACAAATTTACAATTTAAAAAAATAAATTACCTTTTCAAATTATCATTATGGGGTATTGTCTGTAGAATTTTGAGGACAAAAATACATTTATTCCATTTTGGGATAAGGCTGTAACATAACAAAATGTGGAAAAAGTGAAGCACTGTGAATACTTTCTGGATGCACTGTATATGATAAGGCTGTAACATAACACAATGTGAAAAAAGTGAAGCGCCGTGAATACTTTCTGGATGCACTGTATATGACATAAGCCCATGCATGCAACTCAAAATATTAAAAAACGTATTTTGATATAATTCTGATGAATATGGCTTGGAGGTGATGAATACCTCGAATTGAAAACTTCAGGAAATTTGCGGTTTTTAAAAACTGTAAACCATGATCATCAAAATTATAATAAATAAAAGCTTGACATATCACACTTTGTATGTAATGAGTTTATATCAAAATAGTTTCACATTTGAAGTTGAACTGCTGAAATGAATGGACTTTAATACAATATTCAAATGTTTTTAGTTTTACCTGTAACTCGGCGAGCAATGCAGACCACAACGCTGCTACTAAACAGTGACAGATGGAGAACCCTTTACAACACGCTGTTTTGCGAGCCATTGTGCTGAATAAGAGTCTGGAAACAATTTTCTGTTGAGTGCCAACACCGGCAAGAGTGCTCCTCATTGGAATTCATGCACTCCCTTCATCTGCGCATGTGTATGAATCCAGGAAATGCAGAAATGTAATTGCATATTTAAGACAAACTTGTCTGAATAACTGAATAACGCTATAATTTTGTATTTTGTATGTGTCACATCAAAAACAATCAATTGTATGATTCTGTCGAGCATGAGTGTCCAATTGATGGCGCATGGCAAGTTTTTTTTATATGGTCCCTGAAAAAAATACATACAAATTGGATAAATAGAGCTAAAGGAATTATACTCATTATAAACAAAAACACAAAGATGTGTCTTCAAATGGATAACATTTATTTAGCCATTTTATTAGACTACCGTATTTAGGTACAAATTACATGTTATGTCAAGTTCACACGCCTGCCTGCATGCCTACCCCACAAGTAGATTTATAAACCTGTGGGAAACGCTGTGAATCACCCAACATAACATAAATGTATAAACCTGATTTCAATTTTGATAAAAATAATTGTGATTATTATTTTGCCCATAATCGTGCAGCCCTAGTAGATGACAAAGTTTTATGGAATGCATGTGTCTTTTCACCACATACTGTAGCACTGCAGATGTCGATTAAGTTTTGTAGCATATATTAGTAACACAAGCATTTAATGTCTACTTCCACTATCCAATATTCTGGTTGAGACCACATACAAAACATTCTTGGTGTGCACCTGAGCGCGGTTCGTTTAGCATTCAGGCTTGTATTTGTGCCAGAGGGACTGTAAAATATTGACCTGTAAAATATTGACCTGATTGCATATTTGATAAATACAATTTGAAAAATAGCATTTATTATCTATCACAAATTACTAAAATTAAATTACCATTATCATTTAATTAATATTCATTTACAAAATTTCCCAAAACAAACAAGTAAAAATTCACGTTAGTCCTGTCTCCCAATTTTCCAAGAGTCGCGTTTTCCTAACACAATACCCCTCTGAAAAATTTTACATTTTACAAGATTTGAATGGAATTTAGGACATTTAAGGCCTTAAATTGTACGGTAATTATTTGATTTAAGATGTTTTAAGACTTTTTAAGACCCAGCGGATACCGTGCTATAGTGCAAAGACAATGTTTTAGCGGCATGTACAGTCTTGCATTGCACTGTCAAGTTGACAGTTCCTTGTGAAATAACAGTTTGGTGAGAAAATATGACAGCAGCATTCTCACCTGATGATCTCTTAACGTCACCATCCTCACTAAAACTTGTCAACGAGTCGCATCCAACAAATGCACAGCACTGGTAGGCGTATGGAACGGAAATGGACCTACAAGGCAAGGAATAATATAGCAGACATTTATAACACATATGGACTCTTATTATAAAAAAGGATACATGACTTTAGGGCAAATATATAAGAAATATATTGTTCAAGAAATTATATTACGATTATAAATGTACATGTTAATGGAGAAAATATGTGTAGTCATAGAGACACAAATAGATGTTCTCCTTTGTCAAAAATGAAAATCAAAGACAGCCCTAGTTTCCACTCTTCCCGAATACTACATTACTTCTTATGTTTAGAGTATTGTATATAGTGTAAGATTTGTAGTGTCACTTTTTATTTCTTCAGCAGAATGTCCAATATAGAAACATATGGAAGAAAAATATAACCTTAAAGAAAAATGTAATTTAAAATATTTGCATGCATGCACAACACTTAAAACCTTTAGTATGTTAGTATGTGGGATTAAATTATGGAATGGATTAAGCAAAGAAGTAAAAAAAAGTACTTATATGATCCAGTTGAAGAAACTGTTCAACTTCAAGGTGTTTGCAAAGTACATACAAGAATTCTAATAAAACATTTTGAACCTTATTGAAAGTGAGATCTATCAATCAATCAAAGTTTACGGTATTTATATAGCCCTTAATCACAAATGCCTCAAAGGGCTGCACAAACCACGATCACCACATCAGGGCAAGAAAAAAACTCAACCCAATTAGAACAACGAGAAACATTCGAAGGGACCGCAGATGTGGGGATCCCCCCTGGGTGACCGGTGCAATGGATGCCGAGTAGATACAGTTAATAATGTGAGAGTCCAGTCCATAATCTTTTTCATCTCACTTTTTCAATTAAAACTTATTTACCTATTTTTCTTCCTGAGAACTTTATTATTTATCATTCAAAGAGTTTTAAATTGTGAGCACATTGAAAACGGGACGTGTGTAGTAACTGCTATGAAATGGAAAAGGGTTAGGATTGAATAAGATCTGTTTCATGTTGTATAGAGAAATTGGAAATTGTGATGCATCATATAACTGTAAGCATGCTCGAAACAAACCTAAACCATAAGTTATATGTTCCAATATGTAGCAGTAAGGATCCTCACACCCCTCTTTTTTTGCTTAACAACTCATCTTAAATTTACAATTAAGTCTTATGAACTCAAAAGCCACTATGACAAATCCAAATTGACTGGGGGAAAAAAACTAAAATAAAATGCTGTTTAGCAAGACACAGAAAAGTTAGCTGGACAAAAGTAATAATAAATAAGTGTAATATTTTTTTCTTCACCTGAGTTTGGGTAACTGTCTCACAGTCAGCACATCTTTCATGTGTGGATTGCCTGAGAGTTTCAGTTGACTGACGGCACTCAGTCCGCTTGTTGGAAGCACAATCAGCGAGTTCATACTCAGATCTCTGCAAGGAATTAATTTACATAAATTATTATACAGTAATCCATAATAATGTATACAGAGAGTCATGGTTGTAGTCTGGGTTCAGCATATTAAAAGGTAATTCGTTATACTCACAGGTTAGTGAGTGCAGAAAGGGTGAGGAAAGCTTCTCTGTGAATAACTTGGATTTTATTTCTACTCAGATCTCTGTGGGAAAATCGGAACAAATCATACAGCATTTCAGAGCATGTTTGTGTCTGAAGATACACGACAAATTAGATATTCTGATTTCAAGTGGAATTTCAGGATGACGCTAAAATGCACTTTAATCTTTAAAGTTGAACTTAATTGAATTTTTTTTCAACTGTTCAATTGTTTACTACTTTTTGAACAACTTGCTGTTCTCTAAGAAGCAACTCAACGGCAAAATGGCTTCCAATGTAATGTTCTCTGGAGAAAGTGGCCACTGAGCTAAGAGTGTAATTAGCAGCTTTCAACAAAAATACAGAACCACTGAAAGAGCCAGAGAAAGGATTATTGAATTAAAAAAAAAAAAATGTCACCTGATGTGAATTTGAATGTGAGGTTGTGCAAAAAGTACTGAATATAGTTCTAAACGAACTTTCAAAAGTTTTGAGAAGGTCAAATTAAGTTCACTTAGGGTTGTTTCGATACCGGTACCAGAATGAAAATGTATTTCGATACTGTGATACTTTTCTAAATAAAGGGGACCACAAAAAAATTGCATTATTGGCTTTATTTTAACAAAAAATCTTATGGTACATTAAACATATTTCTTATTGCAATCGAAGAACAATTTTGGCCTGAAATAAAATATTTTAATAAAGTCTTTTAGTAGTAAGTAAGCAAACAAAGGCTCCTAATTTGTCTGCTGACATATGCAGTAACATGTTATGTAATTTCTCATTCCATTATTTTGTCAAATTTATGAGGGACAAGCTGTAAAAAATGATTATTAATCCACTTGTTCATTTACTGGACGAAGTGGCTGGGGAGAGGGAAGTCTGGGCTTCCCTGCTTAGGCTGCTGCCCCCGCGACCTGGCCTCGGATAAGCGGAAGAAGATGGATGGATGGATGGTTGTTCATTTACTGTTAATATCTGCTTACTTTCTGTTTCAAGATGTTCTATCTACACTTCTGTTAAAATGTAATAATCACTTATTCTTCTGTTGTTTGGATATTTTACATTAGTTTTGGATAATACCACAAATGTAGGTATCAAGACGATACCAAGTAGTTAAAGGATCATACATTGGTCATATTCAAAGTCCTCATGTGTCCAAGTACATACAGGTATTTCCTGAGTTTATAAACATAATATGAATTTTGAAAAAAGGAAAAAAGATTTTGTGACGATAAAAAATATCGATGTAATCATAGTAGTATCGACAAGATACGATTTTGTACTTGATATCATTACAGTGGGTGTCAGGTATAGATCCACCCATGGCATTTGTTTATTGTCATTAGCGGTGACGCTGGTGAGCTACGGTGTTTAGTGAAACATGTTTAGCTATTCCTCGTCCTGCAGGGATGATACTTGTAAGAAACATACTTTATTTGTCGCCATGAATGCGAGGATTAGTGATTTAGAAGTAGCTAAAACGCTAGCGAGCCATGTTTTAAAGCACCTCTTGTAGAGCTGCGTTTAGTGTTATAGCTTCGCCTTTAACGTTAGTTATTAAACCAAAATGTGTCTATTCTCCCTTTTCTGTCTACACACCTTGTCTGCTTGTGTGTACTCTGTGATTGTGCGCTGCCGAACATGCTCCTGTGCTCATAAAACCAGCAATGTCATGACGTGACGACGCGCCGTCATGCCCGTTAAAAAAATAAATACAATTTAAATGGGGAACCGGTACTTTTCAAACAGAGTATTGGACCGTTTTTGATTCATTAGTACTGTACCCCGCCTTCCGCCCGATTGTAGCTGAGATGGGCTACAGTGCCCCCCGCGACCTCGAAGGGAATAAGCGGTAGAAAATGGATGGATGGAGTACCGCGATACTATACTAGTATCTGTATACGGTACAAGCCTATGTTCATCTTTAAAGATTATTGTGCATTTTAGCTTTATCCCAAAATTTAAACAAGAAGGCTGAACACCCTTAACTTTTTGTGAGTTTGGTATGTGTGACTAAAGTGACTTACAGTAAACGTAGAGCAGTAAGACCTTGAAACGTATCTCTGCCAATTTCCTCTATTTGGTTGTGCTGAAAACTTCTGTTAATTGAGAACAAAAATACATTTACTTACATTGTTTGACCTGGTCATATATATACAGTGGAACCTCTCATTGTACAAACTTTTCAAATTACGAACCACAGATCGAATACAAATATGCTTTGGTGTACAAACCTTGTCACAGTGTACAACGTTTTGTTTTGTTTTCATTGTGGGCAGGCTGATCGCTCTCCAGTGTTTATTTAGTGAGCACAGTGCTGCTGTTAGCTACTGTGCTACTTTGACTGCTTTTTAGGTGCCTTTAGCTTTTTTGAAATATTTTCTCTAGTTTTGATAGCTCAATAAGTCCAAAGAAAGCAATGGACAAGCAATGTGTGGTTTGAAACATTCAGGGAGCGTTATTTTTTAATCATTGTAGCGACCTGGCTGTTGAACGTAAGGAGTTTGTGATTTCAAACAGTGAGCGCACAACAGTGCGAGTGACTGTGTTCGTGTGTGCGTGTCGGCAGGGCAGCTACGAATGAGGACAGTTAAGCTTTTTATTGTTGTTTTGACTAATTTAAATATAAATTTGATCCATCACCCCATTGTTATATTTGTTTGATATACAGTACTGTATAACGCTTTATATTGTGTTCACAGTGTAAAAACTTTTACTAACGCTCAGACTTTTTGTCGAAGGTGAAAACCATTCATGTTTACATTAGGGTTAGGGTTGGGGAACCAAACCACACAACAGCCAGCCTAACTGTCATTGCATGCACACACAAAAGTCCATTTGCCCTCTTTGACGATAAAAATCCTCAAAGTACTTCATAAACTCCTCTGCGGCAGCTTTGTCTTTGTCCTAAACTTTTCCAAACACCCACAGTTCGCCCTAAATTGTTCTTCCGTGCTGGTTCCAGCATTGTCACTCTTGTACATCAAGTCGCCATATAAATGGCGAACCTACTCGCAAATGATAGCTTCAGAAATGCTATTACGTGCTAGCTGCTTCTCATTTATTTACACACTTGCACACTCTCTCTGTCCTTGTGAAGATATTTAACCCCTTTGGCAAAGTCAGCAACCATATAAACATCCTTGTTTAAAATGGTTACAATTGTGGATTTGTTTATTCCATATTTGCAAGCCAAACCGTGTGCCGTTGGCACCGCCGTGTACTCTTCGCAAATATAAAAACAGGAAGTGTTGTAGGGTTCCCGCCTCTTCAAAATGGCCATGCCCTTGTGTACAGGAAGTGATGTCATCCAAATGGCAGCCCCCATTCGGCTTTCAGCGACACACACAATTAATGAATACCGTATTTTCCGCACCATAAGGCGCCCTGGGTTATAAGCCACGCCTTCAATGAACGGCATATTTCAAAACTTTGTCCACCTATAAGCCGCCCCGTGTTGTAAGCCGCATCTAACTCCGCTAAAGGAATGTCAAAAAAACAGTCAAATAGGTCAGTCAAACTTTAATAATATATTAAAACCAGCGTGATGTGGGCACGCATGGAATCGTATATCAACATGGACGAAGCTGCGTGAAAAAAGCCACCCGGCCTCTTCGCGTAAACTTAAACTTACCTTAACCACTCGCTCATCTTTTCTTCATCCATCCCTTCGAGTTAGCTTTTATGATGACGCCGGCTGGAAAGGTCTCTTTTGGCAAGGTCTTCCTTTTGAATATCACCATGGGTGGAAGTTTCTGGCCATTAGCATGGCAAGCTAGAACCACAGTGAAGGATGACTTCTCATTCCCTGTGGTGCGAATATTCACCGTACGTGCTCCCGTTGTATCCACAGTGCGGTTCACAGGAATATCAGTTGCTGTGAAATAGTAATCCGTGTGCGGATGGAGAGATTGCGTCTTTTCATGAACCGGATCCCTGTCGTTTAGTAGGAGCCATTTTGTGGTCTTTACAGATGTAAACACACAAAAGAAATGAAACGTACTGTAATATCCGCGCGCTTTTTCTTCTTCTACGCGGGCGGGTGGTTGCTTACAGTAGAAGAAGAAGCGCTTCCTGTTCTATGGGGGCGGGTGCTTACCTTGGCGGTTGCTTGCGTAGAAGAAGAAGCGCTTCCTGTTCTACCGGGAAAAAAGATGGCGGCTGTTTACCGTAGTTACGAGACCGAAACTTTATGAAAATGAATCTTAATATTTATCCATATATAAAGCGCACCGGGTTATAAGGCGCACTGTCAGCTTTTGAGAAAATTTGTGGTTTTTAGGTGCGCCTTATAGTGCGGAAAATACGGTAAATGAAGAGTCCACACACCGAGACATTATTCGCATTCAGAGGCATAGTTCGCTTGATCAAAAGGATCGTAGACCGATAAGGACGCAAATAGAGGCGTTCGTAAATCGAGGTTCCACTGTATTTTAAAAACAAGTTCAAGCACTCGCATTGATATAAACTATAGTTTCAGCAACACTCACATCTCCTGGAGTAAGACGCAGGCTTGAAGGGATGGTACTTCCTTGATCTCATTGTAGGATAAATCTCTAACAACGGAATACAGACGGCTAATTAGCTTACTTGCAATATCTAAAATGAAGGCATGACGACAAAGAAAATCAACAAACAGAGGAATGGAATGGGAAAGTTTCTTACAGTGTCTCAAGGAGCTTGAGATTGTCACACAAATCAGCAGGGAGGGCCGATATCTTGGTTCCTGACAGCGTCCTGGTAACACAAAAACGTCATCAGGAATCACAGACATGCAAAAGAGAGTAAGGTCTGATTAGGCATTAAGGCTCTCTCACAGGCTCTCAAGGTTGTTGGTCCTTGTGAGGACTGGGAAGTCATGCGTCATGTCGGCTCCTCTAAGCATCCTGGAAAAACACATGGTGGGGAAAAACGGAATAAGTCAAGTACAGTACAACTACAACGTTATACTACTAAATGCCTCTCAAAGCCCTCGCAGTAAGCCTTAGACATTGATTTGCGTCAGTCAGTAAAACGGGCAACTTACAAAGAGTGGAGGTCAGACAAGTTCTGGAAAGCCGTAGCACCCACAAAGGACATAGGGTTGTCATAGAAATGTCTGCGAGGAGGGATAGCCATTTATTAGACAAGAACAGTTGTGTCATGTGCACAGTATAACCTTAGTTGAACTTAGTGGGGCACAGGAGGTCCTGGATCCGTTCCTGTGACTGCTATGTAAGTCGAGTGCAAGTCGGAACTTATACCTAAATTATACCTAATTAAAACCCAAGTCACTCCTACTGTAAAGAGAACACAAAAAGAATATAATAAAATAGAAAATAGAGTAATACAAATATAAAATATAATAAATAAAAACAGTTTACTATTATCTATGTGGTTGTTTTGCACATTAGAGAGGGTAATGAAAGGAAAAGAGAATCTTATTGAAAGAGGGAGGTCTCAATAAGACTACTGTGCTGCTTGCTTATCACAGTCCTTTTCATAAAAGCTGATCCTTTCACATGTTCAAAGATAGCATCTTTATCCTTTGTGATGGTTGCAATTTTTGAGCGGCTTGGCCCAAGCAAGCAGCTCCGTTGAGCATTTCTCAACTTTCTAATAATTTTACAATTTCTCTTCACTGTTTACTTTCTTTTTCTTTGATGCACTGGCACCAGACGAATTTGCTTCAAGGCTGGGAGACGTTAATGAAAGGAAAGAGTTAACTAAAAAAAAACTAAGGAAATGGAGTAGGGATGGAATGGTTTCAAAATCTCATGGTACGATATCACAGTTTTAAGGCCGCGGTACGATATTTGGATTTATTTACAAAAAAAAAAAAAAAACCTTCAAAATGCCATAATGTGTAAAATGAAGTGGCAGGAATGTTTATGATAAACACACTTAGTGTAATTAAACATATTGCTAAAATGTTCGAATGATATTTATTACTCATCTACTGTTCTAAACAGACAAAGAGCAGCTCGAAGATCTCTATGAGGAACACTGACAAGGAACCCAGAATTCCCTCGCCCGGACGCGGGTCACCGGGGCCCCCCTCTGGAGCCAGGCCCGGAGGTGGGGCACGATGGCGAGCGCCTGGTGGCCGGGCCTGTCCCCATGGGGCCCGGCCGGGCACAGCCCGAAGAGGCAACGTGGGTCCCCCCTCCAATGGGCTCACCACCCATAGCAGGGGTCATAGAGGTCGGGTGCTATGTGAGCTGGGCGGCAGCCAAAGGCAGGGCACTTGGCGGTCCGATCCTCGGCTACAGAAGCTAGCTCTTGGGATGTGGAACGTCACCTCGCTGGGGGGGAAGGAGCCTGAGCTAGTGCGCGAGGTGGAGAAGTTCCGGCTAGATATAGTCGGACTCACTTCGACGCACAGCAAGGGCTCTGGAACCAGTTCTCTCGAGAGGGGCTGGACTCTCTTCCACTCTGGCGTTGCCGGCAGTGAGAGGCGACGGGCTGGGGTGGCAATTCTTATTTCCCCCCGGCTCAGAGCCTGCACATAGGAGTTCAACCCGGTGGACGAAAGGGTAGCTTCCCTCCGCCTTCGGGTGGTGGAACGGGTCCTGACTGTGGTTTGCGCTTACGCGCCAAACCGCAGCTCAGAGTACCCACCCTTTTTGGATTCACTCGAGGGAGTACTTGAGAGTGCTCCCCCGGGTGATTCCCTCGTTCTACTGGGGGACTTCAATGCTCATGTTGGCAGCGACAGTGAAACCTGGAGAGGCGTGATTGGGAAGAATGGCTGCCTGGATCTGAACCCGAGCGGTGTTTTGTTATTGGACTTTTGTGCCCGTCACAGATTGTCCATAACGAACACCATGTTCAAGCATAAGGGTGTCCATATGTGCACTTGGCACCAGGACACCCTAGGCCGCAGTTCCATGATCGACTTTGTAGTTGTGTCATCGGATTTGCGGCCTCATGTTTTGGACACTCGGGTGAAGAGAGGGGCGGAGCTTTCTACCGATCACCACCTGGTGGTGAGTTGGCTGCGATGGTGGGGGAGGATGCCGGACAGACCTGGCAGGCCCAAACGCATTGTGAGGGTTTGCTGGGAACGTCTGGTAGAGTCTCCTGTCAGAGAGAGTTTCAATTCCCACCTCCGGAAGAACTTTGAACATGTCACGAGGGAGGTACTGGACATTGAGTCCGAATGGACCATGTTCCCCGCCTCTATTGTCGAGGCGGTTGATTGGAGCTGTGGCCGCAAGGTAGTTGGTGCCTGTCGTGGCGGTAATCCTAGAACCCGTTGGTGGACACCGGCGGTGAGGGATGCCGTCAAGCTGAAGAAGGAGTCCTATCGGGTTCTTTTGGCTCATAGGACTCCTGAGGCAGCGGACAGGTACCGACAGGCCAAGCGGTGTGCGGCTTCAGCGGTCGCAGAGGCAAAAACTCGGACATGGGAGGAGTTCGGGGAAGCCATGGAAAGCGACTTCCGGACGGCTTCGAAGCAATTCTGGACCACCACCCGCCGCCTCAGGAAGGGGAAGCAGTGCACTATCAACACCGTGTATGGCGAGGATGTTGTTCTGCTGACCTCGACTGCGGATGTTGTGGATCGGTGGAGGGAATACTTCGAAGACCTCCTCAATCCCACCAACACGTCTTCCTATGAGGAAGCAGTGCCTGTGGACTCTGTGGTGGGCTCTCTTATTTCTGGGGCTGAGGTTGCTGAGGTAGTTAAAAAGCTCCTCGGTGGCAAGGCCCCGGAGGTGGATGAGACCCGCCCGGAGTTCCTTAAGGCTCTGGATGCTGTGGGGCTGTCTTGGTTGACAAGACTCTGCAGCATCGCGTGGACATCGGGGGCGGTACCTCTGGATTGGCAGACCGGGGTGGTGGTTCCTCTCTTTAAGAAGGGGAACCGGAGGGTGTGTTCTAACTATCGTGGGATCACACTCCTCAGCCTTCCCGGTAAGGTCTATTCGGGTGTACTGGAGAGAAGGCTATGCCGGATAGTCGAACCTCGGATTCAGGAGGAGCAGTGTGGTTTTCGTCCTGGTCGTGGAACTGTGGACCAGCTCTATACTCTCGGCAGGGTCCTTGAGGGTGCATGGGAGTTTGCCCAACCAGTCTACATGTGTTTTGTGGACTTGGAGAAGGCATTCGACCGTGTCCCTCGGGAAGTCCTGTGGGGAGTGCTCAGGGAGTATGGGGTAACGGACTGTCTGATTGTGGCAGTCCGCTCCCTGTATGCTCAGTGCCAGAGCTTGGTCCGCATTGCCGGCAGTAAGTCGGACACGTTTCCAGTGAGGTTTGGACTCCGCCAAGGCTGCCCTTTGTCACCGATTCTGTTCATAACTTTTATGGACAGAATTTCTAGGCGCAGTCAAGGCGTTGAGGGGATCTGGTTTGGTGGCTGCAGGATTAGGTCTCTGCTTTTTGCAGATGATGTGGTCCTGATGGCTTCATCTGGCCAGGATCTTCAGCTCTCGCTGGATCGGTTCGCAGCCGAGTGTGAAGCGACTGGGATGAGAATCAGCACCTCCAAGTCCGAGTCCATGGTTCTCGCCCGGAAAAGGGTGGAGCGCCATCTCCGGGTTGGGGAGGAGATCTTGCCCCAAGTGGAGGAGTTCAAGTACCTCTGAGTCTTGTTCACGAGTGAGGGAAGAGTGGATCGTGAGATCGACAGGCGGATCGGTGCGGCGTCTTCAGTAATGCGGACGCTGTATCGATCCGTTGTGGTGAAGAAGGAGCTGAGCCGGAAGGCAAAGCTTTCAATTTACCGGTCGATCTACGTTCCCATCCTCACCTATGGTCATGAGCTTTGGGTTATGACCGAAAGGACAAGATCATGTGAACAAGCGGCCGAAATGAGCTCTCCCTTAGAGATAGGGTGAGAAGCTCTGCCATCCGGGGGGAGCTCAAAGTAAAGCCGCTGCTCCTCCACATCAAGAGGAGCCAGATGAGGTGGTTCGGGCATCTGGTCAGGATGCCACCCGAGCGCCTCCCTAGGGAGGTGTTATGGGCACGTCCGACCGGTAGGAGGCCGCGGGGAAGACCCAGGACACGTTGGGAAGACTATGTCTCCCGACTGGCCTGGGAACGCCTCGGGGTCCCACGGGAAGAGCTGGACGAAGTGGCAGGGGAGAGGGAAGTCTGGGCTTCCCTGCTTAGGCTGCTGCCCCCGCGACCCGACCTCGGATAAGCGGAAGAAGATGGATGGATGGATGGATGTTCTAAACTTTTATTTTTTGAGTCCTCTACAGTGGACTTTTTTTCATATCTGTTTGGAAAATGCAGTTCCTCAGAAAAGTTAACTCACATTTTAACTTTCAATAATGTAAATACCTCACAAATTGACGTTTAGGTTCGCTGGCATCATGTTTGCCAGGTGATGGTAGCTTATGTGTGCAGCAATTGCTTTCCCTCGGCACGATGAGCATTGACTCAGTCTGTTTCGGCTTGTAACACGAAGGTGGCATGCTTTATTACCTCCGCCACAGAGGATATATTTTTGCTAGGGTTGGTTTGTCTGTTAGCAACATAACTCTAAAAGTTATTTTGAAAAAAACAATTCCTCATATCGACTATGAAGTGGAACACACTTCACTTCCTGCTTCCGCTCTCTCCCTGACTCTCTCCGCCCCCACATTTCCATCCCGCGCGACACAGAGGATTCTGCCAGATGTAATTTATTTTCAGACCCACCAAGGCAAAAGTGCCAGGAACAAACTACACACTAAGTTTTTGTTTGAAACTGTCATGTGTCACGGCATTATTGAAAATATTTTGAAACCGTAATACCGCTGTATCTACAATACCGTTACAGCCCTATTATGAAGTCCTTCCTCAGTGTAGCAATATGAGACTACAACTATTTTTGCTGTGTGCACGGAACTAAATCCGTTTTATTTTCGTACAGTATTAATAATTTATGGAAGTGCCTCGTAACCACAAAATAACATACTACAAAACTTTGCGTTAGTAAATGTCAGGACACAATGATCACCAGTATTAGAAATCATGGGCATAACTAACCTGATTTGAGCAGGTATATCAGTGTGTGTGTGTGTGTGTGTGTGTGTGTGTGTGTGTGTGTGTGTGTGTGTGTGTGTGTGTGAGAGATCTTACATTGTTTTCAGCAGAGGGTTGTTTAGGAAAGCTCCATCGGGTATGGAAGCAATATCGTTGCTGTGAAACCCCCTGTAGTAAAAAATAAACAAATACATTGAACATGTTAGATTTGTTTCATGTGGTTGAACAATTCATGTTTAAAAATCTGATAATTACCACATTTGAATTTTGATTAATCACAGTTAATAACTTGCCTGCGTATTCCAAATTAAGTTTAAGACCCAGACATTTTGACACAAGAATGTCAAAAACAAACATTTTTAAATGTTCTTTATTATGGTCTATGCACATCATTTATTTTGTGAAAACCTGGTAACATTTTAGTATGGAGTGCACATTTTGAAAAATTCTAAAACAAAACTAGGACACAGTGCAGACATATGTGCACCAATAAACTATGTACTAAGCACATCCATAAACATAACTTATAGAGTGCACTTATGTCTGTGTTTACTTTTTCTTTAACCAATTTATTTGTAAACATCTTATTGACATTTTCAGATAACAGTGCTGATCTCTTTTTAAAAAAAATATGAAAAAATGTGTGAGAATCTGTGTTTAAACATGATTATTGTAATACTTTGAATGTGTTAATGCGTTAACTTTGACAGAACGCTTTTATTTATTACTTTTACCTGATGGTTTGATTGAGAATCGATTCTTGATTCAAAACCAATACGTTTTTAACAACATTGGGTGCCAGTTCTATGATTAACTACATTCCTCCAAAAAATAGATAAACAGCTTTGATACATTTCTATATTACTTAAAAAAACTGGTTTTGTTTAATAAAATTCCACCCAAATACTTAATAAAGTCAAATACAAATAAGGCAACAAGAGAAGTATGCCACACTTCTCTTTTCTTAAGTAAACTGTATGGCCGATATGGGTGTCTACATCAATAATATGATTTGCCTGAGTGGCTGGACAGGACAGATTAGAAAATAAAATAAAATAATAATATATATACTGTATATATAGATTTTTTTAATTAAGAATCATAAATCGATTATTTTTGACACCCCTACTGATTATAATCCCTGTGGTCAGAATTCAATTCACATAAATTCACTCTGAGGTTTATGTACACAGAGCCATACCTCACACGACGGGTTGAGACGTAAAAGTGAGGGGGCGCAAATGACCACATTGTTAATTCCCCCAGGCATTCTGCATTTGTTTGTGCTATATATCCATCCATCCATTTTCTGGAGCCTACCCCAGCTGAACTCGGGCGGAAAGGTGGGGTACACCCAATAGTGCCAATCTATGAGTTTATACTGTTAAGACTGGCTTGGACTTTTGATACTCTTAGTTGTAACCACTAAAACATCTAAGTTAAGTTAAAAGTACCACTGATAGTCACATGGTGTGGTGGAATTACTCTCTGCATTTGACCCATCCCCTTATTCCAACCCCTGGGAGCAGTGAGCGGCAGCGGTGGCCACGCTCGGGAATAATTTTGGTGATTTAACTCCCAATTCCAACCCTTGATGCTGAGTGCCAAGCAGGGAAGTAATTGGTCCCATTTTTATAGTCTTTGGTATGACTCGGCCGGGGTTTGAACTCACGACCTACCGATCTCAGGGCGGACACTCTAACCACAACACCATGTTTATAATCACCGCCATTCACTGCCAGAACTCTCTCGGAACACATTCTTCCACCTTACACTACACCTCCGTCTTGTGTATCTCACTAATCAAGTGGGACAAAAGAAGACTATTTGAATGTTGCTCAAATGTAAAATGTAAGCGCTTTGCTTTGATGACATTATGAGCTTTAATGTGCTGCTTTGCTTCAAAGTGGAAAGAAACAAACTATTCTGAAATAGCAGTTGGTGAGAGACACACACACACACACGGTAACATATTTACAGTATGTATTTGTCGTAGATACCATGGAGTCGCAATTTATGTGATGGGTCAAACTATACTAAAGCATTGATGCATTATGAAACACAAGGAGTGATACTGTGTCCTTGATTGACCCAATGCGTGTGTCACTAAATAAACAAACATGTGACCCATACAGCTGCTATGTCGTTTGACTGCAGCCCAACGGTTTATCAGAAAGTGCTTCTTTTGGCAAAAGAGTGACTGCTTGAACTGAAAGAAGTGGGTTTTCCGCAGTCGATATCGTTTTGTCACCATTATTGATTGAAAGGGAAAAATTCCCAAGAGTGGGATAATTTTGATCATCTAGCGCCAAATAAAGTGAATGTTATTTTCCTGTTTACTATTTGGCTCATTGACCAGAGAGGCATGTTTTGTATTCCTTGCTGCACAGCTAATGATGCAAAATTTCTAAAAAATAAAAATATTTGCTAACTATTAATTTTATTTGCAGGTCAAATGTAGTGAATTCTTAATCCAACAGATGGCATCATTAAGAAACACTAACAGTGTCAGTGCAGTGTCAATACAGCTAGACAGCGTGCCACACACTCACAGAGGTATCAGTTATCCATCCATCCATTTCTACCGCTTGTCCCTCTATGGGTCGCGAGGGTGCTGGAGCCTATCCCAGCTGCACTTGGGCGGAAGGCGGTGTACATCCTGGACAAGTCGCCACCTCATCGCAGGGCCAACACAGATAGACAACATTCACACTCACATTCACACACTAGGGCCAATTTAGTGTTGCCAATCAACCTATCCCCAGGTGCATGTCTTTGAAGGTGGGAAGAAGCCGGAGTACCTGGAGGGAACCCACGCAGTCAACCTTCACTAATAATTATAATGTATCCAGCCATCCATATATTAATATAATATTAAAATGTACACCAGTATTTCCCACAGGACTGCGAGGACTGGTGGGTTGTGGCGGGATGGCGTATCGATATCGTCAAATTAGCATGTCAATTGTAGTAATGGACGGTGTAGAAGTGAGGAAGACCATTGCGGAAGAAAAACATGAAAAACAAAAAAATATAAATGTATCACTTTCTTTTATTGCTTTTTCTTGTCATTTTTATAATGTTACATACAAGACGGCGCAGCCTGTGAGTACTTTTAGATGGGTGAGGGACCTACAGCAGCATTAGCTGCTTGTTGAGAAGAGCGATACACGTTGTCATGTCAGAGTCTCCCAAAGTCTCCATTTGTTTGGTCACTTTTTTGAAAGAGTACCTAAAGGTGTGATTACGCACTTAATATATTAATTAAATCACTAATTTGGCAACACAGATCCCTCCTGCTACAACTTTGTATCTTCTGGCAGACCAGTTACGTATAATGTGTGTCAAGAAGCGGAGTTAGAATACAAACTGCCACTTAGTATACAGACTTGTAACAAGCTACATTCACAGACATTCCCTTTATAGTGTGTTTATGAGAGAGGGCACCCAGGTAGTACCAACTATTTATGATAAGAAACACTGTAAATGAGTAACAGAGTTGTAAAAACAGAATAACTGCTTCGGTCTTATAACAATTGTTTATGTGGTGTTACTATAAAATATGTTGCTGTAAAAAATGTTGTATTGGTTCTAGAGAAAAACATTCAAGGAGTAATACAATTGTTTTGCCAATCCCTTAGGTTCAAATTATAAAAGGGCAACAACAGTTTTGACTGAATGCTGCAGTGAGTATTACAATATGCAGTAGGTATCAGACATCAAACGACAAGGCTAAATCAGTTACGGTTGCACTTGAAATTATTTAGCCTTCATTGAAAAATACATTTATGTTCTATTTTCAAAATTCACAAATTTTCAATAGATACCCAGTTAAAAAAAAAATCTGTTTATAATATTAGCTGTGTGTTGAGCGATTGTTTTTGCAAACTAATGCAAATATATCAACTTAAATAACATCAATAAATAACATTACAATGAGGAGAAAATCATTTGGAGTTTTTAACGGTCGGGGAAAGAGTGGTATACTTACAATTCTTTTAGCTTGGGGAGTGCATCTATTGCTTTGGGAAAAACAAGCAAGTTGTTGAAGTTAAGATCTCTGGAATGACAAAAAAAAATTGTTCTTGGTAAGTTATTATATTATACAACAATAAAAATAGCAAATTGCAAGTCAGTAGGCTGGGAGGTGTTACCAAAAGACATTTTCCAGTGATTTTCTCGATTATGTTGTCTTGTTATAGGGGAACTACGATGATTTTTATCTTTACTAAGTTGTTGATGTTGAATTGTTAAACCATGCCAAAGCGTCAAATCATAAGGTCTATGTTGGGTCTTTTTTTCAACAGTGGGCAATTTGTGACGTCACAGCTTGGCGGACGTACTTATGTGGCATGCTTGTACATGCTGTCAGCCAGCCTATTTTTCAATCTTTGGTGTCCTTCCTTGTGGTTTCATATATTTATACTTGAGGTGGAAATCTTTGGGCACCTGACGATACCCGATTCAGGAGCTACGATTCGATTAAAAATCAATTATTGATGCATCTATAATTAATATATATTGATGTAGTTGACATTTCTTTTTGGTTCACTAAATACATGTTTATCACTTGCAACTTTAGAAAATTTGTAATAAGAAACTGTTAAATCAATTCTCACATATATTCAATCAGTGGAAATGTTTGCAAAATTGGAACATAAGTGACCTAAAATAAAGGAGCTGGTCGGATTTCTCGGTGAGGTGGCTTGCTGCAGTCAGCCAAATTTTAGAACTGTCTGCATTACTTTATTTACAATAAGTACATCGATTATCGACGTTTACTAATCGATTTTATAATCGTCCATGCCTGAATTGCGATGCATCTAAAAATCGATTATTTCCCCCAACGCTAATTTAAACAGTGTGCTTTTTTCACATAACATTCTGATACTTTTGGAGAAGGTGGGGCATGGAGGGAAAATCTGCGCACACAAACTGTTTGCAGACAGACTCAAAATGTGACTGCGGAGCAAAATTTACACCAAAGCATATCCAATACATATTATCTACACCACACAGAAGGGTGTTAAATGTAGATTACAATCTTCGTAGTTCCTCTTAAGATAAAAAATACATGTAAGATGTATTCCTGCTACTTCAACTATTGAGTTCATTAAGCACAAACTCGGACATAACGCCACTATTCATCAATAAGGTGACATATTAGATGTAAAATGCAGCGAATATTTTGTTTAAAATCAACATACCTACCTACACTAAGCCCTGCAAATATAAAATATTTTATTTTGGTCAATGTCCACACAAACACAAAGACTTAAAAAGAAAAAACCTTTGGGTGTTAAACGATCTCCATCGATCTCAAAACAGTCAAGGAGGTTTGTTTTTAAATCAATGTACGTATTATAAGACTCATACACACGGGTCATCCACTAAACAAAATGAAACCAACACTCGTGGCATTGTAACACCTTTGTTACATCAATACAGTGATTTATCAAATATTATCTTTAAAATCAGGGCAGACTTAAACAGAGCTCAGAAAACATCATTGTTTGTATTCTTTTTATTTATTTTTTTAATCGCCAAAAGTGTTATAAAGCGCACACACCACAACACATGTATTGTATTCATTTTCTGTTGTTAAATAAGATTTAAAAACATGACAATGTTGCACATGTCCTATTAAACAAACCAAACGGCTCCATGTTACCCATCCCAACACATGGGTAACAGAGTTTTTGAAATTCTCATTTTTTACAAACCCCGTTTCCATATGAGTTGGGAAATTGTGTTAGATGTAAATATAAACGGAATACAATGATTTGCAAATCATTTTCAACCCATATTCAGTTGAATATGCTACAAAGACAACATATTTGATGTTCAAACTGATAAACTTTTTTTTTTTGAAAATAATCATTAACTTTAGAATTTGATGCCAGCAACACGTGACAAAGAAGTTGGGAAAGGTGGCAATAAATACTGATAAAGTTGAGGAATGCTCAACAAACACTTATTTGGAACACCCCACGGGTGTGCAGGCTAATTGGGAACAGGTGGGTGCCATGATTGGGTATAAAAAGAGCTTCCCAAAAAATGCTCAGTCTTTCACAAGAAAGGATGGGGCGAGGTACACCCCTTTGTCCACAACTGTGTGAGCAAATAGTCAAACAGTTTAAGAACAACGTTTCTCAAAGTGCAATTGCAAGAAATTTAGGGATTTCAACATCTACGGTATATCATCAGAAGGTTCAGAGAATCTGGAGAAATCACTCCACGTAAGCGGCATGGCCGAAAACCAACATTGAATGACCGTGACCTTCGATCCCTCAGACGGCACTGTATCAAAAACCGACATCAATCTCTAAACGATATCACCACATGGGCTCAGGAACACTTCAGAAAACCACTGTCACTAAATACAGTTGGTCGCTACATCTGTAAGTGCAAGTTAAAGCTCTACTATGCAAAGCAAAAGCCATTTATCAACAACATCCAGAAACGCCGCCGGCTTCTCTGGGCCCGAGATCATCTAAGATGGACTCATGCAAAGTGGAAAAGTGTTCTGTGGTCTGACGAGTCCACATTTCAAATTGTTTTTGGAAATATTCGACATCGTGTCATCCGGACCAAAGGGGAAGCGAACCATCCAGACGGTTATCGACGCAAAGTTCAAAAGCCAGCATCTGTGATGCTATAGGGGTGCATTAGTGTCCAAGGCATGGGCAACTTACACATCTGTGAAGGCACCATTAATGCTGAAAGGTACATACAGGTTTTGGAACAACATATGCTGCCATCTAAGCACAGTCTTTTTCATGGACGCCCCTGCTTATTTCAGCAAGACAATGCCAAGCCACATTCAGCACGTGTTACAACAGCGTGGCTTCGTAAAAAAAGAGTGCAGGTACTTTCCTGCAGTCCAGACCTGTCTCCCATCGAAAATGTGTGGCGCATTATGAAGCGTAAAATACGACAGCGGAGACCCCGGACTGTTGAACGACTGAAGCTCTACATAAAACAAGAATGGGAAAGAATTTCACTTTCAAAGCTTCAACAATTAGCTTCCTCAGTTCCCAATCGTTAATTGAGCGTTGTTAAAAGAAAAGGTGATGTAACACAATGGTGAACATGCCCTTTCCGAACTACTTTGACACGTGTTGCAGCCATGAAATTCTAAGTTAATTATTATTTGCGAGAAAAAAAATAAAGTTTATGAGTTTGAACATCAAATATCTTGTCTTTGTAGTGCATTCAATTGAATATGGGTTGAAAAGGATTTGCAAATCATTGTATTCCGTTTATATTTACATCTAACACAATTTCCCAACTCATATGGAAATGGGGTTTGTAAGAACAAAAGTATATGTTTACATGTGGACAAGAGACCAAAACGCATAAAACATATTTGTTTTTAAAATAACCATGATTAAGTGGACATGGCCTAAGAGACGACTGTGTGCTGCATTAGCCCTTTGAGACACTTGTGATTTAGGGCTATATAAATAAACATTGATTGATTGATTGATAATATGTAAAACAATGCACACATTGGTATACATCAGAAGACACTTTTTACAGATTAGGGCACATTTTCACTCCCGTTTGTACCAATAAACTATTTTGTGGTGTTGTATGAATGTGCTCTTCCAGTAGACTGCGGCTGTCACCAAAGGATTTTTTTTATGACAGGAAGAAGAAAACGGTGGGAGGGCATATTTGATAAGCATCATGTACTTTGCTCTATTTATTCTCAAGCAATTACATGAGGAAGTGGAGACAATGATGTCTGGAGGAGCAGAGCAGAGGTGGGTGGAGGAGCTGTTAGCACGTGCACACATACAGTTTGCACACATTCACAGTCTCCCACACAAACACATTAACAGGTAACTTACAGTGTTTCTAGATTCAGAAGACCTGTAAAACATTTGCTGCCAATTTCTTTAATTCTGTTGTTGTGAAGATGCCTAAAAAAAAATAAAAAAATAAAACGTTAGCACAGTTGTTTCATACGATGTTAAAATCAAATAAATACAACTTCGAGCCAGGCGTCTTCTTTTCATTCTTATCTTTTGTCGATACTCCTAAGCATGCATCGTTAGACAGCCTCAGGACAATTTGGTTAGCAAAGAATGTACTAAGTCAGCGTCTATTCAATTAATGTTTAACAACGTACACCTACAGGTTGTTCCTGTTGAGCTATTTCTGTCATATACTTACTGGAAAGATGGCACCACTAAGAAAACATTTAAAACATTGATTACTGTGCATCTGGTTTATTTGTTTTTGTAGCACAATATTCAGGTTTCCTCCAGGTTTAAAATACAAAAATTAATGTACGTACTTTATCCAGACTTTTTTTTAAATCTTAAATTAAGCTTCAGAAAAAAAAGAAGTCACATTTAAGTATTTAAACAATTGGATATCTACAATTTGAAACAATGAATGCTGAAATTGTGATAATGTGGAGAATAGGGGTGTCCCGATCCGATATTGGTATCAAATATAGGTCCGATATCAGCAAAAATAATAATAAAATAAAACCAAAAAACAAGTATCAAATAATTCCAGCTTGCATCCAAAACCTCCCATATAAACTACAATACAAGCAGTCCTGCAAGGTGTTAGTTGTGCAAAGCTGGACAGTTAACATCTAAATGTCCTCCAACAAACACACACATTTCATATTTTGTTGTATTTTTATGATGTGGCCCTAGTATGTGAATATGAGTGGGAATGTTGTCTGTGTATCTGTGTTGGCCCAGCGATGAGGTGGCGACTTGTCCAGGGTGTACCCCGCCTTCCACCCGAGTGCAGCTGTGATAGGCTCCAGCACCCCCGCGACCCCGAGAGGGACAAGTGGTTGAAAACGGATGGACGGAATTTACAAAAAGGTAAACATGGTAGGCTATAGGCTACTAGGCACTCGCAGCTACTGTACACAGCAGCTGAGTACAGAAGCTAGACCCATGAATAGGTGTCCTTAATTGAACAACATTGCTGTCTAAAACACAGCATTTGTCAATATAAGCAAGTGCAAAAATATAACAGTTGCATATTACTTACAATTACAAAGTCCCCAAGGCAGAAGTGTATTAAAAATTAACAAATGTGTCCGCATTATTCAACTTCCTGCGTCATGCCCTTAATTCAACGAATTATCACGACCACTAGGTGCCGGTAAAACACATTAACACTACACTTAAGCATAAATCTGTGTGTTTCATACCTACCATTGTTCTTTTTGGTATTTCCCTTGATCGAACCTTTTTTAACATCGCACACTACAAAATGAAAAAGTATATACTACGATCCCACTGATATCGTATAGGATTCTTTCGGAATTGGTCAACACTCAAGGTTCCAAGTTGTAACTTTCTAACTTCCGACATTGGAAGTTAGAAAGTTCCAATATCGGAAGTTGATAAAGTTCCAATATCAGAAATCAGAAAGCCATATTTCTGATTTCAGAAATATGAAATACAATACAAATACAGTATCCGTCTTTGTATTGTATTTCATATTTCGACAGAAAATGTATATTTACCCATTACAAGATCATACAAGGAATTGTAATAACTTGTTCACAAAGTGTGTGTCGACCATAGATGTAACTAGTTACATGCTGTAGCAGCCATGCTAAGTGTCGTGCCAACGTGGCGGCCATCTTAGGGAAGGACAAGTTTTTATTTGAAGCAATGGCATACAATGCATTGTTCGGTATATTGAAAATAAATCTTAACTTGTTTTAAATGTATTGCATATTTCACAACTGTATGCAGCACATTGTGCTGGTGTTCTTGTTGTCTTTGTTTGCATGCGGTCTACAACAATGGAATGCTCTGGCACTTTGCCCCTACTAGCTTAGGCTCGCCATAGGCACGAAACTCAAAGGGGCGTGCCGTGTCTAGTCATATCTATTGTGTAAACATCACCTGTCTGTTGAAGCAGCAGTAAAACTTGACGACACCCGGTGGGCCTTAAAATGGGTTGGAGGAGGATGAGAGCAGAGGGCTGGGCATTCAACTTGTCAATCTTCCCAAATGTTTTCTGGGAGACGTAGCCTACTGTGTGCTCTTGTGCAAACATTCAATCTGCGCTAGCAAACGCATTAAAAAAAAAAAAAAGAATTATTTTTGTTGTTATTAATAATTTTATCTTTTAGAAAACAGGACAGTGGTAACAGTCTTGGACAGTGGTAACAGTCTTGGAAACTCAAATATTTTTCCACATGAGCTTCCATTTGCCATACTTTTCCAGACCTGGATATTTGTCAAATCAAATTCCATACTTTTCCATATTTGCATAGGAACCCTAATTATTATAATATAAGCCAGGGAGAGAGAGATATATATTTTATGAATCAATTACAAATGATTAAAACCTTGACACACATTAGGTATCAACATATTATAAGGATGGAACATTTCGGCATAATCACAGTTTGGTACCTCGATTCTAAGGTACGTAACTGTTTGGGTAATTTTCGGTATTCGAAGAACAAAACGCAAATCGAACCAAAAGCTCAGTATGAAAAAACACACGTGTACCTTTAAGCCCCTAATAAATTAATAATAATTACTAACCTAGAAAAGGGAATATGCACTGATGACCATAAACAGTGCCAGAATGTAAAGAACAATTAGAAGACAAGATTGATAGAACTTACAGAACAACTAGACTGGTGAGGTTCGCAAAGGCGTTGTCTGGTATGTAGAAGATGCGGTTAAGTGCCAACGTCAGTGCTTGTAGGTTTGCCTGGTGCCTCAGAGAAGCGACAGGGACTTCTGTAAGGTTGTTGTCGTCCAACCAAAGATGGC
Organism: Nerophis lumbriciformis; assembly: GCF_033978685.3. Lineage (NCBI taxonomy): Eukaryota > Metazoa > Chordata > Actinopteri > Syngnathiformes > Syngnathidae > Nerophis > Nerophis lumbriciformis. The sequence goes on from NC_084562.2 coordinate 42,527,498, forward strand.
GCAGTTGCTGAAGACCCTCAAAACTGTCATCTGGAACTGCGGTAATATGGTTTGCATCAAGTCGGCTAAAAAAATACAGGGGAGAAGAAAAACAAAAAAAGGTATTTTACAAAAATTATACATGGAAAGTTTTTTTGCCAGAACTAATTAACCCTATCAACAGACAAAGCTATTAAAACAATGACACTGCAAAATCCAAACACTTCTACAGTCTCTCAACATTGAACATTATCTCATAGTGCACATAATCTTTGTTCATAACCAACATATTGTGTGGGTTTGTCAAAGCTTCCAAAATGTCACATTGATATACCGCAGTATATAAGGCTGGAATCTGAGTCGAATCAAAATTACTCAACTCTATCGTAAATTACATTTATTTTTTTAATTGATAATCCTTAAAAGCTAGTATATTTGAATCAAATAGTAGCCATTGGTTATTTTTTGTTTTTGTTTTGTTGGTTAATTGCAGAGTATTGTATGTTTATGTTCATAATGTGTAGTGTAACTTCGCAAATAAGTTGGTTTTATTTACTGTATGACTGAACATATGTACTATACTCTTTTTAAAAAAATCCTGTTTGCAATAAGTATTGAGTTGACAATACAGCGGCGGCGGCAGCGGCGATGACCAAGAAGAACGCGGAGTTGGAATATAATTACAACACTTTATGTACATATTTATATACAGATTTGAACAATTAGTTATTCACTGAAATATATTTATTAATTGTGGTTCTTACAAAAAAATATATCTTATAAAATATAAAAGCTAAAATGTCTTTTAAAGCTCTGCCCCTTTAATTAGTGCATACTAAATAATTTAACTTTAGCCTACTATTACAACCATATTATTTACCAGCAACATAAAGTGAAACAGAGGCAGAGGTGTATGTTTTGTCGTGGCACATAAGAATATAAATTAGGACCCTTTTCATGAGAAAAGTGCATTCTGATCTGACCCTGCTTTATTTTTCAGTGTTTGCTGAGTCTCACCTGTTCCCTCCGCCCTAATTTTTCTACTTGCCCGACTTCTCAAATCTACTTGCCCCAATATTTTTACTTGTCCTGCCTAGGTTTTTTCTGGCTGTGTAGTGCTCATGGCTTATATCTTACTAAAATCCTTCCCGTTGACTAGTTACAACACTACACAGTATTTATTATTATTATTATCATCTATAATTACATTTAAATGGCATTGCATACATGTAAAATTAAATGCTATTTCACATTATTTGACCAGTAGCAGTTACACCCATCTGAACAGGTCAGCCACCTGTTTAAAGCCCGATCACAGTTGAAATCTTGAAATGAAGGGCCAATGGCCAAAACATTAACCTGGACAACATTTTAACAGCTGGTTGGCTCAGATTTTATTATTTTCATTGCATTCACATGCTGCAGTGGACAGTGGACATTTTAGCTTGAGTATTAATGTAGTATCTGAAGCACCGTCTCCACGTGTGTTTATTGACAACAGGGTTATAACCTGGACACGTTAGCTCGTCGGTATGAAAACAGATGATTGTTATTACGTCCGTCTGCCCCGGACCCCGTCAGTGAAACGCTCGGTGAAATCGCGGATTAACATTAAATATATGACGAGCCGCGAGCGATGCTGCTATAACCTATCTACCATAACCTATATTACCCTCGTATTTTGATCCTGTCCGTCCGTCCTCGTCCTCGTCTTCGTCTTCTGGCCCACCAGGTGAATTAAGTGCTATTGGCGGAGTTACAATGCATAGTAGGCTACCGCCACCTACTGCACCGGAGTTGTAACTACAAGGTACATTCACAGACAGAGTCCCATTGCTTTTATGAGCGGTCGAGCGAGTCAAAAGCCAAAAAATCCATTTGTGGCGGACGTAATTCTTTTGTGGCGGGCCGCCACAAATAAATGAATGTGTGGGAAACACTGAGTACAGTGGTACCAGGTTTTTTTGTAATTAAACAATTCAAAAAAGGCTATTTTGCAATTTGTTGGTGAAATACTCTTGTATTGAATGTTCAAATGTTCAAACGGTGTTCTCCCCTTATACTCCCTGTGTGTCTCATCCTCCCTCAAAATTCCTCGAGTGTCTGGGCTGGAAAGAAAAGTCTTGATTGACATTTAGCTCTCCAAGGCTTTATAAGAAGTCGGTCCTGGCTCCACAAAAGCATATTACACCTACTATAGACCCCTAAATGCTGACGAAAAATAGGCATCTATTAAAGACAAGGAAGAAACACAAAAAGAAACGAGGGTAAACAAGTGAAAAAGGGAGGGTAGGCCGTGGTGGTAGTGGCATTAAGCTCGAGAGTAACCCATCTGTCTGTCGCTGACAAACTAAAAAAAAATACTAGAGAAGGAAACTGTCTTAGGGTTGGCCATTTAAAATAAACACAAACAAAAACCTTAAGTAAAGTCATGAAGAATAACAAGGATTTACATTTATGTAGGGTTTTTTTTCTGATAAAAAGTTTAGCATGCCTTAAGAATTATTAGAGACACCCTTGAAAGCTGGGCAATTATATGATCGTGATAGATTTCAGGGTGATTATGGTGATCAGCAGTGAACACATTAACTCGATCAAATATGGGAGGCAGAAATGTCTGTGACAACAGCCAATCAGAGACAACCGTTTTCCCGCTCCAATTCTGGTTGTAAGGTACCACTGAAGCAAACAGAATGAAACTTGGCACTAAATGCGCAGCTGAGGGCACCAAATTTGATGTCAGCGGTGACTTGGAGTTATCCTGCAAATATGAGGCTACTGTTGAGAAAAAAAGCTAACTCAACGCCGGTTGTGTGTTGGTGGTTTGGGTCGCCAAAATGATGTGGAGAAAATTAACCTGATGTACAAGGTGTGTACAACATAACTAGGCGTGGGCGATATTTCCTGAAAAAAAATCTCAGATTTTCTCACAAAAAATTTGATTCATGGTTTTTTTCCTAATTTTTCCCTACTTTTTAGAGAATACAATTAAATTGAATACAATTAAAAAAAAGTAGTTTGAAATGACATTGCATGCACTCTAATTTGTATAATGTTCTTTTTAGACGAGATATAAATTGTGCTTTTTATGGAATAATTTTTAAGAACTAAATTAAGACCCTCCTCTGGAAAACAATACTTATGTTTTGAATAAAATACTTATTTTAACAAAAATGTAACATTGCATATTGCATGCAAATAAATAAGTCTACAACATTGAGATTAAAAAAGTGAAAACTTAAAACTTTTGTCATGAATAAAATACTTCTATGAATACAATGTTTAATACATTGTATGCAAATAAATAATCAAGTAAAACATTGAGAAGACTAGTTTCAGTAAGTGGATAAACACAGGCTTTATCATTCACACAGCTTGGTGGTGTGCAGAGCGACTGCTTTAGTCATCGTTTTGCCCTGTGCTCTTTTTAATTTTTATTTATTTATTTATTTTTTAAATCATACATGGCATCATCATCAGTGTTCGGGAAATTACTTTTAAAAAGTAATTAGGTACTGTTACTTTGCCAAAAAAGTAATTGTAACAGAAATACTATTAATCTAAAACTGTTAAGTTAGATTATTGTTAGGGAAAGTAATAGTGTTATTTAAAAAACAAAAACTTCAAATATCTGGCTTAGGCAGTTAAGAGACATTTCATTTAGGGCAGTGCACATGTGAGTTTGTGCCTTTAAAAGGCAGTGCCGGTTGCTAAGTGATGTGTGACATCAATGCCCAGACAGAGCAGCATTAGCTCACTTGTGTCTGTTAGCTTAGTAGTGGCAGTTTGTCGGCAGTTACGGCAGCTCTGTTAAATGTTTATGTGGATTGTGCTAGCGGTGGTTATTACAGAGATTGAATGTGCTTCCATGGCTGTCATATCTTCTGGTCTACAAAGGGAGTATTGTTTGAATTGTAAACTGAAGTTTTTCATTTCATTGATTTGTTCCCTCGTAGTTATTTGTAGTGTGTATGTGTTCGTTGTCAGCTGTGTGTGATGTTGCCTCTTTCTATTTGATACCAAGTAAATTTTTGATACCGGTACCAAAATGTATTTCGATACTTTTGTAAATAAACGGAAATACAACAAATGGGCATTATTGGCTTTATTTTTACAAAAAATCTTATGGTACATTCAAAATATGTTTCTTATTGCAATCGAAGAACAATTTTGATCTTAAATAAAATAGTGAACATACCAGACAACTTGTCTTTTAGTAGGAAGTAAGCAAAAAGGCTCCTAATTTGTCTGCTGATGTATGCTGTAACATATTGTGTAATTTCTCATTCTATTATTTTGTCAAAATTATGAGGGACAAGCAGTAAAAATTGATTATTAATCCACTTGTTCATTTACGGGTAATATCTGGCTATTTTCCATTTCAACATCAGCACAAAGTGGTTTACAGCAGTGGTCCTCAACTTTTTTGTAACTGCAGACCGGTCAACGCTTGAAAATCTGTCCCACGGACCGTTTTTTTTTTTTTTTTTTTGTCATAAAAAAATACAATCATGTGTGCTTACGGACTGTATCCCTGCAGACTGTATTGATCTATATTGATATATAATGTAGGAACCAGAAATATTAATAACAGAAAGAAACAACCCTTTTTGTCATGTCTGTATTATCATGTTTTGTTTTAAGTCATGTTTTGTTTAGTTTCTGTCTTTTCACTCCCTTGTCTGGTCACCATAGCAACCATTAGTTTTCACCTGTCACGTCACGCACCTGTTTCACGTTTTGACTCACACACACCTGTCACCAATCATGTCACTGTTATTTAAGCATACCTTGTTCATCACTCGTCCTGCCTGCATTGTCGTCATGTCACTCTGGTTTATGTCTCGTTTTGACAAAGTAAGTTTCCATGTCCATGTCCTAGTTTTTGTTAATTAGTAGCTTCATATGTTTTAGGCACACTTGCCTTTTTTTTTTTTTGGTTGTATCTTTGTGTTTTGTGGTAGTGACTGTTTAATGTCAATAAATCCAAGCCTACCTTCACGCTGTCGTCCAGACCCAGTCTAAAGTGGGGGTAGGGAATAGACATTTTGGACAATTTAGTGGGGAGGAGTCTACCCCCCTACACCCACCCCTAAAGAAGATGCCAGACCGCAGGGAGCGCGTCTGGTATCCGCTCCTTGAGGGGGGGGCTAGGGCTGGGAACTGCACTGGTGGGGTGACTCAGCTTAACCATGTCAAGCCACAGCCTCCCTCACGGCCGCCACCACCAGTCTTTTACCATGCCAAGCCGCAACCCCCAGCTAGACCACCTCCACCTGCACCAGTAGCTCCACGACGTCAAGCTCCGGTACCAGCTCCACGACGCCAAGCTCCGGTACCAGCTCCACGACGCCAAGCTCCGGTACCAGCTCAACAAGTCCAAGACCAAGACCCTCCACGCCAAGACCAAGACCCGCCATGCCAAGACCAAGACCAAGACCCGCCATGCCAAGACCAAGACCAAGACCAAGACCCGCCATGCCAAGACCAAGACCAAGACCCGCCATGCCAAGACCAAGACCAAGACCCGCCATGCCAAGACCTAGACCAAGACCAAGACCCGCCATGCCAAGACCAAGACCCGCCATGCCAAGACCCGCCATGCCAAGACCAAGACTTAGACCCGCCATGCCAAGACCCGCCATGCCAAGACCCGCCATGCCAAGACCAAGACCCGCCATGCCAAGACCAAGACCCGCCATGCCAAGACCAAGACCAAGACCCGCCATGCCAAGACCAAGACCCGCCATGCCAAGACCAAGACCAAGACCCGCCATGCCAAGACCAAGACCAAGACCCGCCATGCCAAGACAAAGACCAAGACCCGCCATGCCAAGACAAAGACCAAGACCCGCCATGCCAAGACAAAGACCAAGACCCACGCCTAGACCAAGACCAAGACCCACGCCGAGCTTCGCCGCCGGACGCGCCACGCCGAGCTTCGCCGCCTGACTTGCCACGCCGAGCTGCCACGCCTGCCAAGTTGACGATGCGCCTGTCTTCTCGTCGGCCACGGATATGGCCGCTACCTGGTCGTCCGCCACGCCAAGTGCGCCCACCTCCCAGTCGGCCACGAATGTGGCCAATCCCTGGGCGCCCGCCTCGCCTGCTGCAGCGGCGTTCCACTCGCCGCCGCCACTTGACTTTGCCTCGGTGGATTCGGGGCCACTTGGGCTGGCGACCCACCGCCATGTCCCCCTCCCGCCCTCCCATGACTATTGATCTTTGTTTTTTTTTCTTGGACATCTGGTATCTGTCCTTAAGGGAGGGGCTCTGTCATGTCTGTATTATCATGTTTTGTTTTAAGTCATGTTTTGTTTAGTTTCTGTCTTTTCACTCCCTTGTCTGGTCACCATAGCAACCATTAGTTTTCACCTGTCACGTCACGCACCTGTTTCACGTTTTGACTCACACACACCTGTCACCAATCATGTCACTGTTATTTAAGCATACCTTGTTCATCACTCGTCCTGCCTGCATTGTCGTCATGTCACTCCGGTTTATGTCTCGTTTTGACAAAGTAAGTTTCCATGTCCATGTCCTAGTTTTTGTTAATTAGTAGCTTCATATGTTTTAGGCACACTTGCCTTTTTTTTTTTTGGTTGTATCTTTGTGTTTTGTGGTAGTGACTGTTTAATGTCAATAAATCCAAGCCTACCTTCACGCTGTCGTCCGGAGCCGTCTATTTTGCGTTGGAAGAACAACCCCGCAGCTAGCCGCGACCCCCATTTGACACTTTTGTGCAAATGAGTGTGAATGAGTATAAATGGAGGAGGGAGGTTTTTTGTTTTGATGCATTAATTGTAAGTGTATCTTGTGTTTTTTATGTTAGTTTAATAAAAATATTTTTTTATTTTTATTTTTTATTTTCTTGGGCGGCCCGGGACCAATCGAGGGCCGCGGCCCGGTGGTTGGGCACCACTGGTTTACAGTATCAATTGCCTCAGTGAGATCAATAAAAAGCACTGCACAATCACATTTGTTGTTTGATTTAAAAAAAAAAAAAAAAAAAGCCATCCACGTGCATGCAAATAAAAATTTTGATTTAATAACTCACAGAGACTGGAGAAAATGAAGGTTCTTCAGTGCAGCGCTAGGTACCGTCTTAAGTTGATTATTCTGGAGCATCCTGAGGATAAAAAGCATTCATGTTTTCAATTCAACTCAAAATAAAAAAACGGTATCTGCTTATACAACTACATATATTTCTAAGAATACTGTCTTTGTTGTTGTTAATTTGTAAACAGTATAATACAACTATGCATCTATTGGTTAATCAAATAAGATTCCTTTAAATAAAATGTGTTTTTTGCGCAGGGTTACAAGTGTCAATGTGCTTCAAAAAGGACTGAACGTTTCATGTCATTTGCCATAGTATTTTAGTATGACAAAATATAGTGTTTTAATTGCAATGTACATCAGTGTTTCCCATACATTCTTTTATTTGTGGTGCAGCACCACAAATAAATATGAACCGTTGCTGAAACATTTGGGGTCTGTTCCCCCCAACCCCTCCTAGATTTAGCTAACATATAGCAAAAGTTCATGGCAGAATAAAGGTGTTGATCAGCATGGTGACCAAGAGTACATGAACTTATATTCAGATTTATTTTGGTGAAGCGAATTCCAAGGTTATCTTAGTTTCATGTTTTGAAATAATGTGCCCTTACTATACCAGCAAATTAACTGAACTGTGACCTTAAAACCATGGTACATACTGAACCGCAATGATGGTGTACCTTTACACCACTAATATACTTTATGAACGGTACCCATGGTACCCACCAAAACATACAGTACTCTAATACAAATGCCATAGCTTTCCAAAGATGCGAAAGAAAATCTTAGCAGTTTTAAACAATAGGAGTGAGTGCATGCTGCTTTATAATGTAGCATCCAGACAACTGCCGCTGCTGCTTTTTAGAAGGTTGTTGGCCATACCCCTTCGCCATCAACAGCACAGATATCCCACAGCTGTTTTCCGCACATGCACCAAACACTTTTTCCTGTTTTGCACCAATTGCACAGCACTGTCAAATCCAGTGAAGATAAACGTGCCTTTCACTGACTGGCCTCCGGAATTTAAAAAAAACAAAAAAAAAAAAAACATGAATAATATTACTGACCCACAACTGGGCCACTGTTAACATAACTCAAGTGTACAAATCACCTTTGGTTTTCCTGCAACAATCTCACTTGTAAATCAACAAGACTTGGACCTGTATCCAGCATTGTGTGCCTTCCAAAACGTAAAAGCATATCATCTATACACAGCCAAATGTGAAGTATGCAGAACACATTTTTACACAAGGTGTGTTGGCAATACACTATGTAAAAGTGAGAATTCCAAGTGAGACTGAATTAATGTTTTGGTGATATACTAACAGCGCCACAATGTTACACAACAACTTAGTGAAATATTTACTTTTCCAACACCCCCGTGGGTGGAAAACTTCACACTGTCACAGTGTGTGTGTGTGTGTGTGTGTGTGTGTGTGTGTCTACATGAGAGTGTTGACAGTGGTGGTGGCAAGGAGGGTGTACGCTTACAGGACTTTGAGCTGATTCAGTCCAGACAGGGCTTCAGGGTGGATGAGGGACAAGTCATTCCCTGCAAGTCTCCTAGGTGAAGAAGAAAAAGGGAAGTTTGAAAGAATTGTGAGACTCTTTTGTGGTAAACAGACAAACAACTGTATACTTCTGAGAAAAAAGCTAAGAAAACTTTAAAAAAAAAGTTTATTCAGCACTTTATGAGGTTAAAATAATTCAAGCTGAAAATGGGACATGAGTGTCAAAGACATATCTGTCAAGGCTGTTGGCACATTGTCCGTCACCCATAAGAGATTAGAACTACTTTCCACATATTGCCTGTCTAAATTGCTTTCTCTGCCTCCCCCCCATCAGTATGTGTTGTTTGTTTTAGAGACTGACCCATATATATACACGTCTTAGGTAAAAGCCCAGTATGTGAATAGACCCATTCATATGCGTGTTCTCTAACATTTGTAACTTATCCTCAGTTAACCCATAAAGGTTTGTGGGGACACCTCCCTTTCCTGTTGTAAATAGAAATTGTTCAGAAAAGTATGTGTGAATAAGCATGAAAAAAGGCTGACAAGGACAGAGTCCAAGTATACTATCAGGCCTGAGAGATTAGCGACAGATTTATCACCCAGCAATATGAGTCTGACCAGACTAAAAAACCCTGCAACAAGAGCTGCTGGGTGTGAGCCCAAGAACTAAGGCTGACTCTGTTAGAGGACCACATGCCTTTCACGTCCCAGAGGAAAGGAACAGTAAAAGTAAGATTTCCTTCCAGACATGATTGACTTTAATGCAAATTGCATTCATATTAGTTTATCTTTCCTACTTTCTTGGTATATCTCTACTTCCCAGTCAGAAGAAAAGTGTATTCTTCCAGTGAACTGGTCTTTTCTTAAACTGAAATAAACAGTGATTGAGATAACAGTAACTCATAATAACAAAGGAAACAATATGAGGGCAAAAGAGGAAACATTTTGTATTTAGTGTGTCTATGAAGGTTTGCAGGACGGCTAATTAAGAAAATATGAAAAGCATGAATTCAGGCAGTAAGCCTACTGGCTGTAATGGCGCAGCTGAGTGAGCCTCAACTAGTTTTTGACCAGGAGAACAGTGTGATGTAAGTGAAGGCCAACAAACAAGCAATACCTCCGCTTGCACAACTCTTCTTGGCAGTATTAATCTAATATGACAGTGGCATAGAAAGAATTTCAGAACAGTCAAGAGAGAAATGTACCCATCAAAAAAAACAAAAACGTTTTGGAATTATAAAATATTTCACCCCACCATAATCTACAGTGCATTCGAAAGGTATTTACAGCACTTCACTTGTTCCACATTTTTTTACGCTACAGCCTTATTACAAAATGTTTTTTTAATGCAAACGTATAAAAAACCAAAATCACATTAGTATTCACAGACCTTGTTCAATACTTTGTTGATGCACATTTGGCAGCAATTACAGCCTTAAGTCTCTTTGAATACAATGCCACAATCTTGGCACACCTATCTTTGGGCAGTTTCACCTATTCCTCTATGCGGCACCTTTAAAGCTCCATTAGATTGGATGGGAAGCGTTGGTTTTCCTCCAGGATGTCTCTGTACATTGCTGCATTTAGTCTAATCAGGGAGGTGACCAAGAACCTGATGGTGACTCTGTCAGAGGTACAGAATTTCTCTCTGGAGAGAGAAGAATCTTCCAGAAGGACAACCATCTCTGCAGCAAACCATCAATCAGCCCTGCATGGTAGAATGGCCAGACGAAAGCCATTTCTTAGTAAAGAGTTTGCCAAAATGTACGGTACCTGAAAGACTCAGACCATGAGAAACTAGATTCTCTGGTCTAATGAGACAAAGCTTGAACTCTTTGGTGTGAATGCCAGGCATCATGTTTGGAGGAAACCAGGCACCAATACCATCCCTACAGTGAAGGATGGTGTTTTTCAGCGGCAGGAACTGGGAGACTAGTCAGGATAGTTGAAAAAAATGAATGCAGCAATGTACAAAGACATCCTGGATAAAAATGAACACTTCTCGTCCAACCTGATGGCGTTTGAGAGGTGCTTTTCGTTCACAATCATTATGAAAGACATGACGATGGATGATGTATGTAATATAGTAACGGGCACATTCACAATAACATTTAATATTTACGTATTTTGATCATTTTAAACATACGCAGCGCATTCATTTAAAAAATGCATCTCGTGTTTTGGGGGGTTTTTCATCACTGATTTCTGCTCACTGCAGACTTTATGAGAGGCAACTAACATAATAAAACATCATTTACTGTACAAAGTCTGCTGTCATTAGGATGCCGACTGCTAGGATGTTCATATTAGGGCTGGGCGATATGGCCTTTAATTAATATCTCAATATTTTTGGGCCATGTCACGATACACAATATATATGCCGATATTTTGCCTTAGCTTTGAATTAACACTTCATGCATATAATCACAGCAGTATGATGATTCTATGTGTCTACATTAAAACATTCTTGTTTATACTGCATTAATATATGCTAATTTTAAACTTCCATGCAGAGAGGGAAATCACCACTAAGTCAATTTACCAAAACTGTATTTATTAAAAAGTTATTAAGCAGTGGCACAAACTTTCATGTCATTTCCAAAACAGAAAGTGCAAGATTGTCAGAGACATTTTAAAACAAGCTATTAGTGCACTTTTGTGCATGATGTCACTAAGATGATATATCAAAAAAACACTAAATTAAAGTGCACTTTTTGTACAGAACACCACTACAATAGTTAAAAACAAATAAAGTGCACTTTTGTGCATGATGTCACACAAGATATTTCAAAAACTGTCAAATAAAAATGGGCTGCATAATAGGAAATCAAATAGTATATAGCGGGTGACTTTTCAAATGATGCTACAAATTAGCAGTGCTGCTACTTTTTGTAGCAAAGCTATTGCCGCATAATTGTTCAACATATTCCCGCTTGAAGCCAAACAACCGCCAGACGATGCACCCCGTGCTGTTTTTCTTGGGAATTAATTATTCCTCCATTTGTTACCAGATTCGCACCTTCTTTCTCTCGTATTACCACTCGCAACGCACCCTTAGCATCACAGCTAACGTTACCCATGTAGCTACCTCTCTGCTCGGGGAGGGCATATGACGTTGCACGCTTGACGTATGTAAGAAGGTGCGCTTGTTTATGTCTCTGTGAGAAGGAGAGACAAGAAAGAGGGAGAAACGCCTGTAGTGTAATGCCCACAGCTAAAAGCAACTGTGTGAGAACATATACTCGGATATCACGATATAGTAATTTTCTATATCGCACAGAGACAAACCCGCGATATATCGAGTATATCGATATATCGAGTATATCGATATATCGAGTATATTGATATATTCCCATTTAGATTTAAAATGTCTCATATTCCATGCAAAAAAAACAGGGAGGAACAAGCGCTTTTCATGTCGTTTTCACCAGTTCCAGGTCCTAAATGGCTGTCAAAGCATCCCAACTTGTCGGATTATATCCTCAGCCAGCTACTGTTCAGATGGGAGGCACGATTTGTGATCTACAATAAACTTACAGGGAGCAGGGAAGCGAGGGAACAGCAGACCACTCACTGATGTAAACATAGGAACACAAGGAAGTGGTTATGTCGCTGCTATAAATGGTTTGTCTGCGTTAGCGCTTATAATAACAATATCACTAATACTTGGTTAATATTCAAGTCACAAAATGTAAATGGAGTATTGTTGGCACTTTTTGAATGGTTATTTATCGGATTTTATGGGCAAAATAGTGGAGCTCCCTTGGGTTCCGCTGTAAGCTGACTTTTATATACGTTTACTTAAGGTTTAGCATGCATTAAATAGGAGGGGGTAACAGTGTTTCTCAAATATTTTCTGTTACGACCCCCCTAGGAAGAAGAAAATACACCCACCCCACTCTTCACTGTGACTATAAATAATATAACTTGTCTATAAAATTAAAGTTAAGTATACCTCTGCATAACATTGTAAGCTTATTAACATTAAAGGAAACAACACACTGGTCTTTCCTCATCTCCAACCGTAGGTTACAGTAAAGCAAAGTGCTACTTACGCTTCATTATATTCTAGTACGGCAAAATAGCATGTTCCCAGGGGTCACACGCACTGGACTTGGAGGAATGGCATACAATGTAACTATCAAATATCTTGCAAATTACTTGCTGTGGCAATACCCAATGAGAAAGGTTGAAAGAAAACCACCTTTATAAAGTTGCAGGTTACTTTCTAATGTAAAAAAAAAAAGCACACTGAAAAAGATCAGGCATACTCATCATATCTGTTCAGTTTGAACATTTGGCAAGACAGAATAGAACACAGCAAAGCGTGACTAGGCACGAATGAATATTCTTTCCTGGTGTCAATTCCGGTCTGGCATGGTGCACCTTCTTTTCCCTCCCTGATCTTATTTTCTGTCAATTCTGTGAGCACTCAAGATCGCCGCTCTGGTTCACTGACATTGCAGCAGCTCTCATGAAAAGAGGCCCTCCACAAATGTTCATAGAGAAAAGCCTTGAGATTTGTCCAATACAAAGGTTGAATAAACAGGCGGAAAAATGAAGTCATGTCAATCAAGACATCATTTTCTCAAGACAATTAAGAACAGTTTAGGGACAGGCGATCACCATGTTTTATTTGGCATGTAAATGATAATATAATTGTTTCAATATGGGTTGCAAAGGCTTCTAATTAAACTGCTGCTGTATGCGGTAACATTTCGTAATTTCTAGTTGAATTATTTTATCAAAACTATTATTAATCTAATTGCTAATTTACTGTTCATAACTGGTTACTTTTTGCTGTAATGTGGATTGTGCTACACTTGTGTTAAAGTGTATTAAGCATTTTTTCTTGAGTGGTATTGGCTTCTTCATAAGTTTTGGGTGATACTTCAAATTTGGGTATGAAGCCATCCAATACAAAGTAGGTACATGGCCAGGACTGGCACTACGGATGTTCATACTTAAAAGGACATTTTTGATAACAACTTAAAGCAGACAAAAACAAAGGATGGTGATGTAACAGTATCAATTTATATTACAATTATTTAGCTATTCCCTTTTAATAAATAGGTCAATACTGCAACTGCAAAAAAAACTACTAGCTCTTATTTCCTGAGTTAGTAAACAAAACTATTTTGTTATTAACAAAAATATAGATTTAATCACAATAGTATCGACCATATACTGATACTGTACTTGGTATAGTTACTGTCGATATTTGTACCAATCCACCCACCCAGTTTACATTTAGGAGCTCGAGCTTAGCAGTTAGCTATGCTTTTTAGTATCCTCCTACAGTGTGTCACATAGCATGTTTAGCTATTCCTTGTACTTTAGTCTCCCAGTGATAACGATACATGTAAGAAAAGCTGTCGAACACTGATTGGTTGAACACAGTTTGGAGCATTTCTAAAACTTATTTTTCAAACTCACAAGCGCCATTATAGAACACTAGACGACTTGTTTATTTCCTATTTCTTGTGTATTTATATTTAACTAAATACTTAACAACGGAGAGAAAGAAAAACGAAAGGAACTTTCGATTTGCAGGAATTTTTGTTGGCATCTGTGTGCTAAAGAATGCTGATAAGTGGAACTATCTTGCAGTGTTTACACGCAGCCGCAGTCTTTAAACTCAATGCAGTTTATTGTTGTTTATAATTTTTTTACAAACTTCATTTCGATAAGCGAAGCTACGAGAAGTGGATGGATTCTTTTAAAACGTATTTACAGAAGAGTATGAAGCCGGACTTGAAGCAGCGACCTCAGCTGCATTCTACTCAGACTTTGTTGGATAAATGTGAAATAAAAGAGGCTGTACACGAGTGGAACGAAGGTAAATATCAAATATTAACTATTTACTTTATTACATGTTGTAAAAGTAGTCATTGACACTCCATTTATGTAATTATTAACCTTAACCCGAGTGAACAGAATGCTAATGCTAACAACCTAATGCTAAAGCTGATTTTTTTCGTGTTGTCAGCGTGAATTAAACGCTGACATTTATTATTCTAGCCCTAGTTGACTGGAAACATTTCAAATGTGCTTCATTATTAAATTAAATCTCCACTCGGTGTGGTTAATGTCTTTAATTTGTCATTAAATAAAAGCATCACACAGATATTACGGACAAATGCCTGACTTTTTATGAACAACTCGATATACTTTATTTTTTTAAGTCAGATTGTTTTGTATATTATTACTTTGTATTTCATTTACTTTTTAGTAAAATAACTCTGACCTAATATTGTCTGTTTATTTACATGGTATCAGTGTAGAAATATAGTAAACCACTCCTCTATACGTCATCAGCCTTTTTTGTATGAACAACCCTGAATTGTGAAATGTGGTGGAAACACAAACCACACACTTCTACTGGAACTAAAGGTTCCAGGAACCAAGAGTTCTTGAAATTTTGGTGGAAAAGGGCCTTATATCATATGACGAAATGTAAACCCTTTTAACAAAGACAATTCAGGTGGTGGGTGGAAAAGAAGAGGACTAGGACTAAACTGCTGAAAGATCCAAGAGCGCTAAAAAAGCATATCCGCTACGGCCAGAATCAGGAATCACTGGAGCTCACTTACTCGCTGGTCATTTAGCATTCTCTAGGCAGCATGATACCTGATCTCAGTTAGACTGATACTATCTCCAACTCCCTACAATACAGGGCCACAGTGAAGGGTATTCTAACATTTGGTAAACACTAACGAGAGTAGATGTTTGCTACACAAAAAACACCAAGTAATCTTCACAGGATGATTAATGGCCTCATCAAGCTTTATTTTTCGAGTACAATTTTTTCGACATCTTGTTTATTTGCTAATATTTTCACCTGGTTGTGTTCATTTAGTGAATTGCACATTTTTAGTGTGCTTATCTTTCCCAGTAAAGGAGGACATGGAATGCCCGTACGTGTTGCAGTACCAACTCAAATAAGCAGGTCCATACCATAAAGCCCAGCCCTCATGTCAACATTGTACTGTGTCAATACATCACTAATGAAAGAAAGGAAGACATGTACTCACAACTCCTCCAGATAGGGAAAGTTCTTGAAAACATTTGCTGGAAGCTCAGTGATGTTGTTCATGCTCAGATCTCTGTGGAGAAGAAACAAAAACAAATTACAAGTAAACCTGTTTTGGGGTTAAAAAAAAAAAAGTTGCTGCTGACATTGTCTTCGGTTTTAGTGTGTCTGTCTCCATCTCCACGGAGCGAGAGGTAGCGACATGGTAACGTTAGCTGTGATGCTAACAGCTAACAGTGTGGTTTGAGTGGTAATACGAGAGAAAGAACGTGCGAATCTGGTAACAAATGGAGGAATAATTAATTCCCAAGAAAACAGCACGGGGTCCATCGTCTGACGGTGGTTTGGCTTCAAGCGGGAATATGTCTTTACATCATGTCAACATCTCCGTTCGGTGCCACACCAACTAAATGCCGAGGCAACTATTTCCACATCAACACTATATTATTTGATATGCAGCTATTTTTTATGTGACACTTATTGAAATATCTTGTGTGTCATCATGCACAAAAGTGCACTTATAGCTTGTTTTAAAATGTCTCTGACAATCTTGCACTTTCTGTTTTGGAAATGACATGAATGTTTGTGCCACTGCTTAAAGGGGAACATTATCACCAGACCTATGTAAGCGTCAATATATACCTTGATGTTGCAGAAAAAAGACCATCTATTTTTTTAACCGATTTCCGAACTCTAAATGGGTGAATTTTGGCGAATTAAACGCCTTTCTATTATTCGCTCTCGGAGCGATGACGTCACAACGTGACGTCACATCGGGAAGCAATCCGCCATTTTCTCAAACACATTACAAACACCGAGTCAAATCAGCTCTGTTATTTTCCGTTTTTACGACTGTTTTCCGTACCTTGGAGACATCATGCCTCGTCGGTGTGTTGTCGGAGGGTGTAACAACACGAACAGGGACGGATTCAAGTTGCACCAGTGGCCCAAAGATGCGAAAGTGGCAAGAAATTGGACGTTTGTTCCGCACACTTTACCGACGAAAGCTATGCTACGACATAGATGGCAAGAATGTGTGGATATCCTGCGACACTCAAAGCAGATGCATTTCCAACTGGACTGGACAGATTAGCTTTCAGGAAAAGAGAGCGGATGAGGGTATGTCTACAGAATATATTAATTGATGAAAACTGGGCTGTCTGCACTCTCAAAGTGCATGTTGTTGCCAAATGTATTTCATATGCTGTAAACCTAGTTCATAGTTGTTAGTTTCCTTTAATGCCAAACAAACACATACCAATCGTTAGTTAGAAGGCGATCGCCAAATTCGTCCTCGCTTTCTCCCGTGTCACTGGCTGTCGTGTCGTTTGTCGGTTTTGCTTGCATACGGTTTAAACCGATATGGCTCAATAGCTTCAGTTTCTTCTTCAATTTCGTTTTCGTTACCTGCCTCCACACTACAACCATCCGTTTCAATACATGCGTAATCTGTTGAATCGCTTAAGCCGCTGAAATCCGAGTCTGAATCCGAGCTAATGTCGCTATAACGTGCTGTTCTATCCGCCATGTGTGTTTGTATTGGCATCACTGTGTGACGTCACAGGAAAATGGACGGGTGTATATAACGATGGTTAAAATCAGGCACTTTGAAGCTTTTTTTTAAGGGATATTGCGTGATGGGTAAAATTTTGAAAAAAACTTCGAAAAATAAAATAAGCCACTGGGAACTGATTTTTAATGGTTTTAACCCTTCTGAAATTGTGATAATGTTCCCCTTTAATAACTGTTTAATAAATACAGTTTTGCTAAATTTACTTAGTTGTGATTTCCCTCTCTGCATGAAAGTTTAAAATGAGCATATATTAATGCAGTATGAACAAGAATGTTTTAATGTAGACACATAGAATCATCATACTGCTGTGATTATATGTATCAAGTGTTCAAGGCTAAGGCAAAATATCGAGATATATATCGTGTATCGCGATATGGCCTAAAAATATTGAGATATTAAAAAAAGGTCATATCGCCTAGCCCTAGTTGACTGGAAACATTTCAAATGTGCTTCATTAAATTAAATCTCCACTCGGTGTGGTTAATGTCTTTAATTTGTCATTAAATAAAAGCATCACACACACACACTCACAGCTCATTAATGTGGAATAAATGACACGCCACTAATAGTTCAAGCCACATACATCTTTCCCTATCAAATGGTGCAAACTGAATGTGTATCCTCATTGAATGACAACGTGTACTCGACCTAGGACCAACTACACTGAGTGACGAAACAAACACGCTCACTATCGCGCTTATTGCAACCACAGACAGCAAAACACTTGTATTCTAACTTTTAAACACTTACTTTAGTTATCTGCTGTACTGAGAAAATGCCTGTGTTGTTGGCTGCCGTAGCAGAACTGCTGTGTCTAAACTGGCGTGTGACGTCACGATTTACCTTTTTACTCTAACTTTAAAACATGAATACAAAATAATCGGCTCTGTTGGCCACTTACTTAATAAAAATACGAGACAAATTGCGTCCCTTGACAGCTCAATACAGAATGAGTACTTTTGTTTCTAAAGACGGGACGATTCAGTTTGTCAAGTTTGACAGTTGCAGTCAAAATCCATCGCACTCGCACTCAATTGCTTATTCATGAGGGACATTATTTCACGTAAGAGGTACATCATTTAATGAATGCAAAAAACATCAATATTCAATAGGGTTTTTGATTGATTTAAACTTGTATTAGTAGATTGCACAGTTCAGTACATATTCCGTACAATTGACCACTAAATGGTAACACCCGAATACGTTTTTCAACTTGTTTAAGACGGGGTCCACGTAACCAATTCATGGTAGGGCTAGTCACCTGGGCTGTTTATACAGTACACCCCACACAACAGCACGGCCGCTAAGGGCTACATGCAGTCACACATTCTGATGGGGGTAGCTAGTCACATGGGGTAACTGGACACCCCGGCGTGACACAGAAGGTCTAGTGACCTCTGACTCCCACGACTGCGGCACACCACGGACATGACACCCTTACTAGTATAAAGAGTAGGCTGATAGGAAGAAAAATAAATAAATACCGGTAGCTATATTTCAAATTAAATAAGATGCTCACTAGCTATTATTCATGAGTTCCTTTAACAAGTGTAACTAATAAAAACAATTATTAAATCCAGATCCCATGAAGTACCCAAAACTTTAAATTACGGTTTGACCGATTTTCTGCCAGGGTGATTATCGGCGCCGATATTAGAAATTTTGACATGGTTTTGAATTCTGTATTTAAATAACACTTTACTATACCTGAAATAATACCCAAAGCGCTTTGCAATATACATCACATTCACACACTGATGGCGGAAGCTGCCATGTAAGGCGCCAACCACGACTCATCAGAAGCAAGGGTGAAGTGTCTTGCCCAAGGACACAACAGCCGTCCCAAGAGAAGTATACATCGTCAATGGCCTTTTTTTCCAGTCTTTATCGGCTTTATTTTATATTACATACAATTGAGCAAAAGACAACAGTACACAATACCTAAACAAAATCAAAATGTATGTACTCATTGAAATAATTTTTGCCCTCACAGTCCTTCTGTGTCCTGATATTTTTTCTTTGAATGTGTAAACATTACCAAAAACTATTTTAAAAAGTATTTTAAGAAACTATCCATCCATCCATCCATTTTCTACCGCTTGTCCCTTTCTGGATCGCGGGGGGTGCTGGAGCCTATCTCAGGTGCATTTGGGCGGAAGGCGGTGTACACCCTGGACAAGTCGCCACCTCAGTCCATTTTAAGAAACTAAAAATATGAATCTAATCATTCTAGTATTGATCATATACTGATATTACTCTTGGCATTGACAACACCAATTTATAGATCGAACCGCCCTCCTATGTGTTGTGGACTGACTGCAAAAATGCGGACACACCAACAGTTGTTTGTATATCATCCTCTCTCTAACTCTTATAACTACCGGTACACTATAAATATATTTCCTGTTAGTAACTGCTTACTTACCTGCAACATAGTTCCATCTACACTTCTAAGATTACTAAGCATTTATTTATTATTTTGTTTTTAGCTAACTTAGCGTCTAGCTTAGCTATTAGCATGCTTGCTCGTGCTTGCTCTCAAACTGTAAAATGTTTAGCCTTGTCCTAATACTTGATAATGTTACCTAAGATATTAAGAAACGTAGTTTCCATCCATCCATTTTCTACCGCTTGTCCCTTTCGGGGTCTTGCTGTAATAAGGGCGATCATTATTAACTTAGGAGAGCAGCGCTATACTATGTATGGAGATAGACAATTAGCTGCTAGCTTATCAGACAGAGGATTAAAATGAATACAATATTAGTGGGAGGGAATCGGCGTTGAAAGTTATTAATCGACAAAGGCGATCACCTACTTTTTCAATATAATAAGCCAATACTGATCAGTGGCTGATCGATGGACACATCGCTCGAAAAAACTAACTGATAGGGTACTTGATCACTAAAATAATCGATAGCTGCAGGCCTATAACTAATTAACTTATCGTATAACCTGTCTTTATCACATGAATGTACGTGTATAAGCAAGTGAGAGGCCATGTTTTTTACTTGATAGGTTATTCTTATTCTATTTATTACAATATAGTCACCAGTAAACTATGGTTGCAGGACCTCCATAAGCAGCAGAATGACCATGAGAGTGGTCTTTAAAGCAGAAGAAAACAATGAGCAGTTTAATATTTAAAAAATAGATATTTTAAACACAAGAACATGGTCCTCAACATGATGTGTATGTATGCACATGCACCAGCATTTCTAAACAAGAAATAGCTATTTTTTTATTCAAACAAAACATTGGCAACACAAAAATAATAAAGCAAACAATACTGTGCCATCTATTTTTTTTTCATTTGTTTTTCACAATGTGTTTTAGGATTCACTTCACTTCAGCCCCAGGGATCTTCACTGTTCAATCCAGCTTCAAGATAAGCATGTAGCAACATGAAAAATATGCACACAAGACTTGATTTGCTTCTACACAAAAGCTAATATCACAACACATGTTAATGGGAAATTGCTGATGAAAGGATTTTTTCCAGAAAAATCTAAGAAAGGAACGGACAAAACAATTTACAAGCATGTCACATTAAAAGAAACAAAGGGCAAAATGAGGCAGAACCTGCTTCAAAGTAAGCCTTCAGACATGACAAACAGTATAAAGACTGAAAAAACATCCTGGATTTATAAATGAAGCAGCACCCTGCACCCGTCTATCCTTTTCAAATTGGTAATCTTGAATTTCATTGCCAGATCTCTCTAGGACCTTGTGTGTGGGCCCCTGAACTCCACCAAGGATCATATTGCCCTCCTCTGCAGTCCCAACTACACTTGCACACACACGATGGCATTACACACTGTGTCCATAACACAATACTCATCATTCCTGTTAGCTTATGTTCCATCTACATGTATCCAGTTATCCATTTACTTATATACTGTGGAGCTGCAACAACAACCTGCAAACTTATGATTTTGTCATACTCTGGAACTCCATCGGTTTTGTGGCTCTGCCAACATTGGTAGTCCACTAGACAGGCTCCGAAATATTAACTGCAAATTTTCTCAATCATATGCAGGGTAGAATGCGAGAGTATGGGAGGCCTGCAAGACTATATCACACTTTGTCTCTCCCTTAGTTTCTGGCTGCTTTACTCATCAAGGTCCATGGTCTGTCCTGCCTTAGACAGATTGAAGAGGACACTTAAAATGCAGCTGTGATGAATGATGACAATTCTAAATGGTTGCATAAGCTCACATTGCTAAATATCAATCCCATGTGCTGTTTGGATTTATTAAAGTTGGGGATGAGTAACACAAGTAACAGACCTGCTTATAAAAAAGGACCAACAGAATACAGTTGGCCATGTCACATGTTTCTGGCATCAAACTACAATTACTTTGAATTCAAGTATCATAGTATTACCTCATTCTAAACAGGCAGTGACAAACTGCAAAACTCCTGACTCACAGTAAGGTGAAAATTCCAAGTTAAAATAATAATTAATGGGTGGTGGTTGTGTTGAATGTAGCTGGCGTATTTCCGTCAAACATTTGCCAACAAAAGCAAGCACTGCAGCTTTACTCAGACAATTATATTTGGGATATTTAACTCAGAAGGTACAAAGAACTAGAAGAGAAACAATTCGTTTTAACAATGATTTGATTCGATATTTGTGGTTCAGGACAGTTTTTTTTAGAACGATACGATATGAAACGATTCAGTGAGTTTAAATCGATTCAGTAACTTTTTAGCAAAACAAATCAAGCAGTGTGACTGTGAAAAATATAGTGGATACTTGACGCTGCAGGTGAAGTTTCCTATATTATTGTTGTTTATCCATCCATCCATCCATCTTCTTCCGCTTATCCGAGGTCGGGTCGCGGGGGCAGCAGCTTAAGCAGGGAAGCCCAGACTTCCCTCTCCCCAGCCACTTCGTCCAGCTCCTCCCGGGGGATCCCGAGGCGTTCCCAGGCCAGCCGGGAGAGATAGTCTTCCCAGCGTGTCCTGGGTCTTCCCCGTGGCCTCCTACCGGTCGGACGTGCCCGAAACACCTTCCTAGGGAGGCGTTCGGGTGGCATCCTGACCAGATGCCCGAACCACCTCATCTGGCTCCTCTCGATGTGGAGGAGCAGCGGCTTTACTTTGAGCTCCCCCCGAATGACAGAGCTTCTCACCCTATCTCTAAGGGAGAGCCCCGCCACTCGGCGGAGGAAACTCATTTCGGCCGCTTGTACCCGTGATCTTGTCCTTTCGGTCATGACCCAAAGCTCATGACCATAGGTGAGGATGGGAACGTAGATCGACCGGTAAATCGAGAGCTTTGCCTTCCGGCTCAGCTCCTTCTTCACCACAACGGATCGATACAGCGTCCGCATTACTGAAGACGCCGCACCGATCCGCCTGTCAATCTCACGATCCACTCTTCCCCCACTCGTGAACAAGACTCCGAGGTACTTGAACTCCTCCACTTGGGGCAAGATCTCCTCCCCAACCCGGAGATGGCACTCCACCCTTTTCTGGGTGAGAACCATGGACTCGGACTTGGAGGTGCTGATTCCCATCCCAGTCGCTTCACACTCGGCTGCGAACCGATCCAGTGAGAGCTGAAGATCTTGGCCGGAGGAAGCCATCAGGACCACATCATCTGCAAATAGCAGTGACCTAATCCTGCAGCCACCAAACCAGATCCCCTCAACGCCCTGACTGCGCCTAGAAATTCTGTCCATAAAGGTTATGAACAGAATCGGTGACAAAGGGCAGCCTTGGCGGAGTCCAACCCTCACTGGAAACGTGTCCGACTTACTGCCGGCAATGCGGACCAAGCTCTGACACTGATTATACAGGGAGCGAACTGCCACAATAAGACAGTCCGTTACCCCATACTCTCTGAGCACTCCCCACAGGACTTCCCGGGGTACACGGTCGAATGCCTTCTCCAAGTCCACAAAGCACATGTAGACTGGTTGGGCAAACTCCCATGCACCCTCAAGGACCCTGCCGAGAGTATAGAGCTGGTCCACAGTTCCACGACCAGGACGGAAACCACACTGTTCCTCCTGAATCCGAGGTTCGACTATCCGGCGTAGCCTCCTCTCCAGTACACCTGAATAGACCTTACCGGGAAGGCTGAGGAGTGTGATCCCACGATAGTTGGAACACACCCTCCGGTTCCCCTTCTTAAAGAGAGGAACCACCACCCCGGTCTGCCAATCCAGAGGTACCGCCCCCGATGTCCACGCGATGTTGCAGAGTATTGTTGTTTATTGTAAGGGAATTGTGTATAAATGAATTATGGATACAAACAAGCAAGTTAACAACAATCAATGGCCAATGCATTCACATTCTTATTTGAATAAAGTGCAACCAACATGAAATAAGAGGAAAAATGTTCCGCTTTCATTTTCAACACTTAAGCAATTTTCAATAAAAGTACAGTAACCAACCTTTTAAGAGTAGATTTACCCGACCCAGCTATATATGTTCTCCACCCTCGCGTTGCTGACGACGGACAGCGTCCCAGGTGTGTGGAAGCATGTATGCTCCCTCTTCCCTGTTGATAGCGTTGGTCCCTCGCTTCCTAATTTCCACAGCCTCCTTAATACATGTCTTCTATTAATTAACTTTTCATCAAATTACTTTTCCTTGTGTTCCAGGAGTCAGTGCATCGCGGTAATTTGCTCCGCTATCACTTCCATTGTGTCGGCTGCATCTTCTGTGGTTAAAAAAAAGCTGTGTTTTGTGGCTTTTGCGATCGTGCTGTAACTGAAAGACTGGAGAAGAGACACAGTCGGAGATACACTCTCAGACGCTTTCTTAACAAGCAGTAACAAATTCAGGGAGTCAAAACACGTTTAAACACTGAACAAACATTCACCAAAACTCTCGCGGGACTCTGTTCACTAGTCTGCTATTCTCACACACAAAACAGCACCACTTCTTAAAGGCACACAGACACACATCACAGATATTACACTATTGTCTTGCGTTTGTTATAACCTTTCTCGACCACTGTAGATTCTCGCCATTTTTTTGGGATGACGCCACAGACCAAAAAATAGACGTAACGTTTAAAATCTTTATTACGAGTGCTAAACTTCATATAAAGTAGGCCGTTCTCAAATCCAATGTTTCCCTTTTCTAGTATCAATAAAATCAAACGATTCCCTCTTAGAACGATCTTGGATCGAAACCTCTCTTGGAAGCCAAATTTGCCGAGCACAGATCGATTTACTTGAAATTTAGTAATATAAATTCTAATGGCCACCAGAGCACCAGTCTAATCGTGTAATATCACCATCTTGTTTACGTACGCAGTACCAATGGGGTATATAGCTATTGGATGATACCCTTGTGGGTACCATCTGATGGCTACCGCCCTTTTTGATAACCTTTCGAGTAGAGCTGAAACGATTCCTCGAGTAACTCGAGTAATTCGATTTCAAAATATATTCGAGGAATTTCCGCTGCGTCAAGGCGTCGTTAAGTTATTTATTTATTTATTTATTTTTTATACGGCATTTTGCCTCGTTTAGTAGTCAAAGCTCATGTTTCGGCCTCTTGTCCACAGCAGACGCATACTTTTGTCTTTAAAAACGCAGACTTTTACAAAGACTGTCCAAAGTGTAGAGATCCAAAACGCTCCGTTTAATGTGTGTGTACACGACACAAACGGAGACTTGTGATAACGTCACGGTTGTGCGCTGTCATTTCCAAACTCAACAACACTGGCTTTAAACACACTATATGATGACTTACTGTATGTTTGAATGTAAACATGCTGCTCTTTTCACTCAACGTTAATAAAAAAAAGACATCAAAATGGGCTTTGCGACACTCCCGCCGGCGCTAATGACAGTCAGCTGTTTTGGATACGATCGCTGTCAAACCTCTCCACCTGATGGGACAACTTTGACAAGCAAGACTTTTTGCTATGTGTTATAAGAAAGATGGAACATTATTTTATGATTTTAGTTAGGGGTGTAACGGTACGTGTATTTGTATTGAACCGTTTCAGTACGGGGGTTCCGGTTCGGTTCGGAGGTGTACCAAACCGGAACCCCAGCACAGTACTCTTCTTATTGTGCATTGTGAGGCTCTGTAGTTTTAACGGTGAAGGGTTTATTTATGGATCTAAACCTCACTGAAAGAGGTTGTGACTGTCAAGTGTAGTTTTGGACACACGGACATATTAAGTAGCGTAACGCACGTTGTGTAAACAATGCACACTGAGGCACAACACACGGCATGCTAGCAGCTAACGGGCTACGATACACTGACCATACGTCCTCTTTTCACCGGACATGTCCTCTTTTGCGGAGCTGTCAGGGCGGAGTTTCTTAAATACCTCAAATGTCCGGCATTTTGAGTTAGGGTTGCGTGTATTTTCAATGTACGTTCAGGGTTAAGAAGGGGTTAAAAACAAAACAAATTGTGCGCGCAGCAGCATTCGTGAGGGAGGGGCAGAGACAGAGAGAGCGAGAGAGTTATGACAAACGCGCATGCGTCGCCAGGCTCTGCTTTTTATCCATAAATGTATTAGATAACATTTTTTATTATCTATAGCAGGTGTGTCAAAAGTGTGCCCCGGAGGCCATTTGCGGCCCACAGCTAATGTTTTAAAGGCCCACGGCAATACTATTAAAATAAACAAAAACAAAACAAAAGTAAAATAAAAAAAGCTTAAAGGTTAAATGCAATTTAGAAAAAGTTGCAATGTTGACTAATAAAACAAAGCTGTTTTTTTTTTTCTTTCAAACTGTCATTGCTCAAAACATAATATTGAAACAAAATCAATGTTATTATGAATTATTGACCTATCCATGGTTCTGATTACTTCACTTCAAATATTCCACTAAGAAAAATAATTTTGGTGGAAGATTTTGCAAATTTGGTAATTAAATAACCCAAAAATGTATATTTTGTTGTTTTCTTACTGTACCGAAAATGAACCGAACCGTGACCTCTAAACCTCAGAACCGAAATTTTTGTGTACCGTTACACCCCTAATTTTAGTCCTTGTTTAACGCCAAATCTTGAAGTTTACTTAGGTGTCTTGCTTCCATGAGCCGGGCGCGACCCTGCTCGCGTGTAAAAAGCGACCAAGCAACTAAAAAAACAATGTAGTGTCCTCCTTGTAGTGTGTACTGATGTTAAAGACAATGTACACTACATTACACATGTACTATATCACTATATCCATGATTAAATGCTTTATAATTCCATGAGAGTTTTGCAGCGGCACACATACTTCCGTGTGCTTTATATAGGCACTTAAACATGCAAAATGGTTTCCTTGGCTCGTTAGTGCGTGCTGATTTTATAAATAATGTACACTTCACTGCACATGTAATACATCACCATGTTGTTGAACATGTTGTAATTCTATAAGTGTTGGGTTTCAGCAGCAAAGGCGTGCAATCGCTCTTTAATAATGTTCCCAGGATTCTGTGTACGTACAGGCAGGTTTTAAAGATAATGTACATGTCATTGTACATATATAGTATATCAAAATAAACACAATAAGAGGTGTAATGCTGCACCAAGTCAGCTATTGCTGCTTTTTTCAGGCTTCTGACTGCACAAAATGTGCATGATAGCAGGCGTATGTGTTTGTGTGTAGACATAGACAGTTTTGAAACTACACTTGTGTGGATGGAGATCGTTTTAACCTCAAATATGTGTTTTTGAAACTCTCCGTGTTCGTGTGGACATGGCCTTAAAGGCACTACCTAATCCACTTTTTATGATTGATATACCGGTAATGAAAACTGTTCTTATTGTTTTATTTTTGATACTAATAATATAGTTTTATTTGAACTTTCTCAGGGAATAATAATTTTGAACTAATTGTATGTATATATATATATATATATTTGTAAACAATGGCATAACATACATATACACACAGGGTCCATTGCCAGGGTTAATGTGGTCAACATATATAAAATAAAAACTAAATAAGATAAGGCTCAGAATTAGGGCAGGGCGATATGGCCTTTTTTAAATATCTCAATATTTTAAGCCCATATCGCGATACACAATATATATCTCGATATTTCGCCTTAGCCTTGAATGAACACTTGATACATATAATCACAGCAGTATGATGATTCTATGTGTCTACATTAAAACATTCTTGTTCATACTGCATTAATATATGCTCATTTTAAACTTTCATGCAGAGAGGGAAATCACAACTAAGTCAATTTAGCAAAACTGTATTTATTAAACAGTTATAAAGCAGTGGCACAAACATTCATGTAATTTCCAAAACAGAAAGTGCAAGATTGTCAGAGACATTTTAAAACAAGCTATAAGTGCACTTTTGTGCATGATGACACACAAGATATTTCAATAAGTGTCACATAAAAATGAGCTGCATATCAAATAGTATATGTCCTACAGTGTTGATGTGGAAATAGTTGCTTCGGCATTTAGTTGGTGTGGCACCGAACGGAGATGTTGACATGTAAAGACATAGTACCGCTTGAAGCCAAAGCACCGTCAGACGATGGACCCTGTGCTGTTTTTCTTGGGAATTAATTATTCCTCCATTTGTTACCAGATTTGCACCTTCTTTCTCTCGTATTACCACTCAAACCACACCATTAGCTGTTAGCATCACAGCTAACGTTACCATGTCGCTACCTGTCTGGTCCGCGGGAGCGTGTGACATTGCACGCGTGACACTTTGTGACGTATGTAAGAAGGTGCGCTTGTTTTAAGTCTCTGTGAGAATGAGAGACAGGAAAGAGTGAGAAATGCATGCAGTGTAATGCCCCGCAGCTAAAAGCAACTGCGTGAGAACGTATACTCGAATATCACGATATAGTAGGGCTGGGCGATATATCGATAAACTCGATATATCGCGGGTTTGTCTCTGTGCGATATAGAAAATGACTATATCGTGATATTCCAGTATATGTTCTCACACAGTTGCTTTTAGCTGCGGGGCATTACACTGCATGCGTTTCTCACTCTTTAAACTTCATTTATGCGGTCACACCACACAGCACATCGGGCTGTGAGCGCACCTGTTTTTATTAGCACACACAAATTGGAACAATCAACGACGGACGCATTTCAGCTGTACGTGTCAGCCTTCAATAATGAAAACAGGCGTTTAGGAAATAAAAGACAATTAGGCCAAACGCAATAATAGAGGGCACATCTTAACATGTATAATTAAACCTTAATTAAGCAAAAATATTGCTCCGGCCTGGCTGCAACAAATAATAATATCAATCCATTTAATAAAGTCAAAATACAAATAAGGCAACAAGAGCAGTATCCCACACTTCTCTTTTGTAAAGTAAATTTGTACAGCCGATATAAGCATCTACATCAACAACATGATTTGCCTAAGAAGCTGGACAGGACAAAAAATAAATAAATAAAAAATATGATTTTTTTCGATTAATCAATAGGAATATTCGATAGGTTGATTGGCAACACTAAAGTGGCCCTAGTGTGTGAATGTGAGTGTGAATGTTGTCTGTCTATCTGTGCTGGCCCTGTGATGAGGTGGCGACTTGTCCAGGGTGTACACCGCCTTCCGCCCGATTGTAGCTGAGATAGGCTCCAGCACCCCCCGCCACTCCACCCCGAAAGGGATAAGTGGTAGAAAATGGTTGAACTCAACAATGTTGATACTGCCACTTAAACAGACTAAACTACGAAGTTAAAACCAGCAAGAACAATCCATACACCCACAACACATCTCATCTGCTTGTGTTGTTGTTAACGACATCCTCGATGTTACATTAATCTACAAACAGTGGTCACAACTTGAGGCTCGCTCTTTGTTTTGGGTTTTTGGTTTTTTTTTTTTACAGCCTCAAGTTGCCTCTCAAGTTGAGAACCAACCGCACACTTTCCCCCTTCACAATAATAGCGCGGTGCGCCACATCCTGTCTGACTGCGCTAACAAAATAAAGGTTTCAAAAAAGTACCTTACACACACAAAATGTACTTAAACCACTTATTGATACATTTACACAATTATTATGCTTTGACCAAAAATAATGGTCAGAATTGTCCACGGATGTATTGCACCAATAAATGTGAAAATATTTGCATTTAATCAACAAACATTTTATTTATTAAATTGTATTTGTTTTTAAATGTATTGTAATTGCTCTTGCTATTATTATACTTGTTGTGGTTTATCGTTACTAATCTATATCAAGGTTTTTTTTTAACTATATTTAAAGTTGAGTTTTAATAGTACACTAGATGCTCATGTTTTCAGATTAATTAATAATTGTGTAAATAATCATGATTACAATAACAATCAAACATATTCTTGATAATTATTTTAACCATAATCGACAAGCTTTACGATAAAGTAGTGAATTTAAAAGTACATGGGGTCAGTTTTTTTTTTTTTTTTTACTTTTAATAGTGGAATTGTATAAGTATCAATTCATTCATATCTGTATAGACAACTGAAATTCTGGTATTGTGACCACCCTAGTTTTTACCTTGTTCACACTTGGAGAAGACTGTACTGAGATAGAAGCTTTTAAGCTTCCTTTTGACACTTGTGAAGGCACAGGAGTTGACAGAACTCTAGTAAATTACATACTTTCAAAAGGTGTGTTTGCCTAACATAGCGTTATTTCTCTCATCTGCCTCTCTGTGACAGTGCTGTCTCCATTACAAAACCCAATACACAAAATCCTGTGGGCTATCAAAAAGGTGTACAACCAACACTGAACATTTTTAAACATACATCTTTCCGCAAAAAGATCCTCCAGCACATGCAATTGTGTGCGCGCGCTGACTAACCACGGAGGCCCGTTGCTCAAACCTCAATCGAGGAATTCAATGACACCATCGATAGAAATCTCAACTCAATTCTCCTCACAGACATGGCACAAGAGGAAATAGGTAAAACCGTGAAGTATTGCAAATCCAAGACTTCAATTGATTGTAATGGAAACGATAAAAAAAGGTTATTGAAAAGAGCTTAGAACCATAAATGTATATCAGTAACCTATTATTTTAAAAAGGCAATTTTTCAAACAAAATGAAAATATTCAAAGTTGTACAGATTTATAAGACTGAAGAAAAACATCAATTTACAATTATAGACCAGTTTCTTTATATCCACAATTTTCTAAAATTATTTAAAAACTGTTTAATAACATATTGAAAAATTCATAAACAAATATAGAACACTCGCAGAGAACCAATATAAACACAGAGCTAATATTTCAACATTGATGGCTTTAATGGAAATAACGGAAGAGATTACCAATGCAACAGGTAGTAAACATGCATGGATCTAACTACAGCATTTGACACAATTAATCACAATATTGTAATCAAAAAATTGGAACGGTATGGCATCAGAGGGTTGGTCTGAAATGGGTAAGGAGCTACTTAACCAATAGAAAGCAGTACATGAAGCCACACGTTTATTAAGCTAACTAAATATATCCTATGGCGTAACACAGGTATCAATACTGAGACCAAATTTTTTCAATCAATCAATCAAAGTTTAGTTATATAGCCCTTAATCACAAATGTCTCAAAGGGCTGTACAAGCCACAGGGACACCCTCGGCTCAGATCCCATATCAGCGCAAGAAAAAACTAAACCCCATGGGAACAACGTGGAACTCCTCCTGCTCTCTTGTCATGTTTGCTGCAGGCGTAGTTATTCCTCGCCCTTCAGTGATAATGGCACTTGGAAGACATGTAGTTAATTTGCCAGGTCAGGATTAGTATCTTAGAAGCAGTTTTGCACTGTGTATGGACATATTTTAGCCCTGCTCGGTAGCCACCTTTATCAGGATGCTAGTATATAACATTGTTTTGACGAAGCGTGTGTTGCCACGCAGCTAAAATGTGTCAACATGCCTTATTTAAGATAAAGTGATTAAATTAAAATATCTATTGTAGGCAAAATGTATATTGTTTCTATCACATGGTTTCTATTCATGCCCACTTCAAGTTGCATTATGGGCTGATTATGTACAGTGCTGAATTCTAAAAAGGTAACAGACCATGAAATCAGGAAAATAGAATGTCGGTCTCATTGTTCAAGTTGGGAGAAAAATACAGACTTTTACAAACATCTAATAAACACGATCACTTCCAACACTTATGCACAATAGATGTGTTATGGCCTTTTGTTGTACAGTTAAAAAACGTATAAATACTGTCTCATCTCAACAGCCACATTAGTGCAGTTAAAAAGTATGAAGTGACTTGCTTGCTTCTGTAGAAAAGTGACAGCAAAACTTAAAAATAAAATATTTAGATATGGCAAAAAAAATTAGGCTCAACAGAATAAATGATGACTAAACACCCAAGCGCTTTGTCCCTAACATATGAGCTAATGATTGTTGGGGGCATTAGCCCAGAGAGAGAGAGAGCTATTGCAGCTGCAATATGTCTCACTAATCCTTCACAATCCCCAAACCCCAACACACCGAATACAAAAGGCAGAGGGAGTGGGAGAGGACAACTAAAGTTCAAGACACAGAGAACAAACAAGGCAAGACAGTGAATGGAAGACAACCTTTTACGGAGCAAAAAAAGTTCCAACTGCATATTTCAGTAGTTTAAGTGTTAAACCTAGCAAAGTGTGATGACATTGTTTTGAGTAGGCACACAAGTAGTTCACATAATTATGAAAATAACATTAAAAAAAAAAAAAATAATAACCGGCGTGCTTGCAAAGGTGGTGATATCATGTGAAAACCCTACATCTTGTTATGATTACAACCTGAGGAAATACACACTTGGTATTTTTATACGCTTTGCAAAAGTCCTTCACTACAGAAAATGTGCCCTGTATAATGCCGTGCCTTGATTGACTAGTATATAAATTCACTTCCTTTGTTTAGTTTTCTTACAAAAAAAATCCTAACAATAGGGACCTCAACTATAGCCCAGTATTAATTGTGGTGTAGAGCAGTGGTCCCCAACCACCAGGCCGCGGCCCGGAACCGGTCCGTCGATCGATTGGTACCGGGCCGCACAAGAAATAAAAAAAATAAATAAATAAAAAATAAATACAAATACAAATATTTTTTATTAATTAAATCAACATAAAAAAAAACAAGATACACTTACAATTAGTGCACCAACCCAAAAAACCTTCCACCCCCATTTACACTCATTCACACTCATTCGCACAAAAGGGTTGTTTCTTTCTGTTATTAATATTTCTGGTTCCTACATTATATATCAATATAGATCAATACAGTCTGCAGGGATACAGTCCATAAGCACACATGATTGTATTTCTTTATGACAAAAAAAAATAAAAAAAAATATTTTTTTTTAAATACCATACCCCCCATTGCCCCCCCTCGGTCCGTGGGACAATTTTTCAAGCGTTGACCGGTCCGCAGCTACAAAAAGGTTGGGGACCACTGGTGTAGAGGGACAAATGTTGCATTTCAGCCTACAACATAGGATGCTGCAAATACAATGACTGGTCACAATTTAAGAAGTTCCAATTACTTAAAATCCAGCTTTTACAACAATAATGCTCAGTTTTGATTGGCATTGGTCATAATGGTTAAACAAAATTTATGGTTGCGTTTGTCAAGATGCATTCAAAATCTTTTTTTTAAATTTTTATTTACACGCTCAAAAGAAGGCCAGCTTTAAAAAGCAGTTTTGTTGATGTAATGCAAGTTGATAGATTTTGCATAACTTTACATTAACAGGAACACAATCACACAGCTTCAGACAGCTTGATCGCAAAGCAATGTACTCAGCCTGTGTGTGTGTGTGTGTGTGTGTGTGTGTGTGTGTGTGTGTGTGTGTGTGTGTGTGTGTGTGTGTGTGTGTGTGCGTGTGTGTGTGTGTGTGTGTGTGGCTGACAAGAGATGTTGCTGCTGCAAGGGTTTTCCAGTGAAACTGCTGTGTTGCTACAAGTTATATTAAAGTCTGCATGTTACAAGACAAAAGGCCTTGTTCACACTGAAGGCCAAATCCAATTTTTTGCCCATATGCGACGTGTATCGGATTTTTTCATGTTAGCGTGACCAGTGCAATTCCGAATTTTTCATAGGCCTCTTTTGCATGTGGAAATAAATCTGATATTTAAGTGATGCGCCCTTAACGTGAACGCTCCCGCTCCCAGGTCGCATTCATCCGACCAGAACGTCTTCAAAAAGCAATAAGCGTCATAATTATTCTCCAAAATAGACGGTTACAGAATAAATAGTTGACAACGCAGCAGAAAACAGGTGAAAATAATATAATTTAGGAACTCGTATGAAAGTTCCGCCACTCCTGTTTCAGACTGCTCACCTTCAGACACGCTCTTCAAGTAAACATCAAAACAAAATATCCCGTAAAACTTGTATTACCAAAATATTTGTCCTCATCCTTCTTATTATTCCACGCGAAATTAGTCTACTAAAAAATGTTTGACTTTGATAGCACAATATCCTTGGAATTGCCACAAATGCGCTTGTACCGAGACCGACTAAATTTGAAACTGTGTTTACTTCTGTCCTGTGAACACTGTAGTGCGTGCAATATGAATCAGTCTATAGAACTGAACATTATTGTCTCAGGAAAAGCATTTTGTTGTATAAAGCTCTTCTATTGTGTCTCATTACACAACAGCCACCACAATGTTGAAGCTATTTGGTTTAAGTATTAGGCAAGCAGAAAAGCAACCAGACAGATTCCTGACACAGGCATGGCAATTAAGTCTTCTCAACGCAGGTACGAAGGAGGTTACATAAGTTGAAGATTAACCCTTGAAGTTGAGAAACAAACTGACAAAGCTCTTTTGTATTGCAATTATAAATCGTATCTATGGTGTTGTGTAAAAATCAGTGTGAACCGTGATGCCATTTTGCTGCAATTTTTGTTTCTTTTTTTTTTACAATTGAGGTTTATTATGCATCTATCAAGTTGTGGTCAATAAAGTTGGAAAAGAGCCTGATGGCAAGCATGTAAGAATGACAAACATGGCATCTCAATTGCATATACCAATGTACAGTAACACCTTCAAACATGGGTAATATTCATACAGCACTGGCTCACAAAACCTAGTTGACAAAGATCTTTTTTTAAATAAAGTATACAGTAAAATAAAAACTCACTCCCAAAGAAAACATGAAAATCAAATAAAGTACCTGCAAAATTAATAAAAAATGTATTTCCACAAAGTCAACACTTCTCTTTACAAAAATAATGTGATTATCACTTAAAGAGGAACAGCAGTTTGTTTTGGAAGTTTGCCTATCTTTCCCAATTCCTAAGTGAAACAAGAACACAAATGTTTTTCTCTTTTTATGCTTTCTAATTTGTACTCCACCGCTTACAATGTAGCTAATGACATTAATCTATTGCACCTATAATCCGCCGAGAAAACAAATTTCCAAAAAAGGCCAACAATACTCCATTTACAAGCTGTGACCTGAATGATAACCAAGTATTAGCGACATTGTTATTATATGAGCAAACGCCAATGAACTACTTTAAGTAACACGCCGCATTGATAATCAAGAGGTAATTAATTTATGCAGCTTTATACATACTAAAATACTGCTGCTGCATTGCCTCAGAAATTGATAAAAGTTTGCGCTGGATCATAAATCATGCCTCTCACCTGTATAATATAAGGTAGTGGCCATACACCTAGAAGTTGGTCAACTTTGACATTCAATTTAGCCCCGAATACATTGCGAGGTTTGACACGAAAAAATGCTCATTTGTGTCGCTTTTTTTTCTTAAACCTCAGGATTATGCTGAATTCATCATCTAAACCAGGGGTGGACAAACTATGGCCCGTGGGCCACATCTGGTCAGTTGATCTTTCTGATCCGGCCAGCCAAAAAATAAAACAGAATTGAGCAAATTGTGTAATTAAGACCACATTAATTGTCCTGTAATATCAAGTCATTTCACAAAGTGGCGCAATACGGCAGCAGTACGCTTGATTGATTGCACAGCCCAGATACACTTTTTAACTGCTACTGACAGCAGAACCAATTTTGCAACAATGAGTGGGTTAAAGAAAGGAAAAGTTGACAGCTAATGCCAGGTGTTTAATGAGGAATGGACAACTAAATACTTTTTCACTGAAGTCCAATCAAATGCTGTATGTCTTATTTGCCAAGAAACTGTCTTGGATATGAAGGAATACAACCTAAGTCGTCATTTCACCACTAGGCACGCTAATTATGCAAACAACCAGTCAATGCAAGAACGGGCCGCTACCATCCAAGAATCAAGCACAAAGGCAAGTTATCTACTGTTATTCAAATTAGCCAACACTAGTAAGAGTTTCTAAAAGAGTGCTAGGTGGAGACAGCAGGTCTTTTGTGTCTTGAGAGCAAGAGTAAATATGAAAAAAATGTGCTTATCACGCAGAACAGTGAGTCGCCGGATGGAACTAACTGACGAAGTCTTAGCTAGCAAACTAAACAGAAAAACCGAGTCATTTACATTATATTCCTTGGCACCGGTTGAAAGTAATGGCATTCGGGACACCGCTCAGCTTTTCATTTTCATCAGAGGGATTAATGACAACTTAGAGATAACAGAGGAGTTTTTGGCTATGGAATCCCTAAAAGGAAAAACGCAAGGGGACTTATTCAACCGCGTGGCGGGAGTCATCATGAGGCACAAACTGCCTTGGAGTAAGCTAGCTAATGTTACCACAGATGGGTCGCAAATCTGACAGGAAAAAACATTGTGTTACTTAAAAGAATCCAGGAGAGGGTGAAAGAGGAGAACCCCCAGCAGGAGTGCATAATCCACCAGGAGGTACTGTGCAAAACCATATTGCAGTTTGACCACACAGTGAAGTCAGTTATAAAGTTTGTTAACTTTATTCGGGCAAGGGCACTTCATCGTCATCTTATTAAAATTTTTGAAGAGACGGACGCCGACCACCAGGACTTGCTTTACCATTCCAATGTCCACTGGTTACGTTTGGGTAAAGTATATCAATGTGTAAGGGAGCTAAAAAAAAGGAGGTTATTTCATTTTTGGAGCAACTTGAAAAAGATGACACTTTCCCTGAGCTGAGTGACACCAATTGGCTTTATAATTTAGTTTTTGCTGTGGACATACAGGCACACTTGAATGAGCTGAATGTGAAGCTAAAAGGCAAAGACCAGTTTGTACATGAAACGTACACAAATGTCAGAGCCTTCAAACCCAAGCTAACTTTATTTTCAAAACAAATTTTAAACAAGTCTTTCACATATTTTCTCACACTGGCTCCACTGAAAGAGGCACCACATGTGAAAAAATACAAGTCACTGGATGACCTTCATGGAGAATTCTGCAGTCACTTCATTGATTTTGGAAAAATTGACAGGTCACTCAAACGGGTGTCCTGTCCCTTCACACAAGATCCTCAAACGGTGCCACAGGAGATGCAGTTGGAACTGATTGATCTCCAGTGTGGCCCTATCTTGAGAAAGAAGCAAACTGAATGACTTGTATGCTTCATTAAGCCCACCCAAACTTCCAAACATCCAAAAGCTTGCACAGAGGATGTTGGTGCTTTTTGGATCTACGTATGTCAGTGAACAGACTTTCAGTGTGATAAACACCAGCAATGCACCCCACATATCCCAGTTGAGTAATGGACACCTCAGATCTGTTTTGAGAATTGCCACAACAAAACAAACACCAGACTTTGATGCACTGGCAAAAAAGGGTGATCAACAACACTGCTCCCACTAAAAGAGAATGTACGGTAAGTATTAACCCTGTAACACAATTATTATGTTTATTTGATGTCTTGACATGATATTGTTGAAAATAGTTATATTATAATTAAATAGCCCATCTTTGAGAAGTCTATTCTTAGTTCCTACAGATATGATATGCTTTGAAATGCATCATGTGCTTGATTTTAAACGCCAATGTGGCCCCTGAGTCTAATCTAAACAAAAAACAGTAATCTCACTCATGGAAGATTGGCATGGGCAGCGTAAAACCCTGATCGGACCATCCCAATGCGATAGAATTGCCAAATAGAGCAGAAACTCAGCTTTTATATGCCCCTCTTTATGTATGTTACAATTTTTGACGAAAAGTTTCACCCAAATTTAGCCAGCCAATTTTCATAAACTGCCTCTGCTATCGTAAGGCTAAATACAGCACATCACAAACAAGACTGTTTGCACAGGAATCATTCCGCAGAGTCAAGTGCCCAGACAAAGAATCTGTTGGTTACGGTTTCTAGGGCTGGGCCGATAAACTATAAATCACTTAACAAAAATGAATAGAACTTATTAACTTTGCCAACATCGATAAATAGCTATGTCCGTGTGTGTTTTCATTGTCCATTTGTTTCCAAACAGGGTGCAAGAGGTTTCATTTTGTGTGTCGCTCTTAGCACCAGAACGCGTACATTCAATAGCAGAAATTAATGAACGCAGTAAACCCTCTTATCAGTCATTAGGGATGATGTTCGTTAAGAAATTATCGATGTCAATGCCATTATCGAATCCTCTTATCGAACCGATTCCTTATCGAACCTCTTATTGAATCCAGATAGGTTGTTGTGTGTGCACTGAGTTCCAAAAACCGTAGATGTTATATGACTGGGCCGGCACGCTGTTTATATGGAGGAAAAGCGGACGTGACTGAGGACAGCATGCGGGTGAAGGTTTCAGGTGAGAGAGGACGCTAAAGGCACGCCCCCAGTGAGCATGTAGTGCTGCTATGTGTATTGTAAATAAAAAAAATGCCGACAAACACACCACCAACATGAACGAGGTGCCGCTCACTTTCGACATCCCGGTGAAGCACACTGTGGAGAAGAAGGGGACCAGCACGGTAGTGAATCGATACGCACAACGGGGCAAGAGAAGTCAGCTTTTACTGTTGTGCTAGCTTGCTATGCTAATGGACAACGAGACTGACTTTGAAAATGAGGAGAGGGAATCTGCTGTGTTTGATAGAGAACTTGCCCAGCTGTTCATTTCGGACACAGAAGATGAGGACTTTGATGGATTTGTGGATGAGGCTTGATCAAAAAATAATGTGAGTACATTGATGAATACTTCAATAAAGTACAACCAAACTCAGCTTTGCTCCTGCTGCCTTTTTAAAACAGCGTCCATGCATGCTAGCATATGTTTTAAGCTAGCGTATGTTTAACCATGCCTGCGCCCAAAAATACGCTGTGCCTTATTTATGCGTTAAATACAGAAATAGCACCCGTAACTGACACGGCGCGAGGGATGATGTTCGAAACCGGTTCTCCCGGTTGTTCGATAAGAAAAGAACCGATTCCATGGACTCAAATCCCTTTTTGTCAACCGGTTCCCGTTATCGAGGCCACTATAGTAAAGAAAAAGAGTTGGTTCTTTATTCGAATCCCTGGGAACGAATCCCGTCCCACAGGAAATGCCCTGTGGGACATCACAGGAAATGACGTAGCTCAGTCATTCGGCGGCAGATACAAAAAGCAGCAACAACAATGGACCGGAAAAAACGCCTCAAGGCATGGCTTCATTTTACAAAAAAATACAACGAGGAAACAGCAATATGCCATTATTGCCAGACTTCGCTCTCATAACCTGAACGTTCGAGAACCGTGTCGTGTCTTCGACACATGGAGAAGCAGCGACAGAGATGACGAAGCACGCTTCTCTTCCTCTGCTTCAACCTGCAGTGCCGGTGAGTAACTAACGTTAACTGTTGCCGGTTAATTTCCATATTTGCTCACTTGTAGCCTTTCGGCTAAAATAAGGTTACCTCTTATGTCAACCAGGACTGCAGTAATGTTAGCTAGACTAACGTTACCTAAGCATAGTCAGTGGCTAACGGTAACGTTAACGTTAGCCTTTTTGTATGTGTCTGATAACGTTAACGTTATCTTGTAGCCTACACCACTCCAGAGTTTGCAGGTCTGTCTAATAAACTAGTGCTTTCTTTCTTTCTTTAGTTTATTTCGTACATGAACACACTTAGAGCATAACGCGTCACAGTTTCATATAATTTCACTTTACATCATGTCCGAAAAGGAGGAGGAAGAAATAAAGATTATTTAATCCTACCCCTTTCCCACTTCAGAGCGTTTACAAATATATACATCATTTACTGACCTTTTTATGATAAAATAACATCTGTGAATTAGTATATACAACAGTTTTGTAATATGTAATTTATTTATTTAGTCATTATTAATATACTGAGATGAAGAATATCTTATTTTCAATAAGGTTGAAAGTATTTCTCATAATTATTCTTTGTACTTTGTAAGCACTATTAATTTGAACAACCTCTTAAAGTGGATCCATATCAGTACAGAGTTTAACTTCATTACTTAGTCCATTCCATCATTTAATTCCACATAGTAATGCTAAACTTAATAACAGACACCCTAGTCTTCACATTCAACTAATTTCCCCCCTAATTCTATGCTGTGTCTGTCCCTCATTTTCCCTCCAGGACAGGGACGTGCAGTCATTCCTGGAGGAGGCCACACTGATGGACCCCAGAAGGTTTAGATACAGACTGGAGGAGAATGTTGTCAAACCTATCTGTGTGTCCAAGCTAATTCCACGCCAAGTGAACGTGTTTTTTCCACCGTTGGCGACACGATTAGCGAAGAGCGGGTCAGACTTGATCCTGAAAAAGCAGACATGCTAATTTTTTGGAAGAAGAATTGTTGATTGATGACTGTGGCGTTCTTAGTGTCATAGTGCGTGTACCGTATTTGTCGGATTACCACATTTTTCGAAGTATAAGTCGCTCCGGAGTATAAATCACACCGGCCAAAAATGCATAATAAAGAAGGAAAAAAAACATATATAAGTCGCAATGGAGTATAAGTCGCATTTTTGGGGAAATGTATTTGATAAAACCCAACACCAAGAATAGACATTTGAAAGGCAATTTAAAATAAATAAAGAATAGTGAACAACAGGCTGAATAAATGTACGTTATATGGTGCATAAATAACCAACTGAGAACGTGCCTGGTATGTTAACGTAACATACTATGGTAAAAGTCATTCAAATAACTATAACATATAGAACATGCTATACGTTTACCAAACAATCTGTCACTCCTAATCGCTGAATCCCATGAAATCTTATACGTCTAGTCTCTTACTTGAATGAGCTAAATAATATTATTTGATATTTTACGGTAATGTGTTAATAATTTCACACATAAATCGCTCCTGAGTATAAGTCGCACCCGCGGCCAAACTATGAAAAAAAATGTGACTTATAGTCAGAAAAATACGGTATAAGTCGCTCCAGAGTATACGTCGCACCGGCCGAAAATGCATAATAAATAAGGAAAAAAAACATATATATGTCGCACTCGAGTATAAGTCGCATTTTTGGGGGAAATTTATTTGATAAAATCCAACACCAAGAATATACATTTGAAAGGCAAATTAAAATAAATAAAGAATAGTGAACAACAGGCTGAATAAGTGTACTTTATATGACGCATAAATAACCAACTGAGAACGTGCCTGGTATGTTAACGTAACATATTATGGTAAGAGTAATTCAAATAACTATAACATATAGAACATGCTATACATTTACCAAACAATCTGTCACTCCTGATCGCTAAATTCGATGAAATCTTCTTCCTCGTTGTCGCTCCTGGTATGCGCCGCTTCCTTTTTTTCTGCTGCTCGATCGCCGTTTTCTGCTGCATATTTCACTACGTCCAGTTTGTAATCTGCAGTATATGATTTCCTTTTCGGTGCCATTTATGTTCATCCCTTCTCAGTTTTGATAAGTTACCGCCAATGTTGAAATGGTCCATTTTAATAGCTGCGGACATAGCAGCAGTTAGCATCTCATGACCCACAATGCACTTCTGCCATGACTCGCCCCCGCCGAATTCTTATCGGTTGACGTGTGTGTGACGATTGCTGACATTTGTTTCGTTTCTTACGCGAATGAGATAAATAATATTAGTTGATATTTTACGGTAATGTGTTAATAATTTCACACATAAATCGCTCCGGAGTATATGTCGCACCACCGGCCAAACTATGAAAAAAAACGACTTATAATCCGAAAAATACGGTAGTTTGTATGTTCTAATAGCAGCAGAAGTGCACTTTTTGGAGAGCTGTATTATTTTCAGTTTTGTGCCCAAGGGACTGATTTTATATAACACTATATTATTATTTATACACCTATAGTGATCACAGAAACAGGCTGTTTTTGTGTTACTGTATATATTTGTTTTTCTGAAAAATTCCACTTAATATACTTAGGTAACAATTTTTTATTTTTTTTTATTTTTTTTAGGGGGGTAACAACAGTCAATATTTATTTTTTTATTTTATTTTTTTCTTATAAAATAAAAGTGAGCTTTTGTTAAACCAAATATTGTGTGTTTTTTCCATATACAACAAACTATCTGGATTCAATAAGAGAATCGATAAGGAATCGGTTCGATAAGAGGATTCGATAATGGGCTTGAACTCGATAATTTCTTATCAAACATCATCCCTACACGGCACCTTTTAATACAGTGCGTCCTATGGTCGCGAAAATACGGTATAGTGGCTTCAATAACAAGAACCGGTTCCCAAAAAGGGATTCAAATCCATAGAACCGGTTTTCGAAAATCATCCCTATCAGTCAGCGACGTGCAGTCACTAGAGGCAGGTGAGGCCCCGCCTCACCTGCCATCATGGAAAGAAAAAAAATGTAAAAATAAAAAATAAAAATGTAATTGTTATATGTATGCAGTGATTATACTATAAAGTTATTTTCCATTTAACTTCACCAGTTTTAGATTATTTGTATTCAAAATCGCTGAATTTTCACATTTGCCGTTCAAATACTGAGGAGAGATGGTGCGGTGAACAGCAGCCAGTCGAGGCACGTCACTCAGAGCCTCAACATGGACGGACTCGGCTAACTGCTGGCCTGCTGTGCAGTGAGACTGTATTGCTATATGAATTATATTATACATTTCCATAGTTTAGTTAGCTGAGGTATATAATGTACCGGTACAGTGTATTTTGTCAACAACTGTATGTGTGTAACGTATTTCTTGTGCTGAGCGATCATAAAACGGCTGCAAAAGACGCACTGGCTGAGGCTCCAGTAGCCCCGCCTCCTGCACCCCCGCCGTAGAATTGTTATATCAACTAAAGCCTAGGGCTGGGCGATAAAACAATAACAATATATATCACGATAGACATGTGATCAATATCAATAGAAAATGGGGTCGATAGAACGTTCGATAATTTCACTGAGTTCTGTTAGAAAAAAATAGGAAGAAATGCCGAGCCGGAACCGCACGGCATTCTGGGGGGTGTAGGCAGAGGAAGGGCTTTGGCCTCTCAACCTATCACGGCCGAGCCTGAACCGCAAGGCATTCTGGGAAATGTTAACAGGAAAAAAAAAAAGAAAAAAAAAAGCAACAACGGCGAGCTGACGACGAGGAGTAAAACAAAACAGGAATATGAGTGCGGCAGCACGAGAGGAAATTGTAAATAAAAAAAGAAACGTCACGTCACCAGTTTGGCAGTATTTTGGATTTTTTAAGTCCGATACGAATCAGAGTAATACTGTCTGCAAACTTTGCAAGGTCGTCGCCCCGACCAAGTCTGGGAACACGACAAACTTATTTTACCACCTGAGTCGCTCTCACCTGCTGGAGTACAGCAGTACCAAACAGCCACAACCATCTACATCAGCCGGTGCAAGTGGAACAGCACAGTGGAAGCGGCAACAACAGACCACCATCGAGAGGTACTCGGCAGCAGTGCCATACGACAAAAATTCAAAACGTTATAAAGAAATAACGGATGCAGTGGTGGATCAATTAGCGAAGGACATGCTACCTACTTATATTTAAAATAAAAGTATTTAAATTCAGTCTTTTTTCTCCTGGTCTTTATTTAGAATAGTTTTTGTTTTTTTTATCAATAATTATCAACATCGACTGATATGAAACACTTATATCGTGATACATTTTTTAGTCATATCGCCCAGCCCTACTAAAGCCCACACTTAAACTTTCCACGTGCAAGATTGAATCTATTTAAAAAAGTTATTTAATAAGAAGCCAAAAAGTGCAAAAACAATAATGTTCGTGTTGGAGGAGTTGTGAATGACTGCAGGGCCACAACATTAGGTACACCTGCAGATTGCAGGTGTATCTAATTCACAACTCCTCCAACATGAACATTATTGTTTTTGCACTTTTTGGCTTCTTATTAAATAACTTTTGTAACCTATTTTTATGGGCTTTCCTATTTGTGATGTTAAGTTCCTGTTATGCGCTGTTATACAGTATATGCCTTGAGCTCTTATTTTGAAGGTGCCAAGAGCGGAAGTGATGACATGTTGTAGTGGAGCGGAGGTTTTTGAAAGAAGGTAAATAAAGTGGTCCTCGTGTAAACTAGAGCCTTCGTGTTTGTTATTTTGTAGTTTCATACAGTATAGGCGACATTTATAAACCCTCGGTTACACTTTTTTAAATAGATTCAATCTTGCACGTGGAAAGTTTAAGTGAGGGCTTTAGTTGATATAACACACCCATCAGGGGGTTCGTTAATCCAGCACAACAGCGGCGAATGGACTTTATTTATAAGTAAAGGTAAGACCATAATAACGTTTTTTTTATTGAATGTGCTTTTTTGTGTGCTACAGTTTGTATGTGTAAAGTTAAAGTTAAGTTAAAGTACCAATGATTGTCACACACACACTAGGTGTAATGAAATTTGTCCTCTGCATTTGACCCATCTCTTGATCACCCCCTGGGAGGTGAGGGGAGCAGTGGGCAGCAGCG
Organism: Nerophis lumbriciformis; assembly: GCF_033978685.3. NCBI lineage: Eukaryota > Metazoa > Chordata > Actinopteri > Syngnathiformes > Syngnathidae > Nerophis > Nerophis lumbriciformis. The sequence continues at coordinate 42,571,355 of NC_084562.2, forward strand.
GCGCCGTGCCCAGGAATAATTTTTGGTGATTTAACCCCCAATTCCAACCCTTGATGCTGAGTGCCAAGCAGGGAAGAATGCTGGTATGAGCTTTTAAACATAACCCGTTAACTGCTGCCAATCAAATGGTGAATAAGATACTCTTAAGGGTTCATATGTTTGTAAATCTGACTGTGATGAAGTCAGTGCCTCACCAGCCATCAACCTCACCGCACGTCACTGCTATCAGTCATCCACCATCTTTGTCTCTGTAAGTGGAGGGGGGACTGCTAGCTTCCGACAGAGCCTCACTATATGCTGGAGAGAAGCACCGCAAAGAAAATATTGCATCATTTGTTCCATTTTGTCCACAAGGGACGCATAGGTCATTTTGCTTGTGTTTGTTCGGTCCCCTCTTGATTACTGTAGTGTATTATTTTCGGGTTTCCCCATGTCTACCGGCAGTTTCTCCAACAATGCGATGCACACAGCCCCGCTTTACGCTCCAACCTGACCGACCTAGCCCTTCGAGCTAATCCCTACCCAAAGTTACGGGTCTGTGTTGCCGGCTTCACTTAACCGCTTTGTTCTAACATTCCAGAGGCTGTGAGACGTGCTGGGGATACGGGGATACGGCAGTGGCCATTGCTCTAAGACTGCAAGGGAAGTTCAGCTTACCCTGAAATATAAAAAAGTGGTCAATTATGTACTTTTGTTTACATTTCATTGACTATACATGCGCCAGAATGCATTCAACTTTTGTTTAAAATCAGCTACTTTCGCGACAGCTGACATACTTTCTTCTTGCTCATTCGGAGTAGGACTGGGCGATATGGACTAAACTGATACCGCTGTATTTTTATAGTTCGAATACCGGTATACGATATATACTGGGATCTTAAAAATATCGTGCAAAGTGCATAAGGTTGCGTAAGTGTTTTATGGCTAGATAAGTAGTGTTGAGAGTACTCAGATTATTGTTGTTGTAAGTAGTAACGTAATGTGTTGTTTATTCGTATTAAGTAATTAGTTAGCCGTTATGTCAAAGCAATTTTCGTTCATTTTGCTCATTAATGTTAGGTTCATACTACCTCACGCTTGTGCACGAGAATAGATGGAGCTGTGGTGAACGCAGCTGGCTGATAAATTTAAAGCTACTCTTCAGAGAGGCACTTTCAAGCCAAGGTGTAGTTAAACATTTGACACTGAGATGAGCAAACGGCGTAACAAAGGCACATCAAAAGATACCGGTATTGTTTCTATTATATATTGCTTTCTAAAATATACTTAACTATAATACCAGTATATTGCACAACCCTAATTCAGAGCATAGAGGGGGTTATTCCACTGCAGCCATACTAGGCAGTCATTGGATAAATGCCGCCTACGGATGTAGACCGTCTCAAGTAGTGAATGAGAAGTGGACTCGGCCTCGACTGGCCAGGACACCGGACTTCCACATTGATGATCTGTTTGAGACTGAATCCCTTTTGATTGACAGCAAAATAAGCGAATCAATTTTCATTCTGTTGTTCCAGTTGATAGAGAATTTTACAATCTTTTAAGTGACTTTTACTTTGTAAAATCTAGCATCTTTATGTATTTTACCTGTTATTAGAGACTGTACTTATGTTTAGACAATAGCTGAATATTAGCTTCCCCTACTTGAAAGACCAGCAGCCGCCACTGGTATACAACCTGTGCACAATTGTACAATAACAATAATAATTCTAAATAGAGAGCAAAACAATGTAAGAAAATCTATGTTAATACCAATTAGTAATAACACAGATTTGTTTATAAATGTATGTACATTTTTAGTCTGTTTTTAGAAAATATATAAATCATCAATGATTATGCAATTTCTATGATGATGTCATGTTAACCACACTGCAACAACCATATAGGTAAGCTGGGGGAGAGATTGCTTAAGGTGTGACTTTAGGGTTTTGTTACTTACGTATGAGATACTAAACAGTTTAGCAACATCTTATCTTGACGATTGTGTTGTGCCATATGTTCCGTCTGTAATTCTGCGTTCCATAAATGCTTAGAGTGACTTCCAGAGCCCTAAAAGTCTGCAGGCTATAGAGCTTACACTGAATTGCCCAACCAACAATAATTAAAAATGCTTCCTCAATAAAAGCATTTAAGTCTCACCATTAACAGGGTAGAACGGTGGAAGAGGGATTTGTGCGTCTGCCTCACAATACGAAGGTCCTGAGCAGTCCTGAGTTCAATCCTGGGCTCGGGATCTTTCTGTGTGGAGTTTGCATGTTCTTCCCGTGACTGTGGGGTTACCTCCGGGTACTCCGGCTTCCTCCCACTTCCAAAGACAAGCACGTGGGGATAGGTTGATTGGCAACACTAAATTGGCCCTAGTGTGTGAATGTGAGTGTGAATGTTGTCTGTCTATCTGTGTTGGCCCTGTGATGAGGTGGCGACTTGTCCAGGGTGTACCACGCCTTCCGCCGATTGTAGCTGAGATAGGCTCCAGCGCCCGAAGGGATTAAGCGGTAGGAAATGGATGGATGGATGGCATTAACAAGGTTTCCCCTTAATGTATTTGATTGTGGCGGTGAGCCACAGCAACATATCGGCCGCGACACCTTAAAAACGAGTGTATTTTACGTGAAAACTAAATAAATTTATTGTATTGTTATGTCCATAAGAAGACACAAAGTCAGACACTCTTTTTAGCATTCATAGCCAATTCCATGCTAACAACAGGCTCAAGTATTTCCTTCCTGCACACACGTCCGCCTCCGTGCTTCACTCCCATACACACACACACAACAACAACACTTCCTCATTCTCCGCCGACGGGTGTGTTCACAGACTGTGAGAAAATTAACATCATAACACAACAACATACACATTAACACCAGCAGTTAGTTACATTTTTGAGTTCATCTTTTGTGCACGATTGACCAGTGATGCACCGGAAATTTGGCCGAAAAAAAAGACGTACTTTGATCAACGGAACGTAAACAATACACACAGGGTTGCCTGGATCAAAAGGCAGCATGTCCGCAATGTGGACGTACTTTAATGTATCCGAGATATACTCGCGGGCAGCAATCTACAAAATTTAAGATGACACTGGCAGCTTTAAAGGAGAGAAAGGCTCCCAGCAGCGCGAAGCAAGTGCGACAATAGGCTCTTTGCAGCTTGCTTTTCGTTGTGTACATGGAACGACAGAAATCAAGAGTTTTCAAACACGAGTACAGTCTCCAATAACACCAGAAATAAATGATAGATTTGTTGCTAGTCGTTTTTTAACAAAAGTGACTAAAATATTTTTTTTAAATGTAGATACACTTGTTTTGCCTTTTTTAAGAAAATATATGCATCATAGCAAATAATATGAAGATGTCATATTGACCATGCCCCTAACCACGCCCCCACTGCAACAGGTATTTTGGCAAAATAGGGGAAACCCTGTATTAATGTAACAATTCAATAATTGTACCCACATGTCATCCATTGCAGCCGAACACCCTGGAAGATCAGTGGATATCATGAGTTTGTGAAACCCTTTGACACACGTGTGATTGTGTTTCAAAGGGGTTACTAGAATTGTTAGCATTATATAGTATGATTATATTAGTGCTCGAATTGGTCTTAATATAACGCTGACAAAGACATTGTTTATCTGCAATCATTTGTGAGACAATATATCGTCCAGCAAAATGTGTTGTTGGCCCAGGCCTAACGGCCTCTGCGCTTGTTTCTCTGTTTCTCACCTTCTCTGTCAAAGTGCTGGCACTCGCAACTTTTTTTCACCATGCGATGGGTTATTTCACAGCCGTACTCAAACAAACCACAGAGATTGAGTCACACTGCGGATGTAACAGCATAATGCTGAAGGAGATTTAAGTTTGCAAACATGAACAAAAACCCCCAAAAATATTTTGAGAACTAAAAATATCGATCTAATGACTGTAGTATTGATCATATACTAACACTACCCTTAATATCGACACCACCAATTTATGGATCGATCCGATTCTCCTCTTACATATCAAGTACTGACTGTGACAATGCTGACACACCAACAGTCGTTATATTATCCTCTCTCTAACTCTAGGTTATCCGTCCATCCATTTTCTACCGCTTATTCCCTTTGGGGTCGCGGGGTAACTCTAGGTTATTTACTTGTTAATTTCCTGTCAATAGTTGCTTACTTTCTGCTGCAACGTAGTAACATATACATGGTTCTTTTTAAGGTTTTCTTAGCACTTATTTCTTGGTGTTGTTTCAAGGTAGGTAAGCTTGACTATTAGCATACCTGCTCATGGCTTGCTCTCTGTGTGTTATATGTTTACCCTCGCCCTCTAGTGATAACAGTATTTGATAATGATACTTAAGATACAAAAACAATTCAGTTTATTTGCCGTAATGGAGGTAGATTTTATCGGTTTAGTGGAGTGGCTCAACATGGTGTATAACACATAATTTGCTAGCCGCTCGTCAGCCAGAGAATCTGCATTTGTGATCGGCATTAAAAAGGCATTAATCGGCAATGGCCGATCACATACTCTTCCCGATCAATCGTTGCATCCATAGTTACGTGGAATTACGACGATATATCAATTTTATTGACTGCACTCTGCAAAATTTGTTTAAAGAAAGGCAGCAGCCCAATGAGCTTATTCCTGCATCTGAAACCAAAGTCTCCAGCTGAGTTTGAGAAATGCAACGTCTTAGGAGGTGAACAAAACCGCAAAACCTCCAGCTCAAAAAGCATCTTACTATGGTGGAATCGTTTACACAAGTTACGATGTATGATGAGAAAGAAGCAAAGTGGAGAACGGTCACTAAGCAGGCGCTTTGCATGTCACTAAAGATGTGGTGCATTTACAAAGAAAAAGCCTGCATTTATCCACTTCCTAAAACTACAGTCCTCTCGATGCTTTAATTGAATTGTTATTTGCATACAATACACAATAATACATTTTTATTTACGGACGTATTTTAATGAGTAATGTTGGAGATTATTATTTATTTGCATGCAGCATGCAATGCTACATTTTTGTTTACAGAAGCAGTTTGTTCAAGACAAGGCAAGTATTGCCTCCCAAAGGAAGCTCCTAGTTTCGGTCTTTGCAAATGATTCCATAAAAAGTCAAATTTATATCTGCTCTGAAAAGAACATTATAATAGGGCTTGAAAGTATGACATGGAATCGTTGCATTGTGGGTCTTGTTAGACTCTGAATCGCTTATTTACATGGCCGAATTAAAGACACTGTGCTTAAGTTTTTTTTTTTTTTTCTTTAATAAGATGAAAACATGGCGCCATGGCGCGAATGTGCAGCATCATTAACTTCCACAATTGTGGTCATGATCGCTTTAGGAAAAAAAGGATTTAGTGAGATTTTTCTCGTCTGGTTATGAAGCTAATGTACCGAGACAGCGAATAGCCTGGATAGCAGCCGTGAGATGATCAAAAATGACTTTTAATAGCATTACCTGGTTCATGGCATTTTCACACTGCTAAGTTTGAATCAAAGTAGTTTTTATTATGTTCTACACGTAGCATTGAGTAGGCTATTAACGTTAGCCAAGCTAGCAGCGAGCGACAAAACCAGATACAGTATTTTGGAAAAAAATCATGTTGTCTGTTTATTTTTACCAATTGGGTAAGCACAAAAATCAATGAGTATTATTTTCGTAGAAGTAACACAGTAATCCAAGTATTTGAAGGAATAATGGGCTTGTTGTTTTTCAGGGAAAACTGCTTACAAAGTAGAGCTGTGAAACCTCACTTCATCTTGAATACATAAGAGATGATAGCCGTAGATTATGCACAATTTGAATGGAGGACAAAAAGCCTTAACAGACTTTGCTTTCTGAAATTCTTCAACTAAATGTTAATGGACCGCAAACATTTTGAAAATATTATTACAAAAAAAACATTAAAAAATTGAATAAAACAGCAAACAGGTGTAATGCAACGAGAAAATGTTTCAATCTAGACTCGAATAACACAAAGCTTCAATTTAGGTGTTTTTTTTTTATCTAAAACTGTCATTGCTCAAAAAAATAGTACAATCTTATAATTGACGGCTAGATCTGAAGTTGATCTATAGAGATTTAAGTGTTTAAGATATAAATAAACATTTTGATAAATTACTTTAACACATTTATGAGTGGGGGCCTTTTGGATCCCAGACACTTTAGTCAAACTTTTTTTTTTAACGGTCATTGTTCAAAAAATAATAATGAATCAAAAGCATTGTTGTTATGAATTATTGACCTATTTAAGGTTTCAATTACTTCACATCAAATAGTCCATTCTAAACATTTTTAGGGGGCAAATATTGCATATTTCGTGTGTTTCCCATTAAAAAAGGGGGTTTTGACAAAAAGGGCACAAAACAAACAAACTAAAACTATGTCTATTGATATTTATGTGTTGAAGTAAATACAGTATATGACCTATTTTTAACACTTTAATGACTGAGATATTTTGGGGTCTGTGGGTTGTAATACATATCGTATTGGTTTTGAAAATGAAAAAATGGCCACCGCATGCTTTCATTTATCAGTGTGTGGCCCTCAGTGGGCAGCACGGAACAGGTGCTAGTGAGTGTGCCTCACAATAAGAAGGTCCTGGGTTCAATCCCCGGGCTCTGGGTTTTTCAATGTGGAGTTTGCATGTTCTCCCTGTGACTGTGTGGGTTCCCTCTGGGTACTCCAGCTTAATCCCACTTTCAAAGACATGCACCTGGGGATAGGTTGATTGGCAACATAAAATTGGCCTAGTGTGCAAATGTGAGTGTGATTGGTTGTCTATCTGTGTTGGCGACTTGTCCAGGACGTACCGCGCCATCCGCCCGAATGCAGCTAGGACTGACTCCAGCCACCCCCGCGTCCCCTAGAGCAGTGGTTCTCAAATAGGGGTACGCGTACCCCTGGGGGTACTTGAAAGTATGCCAAGGGGTACGTGAGATTTTTTTTAAATATTCTAAAAATAGCAACAATTCAAAAATTATTTATAAATATAAATAAAAACCTATCTTTTTTTCCCAAATAGTTCAAGAAAGACCACTACAAATGAGCAATATTTTTGCACTGTTATACAATTTAATAAATCAGAAACGGATGACATAGTGCTGTATTTTACTTCTTTATCTCTTTTTTTTCAACCAAAAATGTTTTGCTCTGATTAGGGGGTACTTGAATTTAAAAAAAATTCACAGGGGGTACATCACTGAAAAAAGGTTGAGAACCACTGCCCTAGAGGGACAAACGGTAGGAAATGGATGGATGGATGGCCCTCAGTGGAAAAAGTTTGGACACCCCTGGGATAGGGTATAGTTTGCCTTTTTATTTCGTACGATCTATTTTAAATCCAGTGTGTTGCTCTATCAAATTATCGCGGGTACAGTACAGCCATGTAAACAAAACCTACGTCCAGCAAAAATGGCTAACCTTCACCCACAATGCATTGCGAAATCCCATGCCCTTTTGAGCCCTATACAAATTTGAATTGTGCTGAGAGTTGTTGAGTTGAGTCGAGTTTGAGTTTATTTGGAACATGCATGCATACAACATGATGCATCACAATTTCCAGTTTCTCTATTCAACATGTTCGAAAAGGAGTAGGAAGAAGCAGAGCTTATTTAATCCTACCCCTTTTCCTTTACATAGCAGTTGCTAAAACGTTTGTTCACTTCCTGTTCTCAATTTATTCACAATATACTCCATAAGTAAAAACAATTAAAAAAAATAAAAATAAATAATAATAATTGGTGAAGTAAGTTATATTTCATATGGTGAGATGAGTAAGATTATCTTGAAAATGAATGGATGGATGAAATAAATTCAGAATGTTTATCATGGTTCTTCTTCTTTGTACTTTGTAAACACTTTGAGTTTGAAGAGTTTCTTGAAGTGACGCCAAAAATGAGAATAATAAATTAGAGGAAGTGTATGCAGCGTTATTTCAAACTACCGTATTTTCCGCACTATAAGGCGCACCGGATTATTAGCCGCACCTTCTATGAATTACATATTTCATAATTTTGTCCACCAATAAGCCGCCCCGGACTATAAGCCGCGCCTACGCTGCGCTAAAGTGAATGTCAAAAAAACGCTGCGCTAAAGTGAATGTCAAAAAAACAGTCAGATAGTTCAGTCAAACTTTAATAATATATTGAAAACCAGCGTTCTAACAACTCTGTCCCAAAATGTACGCAAATGTGCAATCACAAACATAGTAAAATTCAAAATGGTGTAGAGCAATAGTAACATAATGTTGCTCCAACGTTAATGTCACAACACACAAAATAAACATAGCGCTCACCTTCTGAAGTTATTCTTCATTCGTAAATCCTTCGAATTCTTCGTCTTCGGTGTCCGAATTGAAAAGTTGCGCAAGCGTGGTATCCAAAATGGCCGGTTCCGTCTCGTAGAAGTCATCGGGAGTCAGTGTCGCTGTTGTTCTGTGAATCCTGCCTTCCGGAAAGCTCGGACCACAGTTGTGACCAAAATATCTGCCCAGGCATTTACGATCCACTGGCAAATGTTGGCGTATGTCGTCCGAGGCTGTCTGCCCGTCTTAGTGAAGGTGTGTTCGCCTTCGGAGCTGTGTGAAAAAAGCCACCCGGCCTCTTCGCGTAAACTTCCCTTAACCACTCGCTCATCTTTTCTTCATCCATCCATCCCTTCGAGTTAGCTTTTATGATGACGCCGGCTGGAAAGGTCTCTTTTGGCAAGGTCTTCCTTTTGAATATCACCATGGGTGGAAGTTAGCATGGCAAGCTAGAACCACAGTGAAGGATGACTTCTCATTCCCTGTGGTGCGAATATTCACCGTACGTGCTCCCGTTCCACAGTGCGGTTCAGTTGCTGTGAAATACGGTAGTAATCCGTGTGCGGATGGAGAGATTGCGTCTTTTTATGAACCGGATCCTTGTCGCTTTGTAGGAGCCATTTTGTGGTCTTTACAGATGTAAACAGGAAATGAAACGTACGGTGATATCCGCGCGTTTTTTCTTCTTCTTCCGGGGGCGGGTAGAAGAAGAAGCGCTTCCTGTTCTATGGGGGCGGATGCTTTCCTTGGCGGTTGCTTGCGTAGAAGAAGAAGCGCTTCCTGTTCTACCGGGAAAAAAGATGGCGGCTGTTTACCGAAGTTGCGAGATCGAAACTTTATGAAAATGAATCGTAATAAAGCGCACCGGGTTATAAGGCGCACTGTCAGCTTTTGAGAACATTTGTGGTTTTTAGGTGCGCCTTATAGTGCGGAAAATACGGTACTAGTTTTTGATCAAATAAAAGAAAATGTTTTGATGTATCTGTCATTTCTATTAATTGGTTTATTTAAAAAGTCGGGGGGAACAAATTTGTAATTAAGATTTTTTGTGGGAAAAAAATATAAGATTTAATTTTTAGACCTTTTCGCCCAGCCTTATGTGCAATGTTTTGGCCTTACAATAACCAAACAGCAGAAAAAAACATTGGACATTTCTATTAAGTAGAACAAGACAAGGACGACGTCTACTCCAGTGTTTTTCAACCTTTTTTGAGCCAAGGCACATTTTTTTGTGTTGAAAAAATCCGGAGGCCCATCACCAGCAGAAATCATTAAAAAATGAAACTCAGTTGACAGTAAAAAGTCCATCCATTTTCTACCGCTTATTCCCTTCGGGGTCGCGGGGGGTGCTGGAGCCTATCTGTCACAATTGTTGGATGTGACTTTAAACCATAACCAACCATGCATCACTATAGCTCTTGTCTCAAAGTAGGTGTACTGTCACAACCTGTCACATCACGCCGTGAGTTATTTTGAGGTTTTTTTTGCTGTTTTCCTGTGTGTAGTGTTTTAGTTCTTGTCTTCTGCTCCTATTTTAGTGGCTTTTTCTCTTGTTTTGGTATTTTCCTGTAGCAGTTTCATGTCTTCCTTTGAGCGATATTTCCCACATCTACTTCGTTTTAGCAATCAAGAATATTTCAGTTGTTTTTATCCTTCTTTGTGGGGACATTGTTGATTGTCATGTCATGTTCGGATGTACATTGTGGACACAGTCTTTGCTCCACAGTAAGTCTTTGCTGTCGTCCAGCATTCTGTTTTTGTTTACTTTGTAGCCAATTCAGTTTTAGTTTCGTTCTGCATAGCCTTCCCAAAACTTTGATGCCTTTTCTTAGCGCAATCACCTTTTGTTTATTTTTGGTTAAAGCATTAGACACCTATTTTACCTGGACACTGCCTCCCGCTGTTCCCGACATCTACAAAGCAATTAGCTACCTGCTGCCACCTACTGATATGGAAGAGTATTCACGGTTACTCTGCCGAGCTCTAGACAGCACCGACACTGAACAACACATAATTTTCCGGCTATAATTACTGGTTTCCAAAATATATTTTTAACCCAAATAGGTGAAATTAGATCATCTCCCACGGTACACCAGACTGTAACTCAAGGCACACTAGTGTGCCGCTAACCCGACTCTCGCCAGACCCTTGTAGTTCGCTGAGATCCACAAGGATCTGGGCTCTACTAAGGCATTGCAAACTCCTTCCAGATAGCAAAAAATAATGAACCAATCAGGATCGCCGGCCGGGATTTCATAGATGTGACGTAGCGCCGAAGCGACTGTTTGATTCAAACAACAATGGCGGCACGCAGCCCTCGCTGCTATTGCAACTGTTTTTTCGAAATCTATCGAATATTAATGCTTTAAAATATGACCAGAGAACGGCTTTGCAGGCATTTATTGGTGGCAAGGATGTTTTGGCTCTTCTTCAGACCGGGTTTGGATTTCCCAGCGTCGTTCTCATCAGAGTCACGGGTTGATATCGATGTGAGTCGTTGAAGTAGCACGTCATTTATGATAACGGACAAGTGGTTTATCCAATCACATACAATGATTTTTTTTACAAGGCCCCGCCTTCTGGTAATGAACCAATCAGGATCGCCGGGCGGGATTTCATAGATGTGACGTAGCGCCGAAGCGACTGTTTCATTCAAACAATGGCGGCACGCAGCCCTCGCTGCTATTGCAACTGTTTTTTCGAATCTATCGAATATTAATTATTTAAAAGATGAACAGAGAACGTTTCGCTCTGTCGTTATCAAATATGTCGGCTGTTCCGTTTTGGATTTCGCAGCGATGCTCTCATCAGCGTCACGGGTTGATGTCGATGTGAGTGGTTTAAGTAGCACGTCATTCAAGATAACGGACAAGTGGTTTATCCAATCACATACAATTATTTTTTTTTACAAGGCCATGCCTTCTGAAATACATCTCCCATTGAGGAATCCCAGATCCTTGTGTGGAGCTCAGCGAACTACAAGGATCTGGCAAAAGTCAGGTTAGTGTGCCACGGCACAGTGGTTGAAAAACACTGGTCTATTCTACAGACAATAAAAACTGTGCTCCATTTATTATTGTTGTTACAAAAGCACATGGCTGTGAACATTTTTTTTTTGTGCTTGCAATCTCAATTCCAAGCACATGTTTGCAGAATGTTGCAGCTCTGTTCCTCAGTGTTGAGGTCGCAAAGTTATTTGACCTAACAATACATAACAAGCCCAATGCAAGCAACATATGTTCAATGGTCTGTCAATTGCATTAGGACACGCTTAGCCAGTGTTTGAGTGAGCAACATGCAGGTTATGTGTACTTACAGGTAGTAGGTGAAGGCACTGAGGCCGCTAGGGACGGTGGTCAGTCCCCTGCTGGAGCAGTCCGCACCTCCATCTTCATCGCAGCCGCATGAGGGAGAACAAATAGCCGGGGTCGACTTCTCTTGGCCGGTGGTTCCGAGGCGAAGGAAACACCAAAGAGACATCCAAAACGAAACAAAACGCATTTTCCCCCTTACGTAGATCCAAGCGACGCCAAAAAAAATGAGGATAATAAAATGTTTTTTTTCCTGTGTGTTTGTTTGTTGGTTAATGTCGACGTCGACCTCTGAACGATGGTCGAAGTTAGGCGTCCGCGCGGTTCCGACTTTTAAAAATAAAAGCGCGTTAAATGTGTCGTTAATGTTAAAAAATCCGCCATTGTGTTGAAAGACGAGCGATGTAGCGGTTATAGAAGGTCTGTGTGTCGCATTAGTCCGTGAAAATAAAGTTGCAGTGCTGCTGGCGACAGCCGCGGTAGCCTACCTTGCTGCCCCATTAAGTAACCACAAACCGAGCGGCGCCTGTAAAGCGTTAAAAAAAAATGCTGGAACGATCGAGGGGTTTTTGAGTTAGCTGCAGCGGTTATGGTTGTCCTTCTTCTGTGCTCGGAATACGAAGAGTCTACGTGAAGCTCCGCAGGCAGCCTACCGGGCAACCTGGAGCAGTGGGTCCGGCCTGTGTCACACTGCACTGGGCTCCTCCAGCCACCTTCACTGCTGCCTGGGCGGAAGTTCAACTAGTAAATACTCGAGTACTCAAGTACTCATGTCAGGTACTCTCCGTGTACGAATGACTTGTGTTTCACTCAAACCAAGTACAAATTATTTTATAATAAGTATTCAATGTGTTTTATTGCAGTTATAATAAACCTGCTGTGCCAAAATTATAGAATTTGCATGTTTAGTAAGGGGGTGAACGTCAAAACCAGCAGGAGATCAATTGCTTGGATTTTTTTTGTACAAATACATGATATTTAACTCATTGTAATGTGTAACATTCACAACATCTCAGTCATAACAAATTACTAGTGCCCAGCAGGGCTGTCCAAAGTTAAATTGGGGCAGAATTGTATTTAGAGGGTCCATTTTTTCACCATTTTTTTTTTTAATTAAACATCAAATGTTTTTCTTTTTTTTATTGAGACAAAGATTATTTATGTATTTAATATTTGTATGCTTACTATGGTATATTATTTATTTATTATTTATTTGTTCACTACAATTGCTATAGTATGAAAAGGGGTAGGATTTAACAAGCTCTGCTTCTTCCTACTCCTTTTCGGACGTGCTGTCATGAAACAACTGGAATTGTGTGATGCATTACATTGTATCGTATGTCTGTTCAAAATAAACTGAAATATAATTCAAATTAAGGTTAAAATTTTACATTTTTTGTGATTGATGTTACGTACTAAAAATAGGTTTATAGAAACATAAATGTTTTGTGTGCAAACATTTTTTTAAAACCATTAAAAGGGTCATGTTTATCAATCAATCAATCAAACTGTATTTATATAGTGCTTTTCATACACAGCAAGTGGCAAACACAAAGTGCTTTACACAAAAAAAGAACAAAGAAAAAAAACCTGCATCCATACAAACACACTCACACGCACAAAATAAATGTGATCTTAAAAATACTATGACACATATGAGTTGAGTTTGAGTTTGAGTTTATTTCGAACATGCATGCATACAACATGATACATCACAATTTCCAGTTTCTCTATTCAACATATTCGAAAAGGAGTAGGAAGAAGCAGAGCTTATTTAATCTTACCCCTTTCCCTTTACATAGCAGTTGCTAAAACTTTTGTTCACTTCCTGTTCTCAATTGATTCACAATATACTCCATAAGTAATTACAATAAAAATAAATAAATAATAATTGGTGAAGTAAGTTATATTTAATATGGTGAGATGAGTAAGATTATCTTGAAAATGAATGGATGGATGAGATAAATTCAGAATGTTTATCATGGTTCTTCTTCTTTGTACTTTGTAAACACTTTTGAACAGTTTGAAGAGTTTCTTGAAGTGGATATATGATATAATATATGTGAAATAGAATATAAATAATGCATTAATAGGTCAATAGGAACATACAATTTAGAGAATAATAGTAGTAATAGATATGAATACAAAAAATTCAACAATAAAATTACAAAATGTAAAAAAAAACATTTTAAACATGGAAATAGTTTGATATGATCAGTAAAAAGCCAGTTGTTCTACTTTTAAAACACTTCTTTCTGGTCTACATGTAATGGTGGTTCTTTGGTCAAAAGTGTGCATAGATTATGTTTTACAAGCCATCTTCAAGCCATTTTCTGACTGTCTCTTCAGGATGCACCATTTTGTGTCTTATTTACGTGCCTCCACTTTGACAAGGTCCTCTCCCCATCAGCCATGTTGTAGTTGTTTGCACTTCATAGCGAGTCTACTGACAGATTTAATTTGAACTACAGGCTACTTTGCATTAAAAATGGCAACAGCGGAGGATGCATGTGCATGTACGACCCAGTGTGCCCCACAACAAGACGATAGACGAAAAAAAAGATGCTTATTGACTATGGCGGACATGCACAAAGCCCTTATATATGTTAAACAGAATATAAATAATACATTAGTAAGTTAATAGGAACATAAAATTGAGAGAATAATAGTATTAATATTAGATATAAATGAAAAAAAATACACAATAAAAATAAAAAATGTAAAAAGAACATTTAAAACATGGAAACAGTTTAACATGATCAGTAAAAGCCTGTTTTTCTACTTTTAAAACACTTCCTTGTGGTCTACATGTAATAGTGGTTCTTTGGTCAAAAGTGTGCAGTGATTATGTTTCACAAGCCATCTTCAAGCCATTTTCTGACTGTCTCTTCAGGATGCACCATTTTGTGTCGTATTTACGTGCCTCCACTTTGGCAGGGTCCTCTCCCCATCAGCCATGTTGTAGTTTTTAGCACTTCATAGCGAGTCTACTGACACATTTAGTTCGAACTATACGCTACTTTGCATTGAAAATGGCAACAGCGGAGGATGCATGTGCATGTACGAGCCAGTGTGCCCCACAACAAGATGATAGAGGAAAAAGAAGATGCTTATTGACTATGGCGGACATGCACAAAGCCCTTATATATGTAAAATATAATAAAAATAATACAAACCCCGTTTCCATAAGAGTTGGGAAATTGTGTTAGATGTAAATATAAACGGAATACAATGATTTGCAAATCATTTTCAATCCATATTCAGTTGAATATGCTACAAAGACAACATATTTGATGTTCAAACTCATAAACTTTATTTTTTTTGCAAATAATCATTAACTTTAGAATTTGATGGCAGCAACATGTGACAAAGAATTTGGGAAAGGTGGCAATAAATACTGATAAAGTTGAGGAATGCTCATCAAACACTCATTTGGAGCATCCCACAGGTGTGCAGGCTAATTGGGAACAGGTGGGTGCCATGATTGGGTATAAAAACAGCTTCCCAAAAAATGCTCAGTCTTTCACAAGAAAGGATGTAGCGAGGTACACCCCTTTGTCCACAACTGCGTGAGCAAATAGTCAAACAGTTTAAGAACAACGTTTCTCAAAGTGCAATTGCAAGAAATTTAGGGATTTCAACATCTACGGTCCATAATATCATCAAAAGGTTCAGAGAATCTGGAGAAATCACTCCACGTAAGCGGCATGACCAGAAACCAACATTGAATGACCGTGACCTTAGATCTCTCAGACGGCACTGTATCAAAAACCGACATCAATCTCTAAAGGATATCACCACATGGGCTCAGGAACACTTCAGAAAACCACTGTCACTAAATACAGTTGGTCGCTACATCTGTAAGTGCAAGTTAAAGCTCTACTATGCAAAGCGAAAGCCATTTATCAACAACATCCAAAAACGCCGCCGGCTTCTCTGGGCCCAAGATTATCTAAAATGGACTCATGCAAAGTAGAAAAGTGTTCTGTGGTCTGACGAGTCCACATTTCAAATTGTTTTTGGAAATATTCGACATCGTGTAATCCGGACCAAAGGGGAAGCGAACCATCCAGACTGTTATCGACGCAAAGTTCAAAAGCCAGCATCTGTGATGGTATGGGGGTGCATTAGTGCCCAAGGCATGGGCAACTTACACATCTGTGAAGGCACCATTAATGCTGAAAGGTACATACAGGTTTTGGAACAACATATGCTGCCATCTAAGCGCCGTCTTTTTCATGGACGCCCCTGCTTATTTCAGCAAGAAAATGCCAAGCCACATTCAGCACGTGTTACAACAGCGTGGCTTGGTAAAAAAAGAGTGCGGGTACTTTCCTGGCCCGCCTGCAGTCCAGACCTGTCTCCCATCGAAAATGTGTGGCGCATTATGAAGCGTAAAGTACGACAGCGGAGACCCCGGACTGTTGAACGACTGAAGCTCTACATAAAATAAGAATGGGAAATAATTCCACTTTCAAAGCTTCAACAATTAGTTTCCTCAGTTCCCAATCGTTTATTGAGTATTGTTAAAAGAAAAGGTGATGTAACACAGTGGTGAACATGCCCTTTCTCAACTACTTTGGCACGTGTTGCAGCCATGAAATTCTAAGAGTTTTAACATCAAATATCTTGTCTTTGTAGTGCATTCAATTGAATATGGGTTGAAAAGGATTTGCAAATCATTGTATTCCGTTTATATTTACATCTAACACAATTTCCCAACTCATATGGAAACAGGGTTTGTACATGTACGAGTGTGCCCCACAACAAGATGATAGAGGGAAAAGAAGATGCTTATTGACTATGGCGGACATGCACAAAGCCCTTTGGGTCAATGTATACCACATATTTATAATCCGTTGATGCCACACCTGGGAAAAACTTCACCAAATAGGCAAATTCCAAACACCTGGTTTCCTAGAAGTATATATGAAGGACAGATTATTTTATAAATATTTCCCAACGCCTCCACGATTTGTTTAGAAATTTTTGGGACTTATGCACATACAAAAACACAACAGCAGATACCAATAGGTCACAAAAGTTGGTTTTGCAAAATTTTTCCCCCTTAAAACATAAATTCATAAACTTTTCAAAGTCCACTCCGACTGGGATTTGAACCCGGCACCTTTGCCTTACGAGACAAGCACTGAAGCGGTGCAACATGGGAGCAAGTAATCCCTTGTAGCAGTAAGCAGCTATGAATACATTTTCGGTTAAAATTTCATAAATGTAGCGCCCGTCATTCATTATTTAAACAATTTACATGCGCTTCTTCACACTAACCCCGCAAATTGTGGTGCCCTACATCTTTAGGGGCAGTGTGGCCGTCCAACAATAAAAATTTTTTAGATTTGCTGCGGATTAATTTCAATTAATCACGATTAAATATCATAAATTTTTTTAATATGTTTTTTTATTATGTTTTTCATTTTTCATGAGCAAAGAAACTCAAGAATGAAGAGAATATATGAATGCACTTACAGTGTTTATTCAACAGCTTTAACATAACGTTTATGTTAATAAATAACTTGTAAGTTTTTTTTAAAGCATAAGTGTCAAATTCAAGGCCCGGGGGCCAGATTTGGCCTGACACATTATTTTATGTGGTCATTTATCTTTTTTTTTTGTGTACCTTTATCTTGTTTTAATGTGGCACTTTGTCTTTTTTCCTAAATGTATCTGTTCGTCCAATTTTGACAATATCTTTCATAACATATTGTTCATAACAAATCCAACAATAAAACATTTAATCTTATACATTTCAGGCTATCAGTTGATTAATTTCAATTAATCAGAATTGAATATCTTCATTTTTAATCTGTATTAATCGTGTTTCCTTTTACATGAGCAAAGAGACTCAAGAATTAAGTGAATACATACAGCATATGCTCTTAACATGTTTATTAAGCACCTTTAGAAACAAGTTCAATCAATGTTAACAAAATTAATGATTTTCTAAACCAGAGGTGTCTAAAGTGCGGCCCGGGTGCCATATGCGAACCGCAGGTAATTTTTTTAACGGCCCACGGCACATTCAATATTGGTTCTAATAACACAAAGCTGCCATGCAGGCAGTTTTTCTTTTTTTTTATTCAAAACTATCATTGCTCAAAAAATAATAATGAATCAAAATCAATGTTGTTTTGAATTAAATTACTTCACATCAAATATTTCATTTCGAATATATTTTTTTTAGGGAGAAATAATACAGATTTTGTTTTTCTGCCCAATAAAAAAACAAAGATTTCTTTGACAAAAAGGGCAAAAAAAACATACAAAATTAACAAAAGCTTATATGGATCAATGGATAGATCTGAAGTTCTGTACTGAGGTGGCGACTTGTCCAGGGTTAACCCCGCCTTCCGCCCGAATGCAGCTGAGATAGGCTCCAGCACCCCCCGCGACCCCGAAAGGGACAAGCGGTAGAAAATGAACGGATGGATAGATCTAAAGTTGATCTAGAGACTTGTTGTAAGTAACATTTAAAAAGTGTAAGACTTTTTTTATACACTTTTGAGTGGTGCCATTTTTAAAACCATAGTAATGAATTAAAATCAATGAAATAAAATCAATGTTGTTATGAATTATTGACCTATTAACATTAAAATTTCCACTTTGAAAATTAGTTTTGGGAAAATATTGCATGTTTTGTGTTTTTGCTATGAAAAAACAGGGTTTTCTTGACAAAAAGGGCATTAAACTTAAAAAAAAATAAATGTTACTTCATACGGACAGGTACACCCAAAGTTGATCCAGAGATTTAACATTGAACAACAAAAATTAAAATAATAACATATGACTTAGAGATAGGGTGAGAAGCTTTGTCATCCGAGAGAAGCTCAGAGTAAAGCCGCTGCTCCTCCACATTGAGAGGAGCCAGATGAGGTGGTACGGGCATCTGCTCAGGATGCCACCCGAACGCCTCCTGATGTGTTTAGGGCACGTCTGACTGGCAGGAGGCCAAGGGGAAGACCCAGGACACGTTGGGAAGACTATGTCTCCCGGCTGGCCTGGGAACGCCTCGGGATCCCCCGGGAGGAGCTGGACAGAGTGGCTAGGGAAAAGGAAGTCTGGGATTCTCTGCTTAGGCTGCTGCCCCCGCGACCGACCTTGGATAAGCGGAAGAAAATGGATGGATGGATGGATGACTTATTTTTTATACTTTTATGACTGGGACCCTTCTTTGTCACAGAACTCTAAAGGTTAAATAAAACATTGCAAAATGGCCTCTGCAGCCTTAAATTCTTCAGTTCGGCCCTCAGTGGGAAAAGTTAGGACATCCCTGTTCTAAAAGAAAACATATTCACATTAATGTGGACTTGTTACTTATTTTGTGTTATTCTTTTGTTTTGTTTTTAGATGGAAGTGCGTCAACGAAAAAAAAATTCTTCCTTCAGAGTTTGGTTTGAGCGTTTATGGTACCTCGTCTCGATTCCGATTCCCAATGATTCTGGTTTCTTTCCACAGGAATACACTTTCACAAGAAAATGTCACTGTATTTTAGAAAACCTCATAAAAAAACATTTACACATATCTTGTTGTTTATGGGGGTGTTTCGATCAGAATTGTATGACGCCGATCATTGATCGCACTCTGATCATCCATGAGTGAAATCATCCGATAAAGATTTACAATTAATACATTAACAATGTATTAATTGTATCTTAATGTTTTTTGATGAGTGCTATTCTGGGCTGCCAAGTTTCAGAAAATGACAAGAGTGAGACTTTGGTGGCATGATGCATTTGAAAAACAGTTGACCTTTTTTAACACCAATTTGGCCTGTTTTAACGTCGATTTATACTTAAGACTGATGTT
The DNA here is from genome assembly GCF_033978685.3 of Nerophis lumbriciformis. Lineage (NCBI taxonomy): Eukaryota > Metazoa > Chordata > Actinopteri > Syngnathiformes > Syngnathidae > Nerophis > Nerophis lumbriciformis. The sequence goes on from NC_084562.2 coordinate 42,590,788, forward strand.
CTCACGTCCAACAGCTCTCCCTGCCATGTGGCCTCTTAATGCTAGTCTTAATTAACCAGAACTTAGAAATGAAAATCATCTCCACTGTTTTCTCTCCTGGCTACTTTGTCTCATCCTCTGCATCTGTGTGAATCTCTTCTTCAACTCTGTCCTCACTGTCTTCAATCTCTTCTGATCGCTCTTGATCTGTCAGTGTTGCCATTGCTATTGGCCGTCATAAAAGTTGCTAGAAGTTGCTAGATGACATCATTGGCTCACTTGCATAATTGATTACAATGGATGCTGTAGGAGAGGAATAACATGGAGGGAGGCATAAAAAGTGAGTTAAAAAATGAAATGTATGATTACAATTGTAAATAAATAAAAAATTCTGTTGATTATTAGTTTAGTTGTATGTTTTTTGTTGAAAAATGTATGAAATTTGATCAAAAGACTGAAGGGTTGTGATATTCACAAATGAACCAAATCTACTGACTGGCTCATTAACATGAACAATTCTTATTATAATTTTTTTTTTTCCAAATGTAACTTTATTTATTGTATTCACATTAATCTCGGCAGCACGGTGGTACAGGGGTTAGTGCGTCTGCCTCACAATACGAAGGTCCTGGGTTCGATCCTGCGCTCGGGATCTTTTTGTGTGGAGTTTGCATGTTCTCCCCGTGACTGCGTGGGTTCCCTCCGGGTACTCCGGCTTCCTCCCACCTCCAAAGACATGCACCTGGGGATAGGTCGATTGGCAACACTAAATAGGCCCTAGTGTGTGAATGTGAGTGATAATGTTGTCTGTCTATCTGTGTTGGCCCTGCGATGAGGTGGCGACTTGTCCAGGGTGTACCCCGCCTTCCGCCCGAATGCAGCTAAGATAGGCTCCAGCACCCCCGCGACCCCGAACGGGACAAGCAGTAGAAAATGGAAGGATGGATGGATGGACATTAATCTCTCTCTGTAAACCAATTAAGGCAGAAACAGGGGCAGTGCCATCTCCTCTCTGCTCGGACTGCAATGGTATGGACTTTATTGTGATTGCACTTAAAACTACAAGGAAATGTGTTTTTAGTACAAGCTGTCTAAGAGCATAGATGCAGTAGAGTAGTAGACAGGGCACCCCCTGTGAGGAAAGGCTCAGCTACCGCTTGTACGTTGAGGACAATGCGCTTTCATGTCTCCAAAACATCCAAAAAAGTCGCTAGATTTGACGCTAGTCGCTCCAGAGAAAGAGAGTTACTAAGAGGAGTTGAAAAGATACTAGATTTAGCGAGAACGTCGTGAAGTTGACAACACAGCGATTTCGGTGTGAGTGAAAGACAGAGATGCCAAGACCCGCCTCAGGTTGCTTTTGATTGGTTTACATTGAGTGGTGCCTTCCATGGTTGGCTAGTTTTAAGCACAACAATGTATGGATTGGTCTGTGACTGGTTATTTCAGTCAATCAATCAGTTACTCGAACTATCAATCAATCAATCAATGTTTATTTATATAGCCCTAAATCACAAGTGTCACAAAGGGCTGCACAAGCCACAACGACATCCTCGGTTCAGATACCACATCAGGGCAAGGAAAAACTCAACCCAGTGGGCTGACAATGAGAAACCTTGGAGAGGAACGCAGATGTGGGTGCTCCACCCCCCCTCTAGGGTGACCGGTGCAATGGACGTCGAGTGGGTCTAGCATAATATTGTCAAAGTCCAGTCCATAGTGAATCTAACATAATAGTGGGAGTCCAGTCCATAGTGGGGCCAGCAGGAGACCATCCCGAGCAGAGACAGGTCAGCAGCGCAGAGATGTCCCCAACCGATGCACAGGCGAGCGGTCCATCCCGGGTCCCGACTCTGGGCAGCCAGCACTTCATCCATGGCCACCGAACCTGTGCCCCCTCTTCCACGAGGGAGAGGGGGTCAGAGCAGAAAAGAAAAGAAACAGCAGATCAACTGGTCTAAAAGGGGGGTCTATTTAAAGGCTGGAGTATACAAATGAGTTTTAAGACGGGACTTAAATGCCTCGACTGAGGTAGCATCTTTAACTGTTACCGGGAGGGCATTCCAGAGTACTGGAGCCCGAATAGAAAACGCTCTATAGCCCGCAGACTTTTTTTGGGCTCTGGGAATCACTAATAAGCCGGAGTTCTACAACATGTTGCGAGGAAAAAAGTTTATTATTATGAAAAAATATGGTAGAAAATGGATGGATGGATGGATGGAGTAGTGAATGGGGAAACATAAGCATGAGAAATGTTAAGTGTGGCGTGTGGCTTGAGAAAGTGTTAAATGGCGTGACTCTCACACTAAGAGCGTGAGGCTTGGCAGCCCAGACTATTTATTGTTTAACAATGTGAAAATGAATGAGAGTGTTCATGTAAAGATGGAGTTTGTTAAAGGGGGAGACAACTTTTTTGCCTATCATTCACAATCATTATGAAAGACATGACGACGGATCAGTGACGTTCGGTGAGGTTCATGGCTGGTGAGGCACTGACTTCATCACAGTCAGATTTACAAACATATGAACCCTAAAGAGTATCTTATTCACCATTTGATTGGCAGCAGTTAACGGGTTATTTTTTAAAAGCTCATACTAGCATTCTTCCCTGCTTGGCACTCAGCATCAAGGGTTGGAATTGGGGGTTAAATCACCAAAAAGTATTCCCGGGCGCGGCGCCGCTGCTGCCCACTGCTGCCCACTGCTCCCCTCACCTCCTCGGGGGTGATCAAGGAATGGGTCAAATGCAGAGGACACATTTCATTACACCTAGTGTGTGTGTGACAATCATTGGTACTTTAACTTAACTTTAACTTTACACATACAAACTGTAGCACACAAAAAAGCACATTTAATAAAAAAAACGTTATTATGGTCTTACCTTTACTTATAAATGAAGTCCATTCGCCGCTGTTGTACTGGATTAATACACCCCCTGACGGGAGTGTTATATCAACTAAAGCCCTCACTTAAACGTTCCACGTGCAAGATTGAATCTATTTAAAAAAGTGTAACCGAGGGTCTATAAATGTCGCCTATACTGTATGAAACTACAAAATAACAAACACGGAGGCTCCAGTTTACACGAGGACCACTTTATTTACATTCTTTCAAAAACCTCCGCTCCACTCCAACGTGTCATCACTTCCGCTCTTAGCGCCTTCAAAATAAGAGCTCAAGGCATATACTGTATAACAGCGCATAACAGGAACTTAACATCACAAAGAGGAAAGCCCATTAAAATAGGTTACAAAAGTTATTTAATAAGAAGCCAAAAAGTGCAAAAACAATAATGTTCGTGTAGGAGGAGTTGTGAATTAGGTACACCTGCAGTCTGCAGGTGTACCTAATGTTGTGGACCTGCAGTCATTCACAACTCCTCCAACACGAACATTATTGTTTTTGCACTTTTTGGCTTCTTATGAAATAACTTTTTTAAATAGATTCAATCTTGCATGTGGAAAGTTTAATTGTGGGCTTTAGTTGATATAACACTCCCGTCAGGGGTTGCATTCTACGGCGGGGGTGCAGGAGGCGGGATTACTGGAGCCTCAGCCAGTGCGTCTTTTGCAGCCGTTTTATGATCACTCAGCACAAGAAATACGTTACACACATACAGTTGTTGACAAAATACACTGTACATTATATACCTCAGCTAACTAAACTATGGAAATGTATAATATAGTTCATATAGCGATACTGTCTCACTGCACAGCAGGCCAGCAGTTAGCCAATCCATGTTGAGGCACAACTGAGTGACGTGCCTCAACTGGCTGCTGTTCACCGCTCCGTCTCTTCTCAGTATTTGAACGGCAAATGTGAAAATTCAGCAATTTTGAATAAAAATAATCTAAAACTGGTGAAGTTAAATGGAAAATAACTTTATAGTATAATCACTGGATACATATAACAATTTAATAATTTTTTTTTCTTTTTACATTTTTTTTCTTTCCATGATGGCAGGTAAGGCCCCGCCTCACCTGCCTCTAGTGACTGCACGTCACTGCGACGGATGTATTTTTTAATGTATTCTAAATATTAAATAAATGCGATCAAAATTCTGCTTACAATGGAGCCTATAGAAGCTGCTCTATTCTGCCTATAAAGCTCTTAAAAAACATGTAAACACCTTCATTAAGGTTTTATATACATAATGTAAGTATATATGTAATGTAGTAACAGTCACATGTATAATAAGATGTAATATTTACATATTGTCATAATTTTAAGCATACGCAGTGCATTAATTTAAAAAATGCATCATAACGTTTGCTTTTTTTCCCCAACAACATAACTGATTAATGCTCACGGCAGACTTCATGAGAGCCAACAAACATAATACAACATCACTTACTCTACAGCAGGGGTCCCCAACCACCGGTCCGCTCTGGTACCGGTCCGTGGATCGATTGGGACCGGGCCGCACAAGAAATTAAAAAAACAAACATATATATATATATATATATATGTATTTTTATTTTTTTTATTTTTTATTTTATTAAATCAACATAAAAAACACAAGATGCACTTACAATTAGTGCACTAACCCCAAAAAAACCTCCCTACCCCATTCACACTTATTCGCACAAAAGGGTTGTTTCTTTCTGTTATTAATATTTCTGGTTCCCACATTATATCAATATAGATCAATACAGTCTGCAGGGATACAGTCCGTAAGCACGCATGGTTGTATTTTTTTATGAGAAAAAAACAAAAAAATACCAGACCTCCCCCCCCGGTCCGTGGGACAATTTTCAATTTTTCAAGCGTTGACCGGTCCGCAGTTACGAAAAGGTTGGGGACCACTGCTCTACAGGGTCTGCTGTCATTAGGATTTCATTTAGAAAAGGAATGAGAGCGGACACAAAATATAATAATGAGAGCAACTCCATAGGAGACTGGAATTATTCCACAAAGTCTTAGATATTGCAGAATAAAATAACGAGACAATGTGGCATGAATGCTCGTATATAGTGTGGCTCGAGGTGGAGGGGAAATCACAGCCAATTCCAGCACAAATGGCCTTGTGTGTACACTCTTACAGTTGTTTATGTTGCATGTCCTTCCTGATGCAAAGGTTCCATTTGTCCAATGACCAGTTGTTAGGGCCCAGGCAGGGAATTGACCCAACGACAAATATGATTACGACCTTAAATTGGCCAACATACAGTATGTCATCATTTTTCATGACTGCCTTGGACTTTTTTAATTCTTTCTTTAGTTTCTGTATCATTTCCTGCACAGCGCTTTTATTTGTGTTTCCACTTCCTCACCTATCCCTAATTAGATACTTCTTATGCCAGCCCTGGGGACAGAGCTGGATCATTTTCCTTTGTTTTCCTTTTCCTTTTGGTGAATAGCATTAACCTCTGAAGTTGGAAGTCAGAGCTGGGAATGACGTCAAATACGAGTTATGAGCGTTACGAGGTTGGAAATCAAGATGGCCACATCCACCAAAGCTATTCATGCACTTGCCTTATCTTACTATGAACAACTTATGAAAAAATATGCACTCCTTCTGCAACCTTCAAACAGAATGAATGAATGAAGAGGAAACACACGCTATTGCTCGCACTGTGGAACGTACAAAACACATGAAAAAAAATCTATTTTGTAACATTACCTTACAAAAACAACAATCATCATCATCGGCGGTCACTCGAAGCGAGTATGACGGTCCTCCTGGTGGAGGAGTATCCCTTTATGGAGGATGCCTGTGCGTGACTTTGTTTAACGTGGGGAGACTGGTGCACAGACGGTCACCACGCGATCCTTGACAGATCCGGGTCAGGGTCCAGTGGCATGGAGTCCAAGACGACTGGGGACCCTTTTCTGCTGCAGCCTTCATCCGCCATCCCAGCCATTGTGACGCTCTATAGCAGGGGTCCCCAAACTATATATATATATATATATAAATACAATCCAAACTGTCTTTTCCTTAAACTGAACAAAAGTCATATGTCCACTGATGTTTAAAAACTCTACACTCGGAGTGTAATTTATGTTTCCCCAAAGATTTTGCCATTTTTTCCCCTCGTGCACTAATTGACTGAAAGATCGCGCACTTGCCACCTTTGTGGCACAAGCGTGATGACGTCCCGTTACCGCTGGGAAAATGCATTTTTAGACAATATGATTTGCTTGAGCGGCTAGGAGACCCAATAACAAGCGGTAGAAAATGGATTGATGGATGGGCGAAAAAGGACGGATGAAAAAGAATTCATATATACCATTTTTTTTTTTTTTAGTCGGGACTACCCGCAGGCCGGATTTTGGACGCTGGCGTGCCGTATCTGCCTAGGAGACCCAGTAACAAGCGGTAGAAAATGGATTGATGGATGGGCGAAAAAGGAAAGATTAAAAAAAATAATAATAAAAAAAAAATATATATATAAATATATGTATTTTTTTTACTTGGTATTACCCGCGGGCCGGATTTTGGATGCTGGCGTGCCTTATCTGCCTAGGAGACCCAGTAACAAGCGGTAGAGAATGGATTTTAAGATGGGCGAAAAAGGACAGATTAAAAAAAAGTATAATCAAAAAATAAATAAACACAATTTTTACTTACTTTTTAGCCAGGACTACTCGCGGGCCGGATTTTGGACGCTGGCGTGCCGTATCTGCCTAGGAGACTCAGTAACAAGCGGTAGAAAATAGATTGATGGATGGGTGTAAAAGAACACAATAAAAAAAATAATAATTAGAAAAAAAAAAAAAAGTTTTTTTGTTATTGTTTTTTTTACTTGGTACTACCCGCGGGCCGGATTTTGGACGCTGGCGGGCCGTATATGGCCCGCGGACCGTAGTTTGGGGACCCCTGCTCTATAGGGTTAGCAATCTGTTCTACCGTTGAGGTCTTGGGTTGTTATTTCCCCATAACTGGGCCCACATGGATGTGGGAGTGCCTTCTTCCGCCATCGCAGCCGTTGTGGTGGTTCTTACATCTACCGCCTTCCGCCTGCTCCGCCGTTGAGGTCTTCTAAAAACAACAATACATTGTACACAAATAGTCAGGAGTGTTCATGACGAATATCACAGAAGCTTGTATTATTGTTTACCCTAACAGCAGCCATCTTTGAAGCCAACTCGGGAATGGGGAAGACTCTCCAACTTTCTGATTAGGAAATCCGACCTTCAAGTGTTCAAGTTGACATTTCAACTAAGAACTCGGAAATTCCGACTTACCAGTACAAATGCTTTATTTCTTCATTACTTCATTTATGCTTCCGAAGTAGGGATGGGAATTTTAAAGATTTTTCCGGTTTTGATTCCACTTTCAATTCTGCTTAACGATTTTTTTTTTTTTTTATCAGTTCTCTAATCGATTTTAATTTGGATAAAAGGATAACAAACAAGTTGATTAGCGTTAACTTTGCTCAGCTTAGAAGAAACATGAACGTACAAACTCAACAGTGAGGTGTTAAGAGGCCGACAACCTCCATGGTAAGTGATAAGTAATATCATAATACAATTAATAGTCTACGGTGGAAATAAACTAAATATTACAGAAAAGGATTATTTTTAAAGAAATATATGAGCTGACCACTCAGAAGTAATACTTTGTCAACGAGTGACAAATACAAGCAACTCAAGTCCAATATAAGTGTGCATTGTGCAATTTGGTGAGAGGCATGATTTATGATATACAATAAAACTTCCAAGGAGCAGGGAAGCGAGGAAACAGCTGGCCATTCGATGATGTAAATGAAGCAGCATAAACTGCTAAACAGCTAAATGACAGTTTATAGCAATGGACTCTTTTATGGTCCATTTGTACACTCTCAGTTACATCAACATTGATATTATACATAGATATGAATTCCGTTAATTGTAGCTTTGATGTAGCAAGCTACTTTTGCCGTGTACCTTGTAGTGCAACTTGCTACAATTCTCCAGGGATAGCTTCACCTTTAGCTTAGCTACATTGTCCAAGTAGCTTGCCCACCACTGGCGTTTTTTTTTTTTTACCATTGCAAAGATGAAAACTGAGCTGTGTCAATCAATCCACAACTTGAGTCTTGTTGTTGGCCATTTAATGTTTTTGCTTCAGGGGAGACAAATACACGATGCACAGTTTGAATATGGTGTTGTTTTATGTTGAAAAAAGAAAACTATTGTGTTTGTTTCTTATTAAAGCATGTCCAAAAAGGAGTAGGAAGAAGCAGTGCTTATTAAATCCTGCCCGTTTTTGTTAACACATTTGTTTGTACTCAGTCTGCAATATAACAGTGAACAAATGAATACTGTAAATGAGTAGGTAAATAAATGAATAGACAAATAAGTAGTAAACAAATATCACCGGTAAATACATAAATAAACAATGAATAAAGTTATCATAAATAAATAGTTTATTAATTTATGATCCATGTAATGAAATTAATAACAATATCTAATTTTTCAAAAAGGTTCAAGATGTTTATCACGATTCTTCTTTTTTGTACTTTATAAAAAGTTTGAGTTTGAACAGTTTCTTAAATCGGATTATATTAATACGTTGTCTGACTTCTTTGCCTAATCAATTCTGTAATTTAGTTCCACATACTGATATGCTTAAGTCTTAAGCGCATATTTTTTAATATGACATATCCAGTTCACTTTATCATCTATTATTACACCCCAAAAATGTACTCTTTCAATATCTACTCAGTCTATTTGTATTTATGTTTGACTTTCTCTTCTGCTGTCACCAAATCACATTATTTTAGTTTTATTGAGGTTCAAAGATAGTCTGTTTTTGTCAAACCATCTTTTTAATTTGTTTATTTTGACTGTTATCATTTGTTTTTGATCAGTGTCTTCTCTCCTGAACAAAACACACGTGTGTCGTCTGCAAATAATTTGTTTATTTAGAGATTGAACAATTTTGGTCCCAGTATTGATCCCTGGGGTACGCCCCAAGATATATTTAGCGCTGTAGTGTTCGCCTATAGCTTCATATATTGCTCCATGCTGGTTAAGTAGCTTCTTACCCATTTTAAGACCAGCCCTCTGATTCCACATCATTACAATTTGTTAACTAAGATATTATAATTAATTGTGTCAAATGTTTTTGTTAGATAAACACTGCAGCTGCACACTGTTTACCATCCATTGCATTGGTAATCTCTACCGTTATTTTGGTTAATGCCATCAAGATTGAGATGTTCGCTCTGTATCCGTATTGGTTGTCTGCGAGTATTTGTCAAATGTGTCTAATTTGTTGTTAAACACATTTTCAATAATTTTTGAAAATTGTGAAAGTAAGGAAACGGGTTTATAGTTTGTAAACTTGTATTTGTCTCCAGTCTTATAAATCGGTACAACTTTTGCTATTTTAATTTTGTTTGGGAGTTTGCCTGTTTGAAATGATAGATTACTGATGTACGTTAAAAGTTTTGAAACCTCTTCAATAACCTTTTTTTTATCTTTTCCATATTAAACCTGTTAAAATCAGTTGAGGTATTTACATTTCTTTACGATTTTGATTATTTTCTCTCTTCTGTCACGTCAGTGAGAAACATTGAGTTGGGATTTCTGTCTATGGTGTCTTTCAAGTCCTCGATTGACACATGATCTGGAATCCTTTCCTCCAGATATAGGGCAATATTTACGAAGTTGTTATTAAAGCTTTCAACTACATCTGTTGAATTTTTCCTTACCATTTTTGAAATAGGTTACAGTTTGCAAAAAGGGAGATCCATGCGTAAGGCAATTTAGAGTCTTTTGTGGTTCAAAAGAAGCCAGGCAGCACCACAATAATGGTTAAGCAAAAGCGAGCACAGGATTTTGGAAAAAATACCTGGAAAAAGTTAGCATTAAGGATATCAGACTGGGACCGGTCTGTACGAAACTGCGATCACCAAGAGTGATAGTCAGGTATAAATAGGGCGAAAAGTGATAATTGCAAACAGGTGCTCACAGTGGTATCGTCCTCTGCCAGAAATCAATGGTTTAAGCAAGTATGGGAGAAAGAAACAGAATAAGTAATCCCATCATAATAGCAAATCAACAGAATACAACAGCATCGTTCATATTGTCATTTTTATGTCTCCATCGGAGAAGTAATGAGGATAATCCATCATAGCACCAATTTTAAAGATACTATTTAGTATGCCCCATGTTGTTTTCATGTTATATTTGTACCTTTCTAATAATTGACCTTAATATTATTTCTTACATATTCGTAAGATGCTGTTTAGCTTGTTCTTGTAAGTTTTAAACCTATCTCGATTGATATTTGTGTTATAACAGTTCTATGTAATGTATTTTTCTTGTTACAAAGATTTTTCTGTCTGTTTGTCTTCCAAGGTTGATTTTTCATCTTCCTATTTAGTTGCTTTCATTGACAATGTTTGCCACAAAGCATCATGAAAGTACTAACGTCCCAACGTTGTTCTCTCAGTTCATTCTTAAAAGCAACCCATACTTTTCTCTGTGCCTAATCTTCGAAGGGTCTTTTTTTCATCCATGTTCCTTTTCTTACAGTTTCCGTCATACAGTATACTGATGTCAGGTATTAGCAGACCACTTGTAGTATAATCAAAATCATTAGTAAATATGTGCATATTATCAATTATGAAGTGAAGTGAAATATATTTATAAAGTGCTTTTCTCTAGTGACTCAAAGCGCTTTATATACATAATTACATTTAAACCAGTGTGGGTGGCACAGGGAGCTGGTGGGTGAAGTCTCTTCCCCAAGGACACAACTGCTGTGATTAGGATGGCAGAAGCGGGGATCGAACCTGGTAACCTAAAATACACCGCCATTCTGTGATCCTGCTTGGCCTTGTAATTTTAAGATACAAATTCATGCTATACGATGTATCACTTAAGCAATCAATGGCAGTAGTTTCTTTAGTATCACACATGGGAAGGTGCTCTCAGACCATCCCCTGTGTCCACAATACCAAACCAAGGAAAAGATAGTGTTGAAAAACAGTCTGGATCTGATGACAGGCTTTTGTTAGAAGAGGCGACTGATCATTGAGTTACACACGCATGAGTATGTATACATTTGAGGAGATCGGAGACATACATTTCTGTGTTTTTTTTGCTCTAACCCCCAAGATGCATATCTGAACTGGTAGTGAACACTTTGGTATTTGGGATGGCAGAAGAAGTAACTGACCTGTATTGAAATATCTGCCTGATTCACCAATGTGTCCGTGAGACTTTCCTTTCATGGTAGAAGGTTCTTAGGAAAACAATTTAAGTGGGTTTTACAATGTTTTTTAAATTTATAATTTTTGTCCATATGCCTGTAATTGTCATCGGTAACCCCCATATATTTCACATATGAACATTGGCTTTATGTGTACAAAACAAACTGTCAAGGACTCTGAGCATTGAAAGTAAATTCCTGCAGAACAAAATGAGAAAGGTATGGAGAAGACAAATGACTATTTTCACTTAAAACATCACCACAGCAGGAGGGCACGCTTGACAGAGCAAATTATCTTTTTTAAACAGATTTTGCTCACATTTTTCCTCACTTTGCCATGACACCTTTTCAGTCTCCACGGCAACCACCACCTCTTCCAATGTCACACCTCTCCCCCTTCATGAGTTGCCCTGATCGCCAATCTGCAAACTTCTGCTCCTCTTCCTAAAACTCAACCAAAACAAGTCACATCACTCCGAGGGTCTCCAAGTCTTGTGTCCACCACCTGTCTGGCATCCTGCATCACATGCAGGATGGGGCGGTATAGCTCGGTTGGTAGAGTGGCCGTGCCAGCAACTTGAGGGTTCCAGGTTCGATCCCCGCTTCCGCCATCCTAGTCACTGCCGTTGTGTCCTTGGGCAAGACACTTTACCCACTTGCTCCCAGTGCCCCCCACATTGGTTTAAATGTAACTTAGATATTGGGTTTCACTATGTAAAAGCGCTTTGAGTCACTAGAGAAAAGCGCTATATAAATATAATTCACTTCACTTCACTTCACTTCACATCTTCAGCCTGAATTATTTGGATAACTCCCCGTCTGGTACTGTGACGTAGGACAATCCTATCTGTTCTCAACCACTACCAACCAAAGAGAAACTGGTTCTGGCCCAAGTAAAACCTGCTCTTGACCATGCTGCCACCTATCTGTTGTATTGTGATCACTCAGACCTGGATGGTCGTGGAGTTGTGTTCTCAAGCAGACAGAGACCACTAAATAGATGATTCTCGTTTCACTTTCAAGTGTACTCTGGTGGATTGCGGTTCCCTTGTAGGGATGGGTACCTTTCATAGTTTCATACTTTCATATTTGATACTTGATATGGGACCAATTCCCAGTACCTGGGAAAGGATACCTTAATTAAGGGTACCAATAATAATAATAATAATAATAATAATAATAATAATAATAATACAAGAATTTAACATTTAATATAGAGCTGTGCTGTCCAGTTGTGATCTTGTTTTCTTACACTTCTCTGTCTCATTTACAAGTACTGTACTGTACTGTATTAGAGACAGTAGTAGACTTTGCATGAAGTTGCAATTTTAAGACGTTAGATGTCAGTAGTGTATAGACTACAGTTTGTTGCCTTTGTCAGAAAATTATCTTTGCCATTAAGTTGAATGTGCTAGGATTTTCGTTTGTTGAGACTTACAAAGTGTTTATACTGTAAGTATTGTATTTATTACACACCAAATGTTGCGATTACCAAATTTGGAGGTATTGTAATGAACATATAACATCGCTATTGCTAATTGTAAGCATGTCTATGGCAAATCCAATGTAATCATGCTTTGTTGGCTATCAGAAGTCTGGATGAATCTTCTCAGAGTGTTTGATTGCTTGTTTCCTGGCCAAGTGCTTAAATCGGTGCCGAGTCTGCAACCAGACCTGACGTAAAGTACAACAAAGGTATCGAATAATGGCAACGTTTGATTTTGCGCAATCGGTACCTCGTAGCATCGACAGACTTTGATACTTATAAAAATACTGAGTTCAGTACCCATTCCTAATCTTGTGTGCTCAAATGTGAATGTGTTATAAATCACACCAAAGAGCACACAGAAATGACACTAAGCCGCTCACTCCCTCTGTGCATGTGGCCAAGTGTGGTTTGTATGTACAAATCTCTAGATCCCAAATATATGTATATCAGTGGCGGATGCTGGTCTCTCAAGGAGGGGAAGCTCATTTTCGGCCTACATCATAAAATGTGTTGGTTTATTTATACGTAATTTCTACCCTATGTTCCTTTTTAAGAAAGTGATCTGTGACCCTGTCGTACCAAGAAGGCGTCTGTGGGGGGAGAGTGTGATCACCGCGCCTGCAGGAGCAAAGGTCACCGCCTCTGTCCATGGTTCTGAAGACAGAGCACCATCAGACGGGGGCGTGGCATGTGCTGACGGCAAGACACAGCTGGCAGGTGATTAGATTTCACAGGTGATACGTGTTAATCTAATCATCTGTTGTCTTTAACAGTAAGCGGCCGGGAGCAGAGCGAGAGAGAGGATACGGACATGACTGAAAAGTCATGTTCTCGGAGAGAAATCGATTATTGAAGAAAACATTATCATTAAAAACCTTGTTAAATCTGCACGCTGGACTCTTGTGCCGTGTCTTCAGTGGAACTGCGAGGAAGCGACTTCCACAGCGTCTTTTCCAGGGATTTGACAAGTGTCCTCTCAATGGCCAGCAGAGCTAGGCTGCTTCAACGGCCTTGGCCCATGGTGTTGCGGGTGTAAGACTTGAGCCACTTTAAACAGGAGAAGCTCCTCTCTGTACCTGCAGATGTAGCTCCAATCATTGCCAATAATGACAATAGTTTGTACACCTGTGTGCATTTGTGTGCATTATTAATGTATGTTTGTTGTTCAATAAAAAAACAAAAACAAAAAAAAACATTCAAATTATCTTGCTTGCTACCAAGCTAGCTCGCTAGCTGGGACTGGCTAGTGCGAAGTGTGTCCGCCTGTGAGTGCTTTGAGACGGTGGAGGGGCTCAGCAGCACCCGCTGCTTGGTAGGGACAGAAACTGCAGAGTGAAAGAAGTCAGTCTCCAAACACAAAAAAACACCAGAAATAGAAGCTCTATTTGCCGCTAGTAGTTTTTAACAAAGAAAATGTCGCTAAGAGGATCAGGAAAGTCTCCGCTTCAACTCAGAACAACAGAATGAATATTGAAATCTGCTCCCACAAACGTTTACAACACAAGATCGCTGATTCGCTCATTTCGCTGTCAATCTAAAAGGGAATCAGCCTTAGACAGATCATCCAATCATCATGCAGAAGTTGAGCGTCCCATAGACCCCCAGAGACGCTGAGCGTCCAACAAAGTCCAGTATTTATCCAATGACTCGTCTCGTTTCGCTGCAGCCAGCGTCTACACTGTTTAAAGCACTGTGAAGCTGCGGGAATGAGAGAGAGGAAAGCCGCATCGTTACCAGAAGCCGATTCTGAACAAAAGAGCGCGTTTTAGCGCATATTTAGTCAATAACATGTACACACAACACTATATATTTAATCACTTATTTTTTGACATTTTAGGGGAAGCTGAGCTTGCCTTGCAGTCTTAGAGCAATCACCTCTGATGTATATGCAGTAATTTTTTATCAATTATTCCTAATTGGTTCTGGGCTTGACTGTAGTAAATACGGTAGCACGGTGGAACAGGGTTAGTGCATTTACTTCACAATACGAAGGTCCTGGGATCGATCCTGGGCTCGGGATCTTTCTGTGTGTAGTTTGCATGTTCTACCCGTGACTGCGTGGGTTCCCTCCGGGTACTCCGGCTTCCTCCCACCTCCAAAGACATGCACCTGGGGATAGGTTGATTGGCAACACTAAATTGGCCCTGGTGTGTGAATGTGAGTGTAAATGTTGTCTGTCTATCTGTGTTGGCCCTGCGATGAGGTGGCGACTTGTCCAGGGTGTACCCCGCCTTCCGCCCGAAGCAGCTGAGATAGGCTCCAGCACCCCCCCACGACCCCGAACGGAACAAGCGGTAGAAAATGGATGGATGGATGGATGGATGGATGTATGTATTGACATGGTAGTAGGCTATATGATTTATACGTAATGTGGTTTATGCATAACGTGTGTTGGCTCACAGAATCGCACTCTGCACTGAAAGTGTCAGAACTTGGTCCTTGGGGTTTGTTTTCCCGGAAGGCAACGGAAAGTTGGCGCGGGCAAGACGGGAATGTGGGTACATGATTTTATTTAACACTATCAAAAAAGAACAAACGAAAGGCGCGCACAATGGCGGAGGTACAAAACTTGGCTAATGAAAACAAAAGACTTGCACAAAGGCAAAAAACTATAAACATGAAACAACAACTTGGTATGGGACTGTGAACAAGGCATGAAGCAGAGTGATGATAACGTGTGATGTTTCCAGGCAGACTAACTGAAAACAATGGACTTAAATACAACAGACATGATTGACAACAGGTGTGTGAGACCGAACGTGAAAACAGGTGCAACTAATCGGTCGTCATGGTGACAAAACAAGAGTGCACAAATAGTCCAAAAACAAAACCGAACATAACTAAAACAAAACATGATCACACAGACTTGACAGAAAGATGGTGATGTGCGTACATGGAAGAGAATGCAGTGTGTCAGGTTGGATGCAACATGGGGTTATGCTGAACAAAATGTGGCGGTAATTTTACTGTTGGCCTTGGCTTGTCATCAAAGTAGGCCTATGCATTATATAATACAAACGTATATTATATATTATTATATATCATTATTTCGATGGTGGTCCGTGCGGTCAAAGGTAATGTCAACAATCTGTCCTGCTGCGTAACTTTACAAATACATTTAGCTATTTGACGTCAGTAAAATGTGGCATAATTACTTAGTAAACCCTCTTGCAAGAAGCATAAACAAGATACAACCTACAGCGTAGGACTCGTCGATTGCCATTTGAAGTTCCTTGGAGTAGGATTCGGATTTGGCTGCGTATCTGGCAACCTCAGTCATGGAGAGTGGGAGGGGACTACAGAATTTTGACAGTTATTGCAGTACCATTTCTGGCCACATTACTACATATGGCACCTTTAAGTACAAAAAATATGACTAAAGCTGTATTTTCATTTGCACTTTATTGAGAGTTTAGTCAAGACATATATTCATTATGCATTTAGTTTATTCATTTTAGACCATCATAGCAACATAATTGTATGTAAATGTATTTTTAATCGGTTATTTATGATTCCCTTCTTATGCAGTATGTTTGGGTAGTACTTATTTTTCTAATGACCCTGACTCAAGTCTTTATGTTTAGTTTATGTTATTAAATAAATACAAATCTTAGTAATTAACACATGCTTTCTTATCATTTGACAAGGCTGTAAACTGTAACTTGGTTAGATATAATTATTGAAAACGATTCAAATCAAGAGTAAGATTACTAATTCAGTGTTAATATTAAAGTGCCCGTCTGTAGAGGAAAAGTTGGGCACCGTTTTCATCAATGCAGATGAGCAGTTCCTACAGAATTTTGCGGGATTTACATTTTTTTATTGTTGTGCCCTAAAATGTCTGAATTTGTGGCAGCTGTTTTAGTAAACTGTGGCACAATTTTTTTAAATTTTTTTTTGCAATGACATTGAATCACTTGCAATGTTATGAATTTGTTATCAATGCTTTAAATGTTCCTCTGTAACTTTAACCTCAAAAAGCATGGGATTTCTACAAAAAAATAGTAAACTATTTATTAATTTATTTTTTATTTATTTTTACACCACACTTAAAAGTAGACACTAGATGGCAGTGAAAATAAAACAATTAAAAACATTAAATTACTGTACTATTTAAATTAATTATAACAAATAATAGTAATAAAAATTACACAAAGAAACACTCCCAAAGGCTTCCTTTTGTTCGTTGTTTGCTTTGATGTCCACAAGTTGCAGACATTTTACTCTTGAAAACTTCTTAAACATTCATTCATGTTCCAACGCATTTACCCTCTTCCTTACACCAAATGCACGACAATACCAGTCGCCAATTGATGCCACTGCACAACCCGAAGGTCCACCCATAAGCCCGTCTCTCGTACATGCCATTTTTTAGTTATGGTCTGCAGTCAGCATCAGTCAGGGCCTTCATTTGGCTCCTGGATCAGCCTGTTTTTTTCAAGGCCAAGCTTGTCGGAGCCATCGTCAATGTCAATTTTATTATTTGATGTAGGACGGCCTGGTGCTCATGCTATTCGACTCATTCATCAAGAGACTTGGTTCATGTCCATCTTTACTGTGCAATTTGCAACTGTACAGGTGTGGTCCTGTTTAGAGGTTAAGCTTGGATTATTCCACAGTGGCACTCTCCAAACCCTGCTGCAGACGGCAACAATTTTGATGTTCTGGATTCAGACATAAATAACATCGAACAAAGAACAGTACCGGTATATCAGTTAGTATATTGAACACAAAACAAATGACCTTGTTTTATCAATGTAGTTTTCCCGACAAGCAATAATCGAGTTCTGCTCATGAATGTACACAGTGGGATTACGGAGTACAATGTCCTATTTTATTATACAATAAGGTTGGCCTACATTGATTTTCCCAGCATATTCCCAACACAGTTGCTGATGTGGTTGAATTTGTGTGAAGAGAAACACTACCCCACAGTGGTTAGAGTTTCTCAGCGCTCCACACTCTTTCCCTCTCACATAACTTCCGCCCCAATAGAGTGTTAACGTTTTGTCCCTGTCAGCGAACCATTCCTGGGTGGAGGATCTGTGCACAAGACATGAAAGATGGAGCCGAGGGTGATTTTGGGAGAGAGGCAAGGTGCACTATTGACACTCATATATCACACCCATGGGTAGTCTTTAACTAACCTGGTATGTTTTTGGATTCCAGCCACATAAATGACAAGGTTAAAAAAAAGAATTCATTTGTTGTAACTTTCCACCTGTTTATGCACAGTGCAACTTTGAATATATTAAGATAGAAATATACTTTTCTTCTTGTAAAAATTCTAGTATTACATAAAGAGTGGTCAGGCATAACTTTTCGTTTGCAATTTAATTTATATCACTGCATTTTCAGGGTTTAAATAAATGTGTCTCATTTTACAATGGCAATCGTATAAATTTGATATTGTCAGTAATCTATTTTTTGACAGATTATTATGTTTTATAATTTCTGTTTGGGATTAGGGCAGGGGTCGGCAACCCAAAATGTTGAAAGAGCCATATTGGGCCAATAATACAAAAAAAAATCTGTCTGGAGCCACAAAAAATTAAAAGCCATATTACATACAGATAGTGTGTCATGAGATATAAATTGAATTAAGAGGACTTAAAGGAAACTAAATGACCTCAAATATAGCTACAAATGAGGCATTATGATGCAATATGTACATATTGCTAGCCTAAATAGCATGTTAGCATCGATTAGCTTGCAGTCATGCAGTGACCAAATATGTCTGATTAGCACTCCAACAAGTCAATAACATCAACAAAACTCACCTTACATGTGCAACCTTAAAAGTTTAGTGGACAAAATGAGACAGAAAAAGAAGTGGCATAAAACGCGTCCTAGAAAGTTATACATGTAAACAAACTATGGTGAGTTCAAGGACCGCCAAAATTAGTAGGACAAAACGGCGCTCGCCAAATACTCGAATCAGTGAAGCATGTTTAATATAAACAGTGTGCTTTATAACAATTAGGAAGGTTTGTGTCATGTTTGTCCTCCTACAGAAACCATATTAAAACAAAAAATAGTTTGTTTTTCCCTCATCTTTTTCCATTTTTCATACATTTCTGAAAAAGCTCCAGAGAGCCACTAGGGCGGCGCTAAAGAGCCGCATGCGGCTCTATAGCCGCGGGTTGCCGACCCCTGGATTAGGGGGAGGACCCAATAACATTTTGTTTCTCCGTGCTCTTTTTCAGACACATTCCTGTTTATATATATATATATGAGTAGTCTTGGGTTCAATCCCGGGCTCGGGATCTTTCTGTGTGGAGTTTGCATGTCCTCCCGTGACTGCGTGGGTTCCCTCCGGGTACTCCGGCTTCCTCCCACTTCCAAAGACATGCACCTGGGGATAGGTTGATTGGCAACACTAAATTGGCCCTAGTGTGTGGATGTGAGTGTGAATGTTGTCTGTCTATCTGTGTTGGCCCTGCAATGAGGTGGCGACTTGTCCAGGGTGTACCCCGCCTTCCGCCTGATTGTAGCTGAGATAGGCTCCAGCGCCCCCCGCGATCCCAAAAGGGAATAAGCGGTAGAAAATGGATGGATGGATGGATATATATATATATATATATATATATATAGATATATAAATAATAAATGAGTTATACTTGTATAGCGCTTTTCTACCTTCAAGGTACTCAAAGCGCTTTGACAGTATTTCCACAATCACCCATTCACACACACGTTCACACACTGATGGCGGGAGCTGCCATGCAAGGCGCTAACCAGCAGCCATCAGGAGCAAGGGGTGAAGTGTCTTGCACAAGGACACAACGGACGTGACTCGGATGGTAGAAGGTGGGGATTGAACCCCAGTAACCAGCAACCCTTCGATTGCTGGCACGGCCACTCTACCAACTTCGCCATAGGTATATGTAAAATACAATAATTGTCTTAAAATGTATCACATATTTGTATTTATTATTTATTTTTACAATTATTTATATATATATATATATATATATATATATATATATATATATATATATATATATATATATATATGTAAAATACAATAATTTTCTTAAAGTTGATCACAGATTTGTATTTATTATTTATTTTCTAATTATTAAATTTTTCCCAGGTGGCTATTGTTTTTAATTATTTAATTCTAATTTTTTCTCAATTTCTTATGTTTGAAAAAAGTTTGGGAAAAAAAAAAGTTGTTGTTGTTGTTCTTGTTTGACATAGACGATCTGATACTTTTTAAAATCATTATAATTTCAAGCAAATACAGGGCAATACATCGCCGATATTGATACCTACTGTATGTCCATACAGATAGTTTTTACTTGGATATTTTTCAAAATCGTTGAATCATTTTGTGATTTGTGCCTTTAATTTGTCGATCATGATTATAATCAGAACAAAACATGGACTAAACAAATATTTTAAGCAAACACACACAATCATTTGTACAAACACAATTATTTGTCATTATTTAACAATACAGTGGTACTTTGAGATACAAGTATAATTGGTTTAGTGACATATCTTGTACCTTGTAAAACTAGTATTGCGAAACAATGTCGCCCATTGAAAATAATCAAAATCCTTCAATCCATGCATGCCCTCCCCAAAAAATAGTGCAATTTTAACATGTTACATGGCTTTTAAAGAAACTTACAGAAAATTACTATTGTATGAACAACAATACAATAGACTTTACTACAAATGACTGCAGTAGTTTTTATGACGTAATGTAAAAACAATGTACAGCACTCCCTTGAAGAGTGGACTATTACGTTATCTCTTTCTACCTGCTTTTTCGTTAAACACATCATCAGCAGCTTTTTCATATTTCCGTGGATATATGTCCGCCATTTAGATATTATTTTAGTAGGACCTGCTTTAGTATGGTGCAGACTAACATTGCTTCACTGCAAAAACTGGAATCCACGTAAGATTTTATATCTCAAATAAGGGTGATATTTGCTTATTTTCTGTCTGATAAGATCATTCTTCTCACTAAGCAGATTTTATGTTTGAGTGTTTTACTTGTTTTAAGTGTTTTGGTCCTAAATGATCTCAGTAAGATATTACAGCTTGTTGCTGAGATTTGATGACCTATATTGAGTAAAACATGCTTGAAACTAGAATATCAACTGTTGCAAAGCTGTGTCGTCAACACGAACAAGTATAAAACTGCTTTTTCAAAGCAAGAATTTCATATTTCAAGCATGAAATAAAAAATCGTGACTTTGACACAATTGTGTCTCATAATTAAAACAGATGACAGCCAAATGGACTTTGCTGTTTTATTTTCAATGAAACAATAGAACTTAAGCACTCATATAGTAGTACAGTTGGCACAGTACAGCAAACTGACAGTTAATATTTAAACATTTAACATGTGACATTTCAAACGATTTTGAACAGAAACTATTCATGCACATTCAGATAAATTCTTCAAAGAAATTTGATCGGGGACCGGGCTGTAAATATATATATATATATATATATATATATATTCCTTGCGCACTAATTGACTGAAAGAGCACGCACTTGGCGTGATGATGTCATGTTATCGATGGGAAAATGCAAGAAATGTAATGCCGAGCGCATAACATTATGTCAAGATAATGACACTAGCATTTACTTAATTTAAGAATATTTTTCAACATATTGAGAAAAAAGGTCTGATATTTGTTTTTTCTATCAAGAAAAGTGCACTTGTTATTAGTGAGAAAATACTTATTTTAAGGTATTTTTGGGGCTCATTGAGGTTAGCTAATTTTACTTGTTTTGGAAAGTCTTGACAAGCCAAATTTTCTTGTTCTATTGGCAGATAATTTTGCTTAGTTCAAATAAAATGCCCCTAACTTTTGTATTTATTTTTTTTCTTGTTTTCGAACACTGACTTTTTGCAGTGTATGCTCAAACCTCTTCGCAAAGTTAATTTTGTTTGATGATTTAACTTTCTTCATTCAAATATTTGAAAAACAAAAATGCAAGCGAGTTAGACACCGGATGTTTTGAATGCTTGAACAAACAAGCCCTTATGGACCATGGCTAGGATACTTATTTGCAAGTAAGGGATAGTCTGATAAAAAAACTAACAAAAAAAACATCAAACAAAGCTGTCTGCGGTCACAATGCTCACCTACTTCAACAGCAGCCTTGGATCGTCTTTTCCAGAATGTAATAAAATGTTCTTCCGTCTGATAACAAAAATGAGGAGCATCTCAGGTAAAAAGATCATTGCAGCTGAAAGGGCTGCAAAACGAATGGAGGAAAATATAGACTTCATTGCTGTTCCAAGGTAATGACGTGCTTGTCATTTTGTATTATATAAATAACCTTTGGAAAATGCTGTGATTTCAAGCCAGTGAGAATGTAATTCAAGTCTCAATGTGCTGTTGTTGCTCATAGTTGTCATTTACACCAATTCCACGTCTTCCAAATAAAGCCTCCAAATTCGCTATGAACCTCCAGTCAGAACTAAATAAAACCTTATAGAAATTGGATCAGTTTGTACTGACTCAGATGGATGAAGCTTGTGAACATGGTGAACCAGTGACGTGCAGTCAGGGGAGGCAAGTGAGGCGGGGCCTCACGTGCCATCATGGAAAGAAAAAAAATGTAAAAAGAAAAAAAAAAAATTAAATTGTTATATGTATCCAGTGATTATACTATAAAGTTATTTTCCATTTAACTTCACCAGTTTTAGATTATTTTTATTCAAAATCGCTGAATTTTCACATTTGCCGTTCAAATACTGAGAAGAGACTTGCAGTGATCAGTAGCCAGTTGAGCCTCACCATGGATTGCGCAATGACTCTGCTAATTGCTGGCCTGCTGTGCAGTGAGACCGTATTGCTATATGAATTATATTATACATTTCCATAGTTTAGTTAGCTGAGGTATATAATGTACAGTGTATTTTGTCAACAACTGTATGTGTGTAACGTATTTCTTGTGCTGAGCAATCATAAAACGGCTGCGAAGACGCACTGGCTGAGGCTCGCAGTAATCCCGCCTCATGGTGGTAGAGGGCGCTAGTGATCCCAGGGATCATTTTTGCGACTACTCGGCTGCAGAAGAAGTGACAACAAGCAGCAACAGTTAGCGATCGTTTATTTTTTCCTCTCGCCTGGATTTTTAACATACTAAAATAAAACAGTTTTTGTTATGCCCGTTTGATTGTGGACTATTACTGACACCTTGTGGCGATGGGAAAATGCTGCGCGTCATCAGTTTGGGCACTTCCGGTTTACGATGTTAGTTCAGTTCATGAGACAATAAGAAGTAGACAAGTTGTGTTACCTCTTACAAGCCTTGGAAAAGATAAACCTGTAAGTAAACTGTTTAACTCAATATGAAGGTGCAAAGTGGTTAAATTTGATAGTAAGATGTGTATTGAAAAACGATTTTTGTGCGCTATTTAAAGGATGTTTGAGGACTTAAAATGGCTGCCGTTCGTGTATTTCCACCATAGAAATAGTTTCAACACTCAGCAGTGTTTGTTTGATGGTGGTGCTGTGTATTTGTGTGGAGCTGATGTTTACATATTGTGTATTGCATTTCAGTGTGTTGATTGAATCATATAGCTTATACATTGTCATTGTGTGTATTTCAGTTTTACAAAAAAATAAAATAAAAGTCCAGTGCAAGACAAAGCAAGATCAACAACAATAAAGAGCCTAAATGGATTAATCTGCTTTGAAACTTTATTAGAACGTCCTGGATTGGTTGTTAGCTGTCTGCCAAGCTGTATAACCTCAACACATGTAGTGAGGGCAGAACCGTTTTCTAAACTGGACTTTCAATCGAGGCAGGAGGTAATAATTAAAGGAAGATATCCATCGAGACAGAGAGACTTTTAAAACTGAAGAAAGATAAGGAAGACTTCTATAAACAAGTTATCCATGCTTTTGTTCAGAAGGAGCGGCGCATGGACTTCATTTATAAGTAAAGGTAAGACCATAATAACGTTTTTTTTATTAAATGTGCTTTTTTGTGCGCTACAGTTTGTATGTGTAAAGTTAAAGTTAAGTTAAAGTACCAATGATTGTCACACACACTAGGTGTGGTGAAATTTGTCCTCTGCATTTGACCCATCCCCTTGATCACCCCCTGGGAGGTGATCAAGGGGATGGGAATCATTTTTGGTGATTTAACCCCCAATTCCAACCCTTGATGCTGAGTGCCAAGCAGGGAAGAATGCTGGTATGAGCTTTTAAACATAACCAGTTAACTGCTGCCAATCAAATGGTGAATAAGATACTCTTCAGGGTTCATATGATTGTAAATCTGACTGTGATGAAGTCAGTGCCTCACCAGCCATGAACCTCACCGCACGTCACTGTGGTGAACCAGACATTTGAAGCATTAAGGCTTCAGGTGACATTCTTATGATAAAGATTACTCAAGGATATCATTTGTTGACAGCAATGAATGACAAATTGTTTCGAAAAGTGTTTCACTCTTAAGGCCAATAGCTACTGTGAGATAAAGCTTTTCTATAATAATTCTATACATCAGTGGTCACCAACCTTTTCGAGCCCAAAATCCCACTCAACATTTTGTATTCATTACATTTCTACAGTGTACTGCGGGCCAGCAAAAAATGAGCCTTGGGCCCGTGGGCCACACTTTAAACACCCGTGCTTTTATCGCATTTCGCCAGGGCTCGGCATATGAAGTGACATCAATGGTCATTTAAAGAGAGAAGAAAAGTGTTATTGCGGCTTGAACTAACAGTACTTAGTTAGTATTACAACCAGGGATCTTTCACATTGGAATCAATATCGGTACCAATTGCCAGTAACTGTGAATTGATACCGTTACTCAGCAATACTAATGTTCAGTACTTTTGTGTGTGTTCAAATGTGTTAATAAATGCTTATTGTTCAAATAATAATAATAATAAATACATGTTTTTATTTTACATTTGACGCTGAGCTCTGATGTCTAATTATATTGTTGTCGTTTTTTTGTATATTTTTTTTACACTTCCGAGTGTCAAGACCTGTTACAGCTCGGACTTATTTACGTATTTCCTTATTTTCTGTATTTGGTTCCCGTTTAGTTCCACTTCCTGTCTGCCGCCACCACTTCCCTGGCCTGAGCTTAATTATCCCGAATTGACAATCTGGGCAAACCTGTTCTAGGTTTACACTTTATATGCCAGCCTTCCCTGCAGACAGGGCTAGATTATTGTCAATGCTTTGTTGTTGGTCAAGGTAATTGTTGCTTTTCTAAACTTGCACAAAGTCTTGCCTGTGCTTACTGTGGGGACCAAGCGTCTTGTCGTGTCGTTCTCTCGGCGGTCACTCGAATCGAGTCAATCAATCAATCAATCAATGTTTATTTATATAGCCCTAAATCACAAGTGTCTCAAAGGGCTGCACAGGCCACAACGACATCCTCGGTACAGAGCCCAAATAAAGGCAAGGAAAAACTCACCCCAATGGGACGTCGATGTGAATGACTATGAGAAACCTTGGAGAGGACCGCATATGTGGGTAACCCCCCCCCCCCCTCTAGGGGAGACCGAATGCATTGGATGTCGAGTGGGTCTGACATAATATTGTGAGAATCCAGTCCATAGTGGATCCAACATAATAGTAAGAGTCCAGTCCATAGTGGGGCCAGCAGGACACCATCCCGAGCGGAGACGGGTCAGCAGCGCAGAGATGTTCCCAACCGATGCACAGGCGAGCGGTCCACCCCGGGTCCCGACTCTGGACAGCCAGCACTTCATCCATGGCCACCGGACCTGTGTCCCCCCCTCCACAAGGGAGAGGGGAGCAGAGGAGAAAATAAAAGAAACGGCAGATCAACTGGTCTAAAAGAGGGGTCTATTTAAAGGCTAGAGTATACAAATTAGTTTTAAGATGGGACTTAAATGCTTCTACTGAGGTAGCATGTCTAACTGTTACCGGGAGGGCATTCCATAGTACTGGAGCCCGAATAGAAAACGCTCTATAGCCCGCAGACTTTTTTTGGGCTCTGGGAATCACTAATAAGCCGGAGTTCTTTGAACGCAGATTTCTTGCCGGGACATATGGTACAATACAATCGACAAGATAGGACGGAGCTAGACCGTGTAGTATTTTATACGTAAGTAGTAAAACCTTAAAGTCACATCTTAAGTGCACAAGAAGCCAGTGCAGGTGAGTCAGTATAGGCGTAATATGATCAAACTTTCTTGTTCTTGTCAAAAGTCTGGCAGCCACATTTTGTACCAATTGTAATCTTTTAATGCTAGACATAGGGAGACCCGAAAAAAATATGTTACAGTAGTCGAGACGAGACGTAACGAACGCATGAATAATGATCTCAGCGTCGCTAGTGGATAAAATAGAACACATTTTAGCGATATTACGGAGATGAAAGAAGACCGTTTTAGTAACACTCTTAATGTGTGACTCAAACGAGAGAGTTGGGTCGAAGATAATACCCAGATTCTTTACTGAGTCGCGTTGTGTAATTGTTTGGTTGTCAAATGTTAAGGTGGTATTATTAAATAAATGTCGGTGTTGACGGTCCTCCTGGTAGGAGGGTATCCCTCTATGGAGGATGCCTGTGCGTGACTTTATTTAACGTGGGGAGACCGGTGCACAGACAGTCACCACACGATCCTTGACAGATCCGGGTCAGGGTCCAGTGGCATGGAGTCCAAGACGACTGGGGACCCTTTTCTGCTGGAGCCTTCATCCGCCATCCCAGCCGTTGTGACGCTCTAGAGGTTAGCAATCATCCTCCGCCTGTTCCACCGTTGAGGTCTTGGGTTGTTATTTCCCCGTAACTGGGCCCACATTGATGTGGGGGTGCCTTCTTCCACCATCGCAACCGTTGTGGTAGTTCTCACATCTACCGTCTTCCGCCTGCTCCGCCGTTGAGGTCTTCACCATATCCCTGGCTAGGGGGCAGTCAGGTACTAGGCCTTGGCCAAGGGCCACCTGGGGTAACAGTAGTAAAGGGGTTAACCTCCTAGTGCCCCGAGACCCCATGGAGGAGCCTCCACTGCCGGATGCACTTTAACGTCATGTCCAGGACATTAAAATGTGTACCAACTTGTCGGAATACCTACTCCGACTTTTTCTGTCCAGGTGAGATGCATGATTTATGATCTAGAACAAACGTACAAAAAGCAAGGGAGCGAGGAAGCAGCGGATCACTCGATGATGTAAACATAGTGGTTGTGGTCATGGCGCCGCTATAAATAGTTTGTCTAACAATATCACCGATACTTGGTTAATGTCTATGACTGTTCTCATTCATCCAGGCCATTGTCATCTCAGGGCATTCAATCGATCGCAACTGGACTGTTTGGTTTGTCTTGGAGGACGTTTCGCCTCTCATCCGCCTCTCATGAACTTCATCAGTTCATGCTCATAGACTTAGATTGGTCAGATTCAAGTCACGAAATGTAAATGGAATATTGTTGGAGCTTTTTGAATGGTTATTCATTGGGTTTTATGGGGCGAAATAGTGGAGCTCCCATTGGCTCCGCTTTAAGCGGACTTTTATTGACGTTTATTTAATATTTAGAATACACATTTTTTAAATCCATCTGTCGGGAACAATAGGCAACATTCCAAAAAAAGTGCAGTTCCCCTTTAAAGTCCTCCTGTGTCCAAAGAATTAAGCATGTATTTATGGTTTTGTTTAGCTTAGTAGCTAGTTTAACGATTAGCATGCCTGCAGCTGGCTTGCTTTCTGTAACATGTTTAGACTCGTCCTCCAGTGATAATGATAATTGATGATACTTCAGATACTACACTGCAAAAACTGAAATCTAAGTAAGATTAAATATCTCAAATAAGGGTGATATTTGCTTATTTTCTGTCTGATAAGATAATTCTTCTCACTAAGCAGATTTTATGTTAGAGTGTTTTACTTGTTTTAAGGGTTTTGGTCCTAAATGATCTCAGTAAGATATTATAGCTAGTTGCTGAGATTGTATGACTTATATTGAGTAAAACATGCTTGAAACTAGAATATCAACTGTTGAAAAGCTGTGTCATCAACACTCACAAGTATAAAACTACTTTTTTAAAGTAATAATTTCTTACTTCAAGCATGAAAAAAAATCATGATGCCGAGCGCATATCATTATGTCAAGATAATGGCACTAGCATATACTTAATTCAGAAATATTTTTCAACATATTTAGCAAAAAGGTCTCTTTTTTTCAACCAAGAAAAGTGCACTTATTAGTGAGAATATACTTATTTTAAGGTATTTTTGGGTTTACTTGTTTTGGAAAGTCTTGACAAGCCAAATTTTCTTGTTCTATTGGCAGATAATATTGCTTGTTTCAAATAAAATACCCCTAATTTTTGTATTTTTTTTTCTTGTTTTTGAACACTGACTTTTTGCAGTGTGACAAATGCGTTTATTTGCAGCCATGGTGGTGACTATTGTTAACTTAGGCGTGCGACGCCACACTGTGTATGGAGACACACAATTGGCCGTCAGGGGACAAATAATGAAGTGTCAACCAGAGGGGATCGGCGTTTGTGATCGACATTGAAAGGTATAACTAGCAACTGCAGATCACATACTTTTTCACGAAAACTGATACTGATATCCATACACTTGGGTAATACAGAATCCATCCTGTTTAGGTCCCACATCAACCTTAAGAAAGTCAATGACTTCACTATAAAACAGGGTGACATTGTTATCACCAGGAAAGATGAGGTCACCTACCTAGGTTCCATTTTAGAGGCTAATCTTTCCTGTGATAAAATGGCAACTAAGGTAATCAAAAAGGTCAACCAACGAACGAGATTTCTCTATAGAATCTCCTCTCTGGTTAACAAAAGCACCTTGAAGATTCTGGCGGGAACTCTCGTTCAACCCTTTTTCGATTACGCATGCACCTCCTGGGACCCTAGCACCTCCAAAACCCTCAAATCGAGACTCCAAACATCCCAGAACAAACTAGTCAGATTACTTCTAGACCTCCACCCCAAATCCCACCTCACTCCTACCCACTTCTCCAAAGTGGGCTGGCTCAGGGTGGAGGACAGAGTAAAACAACTTGCACTGAGCCTAGTCTATAAAATCCGCTACACCTCCCTGATACCGAAGTACATGTCAAACTACTTCCTTAACGTAAATAACCGCGATAACCACAACACCAGGGGGAGCTCCACTAACCACGTTAAACCCAGATTCCGATCTAACAAAGGTCTTAACTCATTCTCTTTCTATGCCACATCAATGTGGAATGCGTTCCCAACAGGTATAAGACCGCAATAAAAGTACACCTCCAGGCAACTTCAACCCTAAACTAACACCCTCCCCGGATTGTTGTTAATAATCAAATGTAAACAATCAAATGCAGATATTTTTCTTATGCCTTCTGATCTCTCTCTCTCTCTCTCTCTATGTCCACTACTTGCTGTACATATACTACCAAGTCAGACCTACACTGTTTCAATATCCATTTCTCTGTCCTCAATTGTTGATGACTGATGATAACAAACAAACCTAACCCCCCCCCCTCCCCCCCTCCACACCCCGAATTGTAAATAATGTAAATAATTCAATGTATACACCCTGATGATTATCTTGTGTGATGACTGTATTATGATGATAGTATATATGATAGTATATATCTGTATCATGAATCAATTTAAGTGGACCCCGACTTAAACAAGTTGAAAAACTTATTCGGGTGTTACCATTTAGTGGTCAATTGTACGGAATATGTACTTCACTGTGCAACCTACTAATAAAAGTCTTAATCAATCAATCAATGATTGGTGCCCAATCGATCGGCACATCCCAAGACAAAATGCATGTTTGTTGACTGGTTTGTTTTAGATAAACACTGTATTCATTCCCACGGGAAAATTCAACATTTCCAGCAGTATCCACAGATTCAAAGAAAAATATTTCTGGGAAATACTCGTAAAGTCCCAAATATCTACTGGTTGATCACCATCCCCAGGTTGGTGACCCCTGTTCAACATGTTTGAAATCAAAAAGTGGTCAGCAAAGCTTTAATGACCACACAGTGAAGATATTATATTTTGTATACTTGTGGAAAAGGGCGAACATTCTAGCCACAAATTGCCTTGCACATCGACGCAGACTGACTGTCTAGTGTCTATGTGGCCCTGTCATTCAGATTTTCTGTCTCTATTAATGCACAACAGGATATTTTTGTATTGGAGAATCCGTCAACACAGTGCCTACTGTTGTTTCTCAAGATCCAATGGCATATGATGTCTCCCACACTGAAAAGCACATTGAAGGCACCAGTTTCTCTAGCAACAGACAGTACATTACTCAACAGGGCACAAACAAGCAGAAAATAATGACTGTTTTGGAATTACTGCTTTGCATTTTCTTGCAACCATTATCACCATCAGCCCTTAGTGACGATACAAACCGCGGAAATTTTTCAACTCCAATTTGATGTCTCATATTTAATGAAACGAGGTAGTGCACAACACAGTGTGTCAGCACAAAACAACTGCATTTACCATTTAGTGACATTTTAAAGTACAAACTCAAAATGTATTTGAACAAAACATGTCTAAAATATTCTGTATTCTGCTCCCATTAACATTTGATATCTTCTAGACGGATAAGAGTTTCTCAATCGTTCCATTTCGGAGCTTTTACTTTGAAGCACTAAACCAGTATTTTTCAACCTTTCCTGGGCCAAGGCACATTTTTTTCATTGAAAAAATCCAGAGGCACACAACCAGCAGAAATCATTGAAAAATGTTACTCAGTAGCCGATATTGACAATAAAAAGTCGTTTTCGAAATTGTTGGATATGTATTCAAACCATAACCAACCATGCATCACTATAGATCTTGTCTCAAAGTAGGTGTACTGTCACAACCTGCTACATCACGCCATGTCTAATTTAGAGTTTGTTGCTGTTTTCCTGTGTGTTGTGTTTTAGTTCTTGACTTGCGCTCCTATTTTGGTGGCTTTTCCTCTTTTGTTGTTATTTTCCTGTAGCAGTTTCATGTTTTACTTGAACGCTATTCCCCGCATCTGCTTTGTTTTAGCAATCAAGACTATTTAAGTTGTGCGGACGCTATCTTTCTTTGCGGTGACACTGTTGATTGTCATGTCATGTACGGATCTACTTTGTGGACGCCGTCTGCTCCACACGCTGTAAGTCTTTGCTGTCGTCCAGCATTCTGTTTTTGTTTACTTTGGAGCCAGTTCAGTTTTAGTTTCATTTTGCATAGCCATCCTTAAGCTTCAATGCCTTTTCTTAGCTGCACTTAGCGGGATTTACCTTTTATTTGTTTTTGGTTAAAGTGTTAGAAACCTTTTTACCTACACGCTGCCTCCCGGATATTGTGATCACGACAAACCATGTTCCCGACATCTACAAAGCAATTAGCTACCTGCTGCCGCCTACTGATATGGGAGAGTATTACAGGGTTACTCTGCCAAACTCTAGACAGCACAGACACTCAACAACGGCACATTTGCAGATTATTATTACTGGTTTGCAAAAAATAACCCAATTAGGTGAAATTACATAATCTCCCACGGCACACCAGACTGTATCTCACGGCACACGGCACAGTGGTTGAAAAGCACTGCACCAGACAACTGAACATACCAAAATAAAGCATGTCTTTATAATTAACACAGTATATAAAACATTTCAAAACATTGTTGGTAACATCCTACATTATCCACTAGCTTGATGCTAATAGTACATACACAATCACATACACCCTAGGACAAAATTGGAAAATCTTTAAGTCATTTAAAGGGGTTATATTATGTGTTTTTTTACATTTAAAACATTTTCTTGTGGTCTACATATTATACAATGGTGATTATTTGCTCATAGTTGTGCATACATGTTGTTTTACAGACCTCCTCCAGGCTAAGCCCCTTCAACGCGTCAGCCACGTTGTAGTTCTTTGTCAGGCAGTGTGTGGCTGGAACCCAAGATGCGATGCAGGTTGAGAATGGTCCAAAATAAAGGTTTATCAACACATTTAGCACAGCAGGAATGGGAAAAGTACAAAAAAAATAAATAAATAGCAATGATAGTCCAGTCCAAAATATAATGCAAGAACTAAATTTGAAGCAAAATGTTTAAAAAGAAAACCAAAAAATAGCAACAAAATGTGTGGCAAAAGAGGCAAATAAAAGTAGCAACATAAAAACAAAGAACAACTAAAAATGGTACTTTCAAGCAAACGAGAATGAAAAATCTAAACTAAGCAAGGTTCTAGGTGTAACATAGATCAGTGTTTCTTAACCATAGGCCTTAAGCGCCTCCTGGAGGGCCGCCAAAAAATATTTGTTTCTCAGCTGCGGTCACTCAGTTGTAATACACTTTTCCACCACTTGTGGCAGTAATGACAGTATCAAAACAAAACAGAAGAAATCTGGAAATAAAGCCATAGAGAAGATTCCTAAGCGCAAAAATTATGACTAAATTGATTAAGCTATATTTTCATTTGCACAAAAATGTTTGACAGTTCAAGAAACATTTCCATTATCATTATTATTTATCATTAGTTTAGTTAGTCTTTATTGATTTTAGCACCGCGTAATCAAACGTAATAATTTTTTATCAGTGTTTATGCGTTGCTTCTTTTACAGCACATTTGATGGTGTGCCTCACAATACCAAGGTCCTGGGTTCAATCCTGGGCTTGGTATCTTTCTGTGTGGAGTTTGAATGTTCTCCCCGTGACTGCGTGGGTTCCCTCCGGGTACTCCGGCTTCCTCCCACCTCCAAAGACATGCACCTGGGGATAGGTTGATTGGCAACACTAAGTTGGCCCTAGTGTGTGAATGTGAGTGTGAATGTTGTCTGTCTATCTGTGTTGGCCCTGCGATGAGGTGACGACTTGTCCAGGGTGTACCCCGCCTTTCGCCGAATGCAGCTGAGATAGGCTCCAGCACCAAAGGGACAAGCGGTAGAAAATGGATTGATGGATGATGGATGTTTAGTTTTGTCATCAGCCTGACGTAAACCTTGATAATAATGTTTGTGATTAACATATGGTGTCATATCATTTAACAAGGATTATGTAGAAGGTAAGTTAGTTAGATATAACTGTTAAATGCAGTTAAAATAAAGAGCAAGTTGACTAATTCAGTGTTAATATTTGAAATGGCCCTGGGTCCCTCTGTTGTGGAAACATTGGGCCCTGAGGTCAAAAAGGTTAAGAACCCCTGATATTGATAACCAACAAACAACCACACCCACAGCAGCAAGGTTTAAATGGGCCCTTTTTTTGCAAAACCATTTTTCTCACTTATTGGTACCTGCTGTGGTGTATTTTGGATCGGAATAAGTCCTGAATTTTTTTTTAAATCAAACTGTGTTTGCTTTGAGGAAATATTTATGGAACACTCTGGCCTTCCATACTTCCTCCAAACGAACCGTTGGGAATTTGCTCTGTCCTGTGACATTTTCCCCACCAGTGACGTCAGCAGATTATACATATATGACAGAAATGTAGTATCACCCAAAGTGCTTTTCGCAGGTCCGCCATTGTAGTTCTACATTGCAGTCAATAAGTTCCTTCTTTTTCGCTATCCTCTTGTGGTGCGGCAGACTGGTTTGTACATGCACATGCATCCTCCACTATTGCCGTTTCTACCAAAAGTCGCGTATATTTGTCAATAGTGGAGACTCAGTCAAAGTGGAGGCACGTAAAAGACCGCCCACAAAACAGCATATCCTGAAGAGACGGTCAGAAAGTGTCTTGAAGATGGTCTGTAAAAGATAATCTTTGCAACATTTACAACCACCTTGACATGTTAGGTAGACTGCAAGGAAGTGTTTTACATGTAATCATAAGATGATTGCCAAATTCTTCACAGGTGTGTCTCCTGCCTCTGCCCTCAGAGCCATCTAAAAAATTGAAAGGGTAAACAGAAAAAGGAAAAAAAAAAAAAACTCAAACTGGGAAACAAATCATCAATAAAAATAAAAGAACCAAAAACACAAATCCGAAACACAAAAGTGTTTAGCGTTTCCATATAGACTCTTCTGACAGATATGAATCAGAACTATACGCTACTTTTTTATTAGAAATGGTAACAGTGAAGGGATTTAGCATGCATGTGCATGTACGAGCCAGTCTGCCCCACAACAAGAAGATAGAGAAAAAAAAGGAACTTAATGACGACATAACAACTGAATAAAAACAAACTTGCACAAAGCTCTTTGGGCACATCTCTATTATATATGGAAATAATCCACTGACATAACTAAAGCAAAATATGTCACTATAGTCCCAAATTCCAAACGGCTTGTTTGGAGCAAGTTTGGAATAAGGCAAGATTGTTTTATATTGTAGGTATCTTTGCCATGCTTCCATGATTTGATTTCAAATGTATGCGATTTATGGGGATCCCAGAGACACAAAAACAGGCGTCAACAGGTAAGAAAAGTTGGTTTTGTATAATAGAACACCTTTAAATGTTGAAATAATGAATTAGACTTGGAAATAAATGCTTAACATTTTTATTAAATGTGTCATTAATGTATGACATATAAAATATGTGTAATTATTTAAATAATTAATTAAACATTTAAATAATTATTGATTAAATGTTATCATTATTTAATGATCAAATTACCGCATTTTCCAGACTATATGGCACACTTAAAATCTTTTTTTTTCCTCAAAACTCGACAGTGTGCCTTATAACCTGGTTCGCCTAATGTACGGAATAATTCTGGTTTTGCTTACCGACCTCGATGCTATTTTATTTGGTACATGGTGAAATGATAAGTGTGACCAGTAGATGACAGTCAAACATAAGAGATACGTGTAGACTGCACTATGACTCAAGTAAACAAAACCAACATTTTATTTGTTCCACTGAAAATATAGAACATTACACACGGCACTCAAAAATCTATCAAAATGTTTTATTATTACTTTGGTAAGCTATGAAGCCGCACCGCTTGATGTGCTTCAACATACGAGTATTATTATGGTGTGTGTATGAGGTAAGACATATTATCTGGCGTTTTGTTTTGCAATGCAATGCAAAAGCAACTTTTCTTTCCTTCTGATACCTGCTGATGTGTATTTGGGATCTGCATAAATGAAAAATTGCGTGTGTCCGCCTTTTTAGTCCGTGCCAACACTGTAGTTGATAAGCTTCTTCTTTTTCACTATCTTCTTAATATGGGACAGTCATCCTCCGCTGTTGCCATTTCTAATACAAAGTAGTGTAAAGTTCTTACTTATATCTGTCAGTAAACTCGCCATGAAAGCGCTAAAACATACCGGTGTAGTGAGTTTACATTATTCACCCAAAGAACTTTAGTTATTAGAGAGTTCCGGTCAGACGTTTTTTCACGGGACACATTTCCGGCTTTGTTGTTGTTGTTTGATGAGAAGATGCTGCTCTGTTATTGATTTAAATAAAGTCTGAATGTCATTAAAACAGTTAGCTCCCTCTTTTGACACTTCTTCCACCCCCGTCCTTGCACGCTACACCGCTACAACAAAGATGACAGGGAGAAGATGCTGTCGAAGGTGAGCCACGAAAATAAGACCGCCCACAAAACGGCGCATCCTGAAGCGACTATCAGAAAGCGGCTTGAAGATGATCTGTAAAACATAATCTATGCAACATTTTGACCAAATAACCACCATTACATGTTATGTAGACCACAAGGAAGTGTTTTCCATTTAGAAAAAAAATATAATAATATGACACCTTTAATGCGCCCTATAATCCGGTGTGCCTTTTGTATGAAAAAAGATCAAACATAGACCATTCGTCGGCAGTGCGCCTTCCATCCATCCATTTTCTACCACTTGTCCCTTTTGGTGTCGCGGGGGGTGCTGGAGCCTATCTCAGCTGCATTCGGTCGGAAGGCGGGGGTACCTTATAATCTTATAATTTAAATTCGATCTCAATTCTGTACACTGCTGCTGGAATTTTAATTTTCTTGAGGGAACTCTCCTGAAGGAATCAATAAAGTACTATCTATCTATCTATCTAATCCGGTGCGCCCTATAGTCCAGAAAATACGGTAATTATTTCACGATTTGATAGACAATTTCATTATTTCATAGTTTATTTAAATATTACACGCATCTCTGGGTCAGCGCTTAATGAATTAATTTTGTCAATGTCAAATTTTACAGTACATAAAATAAATCAATGACACAGAGAGGAGTGACTAAGGAAACTGCAACAGGTGTGCCCCTTGGCCAATTTCAAATTTCAAAATACACCTGACTGGACTTCAGATAAAACTGATAGCAAGCTTTGAGCAAATAAATGACGTGCACTCAAGTAAAATATTTTTTTTTTAAATGTGCCAAGATGACATTCTGACAATAAAATGGCATTTGTGTGAAAAAACTGGGGTCTATTTTAAGTTATTCTAAATTATGTAACCTGTGATTAATCATGAATTATCCAAATTCAAAGGTGTATCATTTGAGAGCAGTAATTTATGTATTTAGTTTTTTCTCATTTGACCCTCCATACAACACGCTAGCAATAAGGAGCATAATGAAGCTTTTACAGCGGGGACTAGACTAGACCAGACTAGACTAGACTTCCTTTTTATTGCCATTCAAATTTGAACTTTACAGCACAGATAAGAACGAAATTTTGTTACATAAGCTCATGGTAGTGCAGGATAAAAAAGCAATACGGTGCATATATAGATAAATAAATATATATAAATAATATATAAATATACATATAAAATAAGTACATGTATATAAATATATATAAATAAATAAATAGATTACTGTACAGATAAATATATTGCACTTTTCCACAGGCGTCCATGTTTATGGATGTATGAAGCATTTAAGTCCCATCTTAAAACTCATTTGTATACTCTAGCCTTTAAATAGACCCCCCTTTTAGACCAGTTGATCTGCCGTTTCTCTTCTTTTCTCCTCTGCTCCCCTCTTCCTTGTGGAGGGGGGGGGGGGGGGGGGGGCACAGGTCCGGTGGCCATGGATGGAGTGCTGGCTGTCCAGAGTCGGGACCCGGGGTGGACCGCTCGCCTGTGCATCGGCTGGGAACATCTCTGCGCTGCTGACCCGTCTCCGCTCGGGATGGTGTCCTGCTGGCCCCACTATGGACTGGACTCTTACTATTATGTTGGATCCACTATAGACTGGACTCTCACAATATTATGTCAGACCCACTCGACATCCATTGCATTCGGTCTCCCCTAGAGGGGGGGGGGGTTACCCACATATGCGGTCCTCTCCAAGGTTTCTCATAGTCATTCACATCGACGTCCCACTGGGGTGAGTTTTTCCTTGCCCTTATGTGGGCTTTGTACCGAGGATGTCGTTGTGGCTTGTGCAGCCCTTTGAGACACTTGTGATTTAGGGCTATATAAATAAACATTGATTGATTGATGTTATATTGTCTTTTTTATTGCAGCGAGTTAATCCATTTTGGGGGGAATTGAGGGGATAATTTAATTATGATACGTTCAAGAGTCTTACGGCCTGAGGGAAGAAGCTGTTACAGAACCTGGAGGTTCTGCTTCGGAGGCTGCGGAACCTCTTTCTAGAGTCCAGCAGTGAAAACAGTCCTTGGTGGGGGTGGGAGGAGTCTTTGCAGATTTTCTGAGCCCTGGTCAGGCAGCGGCTTTTTGCGACCTCTTTTATATTTAACTTTTGTGTTGTCGCTGACTGATATGGACACTCGTGTTCTTGTTTACCTACATTTGGCTTGCACATTGTTCAAGGTGTTGCCATATAAAATCATTATTTTTTTTATTTTTTTTTTATCGGTTCAGGCATTGTTATTGGAATTGGTCATTTTGCTGCAGTGTGTCTCCAGCTTACTCTATGTCAAAGCTACTGAATAAAACACTAATATGAAATATAAAGGGCTACGTCCTCTGTAGTAATGTCTTTACATGAACGTCTTAACATAGCATAAAGATTTTATATTGTGAAATCTCAAAGCGCGAGCCTATCTAATACATTTTAACTGGTGTAAACACACACACACACACACACACACACACACACACACACACACACACACACACACACACACACACACACACACACACGCACACATATGTGTGTCTCAAAGCAAAATCACACAAAGTGAGCCTACTTAAGTGTGAGCGCTTTTTAGCCACCAAGAGCACCTAAACAGTCCTAAAACATTAATTGAGGAAAAAAAACAACACACAAACAGATGGGCTATGTTTGTATACTGTACAACCTGCAAACTGGCTTTTGAATACATGCTGTCCAATACGTTTTTAACCTTTTATAATCTGAAAGTCCTGCTGTATGCTGGACTTTCAGATTTATGCTGCGTGCTGATTGAAATACTACATTTGCAATTGAGAACGAAAATGGTTTCCTTTCGTGTGTGCACAAAATCGACTGCGTTTTGACAACAAAAATAAACAGTAAGTACAGTAGGAAGGGGATTAATGTGACCCCTTTCGTCACGGTTTACCTGACACATGAAACACGACAAATTGTTTGGGGGCGCACTATATACCGTATTTTTCGGAGTATAAGTCGCACCGGAGTATAAGTCGCACCTGCCGAAAATGCATAATAAAGAAGGAAAAAAACATTATGCAACTATGAAAAAAACTGCGACTTATAGTCCGAAAAATACGGTACTATATAGAGCTAGTTTCTCTTTGTAGCAATTGCTCCATGCACAATTCTCCGGTGGAGGTCTGCCGTCCTTTTTTTTCAAGGGTCAACTTGTACAAGGACCTCCAGCTGCCCTTCTAAGAGGAGCCTGGTCCAAGGAACTCTTTCCACCTTGACTCCTTCACCTTTGCCAATGCACTAAAACGTAATACCTTCACACATGTTTGGTATACAGCTTTCAACCCAGCTGTGTGAAACTTGTCTCGGGCAGGGATTGTAAGAGTGAGGAACTGACTTTTTCCCTCCTTCTTCCACTCTCCCACTACTGGTGTAATGGCCAGTGAGGGGAAACTGTACTCACAACCCTCCTTCAAGTGTTCACCGTTAGTATGGTTGTGTAGAAAAACTCTCATTGTGAGTGGTAGGGAGGCACAGACCTCTGTTTTCACCCTGTTAAGGATTCTGCACTCCCACAATCTTGTTCAGGCAGGGATTCCCTCTTGAAAAGATGTCAACGTTTTGTGTAGTCCCTCAGTCGATGTGACGCTTGGGCCGCATGCTACGATGGTTGTCGTGACCCCAAAACTGATGACTGCAGGAGACAGCTTGCAAGTAAAATAAGAAAAAACAGAAGACGTGTGTAGCCGGGAGTGCACTCGAAGCACAGGGAAAGCTATGCAATACAAAACAAAACTAACCTGGCTTCAAAGTAAACTTAACCAAATATTGGAAGACAGCAGCGGTTTACCCACATAAAGCTGAGTAAGCATACACAAAATAATGTTACAATGTAAACTGAGAGCAGGTGTACTGGCAGATAGAGAAAAGGTGCCTCTAAAACCAAAAACAGGAAGTGGAAAAAAATAAAATAAGAGCGCTAGAGAGGAACTAAAACACCATTCATAGGAAAACACCCACAAGGCATGACCAGACACTACAAGTCATGACTCTGCTCCTTAATCCTGCAGAGCCGAGCATGTTGCGGTTTTCTAACCCTAAGGAACAGCGGTTCCTCCAGCAGCCAAAAGGATGGAACAGTTTCGCTAACCCTCGAGGAACTTGGTAGCTGCCAGGCCTGCAATACTGATGAAAAAAACATCTTAGTCCTGAGAGATTACATTTCGGAGGTGTTGTCAGAAACCGCTTCAGATTGTAACCCAGCCTGCCAGTTCTTCTGACCAAAGTGGTGCCAGCTTGGGCTACAATGGTAGCGCAGTCTCTTTGCGGTACGAAGACGAAATGAGGCAACCTTTGACCAGCAGGTGCAGGACAGAGGAGGTGATCCAGTGCTGTCCTGATCAAAAGAAGTCGACAATGTCTCTCTGGATGGTCTTGACCAGGGCCACAGGTGGATTTATTTTACAAACAGTCTATGCCAGTGGGTCAAGGCGACCAAGTTATTGATAACCAAAACTTTACCTATTTATTTGTCTAAGACAGCTGAGGCAGCAACCATTTCCTTTACAATAACCTTGCACATTCTTTCGCCGCCACCCCGTCCCAGATCTTTTCACTAAATGAACCCTCTCCCCAAAAATGCCTAAACAATCAAGCCCTTCTTTTTAAGACCATGCCCTGGTTGAGTGGGCATGGTCTTATTCGCTCACTTACTAACCAAAAAAGCCTTGCTCTTTGCCCAGTTTACTTTAACATATGAAGACTCGGCAGCAGGCATCTTGTTGTTTTTGTTTTGTTATACACTGATTTGTGTATGCAGCGATCGTTGGTGGATGATGGGGATCCAAGGCTGTTCCTGGCATGACTAGACCTGCCAGTCGTTCTTATAGTGTAGATAAAAAATGGTTCTATGACCAAGCTGTATAGCTTACAGTAATCAAACAGCCCTGACTGATTCCACGCTGCCTTGCGATTGGCCTGCTTAGTCATTTTCCAACATTGAATAAGCACTTTGCTCCCTTGCACAGCAAACCAACCCAAGTTAAACAACCTTTGCCAAACCCAAACATTTTACGTGCAGAAACTCCATATTTGTGATCTACACGATCAAAAGCTTTCTCTTGGTCCAATGAAATAACAACAACATTCAAATCAAAACATTCTAAGATGTCCATCAAGTCTCTAACAAAAAAAAGGGTTGTCCATTATGATGTGTCCTATCTTGAATGTATTAGGGTTGATTGCTATGTGCAATAGTTGTGATGTATTTTTTGAGTCTGTAAGGTTAGGCTCTGGAAATAATCTTGTAGTGCCAACATAAAAGGGCTACCGGTCTCCAATTTTTAGAGGAATATCAGGTGCTTCTATTTCAGTATCAGAGTAAAGACTGCTAACTGACATGACACAGGGAGCATTCCTTTGTCCCAGCACTCAACAAAGACATGGTGGAGAGCGAGTCTGACGATCATTCAGAAGTTCTTTTAACAATCTGTGGTCAGAACGTCAATGTCAGGTGCTTTGTAGTTCCTTCAAGGTTACCTCAAAGTCTAGAGACTTCCTCTAATCAAGGGACAACCCAGGGACATCGTTAAGAAGACGCACTTTGCTGTCCAGATCGCAAGACTCCAACCCAAAAAAGCGATAGTAGTAGTCCACACCTAGTTGGCTCATCTGGTCTCGGTCAG
Organism: Nerophis lumbriciformis; assembly: GCF_033978685.3. Lineage (NCBI taxonomy): Eukaryota > Metazoa > Chordata > Actinopteri > Syngnathiformes > Syngnathidae > Nerophis > Nerophis lumbriciformis. The sequence goes on from NC_084562.2 coordinate 42,631,542, forward strand.
TGGTCACACACCTCCCAGGCAGTCGGGGGAAGGTTATTAGATGTTGCCGAGTGCCGAATTCGGTACCCATCCCTAGTTTTTGCTCAGCTCTGTTATTCTAACACAAAAAATATTCCTGAAGCCACACGGTGCACAACAAGTTGCACCATTCAGATCCTCTGCAGGCCATGGGAAATTCCAAAGTGTCATGTCTGTGTAATCATGTTTTGTTTTAGCTATGTTCGGTTTTGTTTTTGGACTTTTTGTGCACTTTTGTTTGTTTTGTCACCATAGCAACCATTAGTTTTCACCTGTCATGTCACGCACCTGTTTTACGTTTTGAGTCAAGCACCTGTTGTCAATCATGTCGGTAGTATTTAAATTCATTGTTTTCAGTTAGTCTGCCTGGCAACATCACTCTTTATCGTCACTCTGCATAATGCCATGTTCACAGTCCCATGCCAAGTAAGTTTTTGTTTCATTGTTCACAGTTTCTGCCTTTGTGCAAGTTTTGTTTTCATTAGCCAAGTTTTTTACCTCCGCCATTGTGCGCGCCTTTCGTTTGTTCTTTTTTGATAATATTAAATAAAATCATGTACTCACATTCCCGTCTCGCCCGAGCCAACTTTCCGTTGCCTTCTGGAAAAACCAACCCCAAGGACTAAGTCTTGACATAAAGTAGGTTTAATTATTTGTTCACTTAAGACAGTGGTTCCATTGGGGTCGGAGTTTAATTAGTACTGTGACGCAGCTTGTACCTTAAAAAAGCTTATTGCAAAACAGCATCGCTTATTGAAATCAATTGGTGTTTGGCCTCCCAAAACAGCACACGCCTTTAAGAACGTGTGCATAACAACTATAACAAATATAATAAATATTATATGAAAACAATTACAATAGAATGTACTACAAACAACTACAGTAGTTTTATGAAGTACTGAATAATCTGGCGCGCCACATCATTTTATGTGGCCCGCGAACGACTGCAAATAATGTGCATCAATAAATCACTTTCTAGTTAAAATGATTCGTTCTTTCAATTTTGACAGAAAAAATGTACTGCATGCAATTGCCTATCTTCTAAACTTTAATGTTATCTAATCATGCTGAGATATTCCAAGCATTTTTTTGGTTATCAAAAAGTTAAAAATCTAATAATCAAACACAATTGCCAATGCAAATTGTTTAAAGGGGAACCACACTTTTGGCTATCATTCACAATCATTATGGGTGACATGACGACGGATTTTTCTTTTTTAATGCATTCTAAATAGTAAACAAAGCTTCACATGGAGCCTATGCGAGCCGCTCTCTTTTTCCTACAAAGCCCTTAAAACATCCAAACACCTCCATTAAGTTTTCATTTACATGATGCCAGTATATATATAGTGTACTAACAGGCATATTTATAATAACATTTACTATTTACATACATTGCTCATTTTAAGCATACGCGGTGCACAAATTTAAAAAACAAATCACAACCTTCGTTTTTTTTTAACATCATTGATAATTACTCACTGCAGACTTCATGAGAGCCAATAAACATAATAAAACATCACTTACTGTACAATATCTGCTGTCATTAGGATGCCGACTGTTCGGTTATTTATACATTCCCATTTAGATGAAGAATTATTTATAATCCGAGCGAAGAAAAGGGGGGTGTAATCTTTTTGTGTTGTTCTTGCCATTTCCAGGTCTAAAATGGCTGTCAAATTGTACAAACATTACCCTTTCACTTTCCAGGTAAAAGGCATGATTTATGATATAGAATAAGGTTTGACGTGCAAGGAAACTAGGAAGCAGCTCATTAGTCGATCATGTCAACATTGGCACACAAGCTTGTGATCACGGCGATGATGTTTTGTTTTTTCATGTATATATTCATTTCACACCATATTCATTGCACTTCTACATTTTTTAAATTTTTATATATTTGCACATTGTTTTTCTAGCATGCACACATCGCACTGTATGGAATGGCCTCAATCTCGTTACCTTGCGTAATGACAATAAAGCTGATTCTGATTCTGATTCTGATTCTGATGCAATAAATAGTTTGTCTGCGTTAGCGCTTGTAATAGCAATATTACAAATACGTGGTTAATATTCAAGTCACGAAATGTAAATGGAGTATTGTTTGGCTCTGATGTAAGCAGAGTTTTATTTACGTTTATTTACAAGTTAGACTGCATTAAAAAAAACAATACATCCCTCGTCATGTCTTAATGATTGTGAACGATAGGCAAAATTCCAAAAAAAAGTGCAGTTTCCCATTAATATACACTTTTAGTCATATACTGAGTTACAAACAGACCTTTGAGGGCAGCCATAATTGCCATGTGGCCCTCAATAAAAATATTTTTAAAATCGATTTGAATGCAGCTGGGATAGGCTCCAGCCACCCCCGCAACCCCAAGAGGGACAAACGGTGGAAAATGGATGGATGGCTGGATAAATGGACTTTACCACACCTGCGCTGCATCAACCACGCTATTAACTAGAAGTTTTGCTGCTAACCTAAAGCATGACAATTAGCAGAAAGATAGATAGCTCATTGTTAATAGTTTGTTAAAATATTTGTATTATTTTTAAGATATTTCTGTTCTATTGTTTGTTGTTTTAAAATGTTTTTAATGTGTAAAGTCATGTGGCAATAATTAATATACTCTGTATACTGACTCTGTACTCAAAAATCACTCCTGTTACTTTAACTACTGCTAGTAAAAAAAGACATGTTTGGTTTCAGAACCTTGTCAAGAATGAAATCAAGTTGCATGAAATTAGCTAATACGCATTCTTGGTAGATCAATGTGTGTATTATCATCTTCTGAGTTGAGAAATGACAAATGTAAGTTTATTTTGAAAAAATTACTATATAATGGCAAATGGCACCAATTCAGAGGAATGGCCTGTAAATACTTGATGCAAAAGTTGAAATAAGTAATTCAGTTAAGTCGGGGGTCGGAAACTCGCGGCTCGAGAGTTTGTTTACATGTATAACTTTGTCCGACGCTGCAACAAAAAGACGTATTTTTTGCCACTCCTTTGTCTAATTTTGTCCACCAAATGTTTTATGCTGTGCGTGAATGCACAACGGTGAGCTTTGATGATTTTATTGACTTGTTGGAGTGCTAATCAGGCATATTTTGGCTATTCGATGCTAACATGCCATTTCGGCTAGCTGTATGTACACATTGCATCATTATGCATCGTTTGTAGGTATATTTGAGCTTATTTGATTTCCTTTAGTTATGTCTACTGTGTATCTATATCTACTGTGCATTTCTGATATTTGTTTTGTGTGCCATGTTGTTCCAGACCACAGCAAACGTTACCTGGCTTGCAAACATTGTAATAAAATTTGAAAAAGACAGCCTGCCGTTTCCTTAACTTGAACACACGTCTATACTTTTGGCAAATCTATGCCAGTAATTTCCAGGAGTTATCTCAACCTCTGAGAAGTTTCCATTTTACTAAAGTTTTCCAATGTTCTAAAAATGTGTACAATAAATGTTACGGTAAATTTCAACATTTCTGTCAACGAAGATTTGCGTCAGCCTGCAACACATAGCCATTTTGATAGTAGGCTAATGTGTTGCCTTAAATTTTGCAGCTCCAGACATACAGTATTTGTTTTTTGTAGTATTGGTTCAATATGGCTCTTTCAACATTTTGGGTTGCCGACCCCTGAGTTAAGTAAAAAAAAAAAAAAAAAACATTCCAGTTAGTTGCTAAGAAGTGACCAAGCTGCATTTTGAAATATGACCAAACATCTGACCATCCCAGAGTTCATGTCATCCACTTGCTGAAGTAATGATCTTGATTAGCATTGCACAACAGTGCTCTTTGTTGCCTTATTTTATATATTGACCTTGACGAGTTAACCCACTACCTGGGAAGAAAAAACCCCCAATGATTTTCTATTAGTCGTCATGATTCACCGTTGGCTTATGCAACACATACGGTTCTCTCTCTCTTTTGTATTGCTTCTCTCGGTCTGTCTTTCTCTCTCCATTTTCTTCACCACTGTGCAAAGTCTCAAGGGTAAACTGAATGTCCTCTTCCATTTCGCTGCTATGTCGGTCTCCATGTCAACAAGATATGAGTCACTACAGCCGGCTAAAAATGTGGACACAATCTCTAAAACATGTTTCTATTAATACATCAATTAACCAATTGAGTTGCAGAGTGCACATTACTGTGCATCACTTATATTCAGTTAAAACCGCTGGCCTGATCTTGTGAAGATGAATACAAGTACATCGACAATAGAATAAAGGATTGCTTTGTCGGCAACGACTTAAAAATTCTGACTACTCCGAAGCTATTTTTACATGCTACTGTTAAAGGGTTTTTAATGAACAACACGGTTGTTTTGATTGTTTATCACATTTACATACTATCACACAAGTGCATTTATAAGTCGAATTTGGCACAAATATAAGTAACACACACACACACACCAATTTTAAAAATAATTTAGGATTGCAACATTCGAGTAAAAAAAATGTTGTGCGTACTTGTTTTTATGGTGTGTCATGTACTCGGAGATGACCAACATCTGGTGGCAGAATTTCCCGTATTTTCATTAATTTTCTGGAATAGAGTCCACAGACAACAGAAACCAGGGCCCTGGTTTATTAAAGGCCTACAGAAATGCCATTTTCTTATTTAAACGGGGATAGCAGGTCCATTCTATGTGTCATACTTGATCATTTCGCGATATTGCCATATTTTTGCTGAAAGGATTTAGTAGAGAACATCGACGATAAAGTTTGCAACTTTTGGTCGCTGATAAAAAAGCCTTGCCTCTACCGGAAGTAGCAGACGAGTAGCGTGACGTCACAGGTTGTGGAGCTCCTCACATCTGCACATTGTTTACAATCATGGCCACCAGCAGCAAGAGCGATTCGGACCGAGAAAGCGACGATTTCCCCGTTAATTTGAGCGAGGATGAAAGATTTGTGGATGAGGAAAGTGAGAGTGAAGGACTAGAGGGCAGTGGGAGCGATTCAGATAGAGAAGATGCTGTGAGAGGCGGGTGGGACCTGATATTCAGCTGGGAATGACTAAAACAGTAAATAAACACTCTATTAGCCACAACATAACTAGGCTTATATTTAATATGCCACAAATGAATCCCGCATAACAATCACCTCCCCCCTCCCGTCCATATAACCCGCCAATACAACTCAAACACCTGCACAACACACTCAATCCCACAGCCCAAAGTACCGTTCACCTCCCCAAAGTTCATACAGCACATATATTTCCCCAAAGTCCCCAAAGTTACGTACGTGACATGCACATAGCGGCACGCACGTACGGGCAAGCGATCAAATGTTTGGAAGCCGCAGCTGCATGCGTACTCACGGTACCGCGTCTGCGCATCCAACTCAAAGTCCTCCTGGTAAGAGTCTCCGTTGTCCCAGTTCTCCACAGGCCAATGGTAAAGCTTGACTGTCATCTTCCGGGAATGTAAACAATGAAACACCGGCTGTGTTATCTGGCACAACAGTCAAGGGGTGCATTCTATGGCGGGGGTGCGTTATCCGGCACAACACCTGCCGCAATAAACCGCTTCCCACCTACAGCTTTCTTCTTTGCTGTCTCCATTGTTCATTGAACAAATTGCAAAAGATTCACCAACACAGATGTCCAGAATACTGTGGAATTTTGCGATGAAAACAGACGACTTAACAGCTGGCAACCATGCTGTCCCAAAATGTCCTCTACAATCCGTGACGTCACGCGCAGGCGTCATCATACCGAGACGTTTTCAGCAGGATATTTCGCGCAAAATTTAAAATTGCACTTTAGTAAGTTAACCCGGCCGTATTGGCATGTGTTGCAATGTTAAGATTTCATCATTGATATATAAACTATCAGACTGCGTGGTCGGTAGTAGTGGGTTTCAGTAGGCCTTTAAGCTTGCTTAATCACAAAAACCTGGCGTGGGATTGTGCGCTGCCTCACCCCAATTTCATGCTTCACGTACGCACACTTCTGCAGGCTATGGATACTTTGGCGACATACAGAGGTGGTCGGTCGTGCTTTACCAACATTTGAACAATTTCAACAACGCAATGTGTATCTTCTGTATAGATTTACTGAACAAAAGTGAGAGATATATTTCTCTTGTTGCCTTATTTAATTTTACTTTATTAAATGTTTGAAGATATTTAGTGTTTGACGCAGCCTATATATATATACAGGTAAAAGCCAGTAAATTAGAATATTTTGAAAAACTTGATTTATTTCAGTAATTGCATTCAAAAGGTGTAACTTGTACATTATATTTATTCATTGCACACAGACTGATGCATTCAAATGTTTATTTCATTTAATTTTGATGATTTGAAGTGGCAACAAATGAAAATCCAAAATTCCGTGTGTCACAAAATTAGAATATTGTGTAAGGCTAATACAAAAAAGGGATTTTTAGAAATGTTGGCCAACTGAAAGGTATGAAAATGAAAAATATGAGCATGTACAATACTCAATACTTGGTTGGAGCTCCTTTTGCCTCAATTACTGCGTTAATGCGGCGTGGCATGGAGTCGATGAGTTTCTGGCACTGCTCAGGTGTTATGAGAGCCCAGGTTGCTCTGATAGTGGCCTTCAACTCTTCTGCGTTTTCGCACGTGTTTTGGTACACGCAAACCTTGAGTAAATCACGGCCAGAGTGTTTATGCCAAGACTGCTAAAAAATACAGAGAAAAGTATGCTTGTGACATATTATCAGTTGCAACCTTCAATATATGAAAGCAAAAGTAAAGGATAATGGCTGCCTACTGCTCCAAAAGATGACTCAAATCCAGAGACAAAATGTCACTTGCGTAAATAGTACATGTGATGTCGTTTTTTTTAAGACCTCTAAGCATCCCTAGCTAGTGGATTTTTTAGACTCCATCTACATCCTACAAGAACTGCAATCAAATTTGACCAAACAACTACAAGAGTCCTATAAGAAAGTGTGGTTCCACAAAGTCAGAATCAACATATTAAATCGCCGACAAGTCCCAGAGGTGAACAGAAGATTTAGTTGATCATGGCTGAGTCTTGTGAAAAACTAATTAATAATTTCTCAGCCAATGTCCTCAATGAGCGACATCAGAGAGTTGAATCACGTCACTGGAAGTCTCCAGTGCACATGTTTCTGCCAGTGTAGTTAAGCAAGGCTTTCCTAAAGACCTCGGGTGCTTGTGTGTTTAATGAGTTGCCGTTAATAAAGGAATTATGAGGCAAAGAAATGCAGAAGAAGTGTTGGAAAGTAACTGCACTGGCAGACCTTGGAATGAAGACTCAAGAGGTATCAACACGGTGTCATATATTGTCTGAAAATATGCCCGCTATTTGCGCAAGAGGCAAGTTTGATGAGTTGCACTTGTAATGTGAAATGAACTTAAATGAATGGTATTTCATAACCACAAAACAGAGTGCTGTTGGGTTATCTTCTTCCACAAGGTTTGTTTACTTCTCACAAGTGAGGATCTGCGTCATGCCACACAAAAGCATCCACACAAGGTCATGAAAGAGAGTTTTCTGATATGCAATATTTCTACAAGATATATGGATGTACAGTGGTGCCTATACATCATGGATGCCAATTTTGGGGGGAAAGACAGGGGACCACTTTTTAAAAAAAGCAGTTTTTCTACCGTTCAAAAGATTTAACATCCAAACATAATGTTACGCTATTAAATGGAGACAAGTCAAACACTACCGTCGGGTGGAAAACAGCCAGTCAGGCTGAAGATTGTCCCTTTAGACCGCCCACAAGCTCATTGATTAGCTGTCTGGTGCTGCCTTCCTGCCAATATGACGATGATTGACAGCGCGCAGCAGCTGACCAATGGTCAGTCAGATGCAGTGACGTGCGGCGAGGTTCATGGCTGGTGAGGCACTGACTTCATCACAGTCAGATTTACAAACATATGAACCCTAAAGAGTATCTTATTCACCATTTGATTGGCAGCAGTTAACGGGTTATGTTTAAAAGCTCATACCAGCATTCTTCCCTGCTTGGCACTCAGCATCAAGGGTTGGAATTGGGGGTTAAATCACCAAAAATTATTCCCGGGCGCGGCGCCGCTGCTGCCCACTGCTCCCCTCACCTCTAAGGGGGTGATCAAGGGGATGGGTCAAATGCAGAGGACAAATTTCACCACACCTAGTGTGTGTGTGACAATCATTGGTAGTTTAACTTAACTTTAACTTTACACATACAAACTGTAGCACACAAAAAAGCACATTTAATTAAAAAAAAAACTTATTATGGTCTTACCTTTACTTATAAATGAAGTCCATACGCTGCTCCTTTTGAACAAAAGCATCGATGACTTGTTTAAAGACGTCTTCCTTATCTTTCTTCAGTTTTAAAAGTCTCTCTGTCTCGATGGAGATCTTTCTTTAAGTATTACCTCCTGCTTCGATTGAAAGTCCAGTTTAGAAAACAGTTTTATTTTAGATATGTAATCCTCCATGTTAAAAGGCGAGAGGAAAAAATAAATGATCGCTGCAAACTGTTGCTGTTTGTTGTCACTTCTTCTGCAGCCGAGTAGTCGCAAGAATGATCTCTGGGATCACTAGCGCCCTCTACCACCAGGAGGCGGGATTACTGCAAGCCTCACACAGTGCGTCTTCGCAGCCGTTTTATGATTGCTCAGCACAAGAAATATGTTACACACATACAGTTGTTGACAAAATACACTGTACATTATACACCTCAGCTAACTAAACTATGGAAATGTATAATATAATTCATATAGCAATACGGTCTCACTGCACAGCAGGCCAGCAGTTAGCCGAGTCATTGCGCAATCCATGGTGAGGCTCAACTCAGTGACGTGCCTCAACTGGCTGGTGATCACCGCAAGTCTCTTCTCAGTATTTGAACGGCAAATGTGAAAATTCAGCGATTTTGAATACAAATAATCTAAAACTGGTGAAGTTAAATGGAAAATAACTTTATAGTATAATCACTGGATACATATAACAATTTAATTTTTTTTTTTTTCTTTTTGCATTTTTTTTCTTTCCATGATAGCACGTGAGGCCCCGCCTCACCTGCCTCCCCTGACTGCACGTCACTGGTCAGATGCGAGACAAGAACAAATTGATGAATGATGATGAATCGCGATGCCGACGACCGGCTATAAAGTAATAGTTTTTAAAAAACTGAACAAGTTTTAGTGCAGGTGCTACAGTGACTGCATTGCTGTCGTTTGGTCTACTAGCCGTCCGTAGCGTTTCTACTCATTTAAATTCTTTATTTATCACTCCAAGCAACGTTTGTAAGTTTTACAGCAAAACTAAAACAATTTTAACTTACTAAACCGTCCCATGTGTGACCATACTTGCCAACCCTCCCGAATTTTCCGGTAGACTTCCGAAATTCAGTGCCTCTCCCGAAAATCTTCCGGGACGACCATTCTCCCGAATTTCTCCCAATTTCCAGCCGGACAACAAGGCACGCCCCCTCCAGGTCCATGCGGACCTGAGTGAGGACAGCCTTTCGTCACGTCTGCTTTTTCTCCATACAAACAGCGTGCCGGCCCAGTCACGTTATAACATCTACGGCTTATGGAGAGTGCACAACTGCACACACAACAAAAACTTAGACTTAGACTTAGACTTCCTTTTTATTGTCATTCAAATTTGAACTTTACAGCACAGATAAGAACGAAATTTCGTTACATAAGATCATGGTAGTGCAGGATAAAAAAGCATTAAGGTGCATATATAAATAAATAAATAAATAAATATAAATAATATATAAATATATATATAAAATAAATAAATATATATATAAATAAATAAATAGATTACTGTACAGATAAATATATTGCACTTTTTCACATGCGTCCACGTTTATGGATGCATGTTATATTGTCTTTTTTATTCCAGCGAGTTAATCCATTTTGGGGGAAATTGAGGGGATAATTTAATTATGATGCGTTCAAGAGTCTTACAGCCTGAGGGAAGAAGCTGTTACAGAACCTGGAGGTTCTGCTTCGGAGGCTGCGGAACCTCTTTCTAGAGTCCAGCAGTGAAAACAGTCCTTGGTGGGGGTGGGAGGAGTCTTTGCAGATTTTCTGAGCCCTGGTCAGGCAGCGGCTTTTTGCGATCTCCTGGATAGGAGGACGAGGAGTCCTGATGATCTTAAGAAGGAGACGAAGCAGAAGAACGAAGAAGAGACAGTCATGGCGACGACGAGTAAGAAGAAGAAGTATGCTTGCAAGTAATCAGAGAGGGTGTTGCGCATGGTTAGAAAGATAGTGACAGAGAATAGAACGATGATGGACAATGCAACCCTAAAATCACTCCTTTCCTGCCAATTAAATTTCACAGATGCTGCCTATACCTATGTTCCTTCAAAGGCTGTGCTACTGGCTGCAAAGCATTGCACTTTCAAATACAACAATGAGTAGAGGAGTGTTAAGTGTGTGTATATGTGTAAATAAATGAACACTGAAATTCAAGTATTTCTTTTATATATATATATATATATATATATATATATATATATATATATATATATATATATATGTAAAAAAAAAAAAAAAAAAAAAAATATATATATATATATATATATATATATATATATATATATATATATATATATATAGCTAGAATTCACTGAAAGTCAAGCATTTCTTATATATATATATATATATATATATATGTATATATATATATATATATATATATATATATATATATGAAATACTTGAATTTTAGTGAATTCTAGCTATAAATATACTCCTCCCCCTTAACCCCAGCCCCGCCCCCCAACCCCGCCCACCTCAACATGTATTAAGTACATTAGTATAATTATTAAGTACACACAATGTGATTTATCAACACTCATCACCGTTTTGCAAGCACTATTTAGCCTTTTATTTACCACTTTTCAGATGCATGCGCAAACTGACAGATCCACACTCGGCTGCAGGATCAGTGCTTGCGCTGCACAGACACACGATGAACAGACCAGAATCCTCTGTCCTAAGTGTGTGTGTGTGTCAATATTTTGGACGGTCAGAAATGAAAAATATCAGAAATATCGTCTATTCAGCAACATCGTTTTATAAATGTATAGCTGGTAGAGGACTTAAGGGGATGATTTGTGAGTTGGTGTCCTTTAGCATTTTTTTCACGTAGCATATATATTAAAAAAATGAATAAATACAAGTGGTTTTATTGTAGATGCACTGCAGAACTGCTTCTAGAATGCCCATAAAAAGTCGTACACGTCTCCTGCTTATTAGAAAACAGCAACACGCCGCAAGGATTCATGATAACATGCATGTGCAGTAAATGATTGTCTCCCTGCTGATGCCCCCCTATAGTACAAGCAGAATCATCATTTAAATAAGGTGGTGTGCACCACTTTTCAATTGCACATGCAGTCTTAATAAATCCCACGCAACACGCCCACTAATAGTACACACTATTTTACAGATTGCACACGCTGTTTAGCGGGTGGTATTTGGATATTAATAAAGCAGGCCCATAATACGCAAACTTAGCAACACTGCTGCTGCTAGCAGCTTGGAACTCTGGAGATAACTCACATCAACAGTGGAAGGAAATAACTTTGGTCTTATGGAGAGAATCAGAATCAGAATCAGAAATTCTTTATTAATCCCCGAGGGGAAATAAAAATTTTAGCACAATCCCATTCAAGATCAGACAAACATTACAGGGAGACAGAACAGGATCAAACAATACAGGGAGACAGAACAGGATCGCTGACGAGTCAGCCAACTTCCGGCGCCCCTTACAAAAAAGGTGAGATAAAGGTAAACAATGGGGGGTTTGGGGGGGTGGGGAAAAAAAATCGGTCTAAGCCTGGGCCCCTGGAGAGGGGGTCCAGACTGAGGCCAACGGAAAAAACAACTCATAGCCATAGCACACATAAGCATGTGTGTAAGAGGGAAACATCAAAGAACACAAAAGGACATTAAATACATTAAAAGAGCAGAGCTGATGCAACCAGCCACTTCTACACACAGCTATGAATAAAAAGTAAAATAAACATATACACTGTGGTGGCCTCTGTGGTGTTCCACGCCATCGTCTGCTGGGGTGGAGGGAGCATGGCCAGAGACAGGAGCAGACCCAACAAAGCAACCACTATACTCACTGGCCCACTAACTCGGCCAGTGTCCAGTCCGCATGGATAAGCGAGGATGCGTCTAAGTAGACTGAGGTGTCCGATACCTGCTCAGGTATCGGACCAGCAGCTGGTCTCCATGGCCAAAAGGCTCCCGGGAGGCAGATCCAGAAGTCCACAAAAAAGCACCGCAGAAGTCACAAAAGTGCCACCCCTTGTCACACAGTCCCAAAGGGTCCCCAACCAAAAGGCAAAAAAAAAAAAAAAATGTAATATTTTTTTTTACCAGAGAGTGACCTGCGAGGGCTTTGAAACTAAACTTGCCTTTTTCTTTATCCATTTCCTCTCTCTAGTCATCCCTGTGACTCAACATTGGCTGGAACACCGCTGCTTTTCACAGGAGGACACACATTAATTGCGTGATAAAAAAAAAACGGGTGCTGTTAAAAAAAACTTTTGTTATTAACACGTTAACTTTGACAGACCTACTATACCTTTTGTATATTAGAGCATTTGCTTTAGAAAGTGGACTTCTACGGCACTGGTGTCCGAATCAAGGTCCGGGGACCAGATCCAGCTCGCCACTTCCTTTTATATGGCTCGCAAAAAGCCTAGCAATGACATGCGTCAATAACATACTTGATTTTTTTCTGACTCAAAATATTTGTTCTTTCCATTTTAACAGAAACATGCACATATTTTCCACTCTATTAGTATGTAATAATGCAACTTACACTAAATTATCCATCCCATCCATCCATCCATCCATTTTCTACCGCGTGTCCCTTTTGGGGTTAGCGGGGGGTGCTGGAGCCTATCTCAGCTGCATTTGGGCGGTGCGCGGGGTACACCCTGGACAAGTCACCACCTCATCGCAGGGCCTAAATGATCTTACATTCCAAAAGTTTTTTGTTAAAGTAAATACTTAAATATATGTGTGATTCATGATTTCTAAGCAAGTCATGCATCAAATTGTACGTGTATGCTGTGAAAATCAATGTAAAAATCTGGCAACTACCACAAAATCTACATATTTTTTTACTGTGTGCGTAAAAAAAATATAAAAATCAAATGCACAGGAAAATGTAAAATAATATCATGAAGTGAACCCTTATACATATTCATATATTATTCACTGTTTAAAGCGGCCCTCTGACGGCAGCCATAACTGTGATCTGGCCCTCAATGAAAATGACTTTGACACCCCAGTTCATTAATATCTCCAGCACCTTCTCCGTATTTTCATGGATAAATGTCTAATATTATTTTGAGATCCTTGGCTGCCGTTATAGTAGCCATTATTGACTCCTTCTGTTTCTGTATGGTGTATATTGTAAAGTGCCACACAAGTACTGCTTCACCAAGTAGACTATACACACACCCAGGTCACGCTTTTGGATGAATTATTTCTTAAATTTAAAAAATGGTAAAATGGGTTATACTTGTAAAGCACTTTTCTACCTTTAAGGTACTCAAAGCACTTTGACACTATTTCCACATTCATACATTCACACACTGATGGCGGGAGCTGGCATGTAAGGCCCTAACCACGACCCATCAGGAGCAAAGGTGAAGTGTCTTGCTCAAGGACACAAAATGGTAAAAAGGGTAAATGGGTTGTACTTGTATAGTGCTTTTCTACCTTTTTAAGGAACTCAAAGCGCGTTGACACTATTTCCGCATTCACCCATACACACATACATTCACACACTGATGGCGGGAGCTGCCATGCACGGCGCTAACCACGACCCATCAGGAGCAAGGGTGAAGTGTCTTGCTCAAGGACACAACGGACATGACTAGGATGGTAGAAGGTGGGGATTGAACCAGGAACCCTCAGATTGCTGGCACGACCACTCTCCCAACTTTGCCACGCCTTCTCCAACGGACGTGACGAGGTTGGTAGAAGGTGGGGGATTGAACCAGGAACCATCAGGTTGCTGGCACGGCCACTCTCCCAACCTCACCACGCCGTCCCCAAATTCTCTTTTTTTATTTTTTTTGTCTTGTCCAGCTACTCAGGCAAATCATATAGTTGATGTAGATGCCCATATTGGCTGTACAGATTTACTTTACAAAAGAGAAGTGTGGGATACTTCTCTTGTTGCCTTATTTGTATTTGACTTTATTAAATGGATGTACATTATTATTTGGTGCAGCCGGGCCGGAGCAGGAGGGGATAGAAAGACAAGAGGAGGATAAGACAGAGAAAACAACAACAAACACAACAATAACAATAACAACAACAACAACAGAACATAATCAGCAAATAGGATATGTACAAACCCCGTTTCCATATGAGTTGGGAAATTGTGTTAGATGTAAATATAAACGGAATACAGTGATTTGCAAATCCTTTTCAACCCATATTCAATTGAATGCACTACAAAGACAAGATATTTGATGTTCAAACTCATAAACTTTTTTTTTTTTTTGCAAATAATAATTAACTTAGAATTTCATGGCTGCAACATGTGCCAAAGTATTTGGGAAAGGGCATGTTCACCACTGTGTTACATGGCCTTTCCTTTTAACAACACTCAGTAAACGTTTGGGAACTGAGGAGACACATTTTTTAAGCTTCTCAGGTGGAATTCTTTCCCATTCTAGCTTAAGTTGTTTAACAGTCCGGGGGTCTCCGTTGTGGTATTTTAGGCTTCATAATGCGCCACACATTTTCAATGTGAGACAGGTCTGGACTACAGGCAGGCCAGTCTAGTACCCGCACTCTTTTACTATGAAGCCACATTGACGTAACACGTGGCTTGGCATTGTCTTGCTGAAATAAGCAGGGGCGTCCATGGTAACGTTGCTTGGATGGCAACATATGTTGCTCCAAAACCTGTATGTACCTTTCAGTATTAATGGCGCCTTCACAGATGTGCAAGTTACCCATGTCTTGGGCACTAATACACCCCCATACCATCACAGATGCTGGCTTTTCAACTTTGCGCCTATAACAATCCGGATGGTTCTTTTCCTCTTTGGTCCGGAGGACACGACGTCCACAGTTTCCAAAAACAATTTGAAATGTGGACTCGTCAGACCACAGAACACTTTTCCACTTTGTATCAGTTCATCTTAGATGAGCTCAGGCCCAGCGAAGCCAACGGCGTTTCTGGGTGTTGTTGATAAACGGTTTTCGCCTTGAATGGGAGAGTTTTAACTTGCACTTACAGATGTAGCGACCAACTGTAGTTACTGACAGTGGGTTTCTGAAGTGTTCCTGAGCCCATATGGTGAAATCCTTTACACACTGATGTCGCTTGTTGATGCAGTACAGCCTGAGGGATCGAAGATCACGGGCTTAGCTGCTTACGTGCAGTGATTTCTCCCGATTCTCTGAACCCTTTGATGATATTACGGGCCGTAGATGGTGAAATCCCTAAATTCCTTGCAATAGCTGGTTGAGAAAGGTTTTTCTTAAACTGTTCAACAATTTGCTCACGCATTTGTTGACAAAGTGGTGACCCTCGCCCCATCCTTGTTTGTTTATGACTGAGCATTTCATGGAATCTACTTTTATACCCAATCATGGCACCCACCTGTTCCCAATTTGCCTGTTCACCTGTGGGATGTTCCAAATAAGTGTTTGATGAGCATTCCTCAACTTTATCAGTATTTATTGCCACCTTTCATAACTACTTTGGCACGTGTTGCTCACATCAAATTCTAAAGTTAATGATTATTTTCAACAAAAAAAACTGAATATGGGTTGAAAATGATTTGCAAATCATTGTATTCCGTTTATATTTACATCTAACACAATTTCCCAACTCATATGGAAACAGGGTTTGTACAAATATGATGGTAAAAGTGATAGCAAAGAAGCAGTTAGTAATAAATAATATAGAAATGACAATGAACATTATTACACTACAAATGGAGCAATACAAATACCGATAGAACTAGCACTATTGTTAATGAATAATAACAATAATGACCTCTATTATCAACAATACAATTGTTTCAAATGCAACAATACATATATGTAATGATAACTTGAAATACAAAATTAAGCAGATAAATGGAGGGGAAGAAAGAGAAGCCAACTTTATTAACCTTGTAGGTTGTTATAGAAACGATAGGTTAAGCTTTGTCAGTGTGCCATTTGTTATCCAGTTTACCCTAGGGCAACATTGTTAATATATATTTGATGAAACGTGATTATATGCATGAGTGCATGTATGTATATGTACTTGTATATGTACAGTATGTGTATATGTATGTTTGTACAGTGAATGTATATGTACAGTATGTGTATTTGTATGTTTGTACAGTGACTGTGCGTGTGGTTGTACAAACTTTGAGTGTGTAGGAATGTACTGTATTTGTGTATGTATGTTATTTCTTAAATTTAATGAACATCACCCGCTTTTTCTTATCAGCACTGTCCTTCAAACTCACTTTCTTCTTCCCATTGTCGAAAAAACCAAGTTATGTCCATCTCTAGTTTACAGGGTTCACTGAAAGAAAAACGTAGCAAAAAATGTATAAGGTGGGGGTGTATATAATAAAAACAATGTAAATGTTGTGTGGGTAATGCGTTCGGTAATGTTTAGGCAAGTTAATTGTCATTTCCACACCTTGGTTTTCGTACGCCCAAGTTGTTATATCATTCAGTTTTTGACAAAACATTTTTGCCAAAATTTTGACCAAGTTTTTGAATACTATGGTTATCAAACATTTATTTTCTTCCCTATCCACTCTGCAAACAAGTCTTCAGTAAAAGTAAGTACAGCATACGCCACCCCTCCTTTCCCCAATTGTTTAAAAAGACGCAACTCGATGCGAATGCCTACGTGCAATTACTGCTATCACGGCCGAAGCTGTAAAATAACAAAAAAAAACAAAAATTTGTGTCTGAGGAGCCAAAAAAAGGGAGGCTACACGAATGAAAGGACAGTTAAGGATCAACATTGGCCCGATTTTCACTCGCTGGCCTGAGCTAAAAGATGAGGAGGGATTTTAGACCGGTGCTCCCTTGGCTCTGTTCCTGCTGGACCAGTAAGTACCTTTCAATGCTCAAATCAAAGTGTTAATGCTAATGTAAGCCATCGAAATGTGCGTGGTTGCAATAAATAGTCACCGGCTTCATAGTTTGCAGTTCCACACTGACACGACCAGCCGAGCAAAAAACTCAGAAGTACTGTATAAAGCAGGTGTATCAAACTCATTTTAAATGGGGAGAAAAATCTACTCCCAAGTGGGCCGGACTGGTAAAATCACGGCACAATAACTTAAAAATAAAGACAACTTCAGATTGTTTTCTTTGTTTAAAAATAGAACAAGCACATTCTGAAAATGTACAAATCATAATGTTGATGTTTTTTTTTTTTTTACAATTACCTGTTGCGGTTAATAGTATATATACTTTATTTGTCATTATTTATATTTTCTGAATAAATTATGTGATAATGTTCATCAGTCAACATATTGGTGTTAATTTTCAATCTATCAAGATAAAAAAATATATATAAAAATCAAATTACAGTATGTTATTTACGTAGTTTGATCATTTTTCTTGACTGATTTACTTGATCATGTGGTTTATTTTGTACATATGTAGCATCATCTACAAAGAATTGCTATTGCGACATCCAGTGGACACATTTAGAACAGCTGTTTCTTTCATTCCAAAATTTCAGGTTAATTTTTTTACTTAGCAAACTTATTCCGCGGGTCGGGTAAAACCTGTTGGCGGGTCTGATCCGGCCCTCAGGCCGTACGTTTGACATCCCTGATATAAAGCAAAAAACAACTCGATGACTGCAAACCGCAAATATAAAGTTTGAGTAAAATATGTAGCTTCCTGCTGTGGAAAGATGTGAATTAGTGAATTATTTTTATACAGCGCTTTTCTCTAGTGACTCAAAGCGCTTTACATAGTGAAACCCAATATCTAAGTTACATTTAAACCAGTGTGGGTGGCACTGGAAGCAGGTGGGTAAAGTGTCTTGCCCAAGGACACAACAGCAGTGACTAGGATGGCGGAAGCGGGGATCAAACCTGCAACCCTCAAGTTGCTGGCACGGCCGCTCTACCAACCGAGCTATACCGCCCCATCACTCATACTGAATTATTGTTATTATCGAGCGTTGAAGTTCCCCAGTAGGACAAGGGAATACCCGGGGGAGCACTTTCCAGTACTCCCTCGAGTGTATCCAAAAAGGGTGGGTACACTGAACTACTGTTTGGTGTGTAAGCACAAACAACAGTCAGGACCCGTCCCCCCACCCGAAGGCGGAGGGAGGCTACCCTCTCGTCCACCGGGTTGAACTCCAACGTGCAGGCTTTGAGCCGGGGGGCAACAAGAATTGCTACCCCAGCTCGTCGCCTCTCACTGCATGCAACGCCAGTGTGGAAAAGAGTCCAGCCCCTCTCAAGAGAACTGGTTCCAGAGCCCTTGCTGTGCGTCGAGGTGAGTCCGACTATATCCAGCCGGAACTTCTTTACCTCGCGCATTACTCAGGCTGCTTCCCCCCCAGCGAGGTGACGTTTCACGTCCCAAGAGCTAGCTTATGTAGCCGAGGATCAGACCGCCAAGTGCCCTGCCTTCGGCTGCCGCCCAGCTCACACTGCACCCGACCTCTATGCCCCTTCCCATGATTGGTGAGCCCATTTGAGGGCTGACCCATGTTGCCTCTTCGGGCTGTGCCCGGCCGGGCCCCATGGTAACAGGCCCGGCCACCAGGCGTTCGCCATCGTGCCCCAACTCCGGGCCTGGCTCCAGAGGGGGGCCCCGGTGACCCGCGTCCGGGCGAGGGAAATCTGAGTCCATGTTGTTGTAGTTCCAAAGAAGTCTTCAAGCTGCTCTTTGTCTGATCCCTCACCTAGGACCTGTTTGTCTTGGGAGACCCTACCAAGGGGCATGAAAGCCCCCGGACAACATAGCTCCTAGGATCATTGGGACACACAAACTCTTCTACCACGGTAAGGTGCAGCTCAGAGAGGAGTGTAAAAGCCGATAAAAAAAATAAATAAATAAAAATAAAATAAATAAGTTATTAGATAAAAAAGTTATTAGTCAGCTAATCGCTGAAATAGTCGACGAGTCCTCTATAAAACTAGTCGTGAGTTGCAGCCCTACTGTGGCTACAGCAAATAGATATATATATATAGCTGCAATATAATGGACATCATCATGTGACTATGTAGATTTTGATATTATATAACAATATAAAATATAATGTATTTCACTCGCTGGCCTGAGGTAAATATAGTGTTGTTGCGTTTGTAGCGTGAAAGCAAGACAACTTGAAGTATCGTTTGACACACAAAAACGTGTGCGTCGTTTATTCCTCCAAAAACCAGAATGAATGAACGTTTACGTCCCACACCCTCAAAATTGCCGGGAACAACAAACCCCCACCTTTGGGAGAATCTCCTGACGGCCACTTAAAGGGGCCGCACTGAATTACTCAATCTTAACTGCCTATATGAATGTAGAACAACATTGTTATGTGCACAATAGAACAATGGCAGTGAATAATCAGGACAAAGTCAAGTAAACAGGTGTGGTGAATTATGTCCTTAAATCAACCGCTACAGTATACATCTTGAACCCTTTTTTTTTTTCTTTTTTTTTTTATCGACACAAAGATTATTTATGTATTTAATATTTGTTTGCTTACTGTGGTATATTATATTTAATATTATTTATTTGCTCACTGTTCTGTTACAGAGAACAAGGAAATTGGATACAATTGCTATGGAATGAAAAGGGGTAGGATTAAATAAGCTCTGAATGAAACAACTAGAATTGTGTGATGCATTGCATTTTATCGTATGCATGTTCCAAACAAACTGAAACTGAACTGAACTGAACTGTATTTTACCACAGTATATCAAAGAGCTTTTGTTGTAAATAAAAAAAAAGCAGAGGAGTTGCACCTTTTCTTTTCTAATATTCAGATGTTTTTTTTGGCTGCTTCACACACTTTCTGAACCCTTCCTCTCCCCCTCATTTCCTGATACTTCTGTCCATCATTCAACACCAAAGCTCATGCGTCATCTTCTTTTTCTTTGAATGTCAGCTCCCAAGTAGTCCGTGTCATGGTGACATTTCGTCACTGGATCTGGAGTAATTAATTAGATATCATATTTTTCAACTTTTTCCACACCTTTATATGGTTATGAGGAAAATGTATGTAAATGCAAAAAAATAAAAAATAAATCTGATTTCAATCATTCTTTGTCAAACATTCTGGGTATCCCTGATTAGTCTACACATTTCAGAGACATTTTATGATATATTCTCCAGGGACAATACTGTTGGAATTTAACGTTCTTCAGTTTACAGCAGAATAGATTTACTGTCTGCTGAAAATAACTCAAAACAGAGTCATTATTGTCTAAATTGCTCACAACATAAGTGCGTGCCGCTCACAGTGAACAAGTCTAAATTGCGTCCTTGGTGGGAATATGTAGTGTGAGCGCCATTGTTATCTAGCACTGCCTTAATCCTCTTGGGTATTGAATTCATCAGAGCTGCAGAGGTTGTTACTGGAATCCTCTTCCACTGCTGAATGATGACATAATGGAGCTGCTGGATGTGAGAGACCATGCACTCATTCACCATTCACTTGAGCATGGCCCGACAGAGTTCAATTGGGTTCAGGTCTAGAGACGTACTTGGCCGCTCTATCATCTTCCTCAGCAAGTCGCTCGTCATCTTGGAGGTGTGTTTGGGCTCATATTGGAAAACTGCCATGCAGCCCGGTTTTTGAAGGAAAGGCGAACAGGTTCTGCAACAGAATGTCAGAGTAGACGTTGACAGTACTCATCCTCCCCTGTTCATGACGATACCATGAACATGTTTGACGATAGACAAGGCAATTTGTACTCACGGCGATCTAATTGCATCCTTCTGTTCTCTTTCACATACCCAGGATTTACTTTGTAAATGGTCTGTATATATTTAGCGCTTTATTATGCTTACAAAGGTACCCACTGTGCTTTACATTACTATATCACATTCACCCATTCACACACACATTCACAAACTGATGGCGGAAGCTGCAAGCCTAACCACGACCCATCAGCACCAAGGGTTACGTCTCTTGCCTCAGGACACAACAGCTGTGACTAGGATGACAGAAGCTGGAATCGAACCTGGAATCCTCAAGTTGCTGGCATATGCCACACCTTAACTTTCCGCTTTCTGGCTTTTTTTGTCCAGTTCAATGCCGGAAATACCAAGGTGTTCCCTTGCTGTATGAAAGACATAGTCTTTCAAAAGGGTCCTGGAGCTTTCCTGTGGCCTCCTACCCATCGGACGTACCATGAACACCTCCCCAGGAAGGCGCCCAGGAGGCTTCCTGCTCAGATTCACAGGCCACCTCGTCTGGTTTAATATGGAGAAGCAGCAGATCTACTCCAAGTTCCTCACAGATGATGGAGCTTCTCACCCAGTCTCTAAAGGTGCGTTTAAAGGGGCATTCACACATGATGGCGGTTCGCCAGTTTGCCGCGCTCCGTCAAAGACCACGTTAACACCGTACACAAACCCTAGTCATCCGTTACATGAAGCCAGAGAAAAAAATTCAACATGTTACATTTTTCGTGGGGTTTAAAATGGTCGGTGTTCTAAATGCCTTTTAAAATCAGTGATAATAGCACTGACATAATACGTCAGTCACATTTTTCTCCTGGACCTTTACGATGTCCACCACGAGGCTGCGGAGTTAAACACAAAGGCATCAAGGTCCCATATGGTGGTATTGCAGTTGAAGAGGAGTAGAAGGTGGAGGGGGGATGCAGCGTCATTGTTAGTGGTGAGCCATCGACATGGTTTACTGTGGAGTCTGGTGTGCGACAAGGGTGCACTATTTCCCCCATTCTCTTCCTGATTGCCATAGACTGGGTCATGCGGAATACAACTGACTGATCAAGGAGTATCCAGTGGACTTTGTTCTCCCAACTTGAAGATCTAGATTTTGCTGATGATCTTGCTGTCCTTGCACCAAAGCACATCCATCTGCAGGAGAAAACTGACAGACTGAACAAATTCCCCCAACAGGTAGGGCTGAACAAAAATGTGTCCAAAACACAAGTGTTGTGCATTAATGCCACTCCAGATGTACCAATCACAGTGACTATGTTGAAGACTTTACCTATCTGGGAAGTCTCGTCAGTAAGGACAACTCTGCACAAAAGGACATTAGAGCAAGACTCGGAAAGGCACAGGGTGCTTTTGCTAGGCTACACACCATCTGGAAGTCCAAGCAATATACTGTAGCTTAAGAACAAAGGTCCGACTTTACAACAGTAATGTAAAATCTGTATTGTTGTACGGCTCGGAATGCTGGCGAGTAACATCCTGCGACATGAAAAAAGTAAAAGCCTTCCACAATGGATGCCTCAGGAAACTCTGTCGAATCTTCTGGCCCGAGAAAATATCCAATGCACATCTATACAGGAAGACCAAGCGCAACAGTGTGGTGCTAGAGATCAAATGCTGCCGATTCCAATGGCTTGGGCATGTTCTCAGGATGGACCAAGACCGCATCCCCAAGATTGCACTACAATAGACTCCACCTGGGAAAAGGAAGCAAAGCCGGCCCAAGAACACGTGGCGGCGTATACGGTGACAGCTGAGCTGAAGGAGATGAACCTAACCTGGGGCGAGGCACAGCATGTTGCTCAAGACAGGTCCAGATGGAGGCAGATCGTCAAAGCCTTATGTCCCATCAGGGACGAAGAGGATAAAGATAAGATAAGAAGAAGGTGGAGGACTCCGGCGCCTTTCAGGGAGATCCATAGTACTACTGAGCTTATGTGTGTTGACAAAGGCTTTCCGCCATTGCTGGGACATGGTACACGGAGGTTTAAGAAGCGCCATGATCCGCCATTTAACCCGGCGACGTGTAAACGCCCCTTGAGAGCCCCACCACCTTACAGAAGAAACTCATTTTGCCTGTATCTCTTGTCCTTTCGGTCACTATCCAAAGCTCATGATCATTGGTTAGGGTATAGGAACGTAAATCGACTGGTAAATTGAGACCTTTGCCTTTCGGCTCAGCTTCACCACAACGGACCGATGCAGTGTACATCACTAAAAACGCCGCACCAATCTTCTTGTCGATCTCGTGAGCCATCTTTTCCTCAATTGTGAACAAAACCGCAAGGCCTTGAACACCCCCAACTTTGAACAATTTCCCTAGTAGGTCATTAAAGTTTGTCTAAGTCTAAGTCAAAGTCTGCTTGAGGCAGGATCTTATCCACAGCGATGGCACTCCACTCTTTCCCGGGCGAGTTTTTATTGTCAGTGACCAATGCATCTATACCGCTATACAAGGACTAGAAATGTTTAGAAGCATCAAAACAAACATTAAATCATAGTTAGTGTCCTCACTGGAAGCGCTATGGATGAAAATACCTCTGTCTGAACTGGAGTTAGCTCATCACCAAACAATGTAATTTGCGGGAAATCAGTCAGCTCTTAAATCGGTTTATAATTAAGACTACATTTCCTGTACTATGTGAAAATAAAGGCATGTAAGCAAAGACTAAACACAGACATGGAACGCGTTCCTGTCAAGATGGTATTTTGTTGGAAGCGGAAAGAATGCAGGAGTGCCGGCGTTAAAGTGAGGATCATCACTCAAGATGATAGGACGTATATGTGTCATGGTAATGTATTTTGAAGCAAATTTACATCCATGTTGTTGCTTTAAAAACATGCAGGGTACATTCAAGGCAGGTCGGACCGAGATTCCTGATTAGGGAAAAGCATCCGTGGGACTGTATTTGTCTATATATGGAACAAATCTGCTCATTTTAAAGGTCAGTGGTTATCCTGATGTTAAACATTTCGAAGAGGACAATTAATGGCGTGTTTGTGGAGGTAGGAGCCCTTTTACATTCCAAACATTCTTCAACTTTATGGCTCGCTGGCTTGAAAAACAAGTCATTTTCCAAAATGCAGTGCTCACAAAGAAATCGCTCGTTTTGCGATGTGTCCACAGCTCTGCTGTCCTCTTTTGTAAGTGTCCTCACCTCAGTTTACCAAACTGCAACCTAATTAAATCATAAAAGAGCAAAGGAAACTATTATGAGGGGTCCAATCCATGTGCATATAGCAATGGACTAAAAAAAAGTTTACGGTCTCTCAGAAAAGAGCTTTATATGAAATTCCTATTTAAAATCATGGAATGTGTTTAGTATTTAACATAGAAACAGAGATTGACATTTTAGAAGTACTATTTTCACAGCAACCAATGTTTGAGCATGACAATACATTTGAATCGGTTTTAGGACACTAGAGGGCAGAGAAGCTCCAAATTATTTTCACTTTAAAACTTCCATAGACAGTGGGCCTGGCTCACAGTCTCTGCTCAGGTTCAAGCCCGGTGTGTTTGGAAGGGTCGAGGTCATGTCTCTGTTTCTTCCACACCAGACTCAACCCAACCATGCCTTTAGAAACAATATGCACTGGGGCACAGTCATGCAAAACAAATATTTCTAAAGTTAGAAGCACTTAATTGCACTTAACAAAATGTCTACAAATAAATCATTCTACAACTGTAGAGACAATTCAAGGTTAACTAAACTCTCCTTCAATGATTATATACCATGGAAATATTTGATCTTCAATAACAAAAATTGTACACGTTTGGGTCGTCACATGTAATTGTATGGCATTATAAACACGGGACACAATGATTGGACAGACTACATTGGGGAAATATACCGGACAACTTTAAATTGTAGCTTGGGTTAATTCAGCAGACATGACAGAAATGGCAAAGATGTTGGTTCACACTACTTATATAGACAGGCAACAGAACAGGTGGCTGACAGAGTTGACTGAGAGCCAACTATTACTGGAATTTGGGGAAAAAGTAAGATGTACGTATATGTATAGGCCTTGACGAAAAATGGTAATTGTCATTATGGCACGAATTAGTCTGACTTTGAGAGTTGTATCCTTACACTTTTCATGTGGTGTTTCTATGTAGCTGGTGCAGTTTTTGCTCTATTTGTAACTAACTGATATAGTTACACAGACTGTGATGGTGACAAAGTAGTTGCGTCACCAAAGATGTATTAGTTCATTTCTGAATTTCTGTTCCACCGACTGGTTGACAAGTTTGTGGGGAAACAGTTAAAATACAGCACATCCGGAAAGGATTGATAGCACTTCACATTTGCCACATTTTGTTATGTCACAGTCTTATTCCAAAATGCAATATATTCATTTTTGTCCTCAAAATTATACAGACAATACTCCACTGTGACAATGTGAAAGGTTTTTGCATACAGAGACATCCTGAATGAAAACCAATGCTTCCCATCCAATCTAATGGAGCTTGAGAGGTGCTGCCCAAACACTGCCCAAAGATAGATGTTCCAAGCTTGTGGCATGGTATTCAAAAAGGCTTGAGGCTAAAATGTCTGCCAAAGGTGCATCAACAAAGGGTCTCTGCAGGTTTCAACATGTCAAATGTAAGACTTTTAAAGACTTTTTTAAGACCATCTTGAAACTAATTTAAGACCATTTCACATGCATACGGACAAAAAATACAACGACAAAGTAAAATCAGAGGTCTAGAATGAATTTTAAGTATAGGAATTCATTCACTGCTCTTTCACATTGGAAAACAAAATGGTCAAAGGCCTACTGAAACCCACTACTATTTGATCGCTTGCCCGTACGTGCGTATGTGCGTATGCGTATGTGCATGTCACGTACGTAACTTTGGGGACTTTGGGGAAATATATGTGCTGTATGAACTTTGGGGAGGTGAACGGTACTTTGGGCTGTGGGATTAAGTGTGTTGTGCAGGTGTTTGAGTTGTATTGGCGGGTTATATGGACGGGAGGGGGGAGGTGTTTGTTATGCGGGATTAATTTGTGGCATATTAAATATAAGCCTGGTTGTGTTGTGGCTAATAGAGTATATATATGTATTGTGTTTATTTACTGTTTTAGTCATTCACAGCTGAATATCAGGTCCCACCCTCCTCTCACAGCATCTTCCCTATCTGAATCACTGCCCTCTAGTCCTTCACTCTCACTTTCCTCATCCACAAATCTTTCATCCTCACTCAAATTAATGGGGAAATCGTCGCTTTCTCGGTCCGAATCGCTCTCGCTGCTGGTGGCCATGATTGTAAACAATGTGCGGATGTGAGGAGCTCCACAACCTGTGACGTCACGCGCATATCGTCTGCTACTTCCAGTACAGGCAAGGCTTTTTTATCAGCGACCAAAAGTTGCGAACTTTATCGTCAATGTTCTCGACTAAATCCTTTCAGCAGAAATATGGCAATATCGCGAAATTATCAAGTATGACACATAGAATGGACCTGCTATCCCCGTTTAAATAAGAAAATCGCATTTCAGTGGCTTTTAAACTAACTAAATACACAATGTTTTGAATAAAAGTAACATCACTAGAGTAAGACCTTTTATGATATTTTAGGAGAATTTTAGACATTTTAAGGCCTTAAATTCAATTTACGGTGGTACAGGGGTTAGGGCATGTGCCTCACAATATGAAGGTCCTGAGTTCAATCCCGGGATCGGGATCTTTCTGTGTGGAGTTTTCATGTTCTCCCTGTGACTGCGTGTGTTCCCTCCGGGTACTCCGGCTTCCTCCCACCTCCAAAAACATTGCACCTGAGGATAGGTTGACTGGCAACACTAAATAGATCCTAGTGTGTGAATGTGAGTGTGAATGTTGTCTGTCTATCTGTGTTGGCCCTGCGATGAGGTGGCGACTTATCCAGGATGTACACAGCCTTCCGCCTGAATAAAGCTGAGATAGGCTCCAGCACCCCCCGTGACCCCGAAAGGTACAAGCGGTAGAAAATGGATGGATGGAAATTCAAACTATTGGATTTAAGACTTTTTTAGACTTTTTTAAGATCCTGCGGATTGTACTCCCTGTGTATTGAGCAAAGGCTGTGAATACTTTTGTACATGTATTTATTTTCATTTTTAAAAATGTTAATACATTTGCTAAATATTAAAAAAAAACAAAAAAAAAAAACATTTTTGTCACAATATCACTAGTGGGTATTGTCAGTAGAATTTTGTGGACAAATATACATGTATTTCATTTTGGAATAAGACTGTAACATAACAGAATTTGGAAAAAGTGAAGCTCTATGACAACTTTACGGATGCACCGTACATAAAAGTGATAAATACAATGGAGTTAATGTGGGAGTCAATTCACAGTTGTGTGTCTATATTTGCTGCTTAAGGTAATTGTGTTAAGCATGGAACAAACTAAACCTTTGCTATAACCAAAGTACCATAGGTCGGGTTGCGGATGGAGGGGTGGAAGATGATGCAACAGCCCCTCTAACAAAATGTTCTTCCTTTTCTTATGCAGGCGATCTCAGAGTACTCATCTGGCTCCTTCTGTCAGCCTTGTGACTAACAGACAAACCGTCCAGGGTGTACTCCACCTCTCACCTTAACATGAATAAAAAACTGAATAGATTTATTAAGGGTTAATAATACAGTATTAATGTCAAATTAAAGTGATTGTAGAATTGATATTAATTGTGTGCATGGAACCATATTTGATAAGTCAAAAATGGCTGCACTTCAAGGCAATCGAACCATAGGATTTCCTCTCAGCCAAAGCAATCAAAAAAGTTATTTAAAAAAAGTAATGAAGCCCTATGATGCAAAAACAACTTTTCTTACCTATTGGTACCTGCTGTTGTGCATTTGGGATCTGCATAAGTCCGGAAAATTTGAAATCAAAGCGTTGCAAAAACAATCTTGCCTTCCTATCTACTTCTTCCAAACCGTCCTTTCGAAATGTGCACAATTAGTGACGTCACCAATTGGGAATATCGTCAGCGGATTATCCATATATGGTAAAAGTCTACCCAGTCTGCCTTACACACGGCCGCCATTTTTAGTTTATGCAGGTGCATCTGTAGTTCAGACGACAAAATACCCAAGATTCGACTTGAAGAACAAAAATGCTGTTGTTGGTTGTATTACCCAACACAAGACGCTATTCAAACATCCAGTCTCATCTGAAGAAGTAAAAAGTGCCTGGCTATCTTTTGTGTTTCGCAGCAATGTGCCTTCAAACTTTGAAGAAGTCGCTTTGAGTGTGTGCTAAGAAGTGTCCTGCTCCACCCACAAACTTTTACAAATAGATGGACTTTTAATGGCGGGCTCGGTGACTACTATTTTTGGCAATGGAGGAGACAAAGAAACAGTAAGTAGAAACAGTAGGTAAGAAATGTGACAATGGTACGTTAGCAGTGTTAGCTCGAGTTGTTGTGTAGCTAGCTTAGCCTTCTAATATAGGACAATAACGTCACCATCCTGCGGCAAAATGAATAATTATTTTCCTAAAATATACTTTTAATTTGTTCATTGTCAACTGTGTTCGGCAATGGACCAATAAGTAGCTGTTAGCTTAGTTTATAGCCTTTGTTGTTTACAGACGTGCAGCAGAGTTATTATATAGAACAGAAAAGTCTTATTTTGTCAGTATACACATGCCTACGTCCAGGATCTCGAGAAAAGTTTAACATTAGCCTTACTGCGCCTGTTGTTTTGGGTTGGGCTCTCTGGGTGGCTGGGACCATATTGTGGCTCCCGCACATACTAGGAGACAAATATATTGTACATACAAACACACATACATACGCACATACTCACAATTAGTCATACATACATACATACATACATACATACATACATAGGTACATACGCTCACACATACATACACAAATACAGTACATACATCCACAAATACAGTACATACATCCACACCCACATTCACTGTACACTTATACATAAACACATACTGTAGGTACACAAGCACATATGCATACATACACTCATGCATATAATCTTGTTTCTTCAAACATATATTAATGTTGACCCCCCAGGGGAAAACTGGGTAAAAAGCGGCATTCTTTCTTTAGTAATTCAAGTATTCATTACATATATGAATTATTGCATTGGAAGCAATTGTATTGTTGATAATAGAGGTAATTATTATAATTATTCCTTATCAATAGTGTTACTTCTATTGGTATATATATTGTTCCATGTGTAGTGTAATAATGTTCATTGTCATTTCTGTGTTAATATTTACTTCACAGTTTTTTTGCTATAATTTTTGGTATCATATTTGTACATATCGTATTTGCTGATGTTGTTGTTTTGTTGTTGTTGTCTCTCTGTCTTATTCCCCTCTTGTCCCTGCAATTTCCCCTCTGTCTTACTTTTGTTTAGTTCTTTCTTTTTGGTAACTACCATGAACAATGAAATTCGGTGGTAGCTTGATTACATTACCATATGTATCAGATTAGACACAAATTGAGCTCTTTTTCATCAACAAGCACACACAAATATGCATGAAAACAATAATACAGACATCACACATGCATAATTGCCAACCCTCCCGGATTTTCCGGGAGACTCCCGAAATTCAGCGCCTCTCCCGAAAACCTCCCGGGACAAATTTTCTCACGAAAATCTCCCGAAATTCAGGCGGACCTGAGTGAGCCTGTTTTCACGTCCGCTTTCCTACAATATAAACAGCATGCCTGCCCAATCACGTTATAACTGTAGAATGATGGAGGGCGAGTTCTTGGTTTCTTATGTGGGTTTATTGTTAGGCAGTTTCATTAACGTCCTCCCAGCACAATAACAACACACAACAACAGCAGTCACGTTTTCGTCTGCCGTAAACAGCAATGTTGTGACACTCTTAAACAGGACAATACTGCCATCTACTGTACATGCATATGTGACAATAACATCTAGGGCTTTTAGAGAGTGCAGTGCACAACTGCGCACACAACAAGGAGACGAAGCAGAATGCATCATCAGAGAGGGTGTTCAGCATGGTTAGAAAAATAGTGACAGAGAATAGAACAAGGATGGACAATTCAACCCTTAACTCAACAATGAGTAGATGAGTGTTATGTGTGTGTATATGTTTAAATAAATGAACACTGAAATTCAAGTATTTGTCTTATTTATATATATATATATATATATATATATATATATATATATATATGTATATATATATATATATATATATATATATATATATATATATATAAAATAAATATATATATATATATATATATATATATATATATATATATATATATATATATATATATATATAACTAGAATTCAATGAAAGTCAATTATTTCTTTTATATATATATATATATATATATATATATATATATATATATATATATATATATATATGAAATACTTGACTTGGTGAATTCTAGCTGTAAATATACTCCTCCCCTCTTAACCACGCCCCCGCCCCACCCCCGAAGGTTGGCAAGTATGCACATGGGACGATTTAGTTGGTATGAATTGTTTTTAGTCATATTGCAAATCTTACAAACAGTGCTTGGAGTGATGAATGTAAAATCCTTTCGAGCAGAAATGCTATGGACTTACAGTAGACAGAACAACACTTGTACTTCCGGTTGAAAGCACTAAACAGAAGGGAATACTGTAGACGTTCACCCCACAGCACCTGCAGTGAACAATCTCATCCAAAAGATGGTGCCATAGCACAAACAATAACACACCCTTTGAATTTCTCTGCTTTTGTTTTATGAAAACTATATGCATTATGGTTGTTAGCGAAGAAAAATCCATAAATTAGCCGCACCGTTTTATAAGCTTATAAGCATATGTTAATTTCTCTTTACAACATGTTCGAAAGGACTCGGAAGACGCAAATAATATTTAACCCTAGCCCTTTTCCAAGTCATAACAATTACTTACATATTTGTTCACTTCCTGTTCTGATCTTGTAATTGTAACACAATTTACACCAATGAACACAATAGTTCTCCTAATAGGTAAGCCAGATATTATACATTTGAGATGTACAATATCTTATTTTCAACAAAGTTCAAGATGATTATCAAGATTATTATGCCTTGTATTTTGTAAACATTTAAGGTTTGAACAGCCTCTTAAATTGGATCGTATTAGTACATTGTTTTTCATCTTTGCATGATCCGTTCCATAACTTAATTCCACATTGTTTCACATCTTTGCATAATCTGTTCCATAATTTAATTCCACATTGTTTCACATCTTTGCATAATCTGTTCCATAATTTAATTCCGCATACTGATATGCTAAAAGGTCTTCAGTGTTATACGTGCATACAAATGTTTTGGATGAAATTCTCCTCTGAGGTTATATTTCTCCTCTTTTTTCGAGAATAATTGTTGCACATTCTTGTATAGCAGGTTATAGTTTGCTTTGTACATAATTTTAGCTGTTTTCAAATGCACCAAATCATCGAGTTTCAGTATTTTGGAGTCAATACAAGATACAGTAGCGCCAAGTTTAGCAGTCCCTGTTACGAAGAAGGGGAAGAAGACAGCACAGAATGCAGGGGACGTAGTTAGCTCTATTTATTACTATATATATATTATAGTATGGAGTGTGAAAACTATTCCACACATTTTTATGCGTGCGACTATGTGTAGGGATTAAATGTTGAGTGCTACCGGGAGTGTTGAGCGAGGTGCGGAAGTCCAAGAGGGGCAAGGCAGGCTCGAACGTCTGTAGGCAGGCGTGAGGTCAAGGGCAAGGTCGAGGCGTCAAAGTCTGTGTCCTGGCGGGAGGTAGAGATCCAAGAGGCAGCCAGGGAACCAGAGGGAACACGGGGAGACAAGACACACAGCTCGTGATGCGGGAACGGAGGAATGATGCTGGATGACAACAAGGTACACGAGACAAATGAACACGGAGGGGGAGAAACACCGAGAGAAAGAGTGTGCGTAGAGCTAGAGATTGTCGGCTTACTGTACTGGAACAGGTCGCTACGTTCTGGCCCGGAACACAGGTTTGCACTGGCTTAAGAAGCCCAGTGAGCTCATCAGCAACAGGTGTGCAGATTGTTGATCGATTGCAGCCGCTGGCTGCAGCAGGAGAGAGGCGTCAAAGTCCATGTCTAGGCGGGAGGTAGAGATCCAAGAGGCAGCCAAGGAACCAGAGGGAATACGGGTAGACGAGACACACAGCTCGTGATGCGGGAACGGAGGAATGCTGCTGGATGACGACAAGGTACACGAGACAAATGAACACGTAGGGGGAGAAACACAGAGAGAAAGAATGTGCGTAGAGCTAGAGATTGTCGGCTTACTGTACTGGAACAGGTCGCTACGTTCTGGCCCGGAACGCAGGCTTGCACTGGCTTAAGAAGCCCAGTGAGCTCATCAGCGACAGGTGTGCAGATTGTTGATCGATTGCAGCCGCTGGCTGCAGCAGGAGATGCGCACAGATGAATGTGCACTGGAAACCGTGACAGTCCCCATGGTAATACTTACAATACAATACAATCATACATTTACAACAACAAACAAAACATATAATACATAAGTAAAACCTTATCTAACACTTAATTGAGGCCAAAACATGTAGAAAATGCTTTAGAGAGTGACAACTGTACATGGAGAATTTAATAGATAATAATGCTTGTAATATGAGGCATTTAATTTTTATTATTTTTTATTGTTTAGGGCAGGGGTCCTTAATAGGCCTGCCAAATAAATGAATTTGGTCCGCAAAACATCATCCAGCTAGCTGCTTGTTATTGGAGTTGGACTTAGCGGGTGGATGAGATCTCAATGGGCACTGACACTTGTTCTCTAAACAATAAGACTAACTAACTTTTAAACACTGGTTGCAGTTAATGGTACCATAAATAAATATTTAAATAGTATCTATATTTGTAGTATTGTAACAATGTTTATCATAGGTTTTATGTATTAATGTTTATTGGATTCATTTATTATCTATTGTATTTATTTGATATAGTATGTATTAATTTAAGACCCCTGTTGTATGGGGTTGAATTAATTTGTGTGTATATAGCAGAGGTGGGACCAAGTCATTGCTTTGCAAGTCACAAGTAAGTCTCAAGTCTTTGCCCTCAAGTCCGAGTCAAGTCCCGAGTCAAGACAGAGCAAGTCCGAGTCAAGTCCAAAGTCAAGACTGGAAAGTCTCAAGTCAAGTCCCAAGTCCTGCATTTTGAGTTTCGAGTCCTTTCAAGTCGTTTAACCACAGACTAATATATTTACACAGATTGTGTATGCTTTTAAAATGCTGTATTTATTTATTAAAACAAGTGCATTTGAAATTGCAGGGAAAAAGATAGTGCTGACATTGCACTTCAAAATAGCACTATTAACCAGTCATTTTAAACATGTAACTCATTCCTTTACAGAATAAACATATTTGAAAAAAACAAGTGCAACTGTACTTATTTGCACAAAAGTGTTAACATTGTATTTCAATGGCATATTGCATTGTAACTAGTTCCACAGCAGTTTCTATCCTGTTCTTACCTTATCTCATTGATCTCATCTCATACTGTATGGGTGTTTATGTGTGCGTACACATGAAAAACATAACAAATATATGAACATAACAATGAACAGAGTTGTACTTTTTAGATGTCAGGACCCTATGCAATATGTACACATATTCTTAATATAGTATACATTTTAACTGACCTTTATTTGACTATGTTTGTCTTTTTGTAGGTGGCTAAAATACGCGGTGCTGCTGACCACCGTCTAACTTTACGTTACTGTGTGTGATACATTGACTAACGTTACGTTACTGTGTGTGATACATTGTCTAACGTAACGTTATGTGTAGGTACCTCATGCAACCCTGCTTAAAAAAAAATCACTTGACAAAAAGTATGAATAAGGTAGCAAACTGCAGTGGACGCAACAGATTGCCATGTTTGCAATGACGTTGTAACCATAGACATCTTATAAGTAGACGCAGGTTGCTGTGACGTGAGCAATTTGGCCGCCATCTTGAAGTGGTGATGAGGAGCCGGCGAGCAGCCTAAACTGACAGTTGACAGGTAGAAAACAAAGATGCCGGGCTGGTGTTCAGCGTTTTCCTGCTCAAATGAGCGGACTATTGAAAATAGGAATCGGGGGATTACTTTTCACAAGCAAGATTTAACATTAACGTACTATTGGTTGTATCTTATGAAAATAATATTACCACAGAGTTGAGAAGGATCAAAGATCTTCAATATTTGTATGTGAAAATCACAAAGAAATCTTCTGGGGGAGGATGACGCCCCTACAGGGGTTTGGTTTACAAACTTTCAGCCCCACCTAAAACAAAATTCACCAGCCGCCACTGATTATGATGCATTCTCATTTTAGGCAAAGTATAAGACAATACTTTCTTAACAGTATAATTGTAACCAGGAATAAGTCTTCAAGTAACAATATTCAAATACTAACATTGTTGGGTAAAACAGAATTTGGTTTTATTCTGAATCCAGTGAAACAGATTGGTGGTTTTAGCTGATATGAAGACTTTCAGGTGTTTATATGTGTTTATGTTTAAGTATTTGGCAGACGCTTTTATCCAAAGCGACTTACATAAAATAATACATATAAAACAATCACTGCAAACATTATCATTTAAGGGAAGAATGTAATAGAAAATATCAATACAAAGTGTCAAGACAGAATAAACTCTCTGCTGCTGCAGCAACAGAGATACAGTCTATAGGTCCCTAAGATATATAGATATCTAATGTATTCATACATTGTTTATGTAGGATATACGCATGTATATATAACCTAATCATATTGTTTCTTCAACTTAAAAATAGTTTACCGTTTTTTCCCCTTCTCTAGGATTATAATCCCAGTTTTGATCTCAGACGTCTGGTCACTTATAGCATATAAGAATATTATATTACTGTTAAGCAAACTATGAATACTAAAACACGCCAAAACATGTGTCTGTTATCATAGCTACACGTATGACAAAAAAGGGGGGTGAAAATCAGTGGTATTCAGTGAGGTAAAATGAATTAAATGCGCTGACAGTTCATTGTTCCTGCCAAATGAATTGCACTGAGTGGAGCGGATCACCACTCCAAGATGGCGGCCCCGCGCCTCGTCTGCGCCAGTAGGCAGTAGCGCTCCATGCTGCGTCTATTTATAAGATGTCTATGGTTATAACGTTAGCAGTGAGTTTGCAGCCTCACTGATTTAACTACACAGCAAATACAAGTCACGTAACTTAGCCAATAAACGTTATCTTACATTCAAAACTTACCCTTCTTTGTGCAACTTCAAATGTTGAACGTTGTTTCGTCTCCGTCTGTAATATTCGAACTGCGTGATTTCCATACGGCAATTCGTTTTTTGTTGACCAAGTCGTAGTTTTTATACCCGAACGAAACCAACTTTGGCATAATTGTTGCGTTGTTTGACAACTTGTTCGGTGGTTGTACTGCAATTTGATTGGATGAATGCTGCGTGATGAAAACAACGTAGATCTAATTTGATTGGCTGTTGTACTGACAGCACACCAGCTGACAGGAACAACACGCTGAGAGACACAGACGAAGAAAATGAAAAATACGGAGCGCTCCCAAATAACTTTTTAAGCGTTGGATTTTGGGGAAAGTAGCAAGTCATGTCAAGTCATGTCAAGTCAAAAGGCTCAAGTCCAAGTGAAGTCACAAGTCATTGATGTTAAAGTCTAAGTCGAGTTGCAAGTCTCTTTACATTTTGTCAAGTCGAGTCTAAAGTCATCAAATTCATGACTCGAGTCTGACTCGAGTCCAAGTCATGTGACTTGAGTCCACACCTCTGGTATATAGCATAATTTAAGAAATGTCTGGACTCTACACTATAAAATAGGAATTAACTAAGATTATGCGATAACCCTGTTAGAGGTGACAATATTTTTCAATCTGAATTGTGAGCATCATGCACACTAAAAAATGTTGGGTTAACCGAACTGCTGGTTCAGAAACGGACGAACCCCTTATTTGAGTTATTTCAACTCAACATTTTGGGTGAATTTTTTTAACCCAACTTTTGCGTTGAATTACTTAACCAAAAAGTTGAGTTATGATAACTTAATGTTGGTTGATTCATAACCCAACTATTGGGTTGAATGTATTTAACACAAAAGCTGAGTTATGCTCACTACAATGTTGGTTTATTCCAAACCCAACTATTGGGTTGCACAATTTAGTGCTCCTTGACCCAATAGTTGGTTACAAATTATAAATTATACTGCTGGTTTGTCCTACTCCTTGCCAACTACCGATCAAAATAATTTGTATTCCATTAAAATATACTCAAAAGCAAGATATGAATGACATTTTTTTTACAAGAATTGCCTTGTATGGTCATAGTTGCCACGGCGGGGTCATATTTTACTGCGTGGATCGTTCTCCCAGGATGCCGACGGGACTCCAGAGGCAAGGTGCAGGTAAGGAAAGGATTTCTTGTCTATAAATCATGCGGGATACAAACAAAAGAGCACCAGCATGCCAATAGCATGGGAAGCTAACGGAATAGCAAACAAAAAGGCGAAGCTTAGCTCAGGAATCAAAATAGTAGCCGTCGTAACTGTTGCGTGGAAACAAATAAGAAAGCCAGACTGAGTGTGGCGAAAAGGATGGAATAAGTAAAAAAAAAAGGGTTATACTTTTTCTACCTTCAAGGTACTCAAAGCACTTTGACACTATTTCCACATTCACCCATTCACACACACATTCACACACTGATGGCGGGAGCTGCCATGCAAGGCCCTAACCACGACCCATAAGGAGCAAGGGTGAAGTGTCTTGCTCAAGGACACAACGGACATGACGACGTTGGTAGAAGGTGGGGATTTAACCAGGAACCCTCAGGTTGCTGGCACGGCCACTCTCCCATCTGCGCCACTCCGTACCCAGTATAAGTAGCTCTCTGATTAGTGCCCAGGAGCAGGTGAGTGTCCTGAACACTAATCAGAGGCAGGTGAAAACAATCTGCAGTCATGGCAACTAAAACACAAACCCGGGGGTGCTCAAAACAGGAACTGAGGAAGTCAAAAACAAACAAACATGACAGATCACTACAATAGTAGTTCTATACAGCATGCTCAAATATTTTCATGTGGATAAGATGTGTGATTATAAATAATGTTAATGAGATTAATCCTTTTTCAAGAAAAAAGTACCTTTTTAATAAAAAAAGCCTTTTACCCAAAACTTACTCATTAAAAAACAACCCAAAAATGGTTCATAGTTTTCAAAACCCAGAAATTGAGTTAAAATAATACCCTTATAACTCAAAAAATGGACTGTTCTTCATAAAAATAACTAAAAAATGTAACCCAACACTCGTAACTCATAAATTGGGTTATCAAAATAATTCAGCATTTTTTAGTGTGTGCCAACAGATACTAACCCCACTGTGATGCAATGGTGCAGGCTACACACGCCAATGAATATACCTGTATACATATGACATATACTGTATATGTAGACATATAACATTTACTGTATATGTATATGCATATATTTTAAGCTCTAATTAAATTTCCTTCAGGGACACTGAATACTCAATGTGTTCCTAGGTGAACAAATTAAACTCATGATGTCAAACTGCAAAGCTATATATAAACATTCAGGTTGTTAGCATCTGTAATTGTTCACAGCTCTATTCCATTATAAGGTGTTCAGCAAAGCACTCCTGTAGTCCAACAATGGAGACTGAATGCTGTTCGCTCGCTCTAATAAGGCAAGGAGATGAGTCATCAGCAGAGTTGAGGCTTGGATATAAGCAGAGTGGAGTGAGTGTGGCCTCTGGCTGAGATGAAAACCTCTGGAAAAGAGACAAAACCTAAGGTGACTCGCAAAGATCTGTTTCCCTTGTTTCATCGCTGGGTCTCTGCTCTTTTACCGTAAATCAACACGGTTATCATTCCTCACGGATTCAATTGGAATGATTCATTTTGTTTAAATAACTACACTTCAGCACACGTGTGACACTTTGATTATTTTGATTACAATGTACCTTGCAAGATAGGTCATAAAACAGTGACATAGCACTAATGTTTTAGAAACACACTCAACAGATAACGTGATCTGACCTAATAATTTTTATGGAAATTTCCCATACCGCCCTACTGACTAAACTGAATGGGGTGACATCTGCAAGCATTCCTGTATTTTGTCACACGGATGTTGACCAAGACCATAGCCTGGCTGCTGAATCCCAATAAAAATGTTCTCTATTTGTGTGCATCATGCTGGGAAAATGTGAAGTATGTAAAGTATTAGGACGGGCAGACATGTTCCGAGTCACGTATACGTCATTTACAAGAAGTGAAGGAAATGATAAACACGGAGGATTCTACTGTTTGGAGTGAGAGGTGCCCTCCAACCTTCCAAAATGATACTTTGTGATTAAAGTAATTTAATAAAGGTTTACTCTCAGGATACGGAAGCCGGTGAGTCATAGGTCAGCGCTGAGTAGAAGGTGAGAACATTGGAACGCCTGAGGCGTTTAGGGAGTTAATGAGCCCTTGTGCACCTCCGAAGACTTATTACGTCCTCTCTGGCTCGATGCTACAAGGACCTAGTTTTATTCACAGCTTTAATGCAGCACCCCCAGTTCCTTACTCCCAAACAATTATGAACTGTCTTATTTGTTTTTATCCCATCTTGAATCATCCATTTCAGAAACAACATACAAATATTGAACTTATATAGGCACCAACCGAATTCTGTTGGTACTACCAAGGATTGATTCACGTAAAATCAAACGGTGCCATATTTTGAGAACAGTTGTTGTGCATGACGTCATGCCCGGTCGCAAACTTGGCCAGCTCAAATACGTAGCGGGCAAACTGACACTCCAGCAGCACACAGCCAAACTGCCTCTAGGTAATGTTAAGAATTTTTCTATCAACAAAGCAAATATGTCTGTATACGTACAGTAAGGCTCCACTTTTCAAAATGTGTTAGCTCGATGCTAATTTAAATTTGCAATACACATGATACTGATTAGCATTAGCGATTTTACATGGCAATTTTAAAACCTTCAAAATTCAATCAATTCATCAATCAAAATTTACAGTATTTGTTTAGCCCTTAATCACGAGTGCCTCAAACCCTGAACCCACAATTGGGCAAGGAACAAACAAAAACAAGAAACGTTAGGAAGGGGTTGCAGATGTGGGGACCCCCTCCTTGGTAACCGGCTGCAATGGATGCCAAGTGGTTACATTATTGAATTGTTACATTCATGAT
The DNA here is from genome assembly GCF_033978685.3 of Nerophis lumbriciformis. Lineage (NCBI taxonomy): Eukaryota > Metazoa > Chordata > Actinopteri > Syngnathiformes > Syngnathidae > Nerophis > Nerophis lumbriciformis. The sequence continues at coordinate 42,670,727 of NC_084562.2, forward strand.
AATGTGAGAGTCCAGTCCATCAGGATGTCAGAATCGTAAGGGGGATTTCTTCCATGTAGACAAGTCGACAATGCAGAGACGTTACCAACTGATGCATAGGAGAGTGGTCCACCCCGGGTCACGACTTGGGACAGCTAGCACGTCTTCTAGTCTGGTACCTCTCCAAATGTTATCCATTTCCACCTGGTATCCTCTCCATGCAGGAGAGGACGGACAGACCAGAAAAGAAGAGTGGCAGGTCAACTGGTCTAAACAGAGAAATATTTAAAAGCTAGAGTATATAAATTCATTTTAAGGTGGGACTTAAACCTTCTACTGAGGCAACATCTGTAAGTATTGCCGGTCGAACATTTTTGAGTACTGGAGCCCGAATAGAAAACACTTTGGAGCCTGCAGACTTTGTATCGGCTCTGGGAATTACGAATAAACAGGCGTTCTTAGAACGCAGGTTTCAGGACGGGGAGTACAGCACAATACAATCAGCAAGATAAGATGGTACTAGTAAAAAAACCTTAACGTCACACCTGAAGTGCAATGGGAGCCAGCTCATGTGGACTAGTATAGGCGTAATTATCTCAAACCTCCTTGCCCTAGTCAAAAGTCTAGCAACTGTAATATTTTCGTTAAATTATTTTGGTAAGAACAACTACAACCAAGATGCAGAAGACTAGTTTCAGCTTAATGACAAAGACTACTCCCTGACTTGGCAACACACTTTAGTCTATACACGACGTACACTATACGCTAATTTCTTGAAATTACAACTGCATGCGAATTCTAGTATATAATACTTGCAAATGACACTTAGAAGTGTAAGAAATCAAGATATAACAACTAAATAGCAACATTATCATTATCCGCTCACTGTTAAATGTTAACAAAACATTGTTTTAATTATTAAATAAATATTTATAAACACATGAATACACACAGAAGTACCAAACATTGGTACCATTAAGTACCAGTATTGATTCTCAGGTACCAGGAATTGATACCATATCGATTCAAATGTGAAAAGTACCCATCTCAAGTACATACAGTGAGGCAAATGAAAATATATTCCACTGCTGATTTTGTAAGTTCAGCCCGTTAGAAGGACATAAACTGTCTACATTGTTATGCATATTTTATTTTAATAACGAAAAATCTGCGTATTTGTTTATGCAACGAAATATGACTTTGAGATATTGGTCTGTTATTCTTTGCAGACACTCTCAAGGTTTTAAGGCTGTTGCTTGGCAACTTGAAGTTGCAGCTCCTTCCAAATCATTTCTATGAAATTCAAGTTCAGTAGCCAGGTCACACCAGGATCTAAATGTGGTCCAACTTGAACCACTCCGATCAATCTTTAGTATTCTGGTTGAGACTAGAACGTTCTAATCAAATATTTACCTCAAACAGTGATGTCGTCCTGTACCCTTTCTGTAAATGTGTTCTTCCCAAACCACTCTGGGGTTTGCCAACAGAAATTCCAATCCTTGCGGTTCTCTATGCATCCGGTCAGTTCTGTAGCGCTCTTCACTCCCGCATCCGTCCTTAGTCCGTCCACAAAAATTGGTGTGGGACGTCCTCTTTTTCGGTAAATGTGTGTTGGCTCCCAGAACACTAGCTTGCTTGCAGGAAGTTCTGGGAGTCTGTGGCATTGACCTGCAAGTTCCTTTCTCCTGGATTCCACCGTGTCACTCAGCCTTGGTAGAGCCTCATACAGATGCTTGTTGGTAACATACTCGTTCTGGTTAATGTTCAGTATAACACACATCATTCTAGTTTAGCATCCATCCAGAGACTTCTCAAAGGCGGACTTCAGGGTCAAGGTTCCATAGCCATAGAGGAGCACAGATTCCACAGTTGCTTAGAAGAAGGTAATTTGATGTGTCAAGAGAGGTTGGTTTTCCACACATTAGACAGGCCATTCAGAGCTCTCCATGCCAAAACCTTCCTCACATTAATGTCCTGATCTGATTAATTGACCCAGGTACTTAAAGTCACTGACTTCTGCCAGATGGCGGATAGTCCAGAGAGATGTTATAAGTGAGGACCTCTGTTTACGTTGCATTCAGCCTGAGACCGACCATGGGGCATTCTGCTTCGACTCTGTTCAAAGAGCACTTGTACCTGTTTTACTTGAGCAGACAACAGCCAGATGCCAACTGCATAGTCCAGGTTTGCTAGGACTACAGAGAGGTTTCTTCTATATTTCTGAATGTATGATAACACCGTAATTTCCGGACTATAAGCCGCTACTTTTTTCCCTCGTTCTGGTCCCTGCGGCTTACACGACGGTGCGGCTTCCGGTCACCAGGTGCGCGCACTACCGAGGATGCGCGAGACCGATGCAGACATCCGGCACCAGGTAAGAGAGAGAGCAAAACAAAGAGTAGGAGAGCGTCAGCGACAGATTGCGCGAAGGAAGTGTTCATGCAAACACCCTCAATATGGAAACCAAACGGAGAAGTGCATATGATGCTGCTTTTAAGTTAAAGGCAATCGATCTGGCTGTCAAAGAAGGAAATAGAGCGGCTGCACGTACCCTTGACATCAATCCACGATCATCAACGGCTTTCGAAAAGCTGGACTGCTGCGTGGTGATGATGAAGAGGACGGCGTACTGGCTGACGAAGCCGGAGCCGCTGATTCCACTGACAAAGAGGAAGGTTTTGAGAGCGAGAACAAAGGAGAGAGAGTGGCTGACGACGCCATTTTGGACCTGTTCTTCTCCGACACCGACGAAGAGGATTTCGGTGGTTTTTGTACGCAGGAGGAAGACGATGACACAATGATTAAAGACTGACTGGCCGCGGGACTGCACTTTTACTGCCGTGTTACAGGCGAGTACTTTGTATTACTTTGCACCGTTGTATTATTTGTACTCTGCACGAATGCAGTTCGCCATGTCAAAGATGTCAAAGATGTGAAAGTTTGATTGAATGATTGAAAGATTTATCGTTAATAAATGGGACGCTTTGCGTTCCCAAACAGTCATCTCTGTCCCGACAATCCCCTCCGTGGTAGCAGGAACCCCTATATACTACGGTAATTACCAGAGGTGGGACCAAATCATTGTTTTGCAAGTCACAAGTAAGTCTCAAGTCTTTGCCCTCAAGTCCGAGTCAAGTCCCGAGTCAAGACAGGCAAGCCCCGAGTCAAGTCCAAAGTCAAGACTGGAAAGTCTCAAGTCAAGTCCTAAGTCCTGCATTTTGAGTTTCGAGTCCTTTCAAGTCCTTTTAACCACAGACTAATATATTAACACAGATTGTGTATGCTTTTCAAACTCTGTATTTATTTATTAAAACAAGTGCATTTTAAATTGCAGGAAAGAAAATTGTGCTGACATTGCACTTTATAATAGCACTATATTAACCAGTCATTTTAAACATTAACTCATTCCTTTACAGAACAAACACATTGAAAAATAAAGTGCAAATGTACTTATTTGTACAAAAGTGTTAACATTGAAAAAACATGACATATACGTGAACATAACAAAAAAGTTGTACTTTTTATATGTCAGGGCCCTATGCTGCATTGCATCTGCAAAAGACCAAATTAGCCAAGAGTCTGTCAGTCATTTGTGCACGATGGGGGCGTAGTATGATGCCACCATAGCTGAAAACTCGCTCCACTGGAGCACTGGAGGCAGGCAATGCCAAGACTCTCATGGCCACTCGGAACAGTGAAGGAAGAGTCTTCATGTTCAATGCCCAGAACAAAAGGGGGGAGAGAGTTGTTTTGGGTTGGTGCACTACTTGTAAGTGTATATTGTGTTTTTTATGTTGATTTAATTAAAAAAAGAAAGAAAAAAAAATTATTTCTTGTGCGGCCCGATACCAATCGATCCACGGACCAGTACCGGGCCGCGGCCCGGTGGTTGGGGACCACTGAGGTAAACAACCAACAGTATGTCAGAAAGCTAGCTAAAACGGTACACATATTCATAATATAGTATACATTTTAACTGACCTTTATTTTACTATTTTTGTCTTTTTTTAGGTGGCTAAAATACGCGGTGCTGCTGACCGCCGTCTAACGTTTTGTGTGATATATTGACTAACGTAACCCTGCTTAAAAAAAAATCACTGAACAAAAAGTATGAATAAGGTAGTGAACTGCAACAGATTCCCGCGTTTGCAATAATTAACTACACAGCAAATAAAAGTCACGTTACTTAGCCAATAAACGTTATCTTACATTCAAAACTTACCGTTCTTTGTGCAACTTCAAATGCCGGACGAAGTTGGAAGTTGTTGCCTCTCCATCAGTAATTTTCGAACCGCATGTGTTGCATACTGCAAACCGTTTTGTGTTGACCACCTCGTAATTTTTATACCCAAACAAAATTATTTTAAGTATCATTTTTTGTTCACTGGCGTGTGGTTTGGACATGTCTTCTTCGTTGGTTGTCCTGCAATTTGATTGGATGAATGCTGTGTGATGAAAACAAAGTAGATCTAATTTGATTGGCTGTTGTACTGAGACCACACCAGCTGACACACGCAACGCTGATAGACAAGTACACAATGAAAAATACGGAGCGCTCCCGAATAACTTTTTCATCTTTGGGTTTTGGGGAAAGTAGCAAGTCATGTCAAGTCATGTCAATTCAAAAGGCTCAAGTCCAAGTGAAGTCACAAGTCATTGATGTTAAAGTCTAAGTCGAGTTGCAAGTCTTTTTACATTTTGTCAAGTCGAGTCTAAAGTCATCAAATTCATGACTCGAGTCTGACTCGAGTCCAAGTCATGTGACTCGAGTCCACACCTCTGGTAATTACACATCAAAACGCCTGCGGCTTATAGTCGGGTGCGGTTTATATATGGAGCAATCTGTATTTTCCACTAAATTTAGCTGGTGCGGCTTATAGTCCGGAAATTACGGTAGTCATGCTGGAAGACCCATCCACACAACCCATCTGCCACCTTCTGGCTTGGGCCTAAGAGGTTCTCATCAAAGACTAAAAGTGATTAAGTCTTCCTTTACCATTAGCAGAGAGCCTAAAAGCAGGTCGTTACCGCTTACATGTTTGACAGTAGGGATGATGTCATGATCCCACATGACAGTTTGTTTGTTCACAATTTTTCTGTGTTTTGCATCATTTTGTGGTTCTGCTTTTTGTTTGATTCCTTTTTTTTGCTGAACTTTCCCTTTCTGCTCTGTTTCCTGCCAGAACGCCTATTTCTAGCCTATAACACCTGTTGCTACTTGATCCTTGTACCTTGTGCCTTGTGTTTTTCTTCCATGCACCTAAACGTTGCACTAGATTTGTTTTGCACTAACTGTGTTTTTCCTAACTAAACAGACTTATTGCCTTCACATTGCCTTCCTTGCTCTACATCATGGGTCCAGTTCAGAGAACGTAACAGATGATGTTGTGTTCTTATTCAACATTTCTCAGGCCCTGAATACGGCGACTTGAGTTGATGACAAAGAGCTCAATTCGGATCTTATCTGACTACATCACATCCGACCAAGCCGTCTCTGAATCGTTCAGAACTTAATGAACATATTTCTGACATTATCAGATTTCTTGACCACTTTGCAAGCACTGTAGGATCTCAGTTTAGTGCAAGAGTCAATGTTTTTCTTGATGACTGTGATGTAACTCTGAGTTGCCCGGAATCATCCCAAGAGGTAAGAGTGACTGACTCAGTACGTGTCCATGCACTAAATTAGTCCGATTTCTCTAATGGTTTGGCTCTAAATAAGCCTCCTACAACCCATGGATAAATAAACACCTTAATCCGATTGTGTTCGGTTTTTGAAAAGTCGGATTTACACACTTGGATTATGCGATTGGAAACTAGACCTGAGAGGACCCTTGGTATCGCGCATGCGCCAGTTTCAACGAGGGGCATACAACCCGGAAGCTGGTACCATTCAATAAAAACATAGCAACAATTGTAACAAAGAGGAGACTGTTTATTTGGTTCACACCTTCAAAGAATAGAACATTTTGAAATGCATCGATAGTAGAAAAAAAAAACACATTTTTTTAAAAGGTAGCTAAGGAAATGTAGAATGCCTTAATTCGGACTCCTGAACGAAATATGAATGAGATGAATAATAACGAAGCAGGTATATTAAAGGCAAATAATTAAGCATACACAAACCTCTTTACGCTGCATTTGTACACTCCAAACTGATTAATGATGAATGATATTTTCCTTCGGATGTAAAACTCCTTCCATCAATCCACAGAGCCTTTTTAATGAACTTTGAGACATTCAAAAGTTTTGTTTTCAATGATTTTCTTCCGAAAATTCCTTCGAAACAACTCCCGCCGGCCTTTCTTTGCATCGGACCTGCAGCCGCCTCGATACATTCTCGGGTAGTAGTTTCAAGTTAGTAGCGCAATCTAAGAAAAGTGTTTTGATGCAGTATGTTATTAAACATCAGCATAGTCATGAGAGACATGATATTTGTAATCTGTGTCAGTATTACAGCGGAAATTAGGTACAACAAGTTGTAAGGATCATAGGTCAACCGGAAATTCCTTTATCCGTGCTAAAATGAAATAAGCTCCCCCAGTGTACGGGAGGCACATGGCGTACGACCAATAGTCGCATTAGAGAGAGTGCATGGACACTGAGACTTCCCACGTAGGTGTGAAAATACAAAAAACGTACTGTTTGAGAAAGCAGAGTAATTCAGCGCATGAAAACATAGGGACTGTTATTTTGCATGTGTTCCATTTTCAAATTCACTTTGCTAACAGTGGTCTCTTTCTCTGCAAGCTTCTTGCTGAAGGGAAATTATATTAGGCATATGCATTAGTCATTTGGTTAAATTATGTGTGCAAGTTGTTTTTTTTCTCCACCTACTCATGACTGAAGAGTTGGTGTGTGTGTGGTTAGTTAACACGACATCTTATAACCGATTACCTCATGTTCCGTCAGTCAGTATTTGCTCATCTCTTCTTCTTTGTGATCACTTGTTTCAGCCCAAAAAGGTCAGAAGTCTCTTCGAGAAACGAGATTTACTTTTCTTTCTTTGGGTTGTTAAACACTCCTTTTCCCCTTCAGCCAGCTGGTGTGAGATATTTATGTAAAGCCATTCACAAAATGTTACTCACAAGTCAAATATGTAAACTAACATTCGCTAGCCACACTCAACGCTTAGTCCCACCGCGGTTGATGACAAGTTTCAATATTTACATTTTTCAATGTCATCAAGAATGCACCAGACTTAACAAAGGATGACAACGCAGCCCAGATCTGACTTTGTTCTGAAAGAGGAAGCCATGTTTCATTCCTGAAATAGCGAAAGTGACTTTCACCGTGCAATCCGAGGTATTTACAGGCCCCGGCTTGTAACTGTCACAATGCTTGGGGATGAACGCCGTTTGGTATGTCAACAAATTCTCTGAGCAGTTTTTAAAGTCTTTATACAGACGACTTGAGAGAAGAGGTTAAGTGACTAACCCAATATTTATATGGAAAATAAAATTATATAATGATATATATTCATTAATAATATATATATATATATATATATATATATATATATATATATATATATATATATATATATATATACATATACATATATATATATATATATATATATATATATATATATATATATATATATATATATATATATATATATATATATATATACACAGGTAAAAGCCAGTAAATTAGAATATTTTGAAAAACTTGATTTATTTCAGTAATTGCATTCAAAAGGTGTAACTTGTACATTATATTTATTCATTGCACACAGACTGATGCATTCAAATGTTTATTTCATTTAATTTTGATGATTTGAAGTGGCAACATATGAAAATCCAAAATTCCGTGTGTCACAAAATTAGAATATTACTTAAGGCTAATACAAAAAAGGGATTTTTAGAAATGTTGGCCAACTGAAAAGTATGAAAATGAAAAATATGAGCATGTACAATACTCAATACTTGGTTGGAGCTCCTTTTGCCTCAATTACTGCGTTAATGCGGCGTGGCATGGAGTCGATGAGTTTCTGGCACTGCTCAGGTGTTATGAGAGCCCAGGTTGCTCTGATAGTGGCCTTCAACTCTTCTGCGTTTTTGGGTCTGGCATTCTGCATCTTCCTTTTCACAATACCCCACAGATTTTCTATGGGGCCAAGGTCAGGGGAGTTGGCGGGCCAATTTAGAACAGAAATACCATGGTCCGTAAACCAGGAACGGGTAGATTTTGCGCTGTGTGCAGGCGCCAAGTCCTGTTGGAACTTGAAATCTCCATCTCCATAGAGCAGGTCAGCAGCAGGAAGCATGAAGTGCTCTAAAACTTGCTGGTAGACGGCTGCGTTGACCCTGGATCTCAGGAAACAGAGTGGACCGACACCAGCAGATGACATGGCACCCCAAACTATCACTGATGGTGGAAACTTTACACTAGACTTCAGGCAACGTGGATCCTGTGCCTCTCCTGTCTTCCTCCAGACTCTGGGACCTCGATTTCCAAAGGAAATGCAAAATTTGCTTTCGTCAGAAAACATGACTTTGGACCACTCAGCAGCAGTCCAGCTCTTTTTTTCCTTAGCCCAGGTGAGACGCTTTTCGCGCTGTTTCTTGGTCAACAGTGGCTTGACACGAGGTATGCGGCAGTTGAAACCCATGTCTTTCAAGCGTCTCTTGGTGGTGGATCTTGAAGCACTGACTCCAGCAGCTGTCCACTCCTTCTGAATCTCCCCCACATTTTTGAATGGGTTTTTTTTCACAATCTTGACCAGGGCGCGGTGATCCCTATCGCTTGTACACTTTTTCTGACCACAGTTTTTCCTTCCCTTTGCCTCTCCATTAATGTGTTTGGACACAGAGCTCTGAGAACAGCCAGCCTCTTCAGCAATAACCTTTTGTGTCTTTCCCTCCTTGTGCAATGTGTCGATGGTTGCCTTTTGGACAGCTGTCAAATCTGAAGTCTTCCCCATGTTTGTGTAGGCTTCAGAACTGGACTGAGAGACCATTTAAAGCCCTTTGCAGGTGTTTTGAGTTAATCAGCTTATTAGTTTGTGGCACCAGGTGTCTTCAAAATTTAACCCTTACACAATATTCAAATTTTGTGACACACGGAATTTTGGATTTTCATTTGTTGCCACTTCAAATCATCAAAATTAAATGAAATAAACATTTGAATGCATCAGTCTGTGTGCAATGAATAAATATAATGTACAAGTTACACCTTTTGAATGCAATTACTGAAATAAATCAAGTTTTTCAAAATATTCTAATTTACTGGCTTTTACCTGTGTATATATATATATATATATATATATATATATATATATATATATATATATATATATATATATATATATATATATATATTTTTATAAAAAATAATTAATTCAGAGGAAGGTTGTGAATTATAAAAACACATTTTCTGACCTAAACCCGTACAAGCAATACAAATATGATTAATGGTAGTATTCTATTGTTAGTGTGGCTTAACGTTGTGCATGTATGGTAGCGTGGCTGCAATTATCAGACAAATCACATTCTTTACGTCTAATTTTAGTGTTGACCATTGAGAATGGCTTCAGGGGATGTATGTGTAACGTACTCTACAGCAGTGGTCCCCAACCACCGGGTCCGTGGACCGATTGGTACCGGTTCGCACAAGGAAAAAAAAAAATATATATATATATATATATTTTTTTTTTTATTTTTATTTTTTTTTTTTATTAAATCAACATAAAAACACAATATATACACTATATATCAATGTATATCAATACAGTCTGCAGGGATACAGTCCGTAAGCACACATGATTGTATTTATTTATTTAAAAAAAATAAAATAAAATAAAAAAATAAAAAATCACCCCCCGGTCAATTTTCAAGCGTTGACCGGTCCGCAGCTACAAAAAGGTTGTGGACCACTGCTCTACAGTATTATAAACACTGGGGCCATTAACAGGAGGTTCTCGGTTTATAAACAAGCTTTATTCCTCTGGCACAATTTTGTGTGCATGTCAAAACTTATACCTAAATTTTAGCTAAAATAACACCTAAGTCACAAATACCATAATGTACACAGAACACAGGAAGGACGCACATAGTACAGCAATACAATGAAATACAACTAATAAAAACAATTGCAATTTCTCAAAGTCGATTTCAGAGGAGGAGATATTTTCAAATGTTCAAAGATCAGCTTTTGGCAAATTACTTTTAGAAAGGAATTAATTATAGTTATTTGTTACTTTGCCAAAAAAAAAAAAAATTGAACTACGAACGGAATTACTCTTCAATAAATGTAATTCATTATTTGAGAAGCAATTAATGCATTGCTTGAAAAAAAAAATTAAAATACCTGGCATATGCAGTTGAGAGAGGTTTGAGACCAGTGTGTTCATGTGTGCCTTAAAAATACGGTGCCCGTTGTGAAGTGACGTCACCCCCCAGACGGAGCAGCATTAGCTCAGCTGTGTTTGTTAGCATATACTCGCAGTGTGTGCGAGCAGTGACGTCATCTCTGTTGAATCTTTTCACTGGATTTTGTAACGCTAGTTTATAAAGATATTGAATGTGTCTTGACAGCTGTGGGTCTCCTTGTCCACATTTGGGATATTGTAGGATTGTAAGCTTGTCACTTCCATCACTGGTTTGTTGTTCATTATTTTCTCAAAGTATTAATGTATATGTGTGTCTGTGCTTACATGTTGTGTGTTGTTTGCTGTGTGATGTTGCCTCCTCCTATTTTATCTAAGGTTAATTTTAGTGTGGTGCTAGTTGCTGATTTTGTTAGTAAAAATATATTTCCTGCATTTTAACTTGCTGTGCTTCTGACGCTGTCTTGTTGACATAAAAACCACATCAAAAGTAGCGTGCCACGTTACATCAACCGAAATGGTAACAGCGTTGTAACATCCATCCATCCATTTTCTACCGCTTGTCCCTTGGGGTCGCGGGGGTGGCTGGATTCTATCCCAGCTACATTTGGGCAGAGGGCGGGGTACACCCTGGACAAGTCGCCACCTCATCGCAGGGCCAACACAGACAGACAGACAACGTTCACGCTCACATTCACACACTAGGGAAAATTTAGTGTTGACAATCAACCTATCCCCAGGTGAATGTATGTGGGGGTGGGGGGATCAGAATCACGATCCATGGCAATCTGGTTGCTTCATTATTAGTTTTGCAGGACACAACCGGACCCGTTCATCCTTCTACTGCGCAGTGCACGTGCTCCCTCTCACTCGCCCACTCACTCACTGACGTCACACAGCCAACACATTGCCATTCTTGCGAACACACATACACTACTCTCATAAGTTAACCAGCTCGCTTGCTGTACACATGTAGATACATAACACGTAGATACATAACATGTAGATACATAACATGTAAATACGTAGATGCTTGATGCCAAATATTAGCAGAGTTAGGACCGCCTATCTAATATCAACTAATGCAAGTTAAATGACTACATTTGGCAAAAATGTATTTTATCTTTAACAAATGTGTGTTTTATCTGCTACATGGCTTATCTGTGTACATTTATAAAACGTTTTGTTTTTAGTACTGACTAAAATGTTATTTTTCTTAAAGCACAGACCAGGAGTGGCAACCATAAATAATGAGGCATTTAATATAATGTTAATAAAGCTTTTTATTATGGACTAATATAATCCTTGATTATGGCAGACTATCTGTAAAATGGAAAATTGTTCTTTGAGTGCAACAAGAAAAGCCCAATGTGTTTAATGCCCTTTATTTTATACTTGAACCTTTTAAAATTGTTTTTTGAGTACAATAGGAAACATATGTTTATTGTATTGTAAGATTTTCTGTTCAAATAAAGCATCAAACAGACAGGTAATAACAGTGCTTGTGCAATCCCCTGACATTTTTTGGTGCCAAATAAACCACAAAATTAGTGCTGCAGCAAACATTATGTTGCTAAAGGTCCAACGTTTCCTAAAACAAAACAAAAGCAAAAACAACACGAAGCTGCAATCTTGTTCAGCTGATTACTGATGGTTCATTCATGGTTCATTACTATTGTTTAAAGGGGCTGTTTGCAACTTTTCAGGGTGCTAACTTTCCAAAGTGTTGTTATATCCCACCCTCCTCACAGCAAAATAAATACATGCGTGTTTACGTGTTGTGACAACAACCAGTATGCACATATTCATGTATTTATTTAATTTGATGATTGAGTTTGTATTGGTTGTGTTGACTAAAATAACTGAATACGTAGTGGCAACATTTTGAATATTGTTAATGATCAGGATAATAATAATAATAACAACAATACAAATTATTATTATTATTATTATTAGAAACCATAAATATAATATAATTTAATTAGAGATGTCCGATATTATCGGCCGATAAATGCTTTAAAATGTAAGATCGGAAATTATCGGTATCGGTTCGGAAATTATCGGTATCGGTTTCAAAAAGTTAAATGTATTACTTTTCAAAACGCCGCTGTATGGAGTGGTACACGGACGTAGGGAGAAGTACAGAGCGCCAATAAACCTTAAAGGCACTGCCTTTGCGTGCCGGCCCAATCACATAACATCTACGGCTTTTCACACACACAAGTGAATGCAAAGCATACTTGGTCAACAGCCATACAGGTCATACTGAGGGTGGCCATACACTGTTACAAATATGCGCCACACTGTGAACCCACACCAAACAAGAATGACAAACACATTTCGGGAGAACATCCACACCGTAACACAACATAAACACAACAGAACAAATACCCAGAACCCCTTGCAGCACTAACTCTTTCAGGACGCTACAATATACACCCCCCGCTACCCCCTGCCCCCCCCCCCCCCCCCCCACCACCACCACCTCAACCCCGCCCACCCCAACCCCACCCACCTCAACCTCCTCATGCTCTCTCAGGGAGAGCATGTCCCAAATTCCAAGCTGCTGTTTTGAGGCATGTTAAAAAAAATAATACACTTTGTGACTTCAATAATAAATATGGCAGTGTCATGTTGGCATTTTTTTTCCATAACTTGAGTGGATTTATTTTGGGAAACCTTGTTACATTGTTTAATGCATCCAGCGGGGCATCACAACAAAATTAGGCATAATAATGTGTTAATTCCACGACTGTATATATCGGTATCGGTTGATATCGGAATCGGTAATTAAGAGTTTGACAATATCGGAACATCGGATATCGGCAAAAAAGCCATTATTGGACATCTCTAAATATAATTAATATTTAAATGGATGGATTATGATGATAATAATAATAATAATAATAATAATAATAATAATAATAATAATAATGGATGGATCATAATAATTAGTAGTTTTAGTTATTAATTTTATTATTATTTGATCAAATTTCAAAATAATTTATGTGATGGGTGACCTTTTTTTAGCTTGAGCACTTGCCCCCGAATATGTCTGTGCATTTACCCGCTCAATTGACGAGCTGCATGTCTGGATCAGATTAATCCAAGAGAGGTTAAATTTGAAACGTGCAGTCATTGTCAAAATCCTTCTTTAACATTGTTGTTTTGCTATCTACTTCCTGCGTTAAAATCACTTCCTGTCGTGGTGCTCTTATTTTGTCAGTATTTCCTGTTTGGTCTGTGTGTTTTGAAGCACCTTTACTTTCTGTTCCATGCCTTACCAGCACGCCTGATGCACATTGTTAATTAATCCTAGTTCCTTCCTTCAGTGCTAGATTATTTTACTTTGTAGACTGTTGCTTGGAGTGCTGTACCTGTATGTTGCACCTGCTTCCTGTGACAATTACATCTAGTTTCACTTGCATTCCGCCTGCCATTCTCTGCATCCTTGGGGACACTGCAAGCAACGCTCACCAAACCTTGAAAGTCATAACAAAATTGTTCAGATTGCACAAGGTGCTTGGTCTTTTTGCCAGAGAAGAAGCATCTTTTGGTGAACATCTTTTAATAGATTTTGTGCACACTTATACTGTTACACCACACATGGGAGCGTACAGTTAACTGTATTCATGTATTTTGTCATATAATTGCAATATATGCAGCTGCTACTCATTCCCGCAGAACGATTAACAATTTATTTGACTGAGTGAGGTCATGAAAAGTCAGCTTAAACGTTGGAAGAAGATCCAAGCCATCAGTGTGTACATACTGCCTATCATCTGATACTCCGCTGGCATAATAAACTGGCGAAGGATTGAAAGACAAGCCACTGAAATCCAAGAGTACATCCAAATGGCCACCAGTTATGAACTGCTAAGCCAATGCCTCACTAAGTAGAAACCCCCAAAAGTTAGATCAAGCGGAACATAGACCATGCATGGAAAGTACCGCCAACAGTTAAAACTGGCTGCTAAGGATACTTGCCAACCCTCCCGGATTTTCCGGTAGACTCCCGAAATTCAGCGCCTCTCCCGAAAACCTCCCGGGACAAATTTTGTCCCGGAAATCTCCCGAAATTCAGGCGGAGCTGGAGGCCACGCCCCCTCCAGCTCCATGCAGACCCGAGTCCGCTTTCCCACAATATAAACAGCGTGCCTGCCCAATCACGTTCCAACTGTAGAATGATCGAGGGCGAATTCTTGGTTTCTTATGTGGGTTTATTGTTAGGCAGTTTCATTAACGTCCTCCCAGCGCGGTAACAACACACAACAACAGCAGTCACGTTTTCGTCTACCGTAAAGCAGTTCGTCTGCCGTAAACAGCAATGTTGTGACACTCTTAAACAGGACAATACTGCCATATACTGTATATGCATATGTGACAATAACATCTACGGCTTTTAGAGAGTGCAGTGCACAACAGCGCACACAACAAGGAGACGAAGCAGAAGAAAGAGGAAGATACAGCGGTGGCGACGCCGACGACAAGTAAGATGAAGAAATACGCTTGTAAGTTCCAAGGTGCAGCTGCGATTGGTCCTGGATAGCCTCCGGGAAGAAGTAGTGGACTACCAAGTGCATGGCAGTGAAGATCTTCCTCAGGAAGCAAAGATTAACCAGTTTTGGGCCATGCTAAGGAGAGAGGGAAGATTCCAGACTCTAGTGCATTTGGTGAAAACACTTTTGTGCGTGCTACATAGCAATGCATCATCAGAGAGGGTGTTCAGCATGGTTAGAAAAATAGTGACAGAGAATAGAACAAGGATAGACAATTCAACCCTTAACTCAACAATGAGTAGATGAGTGATATGTGTGTATATGTGTAAATAATTGAACACTGAATTTAAAGTATTTATTTTATTTATATATATATATATATATATATATATATATATATATATATATATATATATATATATATATATATATATAAAATAAAAATATATACAGTATACAGCAAAAACAAAGCATTCGATTAAATTAGAAATGATGTAAAATCAGACATTACACTGTACGGAGAGTTTTACAGAAAACAATGCAAAAATGTTTATCATCACTTTAACCTTTTTTTAAAGGCTTTTTAAAGGCTTTTGCTGGCAAAGGACGGCAACACTGTGGTACTGTTCCCCATACTTTGCAACAAGTTCTTTCTTGAGTTCACCTTCTTTGTCAAACTGCTGGCCCCTGAAACTTTCTTTGGCCCCACGGTGGCTTATCTTGCAGTCGCATTCAAAAATCACAGAGACTGAGACACCAATGCATGGGATGCATTGTTTGGCACTCGATTTAGCGGGCAAGTGGATAGTTTCACTGCAAAAAGTCAGTGTTCAAAAACAAGAAAAAAAAAATACAAAAGTTAGGGGCATTTTACTTGAACTAAGCAAAAGTATCTGCCAATAGAACAAGAACATTTGGCTTGTCAAGACTTTCCAAAACAAGTAAAATTAGCTAACCTCAATGAACCCAAAAATACCTTAAAATAAGTATATTCTCACTAATAACAAGTGTGCTTTTCTTGATAGAAAAAACAAATATGAGACCTTTTTTCTCAATATGTTGAAAAATATTGTTAAATTAAGTAAATGCTAGTGTCATTATCTTGACATAATGATATGCGCTCGACATTACATTTCTTGCATTTTCCCATCGATAACATGACATCATCGCGCAAGGAACATCATTTTTTTTAATTGTAATTTTGAAGAATTTATCTGAATGTGCATGAACTATTTCTGTTCAAAATTGTATGAAATGTCACATGTTAAATGTTTAAATATTAACTGTCAGTTTGCTGTACTGTGCCAACTGTACTACTATATGAGTTCGGATTTTCTATTGTTTCATTGAAAATAAAACAGCAAAGTCCATTTGGCTGTTATATGTTTTTAATTATGAGACACAATTGTGTCAAAGTCATGATTTTTTATTTCATGCTTGAAGTAAGAAATTCTTACTTTGAAAAAGCAGTTGTATACTTGTGAGTGTTGATGACACAGCTTTGCAACAGTTGATATTCTAGTTTGAAGCATGTTTTACTCAATATAGGTCATCAAATCTCAGCAACAAGCTGTAATATCTTACTGAGATAATTTAGGACCAAAACACATAAAACAAGTAAAACACTCTAACATAAAATCTGCTTAGTGAGAAGAATGATCTTATCAGACTCAAAATAAGCAAATATCACCCTTATTTGAGATATTCAATCTTACTTAGATTTCAGTTGTTGCAGTGTTGTTAGAAGAAATGTTTGCATCCAAATAAAACCAAGGCAACATTTTGGCTGAAATTTTAAACAAAAAAAATAGTTCTTTAAAAAGTGAGTCATTCGAAAACCGAAGTTCAGTTGTTAGTCTCGTCAATTTAAAAACATTTTTTTTTATTAATTTTATTCTACATATTTCCGGCCTAAATTAAGCAAGTTCAAGCTGAAAATGGCTTACTGAACGAAATATATCATTAGGCATATAATGAGACCACACCAATTAGTGGGCGTGGTTCAGAGCGTGGCTGAATGAAAAGATTACTACAGTAGTACCTCAATATACGAGCTTAATTGGTTTCATAATAAAGCTCTTAACTCAAAACACTTGTATCTCGAAGAAACATCTCATTGAAACAAAATTTAAAACAATGTAATTAGTGTATGCCCTCGCCCCCTTCCTCAAAAAGCACAATTTTAACATGTACCATGTCTCTTAAAACTAAAAATACAACTTTTAAAACTATTATTGCATACAATAGAATGTGCTACAAATAACTATAGTCGTTTTATGAAGTAATATAATCATGTACAGCATTTATCTAGGAAAGTGGACTTCTACGATATCGCTTTTCAGCTGCTTCTCCGTCAACCACACAGTTAGCAGCTTTTTCATAATTTCATGGATAAAAGTCAAATATAATTTTAAGGTTCTTGGCTGGCGTTAAACTCATTCTGATTCAGTATGGTGCAAACTGCTTCGCCAAGTTAGCTAGCTAAACGCTCTGTCATGTTTATGAAGATTTTGTTCTTTAATTTTAATACATGTCATCCTCTTTTCCTCAGCACTGTACTTCACATGCGCTGTCTTCATTCCCATGGTTGGAAAACAAAAATGTGTCAATATTTGGTTACAAGATAATGCTAGCGAGTAAAACCGGACTTTTAGGCAGATTTTACATGTTCACGATGACATTTGCTCGGCCAACTAATGGTGGGATGCTTGTAGCTTAAATGTTTGCTTGTAACTTAAAGCATAACAATTAACCGAGAGACAGCTCTTATCGCAAAACACTCTTAAGTTAGGGTAACATATTTTCCTGACCATAGGGCGCACCGGATTATAAGGCCCACTGCCGACGAATGGTCTATTTTTGATCTTTTTTTATATATAAGGATTATAGGGCGCATTAAAGGAGTCATATATATATATATATATATATATATATATATATATATATATATATATATATATATATATATATATATGTTTTCTAAATGGAAAACACTTCCTTGTGGTCTACATAACATGTAATGGTGGTTCTTTAGTCAAAATGTTGCATAGATTATGTTTTACCTGTTTCAAGTTGCTTTCTGACAGTCGCTTCCGGATGCACCGTTTTGTGGGCGGTCTTATTTACGTGGCTCACCTTCGGCAGCGTCTTCTCCCCGTCATCTTTGTTGTAGCGGTGTAGCGTGCAAGGACGGGAGTGGAAGAAGTGTCAAAAGATGGAGCTATTTGTTTTAATGACATTCAGACTTTACTTCAATCAATAACGGAGCAGCATCTCCTCATCCGGAAACAACAACAATTTTCCCGTGTAAAACCGTCCGACCGGAACTCTAATAACTAAAGTTCCTTGGGTGAATAATGTAAACTCGCTACACCGGTATGTTTTAGCGCTTTCATGGCGAGTTTACTGACAGATATAAGTAAGAACTTTACACTACTTTATATTAGAAATGGCAACAGCAGAGGATGAATGTCTCCATAACAAGAAGATAGTGAAAAAGAAGAAGCTTATTGACTACGGTGTTGACACAGACTACAGAGGCGGATGCGCGCAATTTTTCAGGATTTATGCAGATCCCAGATAGCGGGTACCAAAAGGTAAGAAATGTTGCTTTCGCATAATATTGCGAAACAAAACGCCAGATAATATGTCTTACCCTATACACACACCATATAATACTGGTATGTTTAATGCGCAGAAAATCCAACAAACGGTCCGGCTTCATAGCTTACTAAAACATTTTGATCGATTTTTGAGCGCCGTTTGTAATGTTCTATATAAGTACCAATGATTGTCACCAGTGTTGGGACTAACGCGTTACAAAGTAACGCGTTACTGTAACGCCGTTATTTTTGGTGGTAACTAGTAATCTAACGCGTAATTTTTTATATTCAGTAACTCAGTTACCGTTACTACATGATGCGTGACTGCGCTATTTTACGTTATTTTTTATGTAGTATCGGCTAGAAACAGAAGATCTGAGTGTGTTTTATTGGAGCGCTGCGGTGTCACAAAGAAAAGAAAAGTTATGCTTTGTGTGGGTGGGGGCCGGGTGGGGGCTCCCAGACCGAAGTTGAGGGGCGCAGGGGAGACGTTCCTCCCGGGCCTATGTACTTCGGGGCAAACAACCTTCACTTTACCCGGAAGTGGGTCTTTACAGCTGAGGGTGAATGACGAGGCCGGCGGTTTGTTGCAACTTCGTGACTTTATTGGACGCCGCCATCCACCAAGCTAGAGCACCTGCACGCACTCACTGTTGCCGCTCCCTCACCTCTCTCGCCCACTCACTCACTGACGTCACTCACCTCACATGCTGTCATATCTTAAAGGGCCACACACACACACACATACGCTACTCTCATAACAACTAACAAGACATCATGAGGAAGCCAGAAATCGAGTTTCTTAACATGGAGACATTCTCAATACTTTTTTTTTTGTCGAGCACAAAGAAAATAACATTTTAGTTGAATGTAAGTTGTGTCTTGGATCAAAGATCCTATCTACTTAAAGTTAAAGTTAAAGTGCCATTTTGTTGCAGCTATTTAAAATTGTTTTGTCAATTTGTTCTGGCCTGAAATAAATTGGCCCTTTGAAACATATATTTGTCTTTGTGTGTTGTATGTAGATCACATTTGCTTTCTGAGTTCAGTGATGCAAATGCATGTCAAGTTGATCAACAGATTGTATTATTCTCCAGTGCAATAACGGCATTGAAATGAAAGCTAAAAGGGCTTTAATGGGAGCCTTAAAAAAAAAAAGAAGAAAAAAAGAAGTAACTAAATAGTTACTTTTCACAGTAGTGCATTACTTTTTGCTGTAAGTAACTGAGTTAGTAGCTGAGTTACTTTTGAAATAAAGTAACTAGTAACTGTAACTAGTTACTAGTTTTCAGTAACTAACCCAACACTGATTGTCACACACACACTAGGTGTGGTGAAATTAACCTCCCATCACCTTGTTCACCCCTCTCTGGAGGTGAGGGGAGCAGTGAGCAGCAGCGGTGGCCGCGCCCTGGAATCATTTTGGTGATTTAACCCCCAATTCCAACCCTTGATGCTGAGTGCCAAGCAGGAAGGTAATGGGTCCCATTTTTATAGTCTTTGGTATGAGTCGGCCGGGATTTGAACTCAACACCTACAATGAAACATATACAATGTTGGGGTTGTTTGCTTGAGACCAATCATAGTGCAGTCTACACGTAGCTCTTATGTTTGACTACCATCTACTGGTCACACTTATCATTACACCATGTACCAGATAAAATTGCTTTGAGGTCGGTAAGCAAAAACAGAATTATTCCCTACATTAGGCGCACCGGGTTATAAGGTGCACTGTGGAGTTTTAAAGTAAAAAAAAACATTTTAAGTGCGCCATATAGTCCCGAAAATACGGTACTCTTAAATTGAGGCACGACTGTATGTGGACGTTATTTCATGTTTAAAGAGCCCTCGTGGTGTTAAAAACTGTAGTAAGAAGTTTGTTTTGTTGTTATTGCGATGAAAATATTTAATTTACATCGTATTTTCAGGACTACAAGCCACTACTCTTTCCCAAGGTTAGAACCCTGCGTCTTAGACAAAGGTGTGTCTAATCTATGGATTTTTCTTTGCGAATGACTAAATTATGGAATTAATTTAAGCAAGGAAATCAAACAATGTAGTAAAATGATCCACTTTAAGAAACTGTTCAAACTCAATATTATTTACAATGTTCAAGGAAAAAGAATCCTGTTAAACATATTGAAGCGTATTAAAAGGGGAGAACATCCATTTAATCTCATAAAGGATGACTGAAGACATCAATGACTTATCTCTTTTGGTTGATCAGCCGTTTTACTACCTTGTTACAGGCACCGTATGGAAACAAAAAATAGGGTATGTAAATAAACATTTACACAACCTTGCTATGGAAATATCAAATTTCACAACGTACCGATATACAGTACAGGCCAAAAGTTTGGACACACCTTCTCCTCATTCAATGCGTTTTCTTTATTTTCATAACTACCATATTTTTCGGATTATAAATCGCACCGGCCGTAAATGCATAATAAAGAAAGAAAAAAACATATAAGTCGCACTAGAGTATAAGTCGCATTTTTTGGGGACATTTATTTGACAAAACTCAACACCAAGAATAGACATTTGAAAGGCAATTTAAAATAAATAAAGAATAGTGAACAACAGGCTGAATAAGTGTACGTTATATGAGGCATAAATAACCAACTGAAAACGTGCCTGGTATGTAAACGTAACATATTATGGTAAGAGTCATTCAAATAACTATAATATATAGAACATGCTATACGTTTACTGCATTATATGATTTCCTTTTCGGTGCCATTTTTGTTCAGCCCTTCTCAGTTTTTATAAGTTACCGCCAATGTTGAAATTATCAATTTTCATAGGTACAGAAGTAGTAGCAGGTAGCATCTTTTTTTCATTGAATGATTGATTGATTGAAACTTTTATTAGTAGATTGCACAGTTCGGTACATATTCCGTGCAATTAACCACTAAATGGTAACACCCCAATAAGTTTTTCAACTTGTTTAAGTCGGGGTCCACATAATCAATTCATGGTCACAATGCACTTCTGCCATGACCCGCCACCGCCAAATTTGTATTGGTTGACGTGTGTGTGTGACGATTGCTGATATACGCCTTGTCTCTTACGTGAATGAGATTAATAATGTTATTTGATATTGTACGGTAATGTGTTAATAATTTCACACATAAGTCGCTCCAGAGTATAAATCGCACCCCCGGCCAAACTATGAAAAAAACTGTGATTTATAATCCGAAAATACGGTATTCACATTGTAGATTGTCACTGAAGGCATCAAAACTATGAATGAACACATGTGGAGTGATGTACTTAACAAAAAAAGGTGAAATAACTGAAAACATGTTTTATATTCTAGTTTCTTCAAAATAACCGCCCTTTGCTCTGATTACTGCTTTGCACACTCTTGGTATTCTCTCGATGGGCTTCAAGCACACCTGTGAAGTGAAAACCATTTCAGGTGGCTACCTCTTGAAGCTCATCGAGAGAATGCCAAGGGTGTGCAAAGCAGTAATCAGAGCAAAGGGTGGCTATTTTGAAGAAACTAGAATATAAAACATGTTTTCAGTTATTTCACCTTTTTTTTGTTAAGTACATAACTCCATGTGTTCATTCATAGTTTTGATGCCTTCAGTGACAATCTACAATGTAAATAGTCATGAAAATAAAGAAAACACATTGAATGAGGAGAAGGTGTGTCCAAACTTTTGTCCTGTACTATATATCTGCGGCTTATAGTCCAGAAAATACTGTACAGTGTGGTTTTCGTCCTAGTCGTGGAACTGTGGACCAGCTATATACTCTCGGCAGGGTCCTTGAGGGTGCATGGGAGTTTGCCCAACCAGTCTACATGTGCTTTGTGGACTTGGAGAAGGCATTTGACCGTGTCCCTCGGGAAGTCCTGTGGGGAGTGGTCAGAGAGTATGGGGTATCGGACTGTCTGATTGTGGCGGTCCGCTCCCTGTATGATCAGTGTCAGAGCTTGGTCCGCATTGCCGGCTGTAAGTAGGACACGTTTCCAGTGAGGGTTGGACTCCGCCAAGGCTGCCCTTTGTCACCGATTCTGTTCATAACTTTTATGGACAGAATTTCTAGGCGCAGTCAAGGCGTTGAGGGGATCTGGTTTGGTGGCTGCAGGATTAGGTCTCTGCTTTTTGCAGATGATGTGGTCCTGATGGCTTCAACTGGCTAAGATCTTCAGCTCTCACTGGATCGGTTCGCAGCTGAGTGTGAAGGGACTGGGATGAGAATCAGCACCTCCAAGTCCGAGTCCATGGTCCTCGCCCGGAAAAGGGTGGAGTGCCATCTCCGGGTTGCGGAGGAGACCCTGCCCCAAGTGGAGGAGTTCAAGTACCTCGGAGTTTTGTTCACGAGTGAGGGAAGAGTGGATCGTAAGATGGACAGGCGGATCGGTGCGATGTCTTCAGTAATGCGGACGCTGTATCGATCCGTTGTGGTGAAGAAGGAGCTGAGCCGGAAGGCAAAGCTCTCAATTTACCGGCCGATCTACGTTCCCATCCTCACCTATGGTCATGAGCTTTGGGTTATGACCGAAAGGACAAGATCATGTGAACAAGCGGCCGAAATGAGTTTCCTCCGCCGGGTGGCGGGGCTCTCCCTTAGAGATATGGTGAGAAGCTCTGTCATCCGGGTGGAGCTCAAAGTAAAGCCCCTGCTCCTCCACATCGAGAGGAGCCAGATGAGGTGGTTCGGGTATCTGGTCAGGATGCCACCCGAACGCCTCCCTATGGGTTGTACTTGTATAGCGCTTTTCTACCTTCAAGGTACTCAAAGCGCTTTTGACACTACTTCCACATTTACACATAGGGAGGTGTTTAGGGCACGTCCGACTGGTAGGAGGCCACGGGGAAGACCCAGGACACGTTGGGAAGACTATGTCTCCTGGCTGGCCTGGGAACACCTCGGGAAGAGCTGGACGAAGTGGCTGGGGAGAGGGAAGTCTGGGCTTCCCTGCTTAGGCTGTTGCCCCCGCGACCCGACCTCGGATAAGCGGAAGAAGATGGATGGATGGATGGATGGGCAATTAATTTACCACTGTCAGGCTTGGAACCAATTAAATGTGATCAATGAGTGTTTACTGTACCGCTGTATAGTTATGAAGGTTTTATTCCGCGTTAGACACGTTAAGTCTTTCAAAATGTGAATGAAAAAGATACACCTCGTAATACAATTCAGATTCGGTGTGATGTCTGTATTTCAATCTGTCCTCGTTCAGCTCTGAACGGCATGTGTACAAGTAGCCAAATATTGTCTTTCATTAGTCACCGCCTAATTATCATTGCTCAGTCATTTGTCAAGTTGATGGAGGTATTTGTTTTCAGCAAAGTGGCGATAAAAAGTCAGTCTGTAAATGTGCCCTCCTACCACTCCAGACTATGACTCATATCTAAGCCTCACTGCAGAGAGTTTTATGTGCCATGAATACTTATCAAGGCAATAATCTCAAACGTGTTTCTTCACTTTGGGCTTTAATGAGTAAATCAGTGGCACCGGTGTACATGTTTGTGCTTTCATGTATGTGACTTTAATAAGTAAATGTCTGCCTCCGTATCACACCATGGCAACAGAAACGATGCTCTAAAATAGAATAAAGAAACCGATTTAGACAAACTTATTGGATGGCATGTATGTGTTCAAATAAATGCATTTTAACAATATAGGGTGACAATAAAAAGGCACATTGTCGACTGAGAAGCATTTTGATGCTTTTACTTCTTTTTTTTCACACTACAGTTATCGAGCGTGTTTGAGGGAGGGAGGGGCAAATGTTATCTGACCAACAGGAAAAAAAAAAAGATGTTTGACGTCATAATGTTATTTTTAGAAGGTAAATATATAGGTGTGGAAGTGCCTTTTCATGTTGGACTTGAAATACAAACACAATATACAGACACACTGGAGTGTGTGTGTGCATTGTAAAAAATATATATATATTTTCATGTACCGTATTTTTCGGACTATAAGTCGCAGTTTTTTTCATAGTCAGGAGCGACTTATGTGTGAAATTATTAACACATTACCGTAAGATATAAAATAATATTATTTAGCTCATTCACGTAAGACACTAGACGTATAAGATTTCATGGGATTTAGCGATTAAAGGGGAACAATTATCACCAGACCTATGTAAGCGTCAATATATACCTTGATGTTGCAGAAAAAAGACCATCTATTTTTTTAACCGATTTCCGAACTCTAAATGGGTGAATTTTGGCAAATCAAACGCCTTTCTAATATTCGCTCTCGGGAAGCAATCCGCCATTTTCTCAAACACCGAGTCAAATCAGCTCTGTTATTTTCCGTTTTTTCGACTGTTTTCCGTACCTTGGAGACATCATGCCTCGTCGGTGTGTTGTCGGAGGGTGTAACAACACGAACAGGGACGGATTCAAGTTGCACCAGTGGCCCAAAGATGCGAAAGTGGCAAGAAATTGGACGTTTGTTCCGCACACTTTACCGACGAAAGCTATGCTACGACAGAGATGGCAAGAATGTGTGGATATCCTGCGACACTCAAAGCAGATGCATTTCCAACGATAAAGTCAAAGAAATCTGCCGCCAGGCCCCCATTGAATCTGCCGGAGTGTGTGAGCAATTCAGGGACAAAGGTCCTTGGTAGCACGGCAAGCAATGGCGGCAGTTTGTTCCCGCAGACGAGCGAGCTAAACCCCCTATCGACCCTAGCTTCCCTGGCTTGCTGACATCAACTCCAAAACTGGACAGATCAGCTTTCAGGAAAAGAGCGCGGATGAGGGTATGTCTACAGAATATATTAATTGATGAAAATTGGGCTGTCTGCACTCTCAAAGTGCATGTTGTTGCCAAATGTATTTCATATGCTGTAAACCTAGTTCATAGTTGTTAGTTTTCTTTAATGCCAAACAAACACATACCAATCGTTGGTTAGAAGGCGATCACCGAATTCGTCCTCGCTTTCTCCCGTGTCGCTGGCTGTCGTGTCGTTTTCGTCGGTTTCGCTTGCATACGGTTCAAACCGATATGGCTCAATAGCTTCAGTTTCTTCTTCAATTTTGTTTTCGCTACCTGCCTCCACACTACAACCATCCGTTTCAATACATTCATAATCTGTTGAATCACTTAAGCTGCTGAAATCCGAGTCTGAATCCGAGCTAATGTCGCTATAGCTTGCTGTTCTTTCCGCCATGTTTGTTTGTGTTGGCTTCACTATGTGACGTCACAGGAAAATGGACGGGTGTTTATAACGATGGTTAAAATCAGGCACTTTGAAGCTTTTTTTAGGGATATTGCGTGATGGGTAAAATTTTGAAAAAAACTTCGAAAAATATAATAAGCCACTGGGAACTGATTTTTAATGGTTTTAACAATTCTGAAATTGTGATAATGTTCCCCTTTAAGAGTGACAGATTGTTTGGTAAACCTATAGCATGTTCTATATGTTATAGTTATTTGAATGACTCTTACCATAATATGTTACGTTAACATACCAGGCACGTTCTCAGTTGGTTATTTATGCGTCATATAACGTACACTTATTCAGCCTGTTGTTCACTATTCTTTATTTATTTTAAATTGTCTTTCAAATGTCTATTCTTGGTGTTGGGTTTTATCAAATAAATGTCCCCAAAAAATGTGACTTATACTCCAGTGCGACTTATATATGTTTTATTCCTTCTTTATTATGCATTTTCGGCCGGTGCGACTTATACTCCGGAGCGAATTATACTCCGAAAAATACGGTATATTTTTTCTATGTTTAAAATAAGAAAACAGCTTTTTTATTGTGTCTCATCCTCTGTACATTAAAATAAATATGTGAATTCACAGACGAGTAGAAATGTATTGTATTGTGAAGTGATTGTTTTATGCAATATATTATCTATAATCCATCCATCCATTTTCTACCGCTATAAAGTGATCATCTTTTTTGTGTGTGACTCATAAAAATATTGACGAAATGCTCAGGAAAGCAAGGGGTCGATGGATATTAGGGGTGCTAAACGAAATGTATTTAGCTACAAATTAAAATTATAATTCCTAACTTTCAAAAGTTCATCAAAAAAGTATTTTATTAAATTTTTTGGTTTGGGAATACATTTTTAAATTTAGGTTTTTTAGGCCATCTCTGTTCTTACTTGCTGCACATACAGTATACGTCACACTGTATGTCAGCAGCCAGAAGGTAAGTTTATTAGCCTGTAACCTGTTTGGAAAGGTTTTATTCAAATGTATATACCGAATAAGTAGTGCTGTAAAAATGACGCATTTACTCATGTGATTAATCACAACAACAAAAAAATCACATTAATCATGCAATTTAGTTTGACTGTGTAAGATGTTTTATCTTAACCGCTACACAGTCAGTGATCAGGTCAATGCGTACGTCAGTACAAAAAATGAGTGAGGAGTGTGTGGTGTGGCCATATTCACTCCAAAATAAAGCCTGAAAGAACCGTAAATAACACTGCTGTGCCAATAAATGACAGGCATTCATGTAATATGTTTAGAAACGATCCATTTATGTGCAAATATTGGGGTCTTTTAATTAATAATTAGGGCTGTCAAATTATTAATCGCAATTAATCACATTTTGTCCATAGTTAACTCAAAATTAACTACAATATCGCAGCTAGATGTAATTTTTCATCATTAATAAGTGTCCTCTGGACTAGTGTTTTTCAACCACAGACTGGTGTACCATGGGAGAGTATGTAATTTCACCTATTTGGGTTAAAAATATTTTTTGCCAACCAGTAATTATAATCTGCAAATTATGTGCCATTGTTGAGTGCCGGTGCTGTCTAGACCTCGGCAGCGTAACCGTGTAATACTCTTCCATATCAGTAGGTGGCAGCCGTTAGTTAATTGCTTTGTAGATGTCGGGAACATGTGTGAGATGACAAGGGTTTGTATCTTAATGCTTAAACCAAAAATAAACAAAAGGTGAGTGCCCCTAATAAATGGCATTGAAGCTTAGGGAAAGCTATGCAGAACAAAACTAAAACCTAACTGGCTACAAAGTAAACAAAAACAGAATGCTGGACGACAGCAAAGACTTACTGTGGAGCAGACGGCGTCCACAAAGTACATCCGAACATGACATGACAATCAACACTGTCCCCAAAAAGAAGGATAGCAACAACTTAAATAGTCTTGATTGCTAAAACAAAGCAGATGCGGGGAATAGTGTTTAAGGAAGACATGAAACTGCTACAGGAAAATACCAACAAAACAGGAAAAGTCACAAAAATAGGAGCACAAGACAAGAACTAAACAATTACCAGTGACGTGCGGTGAGGTTCATGACTGGTGAGGCACTGACTTCATCACAGTCAGATTCACAAACATATGAACCCTATAGAGTATCTTATTCACCATTTGATTGGCAGCAGTTAACGGGTTATGTTTAAAAGCTCATACCAGCATTCTTCCCTGCTTGGCACTCAGCATCAAGGGTTGGAATTGGGGATTAAATCACCAACAATTATTCCCGGGCGCGGCGCCGCTGCTGCCCACTGCTCCCCTCACATCCCAGGGAGTGATCAAGGGGATGGGTCAAATGCAGAGGACATATTTCACCACACCTAGTGTGTGTGACAATCATTGATACTTTAACTCATTGGCGTTGTTAGGCCTATTTTAGGGGGGCTCAAGCCCCCCTAAAATATTCTTAAGCCCCCCTAAATAATATGGTGTTTTTTTGTTTTTTTTTACAAATAAATGCCGACATATTCATTATAAAGTGGCCCAAATATGAGTTTAAATAAATAATCATATAACCTGTTATTATTCACTCAGTTTCCCCCCACTTCGTAGCGTAAGGTAGAGAGCCCCTTCCGTGCATCGGTATCCAATCCATTCCACTTGTTCATATAGAAAATGCCCACATCACTCAAATTCCAGCCCGCATTTTCTCTGTGACCTTGCTTGCGGTCCTGCAGGTGTACGAAGCACATTATCTTCCTTTACAATGAGTGAAGCTGCACAAAACCTTGTGTGCAATTGTAAATCATTTATTTTTTAAGTTTTGTGTTTCTTGTAGAATCTATATAAAGTAATATACATAAGCCTATTGTTAAAATAATGAAAAAAAACATCATTAAATATATTTGTTTTATTGTATTGTTACATTAATAGCTGTTTTATTATTATAGGATGGCTTGTTAAACATTTAATAGGATTTTCAGAGGGAGGAAAAACCAAGACATTTAATATAAAATGTAAAATGAATAAATACATAAAAAGAAAAAGAAAATATATGGTTAAAAGCCATCGTCCCGGGGAGCATTTCATTTCGTCCCGTGCATTTTTTTTAAATAATAATAATAACAATGAATAATTTCTAAGTCTTTGTTAGCCGTTTGTGAAGTTTTGTGCTCGTGCGTAACATTCGCTCGCATCCTGTGCATCTCCTGGGGGCAAAGCCCCCCCTGTCCTTAAAAGCTAGTGACGCCCCTGCTTTAACTTAACTTTAACTTTACACATACAAACTGTAGCACACAAAAAAGCACATTTAATAAAAAAACGTTATTATGGTCTTACCTTTACTTATAAGTGCGGGTACAGTGGTGTTCGGTGTGGAGGAGTTTTGAATGAATGAAATATGAAATCCGTGCTGCAGTCTGCAGGTGTACCTAATGTAGTGTCCTTGCAGTCGTTCACATCTCCTCCGGTGCGAGCAATGTTGTTTTTGCACTTTTTGGCTTCTTGTTAAGTGACTTTTTTTGGGTGGATTCGGTCTTGCACGTGGAGGCTTTGGGTGTGGGCTTTGGTTGGTGTGGCGTTCCCGTCGGTGGGTGCAGTCTGCGGCGAACGTGTCTTAAGCACCAGGAGGCGGGGTTACGCGTGCCTCAGCCAGTGCGTCTTCGCAGCAGTTTTATGATTGCTCAGCACAAGAAATACTTTACACACATACAGTTGTTGACAAAATACACTGTACATTATATACCTCAGCTAACTAAACTATGGAAATGTATAATATAGTTCATATAGCAATACAGTCTCACTGCACAGCAGACCAGCAGTTAGCCGAGTCCGTCCATGTTGAGGCACTGAGTGACGCGCCTCGACTGGCTGCTGTTCACCGCACCGTCTCTTCTCAGTATTTGAACGGCAATTGTGAAAATTCAGCGATTTTGAATACAAATAATCTAAAACTGGTGAAGTTAAATGGAAAATAACTTTATAGTATAATCACTGGATACATATAACAATTTAATGTATTTTTTTTCTTTTTACATTTTTTTCTTTCCATAATGGCAGGTGAGGCCCCGCCTCACCTGCCTCTAGTGACCGCACGTCACTGATACATACATATATATATATATATACATATATATATATATATATATATATATATATATATATATATATATATATATATATATATATATATATATACAAAAAAGACATTGCGAAATAGTGAGTAAAGTTTCAGCAGAAAAGAAAGGCAGCTTGAGCGGACAACGAGGCTTGCAGTAGGAAAAAGAAAAAGAAGAATGTGAACTCATTTTTTTTTGGATAAAATACTAAACTAACTTAAAATACAGGAGGCGGACGACTACTAATACATTTCAGACCAATTTAGAGAAATTGGATACTATATACGGCGCAGTGGTTGGAAATCACCTTGCTAATGAACCACAGTATATTTACAAGTTCAGTTACATATCAAAAATTCTTTACAAAACATAAGAAAATGAGTCGATTGTAAATGCGCTGTTGAAGTTCATTCGGAGCAAGTCGCTTGCCTGAGAGAGTGTAAGCTAATGTACTGTCAGAACATGACAAGAAGATAACGTGATAGAATGACAAGGAGCACCACTCTTCAGCATGGAGCTCTATGGTTACTTTGGGAACCTGACAGAGTTGACACGTTTCAGGCAACGTATTAAGGGGCTAACACCTTCAATGAGACTAAGGTTTATTATAAAAGTTTGTCCCGCACTCCAACTTCTACCAACTCGTTATAAATCCAACCACTGAGACGTCAGCACGGCAAGGCTTGACAAAGGTAACTAGATACTATGAAATAGAACAGTTATTTCTGAAACTTTTACCTGAGAAAAAACCCGGCTCTCCAAGTACCACCATAATGACCTACATTAAAATACAGCAGTGTAGTAGGCCTAAATATTCATTTAAAACAAGGCAGAAGTTTTATTTAACAAGAATATTTAATATTTTGGCCACTGTAACATTACACACTGTTTGAACAGCAAAACTGTGTTTGAGTGTAGAAACAAACTGTACTTTAATCAAGTAATTATTTGGGGTACCACTAGATAGAGCCCAAATACCTTTAGTGCAGGGGTCGGCAACCCAACATGTTGAAGTTGGACAAAAAATACAAAAAACAAATCTGTCTGGAGCCAAATAAAGATAAAAGCTTTATATAAGTGCTATAGTGAAGGCAACACATTAAGTACAAACCCCGTTTCCATATGAGTTGAGGAATTGTGTTAGATGTAAATATAAACGGAATACAATGATTTGCAAATCATTTTCAGCCCATATTCAGTTGAATATGCTACAAAGACAACATATTTGATTTTCAAACTGATAAAAACATTTTTTGTTGCAAATAATCATTAATTTTGGAATTTGATACCTGCAACACGTGACAAAGAAGTTGGGAAAGGTGGCAATAAATACTGATAAAGTTGAGGAATGCTCATCAAACACTTATTTGGAACATCCCACAGGTGTGCAGGCTAATTGGGAACAGGTGGGTGCCATGATTGGGTATAAAAGTAGATTCCATGAAATGCTCAGTCATTCACAAACAAGGATGGGGCGAGGGTCACCACTTTGTCAACAAATACGTGAGCAAATTGTTGAACAGTTTAAGAAAAACCTTTCTCAACCAGCTATTGCAAGGAATTTTGGGATTTCACCATCTACGGTCCGTAATATCATCAAAGGGTTCAGAGAATCTGGAGAAACCACTGCACGTAAGCAGCTAAGCCGGTGACCTTCGATCCCTCAGGCTGTACTGCATCAACAAGCGGCATCAGTGTGTAAAGGATATCACCACATGGGCTCAGGAAAACTTCAGAAACCCACTGTCAGTAACTACAGTTGGTCGCTACATCTGTAAGTGCAAGTTAAAACTCTCCTATGCAAGGCGAAAACCGTTTATCAACAACATGTTGTGTTCGGCGGGGAAGGAGACGACACAGCAACAGGAATAAAACTCAACAGTTTTATTTGAGCTTGCTTATGCGGTGAAGTGTGTATGCTACCGTGTATGTTTGCAGGACTAAGTGAAATGTTACAATGAATATTTACCAGTGGTTGTTGTGAGTGCGTGTTGAGTGAGAATGCGACCAGTTCAGTAGGGCGAGGCAGGTAGGAGAATCCGTGATACAAGCGGGGGTCCGGGGGGCTGAGAGGGGCGTCAAGAGGTCCGAGTCCAAATTGGGGGTCGAGGATCGAGGGAGGCAGTCAGAATCCAGAGGGGTCCAGAGAAGTGAGGCACACAGCTCACCTCCTAGGCGACGGAGGGAATTTGCAAGCAGAGACTACGTTCCAGCGTTGGTTCTCTGGACACGCTGGCTTTTATGGGGAGTGGTGTCATCAGCAGCAGGTGTGTCGATTGATGATTGCGCACAGCTGTGCTGGCGCTTGGCAGCAGAAGCAGAGTGTGTATGGGCGTGTCCTGCGGCGCGTGCTGACGAAGGAGCAGCTGACTGTGCACGTGCCGTAACACAACACCCAGAAACGCCGTCGGCTTCACTGGGCCTGAGCTCATCTAAGATGGACTGATACAAAGTGGAAAAGTGTTCTGTGGTCTGACGAGTCCACATTTCAAATTGTTTTTGGAAACTGTGGACGTCGTGTCCTCCGGACCAAAGAGGAAAAGAACCATCCGGATTGTTATAGGTGCAAAGTTGAAAAGCCAGCAATTTTGATGGTCTGGGGGTGTATTAGTGCCCAAGACATGGGTAACTTACACATCTGTGAAGGCACCATTAATGCTGAAAGGTACATAAAGGTTTTGGAGCAACATATGTTGCCATCCAAGCAACGTTACCATGGACGCCCCTGCTTATTTCAGCAATACAATGCCAAGCCACGTGTTACATCAACATGTCTTCATAGTAAAAGAGTGAGGGTACTAGACTGGCCTGCCTGTAGTCCAGACCTGTCTCCCATTGAAAATGTGTGGCGCATTATGAAGCCTAAAATACCACAACGGAGACCCCCGGACTGTTGAACAACTTAAGCTGTACATCAAGCAAGAATGGGAAAGAATTCCACCTGAGAAGCTTAAAAAATGTGTCTCCTCAGTTCCCAAACGTTTACTGAGTGTTGTTAAAAGGAAAGGCCATGTAACACAGTGGTGAACATGCCCTTTCCCAACTACTTTGGCACGTGTTGCAGCCATGAAATTCTAAGTTAATTATTATTTGCAAAAAAAAAAAAAAAGTTTATGAGTTTGTAGTGCATTCAATTGAATATGGGTTGAAAAGGATTTGCAAATCATTGTATTCCGTTCATATTTACATCTAACACAATTTCCCAACTCATATGGAAACGGGGTTTGTAAAACAACAAAAAAAAGAAAAAAACGTATACACTGTGGTGGCTTCTGCGGTGTTCCACGCCATCGTCTGCTGGAGTGGGGGGAGCATTGCCAGAGTAAGGAGCAGACCCAACAAAGCAACCACCCTCGGCCGCCCAAATAAAAACAGTGCTCGCTTGACCACCACCAGTATTCATTGAGCGGGACGTGAGCCGGACGTGTCGTCAGTAACATCCCAGCAATTATATAGTAATTAGAAGTTCTTGTTGTTAGCGTTGCGTATCCCGTGTTGTCATTCCACATAGCTCACGAAATCTCTCATTAATGCAGTTCTTCTCAAATATTGGGGCTGGCGGGGGCGCGATGTAATGCCAAAAAATGTCCGCATGGTAACATGCTTTATCAGTATCATGCAGTATCATGCTTGAAGCCCTGTTCAAAAAGCTGTGCACGACAAAACGTGCTCATTGTAGCAGTAATCCTTATTTCTAGTGATTAAAAAAATATATTAGCACACATTGTTTTATCCATTTATGTTTTGTAAGTTAAAGTGTTTCGTATATTTTGCACCTGACTTAATACTTCTGATTAATTTTAACTTATTATTTATTGAGTTTATTTAATTAATTTTTTTTAGTATCAAATGGGGCAAAACATGTTTATAGAGTAGATAAATATTTAATAAATGGTTTGAATTTCAGCATCAGGGGTTGGAATTGGGGGCTAAATCACCAAAATGATTCCCGAGCACGGCCAACGCTGCTGCTCACTGCTCCCCTCACCTCCTAAGGGGTGGAACAAGGGGATGGGTCAAATGCAGAGGGTAATTTCACCACACCTAATGTGTGTGTGTGTGACTATCAGTGGTACTTTAACATTTTTAAATATGTTCTTACAAACAATGTTAAAGTTATTATTTGTTGTAAGCTGAGCCCTATTTAGGTTTCTTTTAAATAAAGGTAATAAGAATACAATGTTATGCAGAGGTGAACTTTTACCAATTCTATAGACAAATACTATTAATAGTCGCGGTGGACTGAATATGTTCTTCTTCCTTAGGGGGGGCGTAACAGAAAATAATTTAGAACCACTGCATTAATGTGTTAGAATAATGCAGTTATTTTGGTGACAGCACTGAGAAGTAACTAACATTGATTGGGCCCCACAGTGGCTCTACACAGCTGCAAACTATGCCAATACAAATAAGCACATTGTAAATAAGATATTGTGCCGAGTGAGTTTAAAAATGTATGAAAAACTATTCCAATAAACACTATGTCCAATTTGCACTGACACAGCCAGACAACCTTTCAGTCAGCAGGGGGAAAAACATTGCATCCCACTCTCAGTATGAAAGCCCTTGGTTTTTCTCTCCATCTCTCACGCTCACCGCCTCCCCCAATGTGGGCAACACCATGAGTCAGAGAGTCGCGCATCGACACCGGCCTCATGCAGAGTCAAACATTCGGTCTGAACTTTGTTTTGCTGTCCAGATGTTGTATTTTACAGACAGTATATTGCTGGATAGGATCAAAGTGGTATTTTGTTTTTTGTTGGCAATCCCAGAGGAGGCATGTTTTATGTAGCTCAGTGTGTATTAAAACACATGAAAATGTGTTATTTCATGCAAAATGTGTCTACTAATCTCACACACAGAGGACTACATTTCTTCTATGAGCAAAATAGGAAGCACAATTGATTTAATGTGTCTGTCTTTATGTACAAAACCCAAAACCCGTGAAGTTGGCACGTTGTGTAAATCGTAAATAAAAACACAATACAATGATTTGCAAATCCTTTTCAACCTATATTCAATTGAATATAGGTTGAAAAGGATTGATTGATTGGACGGCGTGGCGCAGTGGAAGAGTGGCCGTGCGCGACCCGAGGGTCCCTGGTTCAATCCCCACCTAGTACCAACCTCGTCATGTCCGTTGTGTCCTGAGCAAGACACTTCACCCTTGCTCCTGATGGGTGCTGGTAGCGCCTTGCATGGCAGCTCCCTCCATCAGTGTGTGAATGTGTGTGTGAATGGGTAAATGTGGAAGTAGTGTCAAAGCGCTTTGAGTACCTTGAAGGTAGAAAAGCGCTATACAAGTACAACCCATTTATCATTTATCATTTATAATAGACTGCAAAGACAAGATACTTAACGTTCTAAATGGAAAACTTTGTTATTTTTTGCAAATATTACCTCATTTGGAATTAGATGCCTGCAACATGTTTCAAAAAAGCTGGCACACGTAGCAAAAAAGGACTGAGAAAGTTGAGGAATGCTGATCAAACACTTATTTGGAACATCCCACAGGTGAGCAGGATAATTGGGAACAGGTGGGTGCCATGATTGGGTATAAAGGCAGCTTCCATTAAATGCTCAGTCATTCACAAACAAGGATGGGGAGAGGGTCACCACTTTGTGAATAAATGCATGAGCAAATTGTCAAACAGGTTAAGAACAGCATTTCTCAATGAGCTATTACAAGGAAGTTAGGGATTTCGCCATCTACGGTCCGTAATATCATCAAAAGGTCCAGAGAATCTGGAGAAATCTATGCACGTAAGCGATAATATTACTGACCTTCGATCCTTCAGGCGATACTGCATCAAAAAGCGACATCAGTGTGTAAAGGATATCACCACATGAGCTCAGGAACACTTCAGAAAACCACTCTCAGTAACTACAGTTCGTTGCTACATCTGTAAGTTCAAGTTAAAACTCTACTATGCAAAGCGAAAGCCATTTATCAACAACACCCAGAAACGCCGCCGGCTTCGCTGGGCCCGAGCTCATCTAAGATGGACTGATGCAAAGTGGAAAATTGTTCTGTAGTCTGACGAGTCCACATTTCAAATTGCTTTTGAAAAATGTGGACGTTGTGTGCTCCGGAACTAAGAGGAAAATAACTATTCGGATTGTTATAGGCGCAAAGTTCTAAAGCCATCATCTGTGATGGTATGGGGGTGTATAAGTGCCCAAGGCATGGGTAACATACACATCTGTGAAGGCACCATTAATGCTGAAAGGTACATATAGGTTTTGGAGCAACATATGTTGCCATCCAAACAACGTTATCATGGACGCCCCTGCTTATTATTATTAAACAATGCCATTCCGCGTGTTAAAACAGCGTGGCTTCATAGTAAAAGAGTGCGAGTACTAGACTGGCCTGCCTGAAGTCCAAACCTGTCTCCCATTGAAAATGTGTGGCGCAATATGAAGCGTAAAATACCACAACAAAGACCCCGAACTGTTGAACAACTTAAGCTGTACATCAAGCAAGAATGAGAAAGAATTCCACCTGAAAAGCATCAAAAATTGGTCTCCTCAGTTCCCAAACGTTTACTGAGTGTTGTTAAAAGGAAAGGCCATGTAACACAGTGGTAAAAATGTCCCTGTGTCTACTTTTTTGCAATGTGTTGCTGCCATTAAATTCTAAGTTAGTGATCATTTGCAAAAAAAATAAAATTTCTCAGTTCGAACATTAAATATCTTGTCTTTGCAGTCTATTCAATTGAATATAAGTTGAAAAGGATTTGCAAATCATTGTATTCTGTTTTTATTTACCATTTACACAAAGTGCCAACTTCACTGGTTTTGGGTTTTGTTTATACAGAATATATTCTGATTATTGGAACTCCCACAAAACTAGGAGGAAGATAACATAATCGTTTAGCACACGCAATTTGATTTATCAGTACTAAAAATGTTCTTTGTTGTTTTGTGTCAAAAATACGCGCAAACTGGCACAATTACGCACAAATGGCTGCAAAAAAGGAGTCAGTCCCTGCAATATGACAGACAATGTAGATGGAAACTCTTCAGTGATTGTGTCGAGAATCTACATATTTGTGTCAGAAGTAAAAGTACTATACATATCATCTGTCCAGCAGGTTCTTCTTTAAGATGATGAATGACTTAAAGGGGACCTATTGTTGTTTTATCTTTATCATGCCTTCTCCTTTATGTCTGCACCTGTGTATTCAGTGATTCGTCCTCGGCGAGGGGCGGTCTTTGAGGCACACCTGCTCGCAAGTAGCCCGCCAGTGTTTAGGCTCATCACTGACAGCTTGGCCTTGCCAGTTAATGTATCCTGAACCTCTCTCGTGCATGCGCCTGCTTCACCTCACCAGACCTGGTACGTTGTCGCTCCTTAGTCCTGAATTCCCTAACCTCTTTTGTGTTTGTTTCCTAGCCTCCCTGAGGTAAAGGGGATTATTTTGTTGGACTCTTTCCCTGTTCAGTGCGCCTTGGCCTTATCTCCTGCCGACCACTGAGGAACCTATTTTGTCCGGGTTACATGGTGTGCGCTTCTGCCCCATCATCCTTGGTTATCCCTTTTGTCTAATTAAACTTTTTAATTTTTTGTAATTCCACCTTGTCTCCGATCTCTGCATCCTGGGGTCACCCCCCCTTGACCAAGACCTTAATACCTATTATGCAAAACCAATCTTTCTTACCTAGAGGTGCTTACTTTTATGTATTGACCGTGCGTGACTGCTCGCTGACTGCTCGCTGTTTCGAAAAAGCTAAGTATCGTTCTATTTGTGTGCTTTTAAATTGTTCTGCAGCTTTCTTTATTACTTTCTCAACATATTTAGTAGTACTATTTAACTTGCAAATCACCCGATCTCTGTCTCTCCACCCCTCCCGCAGCTAGCTAGCAGCTAGCTGCTAAGCTAACGAAGCTAGCGCGGTGAAAGGCGTCGCCGGGCGCCGGTCAGAAGGAGTCTACTCCTGCACACCGTGACCAGGACTTCTCGGAAGACAGCAGGAACTTCACTCGGTGACAGAAAACACCGTGAGTATGGCTTCCTGCGCGTCTTGCACCTTACTCACGGAGAGGCTGGCTCTGCTAGAGGGCCGTGTCCGCCAGTTAGAGCAGAGTAATCTCGTAACTTTAGATGTTGCGGACACATCTGCTAGCGTTAGCTGTAGCGAGCTAACTAGCCCAGCCTGTAGCAGTCCTAAGCGGCCTACAAGCTACGGTGTACCGGTTGAGACGCATAATAGATTTAGCTCTTTAGCTAGTCCTACACCCCAGTCTACCGGGCACCACACCTTAGTCATAGGGGACTCCATCACCCGAAACATAAAGCTTAGCAAACCAGCCACAATTAAGTGCATCCCGGGGGCCCGAGCACCTGACATTGAGGCTAATCTTAGGGAGCTAACTCGCAACAGGCCTAGTAAACACGTACGACAGGCTAATCGCACCACTAGTTATGCGAATATAGTTGTACACGTTGGCTCCAATGACACTAGAATGAGACAGTCAGAGATTACAAAGAGAAACATAGCTAGGACTTGTGATCTCGCTAGAAAGATGTCCAGGCATCGAGTAATTGTCTCTGGCCCCCTGCCTGCGAGAGGCAATGATGAGAGATATAGCAGATTAGTCTCGCTTAACAAGTGGCTGGCTAGCTTCTGTAGACAACAGGGACTAACGTTTATTGATAATTGGCCCTCTTTCTGGGGCAAACCAGGCTTGCTGATGAGGGACGGCCTTCACCCTAACCAGGAAGGCGCCATCATCC
The DNA here is from genome assembly GCF_033978685.3 of Nerophis lumbriciformis. Classification (NCBI taxonomy): domain Eukaryota; kingdom Metazoa; phylum Chordata; class Actinopteri; order Syngnathiformes; family Syngnathidae; genus Nerophis; species Nerophis lumbriciformis. The sequence goes on from NC_084562.2 coordinate 42,709,166, forward strand.
TGTCTAAGAATATAGACTACTGTTTAAGTCACATTTGACTAACTACACTAGAGCAAGCCCGGTCACAGGCAATTACAGAGCCTGCTAGTCCGGGTGAGGAGTCAGTTAAGCTAGAACTAGCCAGCACCAGGCTGGATAATTCCTGTACGCATAGCAATTTTCTTAGAATAACACACAACTCACATAATGTGTTTTCTGTTGTGAATGTGTCCGGGGTAGATATGCATTCTACTGAGGTGGCAAATCATGATGCGTTCAGTCGATCGCAGCATCAAGCAAACAATCTGAAAATTCCCGTCGTATCAATTCCTAGATATGGTCGAAACTATTTAAAGTGCACTACGTATAATAAACGCAACATTATTAATATTTCTACTACGGATAATTTAAACAAAAACTCGTCAAAACGGCCCAATACTTATAATATGGGCTTTTTAAACATAAGATCATTGTCTCCCAAAACGTTATTAGTTAATGAGGTCATTAGAGACCACAATCTTAACGTCATTGGTCTTAGCAAAACCTGGCTCAAACCAGACAAATTTTTTGCGCTAAATGAGGCATCTCCTCCTAACTATACGAATGCGCATATTGCCCGTCCCCTTAAAAGGGGTGGGGGGGTCGCACTAATATACAATGAAAACTTTAACCTTACCCCTAACCTAAATAATAAATACAAATCGTTTGAGGTGCTTACTATGAGGTCTGTCGCACCGCTGCCTCTCGATATGGCTGTTATCTACCGCCCCCCAGGGCCCTACTCGGACTTTATTAATGAATTCTCAGAGTTCGTTGCTGATCTAGTGACGCACGCAGACAATATAATCATAATGGGGGACTTTAATATCCATATGAATACCCCATCGGACCCTCAGTGCGTGGCGCTCCAGACTATAATTGATAGCTGTGGTCTTACACAAATAATAAATGAACCTACGCATCGCAACGGCAATACGATAGATCTAGTGCTGGTCAGGGGTGTCACCACCTCCAAAGTTATGGTACTCCCGTATACTAAAGTAATGTCCGATCATTACCTTATAAAATTCGAAGTTCTGACTCATTGTCAACAAACTAATAATAATAATAACTGCTATAGCAGCCGCAACATTAATGCCGCCACAACGATGACTCTTGCTGACCTACTGCCTTCGGTAATGGCACCATTCCCAAATTATGTCGGCTCTATTGATAACCTCACTAACAACTTTGACAATGCCCTGCGCAAAACCATTGATAGTATAGCACCGCTAAAACAAAAAAGGGCCCCTAAAAGGCGCACCCCATGGTTTACAGAGGAAACCAGAGCTCATAAATTATCATGTAGAAAGTTGGAACGCAAATGGCGCGCGACCAAGCTTGAGGTTTTCCATCAAGCATGGAGTGATAATTTAATATCGTATAAACGCATGCTTACCTTAGCTAAAGCTAAATATTACTCAAATCTCATCCGCCTCAACAAAAACGACCCTAAATTTTTGTTTAGTACAGTAGCATCGCTAACCCAACAAGGGACTCCTCCCAATAGCTCCACCCACTCGGCAGATGACTTTATGAATTTCTTTAATAAGAAAATTGAACTCATTAGAAAGGAGATTAAAGACAACGCATCCCAGCTACAACTGGGTTCTATGAACACAGATACAACTGTATCTACGACGGATACTGCAATACAAAATAGTCTCTCTCTTTTTGATGAAATAACATTAGAGGAACTATTACAGCGTGTAAGTGGGATAAAACAAACAACATGTTTACTTGACCCACTTCCTGGGAAACTTATCAAGGAGCTTTTTGTATTATTAGGTCCATCAGTGCTAAATATTATAAACTTATCACTTTCCTCTGGCACTGTTCCCTTAGCATTCAAGAAAGCGGTTATTCATCCTCTGCTCAAAAGACCTAACCTTGATCCTGACCTCATGGTAAACTACCGACCGGTGTCCCACCTTCCCTTTATTTCGAAAATCCTCGAAAAAATTGTCGCACAGCAGCTAAATGAACACTTAGTGTCTAACAATCTCTGTGAACCTTTTCAATCCGGTTTCAGGGCAAATCACTCTACGGAGACAGCCCTCGCAAAAATGACTAATGATCTACTGCTAACGATGGATTCTGATGCGTCATCTATGTTGCTGCTTCTTGATCTTAGCGCTGCTTTCGATACCGTCGATCATAATATTTTATTAGAGCGTATCAAAACACGTATTGGTATGTCAGACTTAGCTTTGTCGTGGTTTAACTCTTATCTTACTGACAGGATGCAATGCGTCTCCCATAATAATGTGACCTCGGACTATGTTAAGGTAACGTGCGGAGTTCCTCAGGGTTCGGTTCTTGGCCCTGCACTCTTTAGTATTTACATGCTGCCGCTAGGCGACATCATACGCAAATACGGTGTTAGCTTTCATTGCTATGCTGATGACACCCAACTCTACATGCCCCTAAAGCTGACCAACACGCCGGATTGTAGTCAGCTGGAGGCGTGTCTTAATGAAATTAAACAATGGATGTCCGCTAACTTCTTGCAACTCAACGCCAAGAAAACGGAAATGCTGATTATCGGTCCTGCTAAACACCGACATTTATTTAATAATACCACCTGAACATTTGACAACCAAACAATTACACAAGGCGAATCAGTAAAGAATCTGGGTATTATTTTCGACCCAACTCTCTCCTTTGAGTCACACATTAAGAGTGTTACTAAAACGGCCTTCTTTCATCTCCGTAATATCGCTAAAATTCGTTCTATTTTATCCACTAGCGACGCTGAGATCATTATTCATGCGTTCGTTACGTCTCGTCTCGACTACTGTAACGTATTATTTTCGGGTCTCCCTATGTCTAGCATTAAAAAATTACAGTTGGTACAAAATGCGGCTGCTAGACTTTTGACAAGAACAAGAAAGTTTGATCATATTACGCCTATACTGGCTCACCTGCACTGGCTTCCTGTGCACTTAAGAAGTGACTTTAAGGTTTTACTACTTACGTATAAAATACTACACGGTCTAGCTCCGTCCTATCTTGTCGATTGCATTGTACCATATGTCCCGGCAAGAAATCTGCGTTCAAAGAACTCCGGCTTATTAGTGATTCCCAGAGCCCAAAAAAAGTCTGCGGGCTATAGAGCGTTTTCTATTCGGGCTCCAGTACTCTGGAATGCCCTCCCGGTAACAATTAGAGATGCTACCTCAGTAGAAGCATTTAAGTCCCATCTTAAAACTCATTTGTATACTCTAGCCTTTAAATAGCCCCCCTGTTAGACCAGTTGATCTGCCGTTTCTTTTCTTTTCTCCTCTGCTCCCCTTTTCCTTGAGGGGGTGGGGGGGCACAGGTCCGGTGGCCATGGATGAAGTGCTGGCTGTCCAGAGTCGGGACCCGGGGTGGACCGCTCGCCTGTGCATCGGCTGGGAACATCTCTACGCTGCTGACCCGTCTCCGCTCGGGATGGTGTCCTGCTGGCCCCACTATGGACTGGACTCTTACTATTATGTTGGATCCACTATGGACTGGACTCTCACAATATTATGTCAGACCCACTCGACATCCATTGCTTTCGGTCTCCCCTAGAGGGGGGGGCTTACCCACATATGCGGTCCTCTCCAAGGTTTCTCATAGTCATTCACATCGACGTCCCACTGGGGTGAGTTTTTCCTTGCCCGTATGTGGGCTTTGTACCGAGGATGTCGTTGTGGCTTGTGCAGTCCTTTGAGACACTTGTGATTTAGGGCTATATAAATAAAGATTGATTGATTGATTGATTGATATTTGGTATCTGCAAAAGTCCCAACATTTTAAAATCAAACCATGAAGGAATGGTGGGGATATTAATACAATGATCGTGTCTTCCTTCACACTTCCTCCAAACGAGCCGTTCTGAATGTACCCCGTTTTTGATGTTTTCCCAAGTGTGCCGTCAGCGATATCTCCATATATGGTATAGTTGAAGAGCTTTGCGCGAGTCCGCCATTGTATTCTGATGCTGTACTCAATAAGATCTTTCTTTTTTTCTATTCCCTTGTGGTGGGACACATTTCTAATACAAAGTAGCGTATGGTTATAAATTATGTCCGTCAGTAAATTTGATAAGGAAACGCTAAAAACAAAGATGACGGTGAGAAGACACAGTCGAAGTGGAGGCATATAAATAAGACCGTCCACAAAATGGTGAATCCTGCAGAGAAAAAGGCTTGAAAACGGTCTGTAAAACATCATCTATGCACATTTATGACTTACGAACCACAATACATGTTATGTACACCACAAGGAAGTGTTTTTAACGGGTCAGATTATGATTTTTTTTTTCTACATTTAAAACACTTCTTAAGGTATCTATTCAGTACTTTTAAAAGGTACAGACCGAATTCCGATGGTACTACCGGGTATCAGTTCAATTGTCCATGCCAACAAAGCAAGTATGCCTGATAGAAAACGATTGATGTAAATTAAGGCTCAACTTTTTCAAAATGCGCTAGCTGGATACTAATTTAAATTGGCTTTCTCACTGTGGCGTGTTTAGGGTGTGGCCAGGGGTGCCACCCCTATAATCCACACAGAGGCGGAATGATTTGAAGCATACAACCATAGCCCAGTAAGACGACCGCAGGTGTTTTGTCCGCACATATCCTGCAAGTGGCGCTGGTGTGCTTAATCTTGTGATGTGACGAGATGCGCGGAGGCTTTGAGACGTGTGCCGAGTAATGGAGGGAGCGTTTTCACGAAGCGCATATCGAGACTTGTTTCATGTAGGGAAGGAGCTGGAAATGATGATGTGTGAAGCGAGCCTAGCTGCCCGGCCAGACCACGTGACCGCGTTGGGACGTGGTTCAGATTAAGCGAGTCAATTCAACAATATAAACCGTCGATGCTCTTTTGAAAATGGGACTTTTGATAGTTGTGGTTCTCAGCAGGAAACCGATGGTTTGTACAGTCCAGGTAGAGAACAAGGAGTTCAAGTATCTCGGGGTCTTGTTCACGAGTGAGGGAAAGATGGAGAAGGAAATCAGCCGGATAATCGGAGCAGCTCGGGCAGTATTGCAGTCTCTCTCCCGCACTGTTGTGACGAAACGAGAGCTGAGCCATAAGGCAAAGCTCTCGGTCTACCGAGCTATCTACATTCCTACTCTCACCTATGGTCATGAAGTGTGGGTCATGACCGAAAGAATAAGATCGCGGATACAAGCGGCCGAAATGAGTTTCCTCAGAAGGGTGGCTGGCATCTCCCTTAGAGATAGGGTGAGAAGTTCAGTCACCCGAGAGAGACTCGGAGTAGAGCCGCTGCTCCTTCGCTTGGAAAGGAACCAGCTTGGGTGGTTAGGGCATCTCGTACGGATGCCTCACGAGCGTCTCCCTAGGGAGGTCCTCGTTGCACGTCCCACTGGGAGGAGGGGATTACATCTCCTCTCTGGCCTGGGAACGCTCTGGGATTCCCTAAGAGGAAGTTGCTAATGTTGCTCTGGAGAGGGAAGTCTGGGGGTCTTTGCTGGAGTTGTTGTCCCCGCGACCCAATTCCGGATAAGCGGTTCAAGATGGATGGATGGATGGATGATAGTTGCGGTCTGTTTCGACTCTGGATATGGAATAAAAATATATATTTTGATTATTATTTATTTATATTGAGTTTTTTTCTTGCCCTGATGTGGGATCCGAGCCGAGGATGTCGTTGTGGCTTGTGCAGGTCTTTGAGACATTTGTGATTAAGGGCTATATAAGTCAACTTTGATTGATTTATATTTTTAAATGCCAATAGAATCAAAGAATGACAGCGCATGATAGTAAATTTGACAACTTAATCCAAACCTTTTTCTCGTTTCATGAGCAGTTTAACACAATATTGAGACAATACAATATAAATATTCTAAAATGTGTCCACATCAGATCAAGAGTCTGGACGGCATGGCGTGGTGGGTAAAGCAGCTGTGCCAGAAGAGCGGCCACGCCAGAAACTTGAGGGTACCAGATTCGCTCTCCGCCTCTTGCCATCCAAATCACTGCCGTTGTGTCATTGGGCAAGACACTTCACCCGTTCCCCCTGTGCCGCTCACAGTGGTGAATGAATGATAGGTGGTGGTCGGATGCTTCCGTCAGTCTACCCCAGGGCAGCAGTGGTTACAGATGTAGCTTACCACCACCATGTGTGAATGTGAGCGCTTTGAGTATCTAGTTGATAGAAAAGCACTATATAAATGTAATCCATTATTATTATTATAATGGGTTTTATAATGGGTTATGCATCAACCTTTCAAACCGTATGACGTGGGTTATCTGCGTCAATGTCACGGCCAGGGTGCATTGGAATGCGTGGCTGCTTTTCCCAGCCGCAGCCACCAGTCCCCCGGCTAGCGTCCGAAGTAGCACCAGTCCCCCGGCTAGCGTCCGAGCTAGCACCAGTTCCCCGGCTAGCGTCTGAGCTAGCACCAGTCCCCCGGCTAGTGTCCGAGCTAGCACCAGTCCCCCAGCTAGAGTTTGAGCTAGCACTAGCCCCCCGGCTGGCCCCCTTGTCTCCACCAGCTCCCAGGCTGGCCCCCTCGTCTCCACCAGCTCCCAGGCTGGCCCCCTCGTCTCCACCAGCTCCCAGGCTGGCCCACTCGTCTCCACCAGCTCCCAGGCTGGCCCCCTCGTCTCCACCAGCTCCCAGGCTGACCCTTGTGTCTCCACCAGCTCCCAGGCTGGTCCTGACGTCTGCCCCTCGGCCGGCAGCGCCGACCTCTGCAGCTCGGCCAGCTCCTCAGCTGCCCTCCTCGTTTCCGGCACCTTGGCAAGCTCCTCAGCTGCCCTCCTCGTCTCCGGCTTTGATGACGTCTGCTGCTTCCACGCCTCTGACGTCATCCTCTTCGCCTCTGATGTCTCCTTCTCGTTTCCGGCGAGACGCACCATGGCTTTTCCCCTTGCCAACCACTGAGGAACCTGTTTTGTTAATATTCATCGTGTGCACTTCTGCCCTATCGCTTTTTGTTGCACTTTTTGACTTATTAAATGTATTCCTTTTTGTATTTCAAACTTTCCTCCCGTCTCTGCATCCCGGGGTCACCCCCCTTGACCAGTTCATAACAAAATGACCAGCCACAACATGGATCCCGCAGAGACTGACCCAGTAAAGAGGGTGCTGCAACAACAGGCCAAACAACTTGGACAACAGGAGGAACAATTTGGCGTGTTGGGGCTTGGGTCAACACCATGGCGGAACGCCAAGCCGCCCGCCTTGACGCATTAGAGGGACAGTTGGGAAGTGTACTCACCGCGCTGCAGGCGATGTCTTCCCCTACTGCCGACCCAGCTGTCCACCACTCTCCAAGCCTGAGCGTTTCTCCGGCGAGTCAGGTGACGTGCGCCCCTTTCTCACCCAGTGTGAAATCTATTTTGAACTTTTACCCACATCCTTTTACACTGAAAGAGCTCATGTGGCTTTTGTCATGTCCCACATGAGTGGCCGGGCGTCTGCCTGGGCCACCGCAGAATGGTGGCGTCAATCTACGGTGTGTGCCTCGTGAGATGCCAGGACGCGAAGCGGCCCGATCATTATTACGTCTGCAGCAAGGACAGCGCAGCATCACAGACTTTGCAATTGAATTCCGAAGGCTGGCTGCTGAAAGCGAATGGCCCACTTCCGCATTGGTGGACGTCTTCTCCCTTGGTCTGGCTGATCGAGTCCGGAAACAGATGATCCCGCTCAAGACTCCTGACAACCTCGACGAGCTCGTTGCTCTGGCGGTGAGGATTGAAAATCGCCTCGTTGACTGGGAAAGAGAGAGGTTCCGACGCCAGGAACTCCGCTCTTCGATGCATGGTGGGAGTGGCCATGAAGCGCGTCAAACCTTCACACCGATACCCAGTGTCGATGCCCCGCCGATATCACTGGAAGAGGAACCGATGCAGCTCAGAGGAAATCGTCTCTCTCCAGCTGAGAGAGATCGTCGCCTTCGCCTCCAGCTGTGTTTATATTGCGGCAAAGCTGAGCATCGCTTATCCCACTGTCCTCATCGTCCTGACCGCCGCCGCACGCAAGCTGCACCTCCTCTACGCACGCAAACTGCACCTCCTCTACGCACGCAAGCTGCACCTCCTCTATGCACTCAAGCTTCACCTCCTCTACGCACTCAAGCGTCACCTCCTCTACGCACTCAAGCGTCACCTCCTCTGCGCCCTCAAGCGTCGCCGCCCCGCTGCGTTCCAGCTTTACTTACTCCAGCGACCGATCCGGCTCCTCTACTGCCATCTACAGGTCAGACACTGTCAAGGCTCCAACTCACGGGCATGCTCGCCTGGGATAAGGAGCAGAGTTTGGACATTAGGGTTCTAATTGACTCTGATTCTGATGACAATTTTATCGATGAGGCACTTGTTAGACGTTTTTCCATACCCGTTGCCAAATTACCCAGACCTAGAGTAGTCCGATCCCTCGACGGAGGCCACCTGGCGAGCGTTACTCACCAGACTCAGCCGTTATCGCTTAAATTATCTGGTAACCATTTTGAGTTAATCAATTTTCTCATCATTCCCTCTCATTCCGCTCCTGTTGTGCTCGGGCTTACCTGGCTAGCTAAACATAATCCCCATATTGACTGGGCCAAGACAACTATCATTAACTGGAGTTTTTTTTTCCATATTCACTGTCTGCGGTCCGCATGCCCTCGCACAGGGCCCACACGTATCATTACTCAGGAGGTCATAGATTTGTCAGCTGTGCCCACTGCTTACCACGACCTTGAAGAGGTCTTCAGCAAGGACCGCGCGTTGTCGTTACCTCCTCACCGTCCTTATGACTGTTGTATTAATCTCCTCCCTGGCGCCACACTCCCTTCATCCCATCTTTATAACATTTCGAAACATGAAAGAGAGTCACTAGAGGACTATATCACCACTTCGCTTGCTTCTGGTCTCATCCGTCCCTCTAACTCTCCTCTAGCCGCCGGGTTTTTGTTTGTGGAAAAGAAGGATAAGACACTCTGCCCTTGTATTGATTACCGAGCCCTTAACAGTATTACTGTCAAAAATAAATATCCTCTCCCGCTTCTCAACACTGCTTTTAACACTCTACACACTGCTAGACACTTCACCAAGCTGGACCTCCGCAACGCATATCATTTAGTCCGGATTAAGCAAGGTGATGAATGGAAGACCGCATTTAACACCCCACTTGGACACTTTGAATACCTGGTCATGCCTTTTGGCCTCACCAATGCGCTGGCTGTTTTTCAAAGCCTCATAAATGATGTCTTGCGCGACATGCTTGACCGATTTGTGGTCGTCTACTTAGACGATATCCTCGTTTTCTCGCCTACTCCCGAACTTCACGTCCAGCATGTTCGCCTAGTTCTCCAACGCCTTCTTGAGAATCGACTTTATGTCAAGGCCGAAAAGTGCGTGTTTCACTCAGAGTCTGTTCCGTTCTTGGGTTTTATTGTGGAGAAGGGTCAACTCCGAGCGGATCTCGCAAAGATCAAGTCGGTGGTTGATTGGCCCACACCCACTTCTAGAAAACACCTCCAAAGGTTTCTTAGTTTTGCTAATTTTTATCGCCGTTTTGTCCGAAATTTTAGTCAGGTAGCTGAACCACTTACGAGACTCACTTCCACTAAACTTCCCTTTTTGTGGACCTCTGAGACACAGACTTCCTTTGATAAGCTTAAGTTGTTATTTACTTCTGCACCAGTTCTTGTCCACCCTAACGTTTCCTCTCAATTTTTTGTCGAGGTTGACACGTCTGACTCCGGCGTGGGAGCTGTTCTCTCCCAGCGCTCCACCTCCGACCAGAGGCTGCACCCCTGTGCCTTCTTCTCAAGCCGCCTGCCTCCAGCGGAACGCAATTATGACATTGGCAATAGAGAACTACTTGCCGTTGTCTTGGCGCTACAAGAATGGAGGCACTGGCTGGAGGGATCGGAGACACCATTTGTGATATTCACGGACCACAAAAATCTCATTCGGACTGCTCAACGGCTTCATCCAAGACAAGCTAGGTAGGCGCTATTCTTCGCAAGATTCAATTTTACCATGACCTTCCGACCCGGCTCCCAGAATGGTAAGCCAGGCGCCTTGTCTAGGATGTACGGCTGCCCCGATGAAGGGGTCAAGACCGAGACCATCATCCCTCCATCACAAGTGCTTGGAGCGCTACAGTGGGACATCGAGGGTCGCGTGACAGAAGGAATCAAGAACATTCCCTCTCCCAAGAACTGTCCGCAGGGGAGCTTATTCGTTATCCCAGAACTCCGGCCGGAAGTCTTGAACTGGGCCCACAGCTCCAAGATCGCCTGCCACCCAGGTATCACCCGTACTACTTTCCTCCTAGCCCAGCGCTTCTGGTGGCCAACTTTCAGGGCTGACGTCAAAGAGTTGGTGTCTGCCTGTACCACCTGTGCCCGCAATAAGGCGTCACATCAGGCACCAGCTGGCCTTCTGCGGCCACTCCCTATCCCCTCCTGCCCGTGGTCCCATGTGGCGTTGGATTTCGTCACAGGACTTCCACCATCAAAGGGCAACACTGTTATATTGACTTTGGTGGACCACTTTTCCAAAATGGCTCACTTCATCCCTCTTCCCAAGTTGCCCTCTGCACTAGAGACTGCAGATTTGCTGGTACGTCACGTGTTCCGGCTGCATGGAATCCCGGTGGATGTGGTCTCGGACAGAGGGCCACAATTTACTTCTGCGGTTTGGAAGGCCTTCTGCAAGTCGTTTGGGGCATCGCCGAGCCTTTCTTCTGGATACCACCCGCAGACAAACGGTCAGACCAATCAGGATCTGGAAGATGCCATCCGCTGTGTTTGCCATCAGCAGCCGGCCTCCTGGGCACTTTGTCTACATTGGATCGAGTACGCTCACAACACACTCGTCAGCTCTGCTACAGGCATGTCTCCATTTCACTCCGCCTACGGGAACCAACCTCCCGCTTTTCCTTCCCTGGAATCAGAGGTCGCCGTCCCATCTGTGGCTGCCCACCTACACCGCGCACGGCAACATGGCAAAATACCCGGTCTGCTCTGTCACGCACCTCGGAGCGCAACCAGCGTCTCGCTAACTGCCACCTCAGCACAGCACCGGATTACAGGCCCGGTCAGAAGGTATGGCTGTCTTCTCGTGATTTACCTCTCCAGATGATCTCCAAGAAACTGCAGCCATGATTTATTGGACCTTACCCCATTGAGCGAGTCATCAATCCCTCAGTGGTTCGACTACGCCTTCCGGACTCTCTCAAGATTCATCCCTCTTTCCACGTCTCCCTGCTCAAGCCTGTGTCCTCCAGTCCCTTGAGTCCTCCAGAGGTGACTCCTCCACCTCCCAGATTTATTAATGGCCACCAGGCGTTCACAGTCAAGGCCATTCTCGACGTGAGGAGAAGGGGCAGGGGTTTCCAGTATCTGGTCGACTGGGAGGGTTACGGCCCCGAGGACCGATCCTGGGTCCCGCGGTCCTGGGGGGGGGGGGGGGGGGGGGGGGTACTGTTGCGTTTTAGTGTGTTCCTGCCTTCTTTGTTGTCTGCACCTGTGTTTTAGTGATTCGTCCTCGGCGAGGGGCGGACCTGGTGACACACCTGCTCGCAATTAGCCCGCCAGTATTTAGGCTCGTCACCTACAGCTTGACCTTGCTGGTCATTGTTTCCCGAACTCCGCACGTGCATGCGCCTACTTCGCCTCGTGGTACGTTGCTTTCCCTTGTCCTGTTATTTCTAACTTCTTTGTGTTTGTTCCCTATCCTCCTTGAGGCAGCAAAGACTTTATGCGGTGCTTGGTGCACCCTGGCTTTTCCCCCTGCCAACCACTGAGGAACCTGTTTTGTTAATATTCATGGTGTGCACTTCTGCCCCATCGCTTTTTGTTACACTTTTTGACTTATTAAATGTATTCCTTTCTGTATTTCAAACTTGTCTCCCGTCTCTGCATCCCGGGGTCACCCCCCTTGACCAGTTCATAACAAACACTTTCTGTAAGGTATTTATTCTCTTTTAAACACTCGCCAGAAATCAACAGTTGGACAATTGGGAGGTTGTGTCAAGAAAAAAAAAATCGCTTAAAATAAACATTTTACTAAATCTCTCCTGTTCTGTAAATCATTGTCTAAGTTCCATTGTAGCGTCATCGTCCTATTCAAGCCCATAAACTATTCCCAAAGTGTCAGAAAAACATTACACAACCTGCTGTATCATATAATACTACCATGTTGGCAAAATACAAAGCTCAATGCTTTAGGATGCATTATTATTTAATGTCAGCAACTGTCTTAAAGGAAGATTCACACCGTATTTGGTGGTGGTAAAGTACTGTAGTAGCTACAGCTGGCCCTGGGGTAGACTGACGGTTTTATAGGTTCCACCCATCCCTGCAAAACTAGGTGGCCCCTATTGCGACTTCTGGGAAAAAAAAGTATTGACGCACCACTGCTTTGTCATATACATGCTAGTTATTAGCATTAGCGATTTTCCATAGCGATTTCAAACCCTCTAATTTTGGTAATTAAAACTACAACTAAGGGTGCACGTTATAATCAAACAGCAAGTCTTTACACTACTTACAGTATAAACACATAAGACTAGACTGGCACATTCAGCTTAATGGCAAATACTACTTCCTAGCATACCAACTTTATTTATAAAGCCCTTTAAAGACAAGATACTCTTTAGGGTTCATATGTTTGTAAATTTGACTGTGATGAAGTCAGTGCCTCACCAGCCATGAACCTCACCGCACGTCACTGGTATAAGCAATACTCGCTCTGTATGTACTTGGTATCGAATTGATACCACAATTTCGCCCACGGGCCCGAGGTACAGATTACCATAAACTGGGGACTGACAACTAATTACTTGCCACTGAGCTCCCAAACCATCTTTTATTTTTTACATAGGATCCCTCTGCAACTGTCATTAATAAGTTGGCCTGGTAAGAATTATTGATTTAAATATGAGTGGAGCAAAAATATCAGCAGGTGAATTTCTGTAGAGATGTTAGCTGCACTGTAAAAGTGACAATCCCGGCCAGTTATTTGGGAGTCCATGTTATGAAGACGTTTCCATGTCTATAAAGATGAAATCCAGGCTACTGCTGTTCGAAAAGACAGAATTTGACACAGCCCTGCACAATTTGGACAAAAGAAAAGGTGTCGCCTGGTCAGATGAAACTCTATTTGTGCAGCAAACAAACAAACAAACAAACAAAGAAGCAGCCTCCCATCCTAGTTTGTGTCAATACAGAGAAGATTAGATATTAGTACGGTACACTTTGGGCCTCCTGGTAATGTGTGTGTTGATGTCCAGCAAAGACAGCAGTGACACAGTAGCCAAGCTTACAACCAGATCCAGACCATAATAATAACATACTTGTAAGAAACTGTCTTGGGAGCTACTAAGGGCAAAGGCCAGGATGCTGGTGGTAAACAGTGTAGGTCAGAGGCTGTCCTTAAGGGAACAGAGAGTGCATGCCTGGCAAGTCAATGCATGCAAATGTTACACACTGGATAGTTCAGGTTTAGAGCTTGTTCAGAAATGTGAGATTATTTAACACCAATCCCGCACCTGATTCGATCAATCATGTTTAGTGCAGTAAATATGTTTATGAAATTAAGATAGATGTACGGTAGTAATGAATGTGCAGTGTCAGTTTACCTGACACATGAAACATGACACATTGTTGGAGTGCACCATCTTCTTTAGCTATCAGAAAGCAGAAGAGTGTTGAATATCTTAACATTTTTTAAAGTTTTGTGGCAATTCTGTCTTTGACCACAGCGTCAGTTGTTATGTAGAGTGGTGCTTTCCATTCTTTTTAGCAGACTGCATTGCAAAATGATTTACCCACCACCTCTTTCTCTCCTGCGAGATCCACCCAGGAATAGGGCCATATGAATCCCTTCCTACTGTACCTTTTGGAAATAGTTCTAATTTGATATACATGCACTGTACACCTATTACCGTTCTGGGTTCAATGGCTTGTCAGCAGGGTGTGAAGGGGAAGCAGCTGTTTTACCAATTTGGATTTATTTTAAAATGTGATTGATTGAAGCAAAATCTACAATCTCTACCCAGCAGGCACAACTTTGAATCAACGTTGATTATACACACGTCCTTTAAAACTGACTTTGAAATAACCTTGCAAAATAGTTGTATTTGTAAATTGTGACAACATTGATGTCTAACATTGGATCCACATTGTTGGTTGGGATTTTACCAAATTTCAATGGTCAAATTAACGTCACAACCTGACATTGAATAAATGTTGTCAGAAAGGATGTTGTTTCAACGTTGTATTTGTGTTGTAAAATATTTGTTGGAAAATGATTAAAATTTAATGGTCAAATCAAAAATAGAACCCAACATTGATTAAATGTTGACAAAAAGCATATTGTTCCAACGTTAGGTTTGAGTTGCTCAACATCCAGACCTAATTCAACAGGTTCTCAACGTTGTTTTAATGTCTTGTGCCTGCTGGGCAATGACCTCCTTGAGTAGGTACAGCATCTTCAGGCAGGTTGGCCGATGTCCCTAGCTTTTTGTAAGCCCACAGGAAGTGAACAGATTCATTAGCGATTGTGGGCATACTGCGAAGGGGTAGGATTAAATAAGCTCTGCTTCTTCCTACTCCTTGTCGGACATTATACTGTATAACTATAAACATGAAATGTACTCCATAGTAACCTTGTCTGCATGTTCGAAACAAAACAAAACCAAACCAAGCCACCATCTTGGCACATCATCTTTAGATAAAGCCCTTGTCTTACTTATATCAAGAATGGGGAGGTTGTCTTTGATCATCCCGTTTGGCTTTACGTTGTAATGGCAACAACATGTTCTCTTCCATAACTAAGCTTCTATAACTGTCACGTTTCCCAACTCTTATCTTATCATTCCATTCTATGTGCCTGGCCTTCTGAGATCCCTGACCTATGTGAGGTTTAACTACCGTTCTCAAGCAGGCAAATATGCACCCCATTTTACATTCTTATTGTTTTTTCCAAGAGTACAATGTACCGTCATTTCTAGACTATGAGCCGTTACTTTTTTTCCCACATTTTGAACTCCGCGCTTTATACAATACTGAGGCTAATTTATGGATTTTTTTCAGGTTCACAAGCTTTACATTCCAACATCAGACCAATTGCTGAGCAGGTCATAGTGGACCAATGAAATTCTTCACATGAAATTAAATGCACTCACGCAACCTTTCAGCAAGCCATTTACCGTGTTATGGACTCACCTTCGTCATGGAAAAGAAATAACAAAAAGCACACCATGCAGCCCCAAAGCCGATGATGATCAACCCGGAAAATCGGAAAATAAAACAAGCCACCGTGCGAAATGGAAATACATCAACACGAACGGTCCCCGAAAGGCCGGACCGCCGTTTGCCGAAGACAACGACTTCAGCGCTCAATGACTTATCTGGTAGACTACTGTATGACGTGTGACAGATACCGTCTTTTGTTAAATATGTGAATGAACACAAACATAATTTAATACTGAAATAAAATATTTAATGTTTCAATTTGTACATGTGCGTTTTATAGACTTGTGCAGCCAAGATATGTACAAAATTAAATTTGTCCCGAAAAATGACAAAGTGTCTCTTATCACTAGGTGCGCTTTATAGCCCGGAATTTACAGTAATAATTATAAAGCAGAAGCATGGCGAAAACACAAATACATTAATTTTATCAAGGGATTTTCATGTTAGCCTACAAATATATAAGTAAGGTGGCACCCTGTAAGCTTCATCTTATTTAACCTTGACACTTGATTGTTAGAGTTGTGAAAGATTATCTTGAAAAGATACAAACAGTTACTCTGGTGCAGTGGTTCTTAACCTGGGTTCGATCAAACCCTAGGGGTTCGGTGAGTCGGGCTCAGGGGTTCGGCGGAGGTCAAGACACACCCGACTCATCGTGCAAATAAAAACTTCTCCCTATCGGCGTATTACGGATACGGCAACAGCAGAAGTCAGACTGATTTGCAGGTGTGTAATTTGTTCTGAGTTTATGCACTGTGTTGGTTTTGTTCTTTGAACAAGGTGATGTTCATGTACGGTTTATTTTGTGCACCAGTAAAAAAACATGGTAACACTTGAGTATGGGGAACATATTCACCATGAATTAGTTGCTTATTAACATGCAAATTAGTAACATATTGGCTCTTAACCAGTCATTATTAAGTACTAATTAATGCTTTATTCGGCATGGCCTTATTATAACCTTAACCCTCTAACCCTAACCCTAACCCTAACCAAATAACACTAAATTAAGTCTTTGTTACTTTGAATATGTTACCCATACTAAAGTGTTACCAAAAACATATAACTTTGTCTTGAATCTGAAAATAACTACATTTTATTTTTCACAAAAGAAGGGTTCCGTGAATGCGCATATGAAACTGGTGGGGTTCGGTACCTCCAACAAGGTTAAGAACCACTGCTCTGGTGCTTATGTGGATAGAGCACTCTGTTGTTGGGACAGTTGTTGAGTTCGATGTGCTAAAACACTCTTCAAAAAACATTTGTATCTAAATCCAATGACTATTTCTGTGATGACTAAAAAACTAAATAACGTTTCCACAGTTTGGCTCTTCACTTTAAAATCAGTGGAAAGTCAAGTGTTACCGTATTTTTCGGAGTATAAGTCCCACCGGAGTATAAGTCGCACCTGCCAAAAATGCATAATAAAGAAGGAAAAAAACATATATAAGTCGCACTGGAGTATAAGTCGCAATTTTTGGGGACATTTATTTGATAAAACCCAACACCAAGTTTGAAAGGCAATTTAAAATAAATAAAGAATAGTGAACAACAGGCTGAATAAGTGTATGTTATATGAGGCATAAATAACCAACTGAGAACGTGCCTGGTATGTTAACGTAACATATTATGGTAAGAGTCATTCAAATAACTATAACATATAGAACATGCTATACGTTTACCAAACAATCTGTCACTCCTAATCGCTAAATCCAATTAAATCTTATACGTCTAGTCTCTTACGTGAATGAGCTAAATAATATTATTTGATATTTTTATATTTTACACGCTCCTGAGTATAAGTAGCACCCCTGGCCAAACTATGAAAAAAACTGCGACTTATAGTCCGAAAAATACGGTAATTAGATTGTTTAATTAAGAGTTAAAGTTTTCATGACAAAATATGCTTCATGAAAAACATAACTAAATAAACTCGGAAGTTCAACGATCATCCAGCATGACGTTAGCACATTGTACAAAAATTGGTTTAGCAAAGTATTATAATTTTTCATAAGACTTCAGCTCTAGTGAACATATAAAAAAAAATATTTAATTGGATTTTTTTAGTTTATTCTATAATACCTCGTGTTGACTAAGAGGGATCCATCTTATACGAGATGTCCGTGGTGGCGGGAAGGCTGGTCCTCACTATCTTGTAAGGAACTTTCACCGCCTTTGCAGTGACTTCCTTTCTTCAACCATGCAGCTGCTGTGCCACAACGTTATGCTAATTTCTTATCTCTAAAATACTGCTAAGTAATGTCAGACATATGATTTCACTTATACATTGGATGTTCATGGTAAACTAGACTCAAATTGACACTTTTGTTGTTGTACTTAGTCCCTACAAATGTATCGTATTTTTACAATTATAAGCTGCAACTTTTTTCCTATGCTTAGAACCCTGCGGCTTATAAAACGGTGCCGCTAATTTATGGATTTTTCTTCGGCCATAATGTTTAGTATTCAACTAATAGTTTTCAACTCAGACAGAGACACTGAAAAGGTATATACTGTATACAGGTATACATGTCGCCATTTTTTGGATGAGTTTGCTCACTGCAGGTGCTGCGGGTTAAACTACTTTGTCTACTTTTTGTCTAGAGCGTTTCTGCTCCAAATAATTCTTCAATCATCACTCCAAGCAATGTTTGTAAGTTTTACAATATAACGAAAACAATTCATTCTTACTAAACCGTCCCATGTGTGATGTCTGTAGGAGGGTTTTCATGCATATCTGTACGTGCTATGGTAATGTAATTAGCCGGCAACGTTAGCATTAGATAATATGCTAACATGTTTATAAGTTTCTGTGTTAGTACTACTAACCTACAATGGAGTTATTTTTGTATTGTTTAAGTTTCGTAAATTCACCAAAACGTCACCGTGGTTTAGCTGATTGGAAGCTAGCTTCCGCAGCTAGTGGGTCCATGACGATGACTTCTGTTTTGTTTGATCAGCCGTTTTACTGTCGTGTTACAGCCTATGTAAACGTGTATGTAAGGTATATAATTGAACAGTTACAAAATATTTTGTACAGGTATATATCTGCGGCTTATAGTCCGGTGCAGCTATCCATCCATCCATTTTTCTACCGCTTGTCCCTTCGTATTGTGAGCCACATGCACTAACCCCCGTACCACCGCGCAGCTAATATATGCAAAAATATAGATTTTCTTTCTAAAGTTTGTTGGGTGCGTCTTGAATACCAGTGTGCTCTGTAGCCCGGAAAGTATAGTACTTTTTAAAAAAAATTATATTAAAATGTTTTTATTTTTTTTATTTTACATTTTTTAATTATTTTATTTAATTTTATTTTTATTTTTATTTATTTATTTATTTATTTATTTTTATTTATTTATTTATTTATTTTTTTCAATGTATGGTTCTTTGAATGAAGATAACAGTAATTATTTCAAAACTATTGAAACAGTGAAATTCACTGAGTGGCTTATTTGCATTTTTGCTATAGTGACAAACATGTCACGTAAGAAATGACTTAAGTTAAAAAATGTTTGAATGAACAATGAATGGATGATTACAATGACTGAATGCAACACATTTTGCTCATAAGTTCCAAGAGGGAGCAAAGAAAAAAGAGCAAGTCTAGATTTTCCATGTCTGCCTTTGCATTATTGTAGCCTTCTTAAATAACCCAGGACCTATGAATAGAGAAATGAATAAATGGTAACAAACACACACAACCAGGACATGTTGTGCATGTTGATTGTTTGAGCTTTAGAAGTAACTCAGAGTGAATATGTGATTTGTCAATTGATTTTTTTTCTTCCAGGCTATGAATAAAATGCTTTAATTATTGATGCGCTGACGTCAGATGTCCACTTGAATGTTATATGTGGTGCAGACCTCTTTCTCCAGGCAAGCTGCACCCTCCCATGCTCCCTCAACCCCTTCCTCCTGACGGACACCCTCATGGCCTCCCCCCACTGTGGCTGATGCTGCTACCTGGCATGCATGAGACTCGAACACACATAAAGGCTGCTTGAAGACAAGCGTCAAAACAGTTGGAAGGAGGTTCATGCAAAATGGAAGGCTGTTTCTCCATATGCCCTGCTTTTCTCACCACTAGGGGCTCCTCTGTGCCGTGCCATGGCAACACTGCTACTCTGTAGTGCCTGACACTGTTAAATGTTGTCTTAGTACATAAAGTACTATAGATGTCACACTCTTGTCACTGTTTTGGACTTGCGTTGTTTTTTCCCCGTTTGTGAGGTGTTTAAGTTCTCTTATGAATGTGTGAATGCTCCAACACATTCACACATATGGTTTTCTACACCAAAATGCATCTATTTAATCAACTTATTATTATTCTTCTCCTCCAGATTTTGGCGCGCTCCACATTTTTCACCCGATTCAAACCGTGCCAACTTCAAACTGTTCATCGCGAGCTTTCTCTTGACAGATTCCTAAAATTCCCAGATTTCCCAGAATTACAGGTTTTCCGGGACATTTTTCCCATTCAAAATGAATTGGCCATTTTTCAAACGTTCACCATTTCCACATTTTTCAACCGGTTCAAACCATTTCACCTTCAACACATTCCACCATCCTGGAAATTCAAACTACTCTTTTTCCAAGTAAAAAAAAATTCCAGAACTTTCCAGAATTCCTGGTTTTCCAAAGCCCTATTTCCACCTTTTTTTCTGGCGACTACTCCTCCCACATTTTTCAATTCACTTCAACGGTTCCACCGTCAAAACATTTCTCTTAATTAGGAAAAAAACTAAGTTGTTTTTTTAAACTGGAAAAAGTCCCGGTTTTCCAGAAATTCCGTAATACCATTTCTCAATTCAACATGTTACGACTTCAACATTTCTCGACCAATTTGAAAAATTCCAACACCAGCCATAAAAGAAATTCCAGAATTTTCCATAATTCCTGGTATTCCAGAGCCCTATTACCACCCTAATCCTCCCACATTTTTCAATTCACTTCAACTGTTCCACAGTCAAAACATTCCTCTTAATTAGGATAAAAACTAAGTTGTTTTTTTAAACTGGAAAAAGTCCCGGTTTTCCAGAAATTCCGTAATACCATTTCTCAATTCAACATGTTACGACTTCAACATTTCTCGACCGATTTGAAAAATTCCAACACCAACCATTTCAAACCATTCGGAACATTCAAGTTTTTTTCTATCATTTTCAATAAAATTCCCGTTTTTCCAGAAGTTCCCAAATTTATAGGAAATTTCCATTTAATTGAATGGGACATTCTTCAAAGTTCCACAACTCCCACAATTTTCATCTGATTCAAACGGTTCCAACTTCAAACTGTTCAACCTATTCGGGTATTGCGGGCTTTCCCTTGACAATTTCCTAAAATTCCCAGAATTTTTCCAGAAATTCTCAAATTTTGGGGAAATTCCCATTTAATTTGAATGGGACATTCTTCAAAGTTCCACAACTCCCACAATTTTCATCTGATTCAAACTGTTCCAACTTCAAACTGTTCAGCCTATTCGGGAATTGCGGGCTTTCCCTTGACAAATTTTGTAAAATTCCCAGATTTCCCAGAATTTCAGGTTTTCCGGGACATTTTTCCCATTCAAAATGAATTGGCCATTTTTCAAACTTTCACAATTTCCACATTTTTCAACCGATTCAAACCATTCTACCTTCAACACATTCCACCATCCTGGAAATTCAAACTACTCTATTTCCAAGTTAAAATAAATTCCAGAATTTTCCAGAATTCCTGGTTTTCCAGAGTCCTATTACCACCCTAATCCTCCCACATTTTTCAATTCACTTCAACTGTTCCACCGTCAAAACATTCCTCTTAATTAGGATAAAAACTAAGTTGTTTTTTTAAACTGGAAAAAGACCCGGTTGTCCAGAAATTCTGTAATACCATTTTTCAATTAAACATGTTACTACTTCAACATTTGTCGACCGATTTGAAAAATTCCAACACCAACCATTTCAACTCATTCGGAACGTTCAAGTTTTTTTCTACCATTTTCAAAAAATTCCCGTTTTTCCAGAAATTCCCAAATTTTATGGAAATTTCCATTTAATTGAATGGGACATTCTTCAAAGTTCCACAACTCCCACAATTTTCATCTGATTCAAACTGTTCCAACTTAAAACTGTTCAACCTATTTGGGTATTGCAGGCTTTCCCTTGACAAATTCCTAAAATTCCCAGATTGCCCAGAATTCCAGGTTTTCCGGGACATTTTTCCCATTCAAAATGAATTGGCCATTTTTCAAACTTTCACCATTTCCACATTTTTCAACCGATTCAAACCATTCTACCTTCAACACATTCCACCATCCTGGAAATTCAAAGTACTTTATTTCCAAATTAAAATAAATTCCAGAATTTTCCAGAATTCCTGGTTTTCCAGAGCCCTATTAGCACCCTAATCCTCCCACATTTTTCAATTCACTTCAACTGTTCCACCGTCAAAACATTCCTCTTAATTAGGATAAAAACTAAGTTGTTTTTTTAAACTGGAAAAAGTCCCGGTTTTCCAGAAATTCTGTAATACCATTTCTCAATTCAACATGTTACGACTTCAACATTTCTCGACCGATTTGAAAAATTCCAACACCAACCATTTCAACTCATTCGGAACGTTCAAGTTTTTTTCTACCATTTTCAAAAAATTCCCGTTTTTCCAGAAATTCTCAAATTTTGGGGAAATTCCCATTTAATTTGAATGGGACATTCTTCAAAGTTCCACAACTCCCACAATTTGTATCTGATTCAAACTGTTCCAACTTCAAACTGTTCAGCCTATTTGGGAATTGCGGGCTTTCCTTTGACAAATTTTCTAAAATTCCATGATTTCCCAGAATTTCAGATTTTCCGGGACATTTTTTCCATTCAAAATGAATTGGCCATTTTTCAAACTTTCACCATTTCCACATTTTTCAACCGATTCAAACCATTCTACCTTCAACACATTCCACCATCCTGGAAATTCAAACTACTCTATTTCCAAGTTAAAATAAATTCCAGAATTTTCCAGAATTCCTGGTTTTCCAGAGCCCTATTACCACCCTAATCCTCCCACATTTTTCAATTCACTTCAACTGTTCCACAGTCAAAACATTCCTCTTAATTAGGATAAAAACTAAGTTGTTTTTTTAAACTGGAAAAAGTCCCGGTTGTCCAGAAATTCCATAATACCATTTCTCAATTAAACATGTTACTACTTTAACATTTGTCGACCGATTTGAAAAATTCCAACACCAACCATTTCAACTCATTCGGAACGTTCAAGTTTTTTTCTACCATTTTCAAAAAATTCCCGTTTTTCCAGAAATTCTCAAATTTTGGGGAAATTCCCATTTAATTTGAATGGGACATTCTTCAAAGTTCCACAACTCCCACAATTTTTATCTGATTCAAACTGTTCCAACTTCAAACTGTTCAGCCTATTCGGGAATTGCAGGCTTTCCTTTGACAAATTTTCTAAAATTCCCAGATTTCCCAGAATTTCAGATTTTCCGGGACATTTTTCCCATTCAAAATGAATTGGCCATTTTTCAAACTTTCACCATTTCCGCATTTTTCAACCGATTCAAACCATTCTACCTTCAACACATTCCACCATCCTGGAAATTCAAACTACTCTATTTCCAAGTTAAAATAAATTCCAGAATTTTCCAGAATTCCTGTTTTTCCAGAGCCCTATTACCACCCTAATCCTCCCACATTTTTCAATTCACTTCAACTGTTCCACAGTCAAAACATTCCTCTTTATTAGGATAAAAACTAAGTTGTTTTTTTAAACTGGAAAAAGTCCCGGGTTGTCCAGAAATTCCATAATACCATTTCTCAATTAAACATGTTACTACTTTAACATTTGTCGACCGATTTGAAAAATTCCAACACCAACCATTTCAACTCATTCGGAACGTTCAAGTTTTTTTCTACCATTTTCAAAAAATTCCCGTTTTTTCAGAAATTCTCAAATGTTGGGGAAATTCCCATTTAATTTGAATGGGACATTCTTCAAAGTTCCACAACTCCCACAATTTTTATCTGATTCAAACTGTTCCAACTTCTAACTGTTCAGCCTATTCGGGAATTACGGGCTTTCCCTTGACAAATTTTCTAAAATTCCCAGATTTCCCAGAATTCCAGGTTTCCGGGACATTTTTCCCATTCAAAATGAATTGGCCATTTTTCAAACTTTCACCATTTGCAAATTTTTCAACCGATTTAAACCATTTCACCTTCAACACATTCCACCATCCTGGAAATTCAAACTACTCTTTTTCCAAGTTAAAAAAAATTCCAGAACTTTCCAGAATTCCTGGTTTTCCAAAGCCCTATTTCCACCTTTTTTTCTGGCGACTACTCCTCCCACATTTTTCAATTAACTTCAACTGTTCCACCGTCAAAACATTCTTCTTAATTAGGATAAAAACATTAAGTAGTTTTTTTAAACTTGAAAAAGTTAAAAAAAATCCGTAATACCATTTCTCAATTCAACATGTTACTACTTCAACATTTCTCGACCGATTTGAAAAATTCCAACACCAACCACTTCAACTCATTTGGACCGTTCAAGTTTTTTTTCTACCATTTTCAAAAAATTCCAGTTTTTCCAGAAATTCCCACATTTTGGGGAAATTCCCATTTAATTGAATGGGACATTCTTCAAAGTTCCACAACTCCAACAATTTTCATCTGATTCAAACTGTTCCAACTTCAAAATGGTCTGCCTGTTCAAAATTGTGTGCCCCTCGTTCAACAATTCTAAAACAATTCCAGGATTTCAGTTCAACTTCAGTATTGGAGCATTCACATGCAATTCTTTCGGAATTTGCTTCTTCTAGTATAATATAATCTTAATTTGTAATTTTACTTCCCTTGTCTGCTGGCTCCCGCACCTGTCCTTGATTGGCAACCGGGACACACCTGTACCTGGGTGCCGTGTAGTGAGCGTCTAATTACCTCCAAGAAATATGGTTTGTGGTTTGTGCTCCTATCAGCTGCATTTGCCTTCTTTTTTTCTTTTTTTTCTCCATTCCGAGTTGTGTGTTTTCCTACTCCCTTGTGAGGGCGCTTTCTTTTGTTCGTATTAAATGATATCATTTTCACATCGCTAGCACCGCTTCTCCAAACCGTGACAATAGAATTGTTTGTTTTCATAGCATGCTAATTACTGTCTAGATTTACTGTACGATGTACTGTCAATGTATTACATGTAAAAAAATAAAAGCATTTTAATTTGAATACTGAAAAAAATTGTATGATATTAGAAAATAGTAATGATCTATATATGCCTGTGATCAGTAGCCAAAATGTTTTTAATTTTGACTTCATCCATCCATCCATTTTCTACCGCTTATCCTTTTCGGGGTTGCGGTGGGTGCTGGAGCCTATCTCATAAATCATAAACATTTGAACACAATATATAACAAAAGGCATACTTTCACACCCTATTGTAGTCCAAAATGTGGCTCATAGGTAATTTTTTTGCCCATGGATATTTTTTTTATCGACCCTCTATATCAGGGGTGTCAAAGATACAGCTTTTACAGGTTTTATCCGGCCCGCTGGATGAGTTTGCTAAGCATAAAAATTAGCCAAAATTTTTGAATGAAAGAAACTGCTGTTCTAAATGTGTCCACTAGATGTCACAATAGCAATTATTTGTATCTTTGTAGATGATGCTACATATGTACAAAATAAACCACATGATGTTAGTGCATCAGTCGAGGAAAATGATCAAACTACATAATAATAATAATAATTAGAGATGTCCGATAATGGCTTTTTTGCCGATATCCGATATTCCGATATTGTCCAACTCTTAATTACCGATTCCGATATCAACCGATACCGATATATACAGTCGTGGACTTAACACATTATTATGCCTAATTTTGTAACAAGGTTTTTCAAAATAAATCAACTCAAATTATGGAAAATAAATGCCAACATGGCACTGCCATATTTATTATTGAAGTCACAAAGTGCATTATTTTGTTTAACATGCCTCAAAACAGCAGCTTGGAATTTGGGACATTGGGAGGTTGGGGTGTGCAGGGTTGGGGGGGGCGGGGTTGAGGTGGGTACGTGTACGTGTATGTGCTCGCTGTGTGCAAGTGGACGAGACAGAGGTGAGTGACAAACCTAAACTTTGACCGAAGCACAATTTGTTTTCAGTATACATTAGTTTCTCAATTTACAAGCTTAATTGGTTCTATAACGAAGCTCTCAATACATAGCAATTGTATCTCAAATCAATGTCTTCTATTGAAATGAATTGACCACAATTTAGTTGGTGCTTGCACACCCCTAAACAGCACAATTTTAACATGTAACATGCCTCTAAAAAACAACTTTCAGATAACAAATAATTTATGAAACAATACAACACACTACAAAATATTACATATTGTTATGAACGTGTCTGTTAATACATTATATATAGATTTGCAGCATATATACAAATTGTTGATGGAGGGTTCCGAAGTGGTTCTAGAGGGCTTTAAAGGCTACAACTGTGACTCCCTTTAGCCGCATCTTTCAAGTGTTTATCATCTTTAAAATCGTTTAAAAAAAACTACAAAAATGCACAAGTGTGTTCTTGTCTCTCATAATGATTGTGAACGATAGGCAAAATTCCACAAAAACTGCAGTTCCCCTTTGACAAGTATATGTTATATTTGTGGCCATTGTAAGGCCTGCGAACAGATTTTATCCGGCCCATTGGATGAGTCTGCTAAGTATAAAAATTAACCTGAAATTTTTGAATGAAAGAAACTGCTGTTCTAAATGTGTCCACTGGATGTCACAATAGCAATTATTTGTATCTTTGTAGACGATGCTGCATATGTACAAAATAAACCACATGATGTCGAGGAAAAAGATCAAACTACATAAATAACATACTGTAATTTGATTTTTATATAATTTTTTTATCTTGATAGATCAAAAATTAACACCAATGAGTTGACTGATGAACATTTTCACATACCGTATTTTTCGGACTATAAGTCACAGTTTTTTTTCATAGTTTGACCGGGCTCAAGTGCGATTTATATGTTTTTTTCATTCTTTATTATGTATTTTCGGCAGGTGCGACTTATACTCCGGTGCGACTTATACTCCGAAAAATACGGTAATTAATTAAAAATATATAAATAACGACAAATAAAGTATATATACTATTAACCGCCATGGGTAATTGTTAAAAAAACAAAACAACAACATTATGATTTGTACAATTTCAGAATTATATTTTTAAACAAAGAAAACAATCTGAAGTTGTCTTTATTTTTAAGATTTCGTGCCGTGATTTTATCAGTCCGGCCCACTTGGGAGTAGATTTTTCTCCTAAAATGAGTTTGACACCCCTGATTTAAAGAGTAACACTGTGTTTGAATAGTTAATTAAATATTTGGCGTGCCACTAACGAATCACTGAACTACAGTATTAAAAGTATCGGTATTTTGATTTGAAAATCGATATTAGAGCATAAAGATCTGGTATCAGCTGTATCAATATGGTAGTATAGATCCACACATCACTACCTGATACTCACCTAATATATAATAATACTTTCAGACAGAAATTGGATGTCGATTCTAAACTGACAGTTGCTTACAAATAGTAATATTATTATCAAACTAGCTACAGATGTGTATTTTTATCCATTTTAACTACAACCCAGAGTTGTTTTTTTCCCCAGTGCATCCAAGATACCTTGTGACTGGGCACAACCTTTGAAAACATTAAAAGTCTGCTTCTGTCGGTGATGGATGTATCATCGCAGCTCAGATCTCCCTTCTCTTGGAGTAGAAGCTGCATTAATGAGGTCCCTTCTTAGCATAAACCAACATGGCTGAGGTAGGGAAGTCTTTGCTCCCTTAATCTTTTTTCAGCAAGCCTAACCTGTTTTTTATTGTGAGGATGCAGACATTATCCAGGTATCACTAAAATAATGTATCGTTTATGAGAGATACTGTGATTGGACAAAAGAGGCCTGAAAAAGGCCATTTTCGGTTAAAAAGTAAAATAAAATAAAAATAAAAAAACATGCATCCCCACCCTAAAGAGAGAGAGACAAACGTGCTTTGCGAGGTACAGGCGTACGTATGCCATGGATGTGAAGTGATCCTCTTGAGGAGGCAGAGGCACATCGAAGCAGATGCAGAGAAATGTGAGAGGGTGTCAGTGAGACTGGTGATGACGCGCTCGTGGCTGCGGAGAGCTGGCGAGGCCGCGGCCCTGGCTCTGACTCACCTCATCCCCACGGGGCCTCCTGCTTGACGTCACTCAGAGCTGCGCTGTGGCATTTCTCTGCTTCAACTTCTTTGTGAGCAGCAGCCATACTTTCATCCATCCATCCATCCATCTATCTATCTTGGTGTCAATAGCTTCATTCCTTTGTTACAAAGTCCTGGTCTGTTAGTATGCAAATGTATGACTAATCACGCATAAAAAAATGAATTAAAAAAATCTAGATATATCATCTACATCAGTGTTTTTCAACCACTAGTGTGCCGTGAGATACAGTCTGGTGTGCCGTGGGAGATTATGTAATTTCACCTAATTGGGTTAAAAATATTTTTTGCAAACCAGTAATTATAATCCGCAAATAATGTGCCGTTGTTGAGTGTCTGTGCTGTCTAGAGCTCGGCAGAATAACCACGTTATTCTCTTCCATATCAGTAGGTGGCAGCAGGTAGCTAATTGCTTTGTAGATATCGGGAACATGGTTTGTCGTGCTCACAATATGCCGGAGGCAGCGTGCAGGTAAAAAGATATCCTACGCTTAAACTAAAACTAAACAAAAGGCGAGTGCCCCCAAGAAAAGGCATTGAAGCTTCGGGAAGGTTATGCAGAACGAAACTAAAACTGAACTTGCTGCAAAGTAAACAAAAACAGAGTGCTGGACGACAGCAAAGACTTACGGCGCGTGGAGCAGACGGCGTCCACAAAGTACATCCGAACATGACATGACAATCAACAATGTCCCCACAAAGAAGGATAAAAACAACTAAAGTGTTCTTGATTGCTAAAACAAAGTACAAACCCCGTTTCCATATGAGTTGGGAATTTGTGTTAGATGTAAATATAAACGGAATACAATGATTTGCAAATCATTTTCAACCCATATTCAATTGAATGCACTACAAAGACAAGATATTTAATGTTCAAACTCATAAACGTTATCCTTTTTTTGCAAATAATAATTAACTTAGAATTTCATGGCTGCAACACGTGCCAAAGTAGTTGGGAAAGGGCATGTTCACCACTGTGTTACATGGCCTTTCCTTTTAACAACACTCAGTAAACGTTTGGGAACTGAGGAGACACATTTTTTAATGCTTCTCAGGTGGAATTATTTTCCATTCTTGCTTGATGTACAGCTTAAGTTGTTCAACAGTTCGGGGATCTCCGTTGTGGTATTTTAGGCTTCATAATGCACCACACATTTTCAATGGGAGACAGGTCTGGACTACAGGCAGGCCAGTCTAGTACCCGCACTTTTTTACTCTGAAGCCACGTTGATGTAACACGTGGCTTGGCATTGTATTGCTGAAATAAGCAGGGGCGTCCATGGTAACGTTGCTTAGATGGCAACATATGTTGCTCCAAAACCTGTATGTACCTTTCAGCAATAATGGCGCCTTCACAGATGTGTAAGTTACCCTTGTCTTGGGCACTAATACACCCCCATACCATCACAGATGCTGGCTTTTCAACTTTGCGCCTATAACAATCCGGATGGTTCTTTTCCTCTTTAGTCCGGAGGACACGACGTCCACAGTTTCCAAAAACAATTTGAAATGGGGACTCGTCAGACCACAGAACACTTTTCCACTTTGTATCAGTCCATCTTAGGTGAGCTCAGGCCCAGCGAAGTCGACGGCGTTTCTGGGTGTTGTTGATAAACGGTTTCCGCCTTGCATAGGAGAGTTTTAACTTGCACTTACAGATGTAGCGACCAACTGTAGTTACTGACTGTGGGTTTCTGAAGTGTTCCTGAGCCCATGTGGTGATATCCTTTACACACTGATGTCGCTTGTTGATGCAGTACAGCCTGAGGGATCGAAGGTCATGGGCTTAGCTGCTTACGTGCAGTGATTTCTCCAGATTCTCTGAACCCTTTGATGATATTACGGACCATAGATGGTGAAATCCCTAAATTCCTTGCAACAGCTGGTTGAGAAAGGTTTTTTTTAAACAGTTCAACAATTTGCTCATGCATTTGTTGACAAAGTGGTGACCCTCGCCCCATCCTTGTTTGTGAATGACTGAGCATTTCATGGAATCTACTTTTATACCCAATCATGGCACCCACCTGTTCCCAATTTGCCTGTTCACCTGTGGGATGTTCCAAATAAGTGTTTGATGAGCATTCCTCAACGTTATCAGTATTTATTGCCACCTTTCCCAATTTCTTTGTCACGTGTTGCTGGCATCAAATTCTAAAGTTAATGATTATTTGCAAAAAAAAAATGTATATCAGTTTGAACATCAAATATGTTGTCTTTGTAGCATATTCAACTGAATATGGGTTGAAAATGATTTGCAAATCATTGTATTTTGTTTATATTTACATCTAACACAATTTCCCAACTCATATGGAAACGGGGTTTGTAGATGCGGGAAATATCGCTCAAAGGAAGACATGAAACTTCTAAAATAAAATACCAAAAAAAGAGAAAAAGCCACCAAAATAGGAGCGCAAGCGAAGAACTGAAACACTACACACAGGAAAACAGCAAAAAAACTCCAAATAAGTCACAGCTAGATGTGACAGGTGGTGACAGTACACCTACTTTGAGACAAGAGCTATAGTGATGCATGGTTGGGTATGGTTAACGACTTTTTACTGTCAACTGAGTTTCGTTTTTTAATGATTTCTGCTGGTGGTGTGCCTCTGGATTTTTTCAACGCACAATTTGTGCCTTGGCTCAAAAAAGGTTAAAAAACACTGATCTACATAGTATAATTTTTTTCCATTATCCTCCTAAAAAAACGAGGTCCTCTGCAGTGGATATTTGTCTTTTGCATAACAGGGCTATTTGAGTATTGGGTTTGTTTTGATGATGACAATATCAACATGTCAATTTGATAATTCCGCTGTCAATATAATAGTGTATGACACATGAAAAGGTTGTTTTTATAGCATTTCAGTGGCATAAATGGCCCTATACTCTGGCAGGTTATTGATTTATTTTCTCTCTCTCCGCTTAATAATTTGATTTAAACGGTACTCAGAGCCTCCTTCCTCTGAGTCACCTGAAAGGACGAAGGGTTGGTTTCATGTGAAACATGTACAAACACATAAAAGAAACGTACAGCTATGCCTGACCCAAAGGGCGGCTTGTTATTCGAGTGCCGGCGCTTCGTTATACTTTCATTTTGTGCAAATCGGCCAATCAACAGAACATGGAGTTGTGCATGAGGGGGTGGCTGCAACCTGTTCTGCTCCACTCTCACCTCTTGGATGCATGTTGGCAGATACATTACAACAGGAACATTCCAGGAATCATGTCCACTGTGCTTTTTTCTCATTTAATTCATCATCTTCAGTGGGTAATTATTTATAAATATGTGATAATACATCATCGAATGAAACGTGAGGTCAGTGCAAGACGGCAACAGAAGCACACGCTTCTAAATGCAAGTTGATATACTGTACTGTGGTACCTCAACTTGAGCGTGCCATAACATAAGAGTGCCTTGAGATAAGAGGTGATCCTCTGCTAATTGTGTTTTAATTTGCAACCAAAAATTTGAGTTACAAGCATCCGCCATTAGTTGGCATAGCAAATGTCACAGATCCACCCAAAACAACTTGGGGTCTTACTCACTAGCATTAAAGGCCTACTGAAACCCACTACTACCGACCACGCAGTCTGATAGTTTATATATCAATGATGAAATCTTAACATTGCAACACATGCCAATACGGCCGGGTTAGTTTACTAAAGTGCAATTGCAAATTTTGCGCGAAATATCCTGCTGAAAACGTCTCGGTATGATGACGCCTGCACGTGACGTCACGGATTGTAGAGGACATTTTGGGACAGCATGGTGGCCAGCTATTAAGTCGTCTGTTTTCATCGCAAAATTCCACAGTATTCTGGACATCTGTGTTGGTGAATCTTTTGCAATTTGTTCAATGAACAATGGAGACAACAAAGAAGAAAGCTGTTGGTGGGAAGCGGTGTATTGCGGCAGGTGTTGTACCGGATATCGCACCCCCGCCCTACAATGCACCCCTTGACTGTTGTGCCGGATAACACAGCCGGTGTTTCATTGTTTACATTCCCGGAAAATGACAGTCAAGCTTTACCATTGGCCTGTGGAGAACTGGGACAACAGAGACTCTTACCAGGAGAACTTTGAGTTGGATTCGCAGACGCGGTACCGTGAGTACGCATGCAGCTGCGGCTTCCAAACATTTGATCGCTTGCCCGTACGTGCGTGCCGCTATGTGCATGTCACGTACGTAACTTTGGGGACTTTGGGGAAATATATGTGCTGTATGAACTTTGGGGAGGTGAACAGTACTTTGGGCTGTGGGATTGAGTGTGTTGTGCAGGTGTTTGAGTTGTATTGGCGGGTTATATGGACGGGAGGGGGGAGGTGTTTGTTATGCGGGATTCATTTGTGGCATATTAAATATAAGCCTGGTTGTGTTGTGGCTAATAGAGTATATATATGTCTTGTGTTTATTTACTGTTTTAGTCATTCCCAGCTGAATATCAGGTCCCACCCGCCTCTCACAGCATCTTCCCTATCTGAATCGCTCCCACTGCCCTCTAGTCCTTCACTCTCACTTTCTTCATCCACAAATCTTTCATTCTCGCTCAAATTAATGGGGAAATCGTCGCTTTCTCGGTCCAAATCGCTCTCGCTGCTGGTGGCCATGATTGTAAACAATGTGCGGATGTGAGGAGCTCCACAACCTGTGACGTCACGCGCATATCGTCTGCTACTTCCGGTACAGGCAAGGCTTTTTTATCAGCGACCAAAAGTTGCGAACTTTATCGTCGATGTTCTCTACTAAATCCTTTCAGCAAGAATATGGCAATATCGCGAAATGATCAAGTATGACACATAGAATGGACCTGCTATCCCCGTTTAAATAAGAAAATCACATTTCAGTAGGCCTTTAACTATTAGCTAGACGGGCATGATGTAAACTGAAATGATGTGAAATTGTGTGATGTATTATGCTGTAAGTGTGTTCATGTACGAAATAAACTAAAGAAAGAAAGAAAGAAGAAAGATTGACATAACTTTGTTTTTCCAACCTTTGGAAGGAAACGAGTGAGCGTAAAGGACAGTGCTGAGAAGAAGTGGTTGATATTCAAATACACTCGAGCATGTCAACGACTTCAAGCGTATCACGGCTAGTCTGCACCGCACTGAAGCAGAATGAGTCTAACTCCGGCCAAGAATGTTAAAATAATGTGAATGAAAACTTTGGAAATGCTGCTAACGGCGTGTGCTCTCTTGGTTGCTTTGTTGGGTCTGCTCCTGTCTCTGGCCATGCTTCCCCCCACCACAGCAGACGATGGCGTGGAACACCGCATAGGCCACCACAGTGTATATGGGTTGTTGAAATTATGTTTTTGTTTATGGCTTGTCTATACATCGTGCAATCATGTGTGTGCAATGTATATTATTGGTTAATGATTTTTTTGTAGCTGTATGTAGAAATGGCACTGCTAGAGTGGCAGCTGGTTGCATCAGCTCTGCTCTTTTAATGTCTTTAATGTCATTTGTGTCTTTGATGTTTCCCTCTTTCACACATGTTTGTGTGCTATGG
The DNA here is from genome assembly GCF_033978685.3 of Nerophis lumbriciformis. NCBI lineage: Eukaryota > Metazoa > Chordata > Actinopteri > Syngnathiformes > Syngnathidae > Nerophis > Nerophis lumbriciformis. The sequence continues at coordinate 42,742,177 of NC_084562.2, forward strand.
CTATGAGGTTTTTTTCCCCCTTGGCCTCAGTCTGGACCCCCTCTCCAGGGGCCCAGGCTTAGATTGAATATATTTTTATTTTCAGTTTGGTTTTTTTTACTCCCCCGCCCCCTCCCCAGCGTTTACCTGTTTCTCACCTTTTTTGTAAAGTTGGCAGACCCGTCAGCGATCCTGTTCTGTCTCCCTGTAATGTTTGTCTGCTCTTGAATGGGATTGTGCTGAAAATCTTAATTTCCCCACAGGGATTAATAAAGTACTTCTGATTCTGATTCTGATTGCCGGAAAAGCCGCTGGAAGAAAATACCTTGGAAGTCCACTCTCCAATGTATATACTATGGTTGTCCCGATACCAATATTTTGGTACCAGTATCGGTATCAAATTTTATTTAGATAATTTTCTAAATACCACAAAAAATGGCATTCTTATCTGTATTTTAAAGGGGAACATTATCACAATTTCAGAAGGGTTAAAACCATTAAAAATCAGTTCCCAGTGGCTTATTTTATTTTCCGAAGTTGTTTCCAAAATTTTACCCATCACGCAATATCCCTAAAAAAAGCTTCAAAGTGCCTGATTTTAACCACCCGTCCATTTTCCTGTGACGTCACACAGTGATGCCAATACAAACAAACATGGCGGATAGAACAGCAAGGTATAGCGACATTAGCTCGGATTCAGACTCGGATTTCAGGGGCTTAAGCAATTCAACAGATTACGCATGTATTGAAACGGATGGTTGTAGTGTGGAGGCAGGTAGCGAAAATGAAATTGAAGAAGAAACTGGAGCTATTGAGCCATATCGGTTTGAACCGTATGCAAGCGAAACCGACGAAAACGACACGACAGCCAGCGACACGGGAGAAAGCGAGGACGAATTCGGCGATCGCCTTCTAACCAACGATTGGTATGTGTTTGTTTGGCATTAAAGGAAACTAACAACTATGAACTAGGTTTACAGCATATGAAATACATTTGGCAACAACATGCACTTTGAGAGTGCAGACAGCCCATTTCAGGTGCGCTAAGAACATATTTTTTTCCATGATTTCAGCACTCAGGTTAACCATACCTAAATAGACACAAAATACTGCATTACACAAGACTACCCGAATGTACTCGAATGATTGAAAAAAATAAATGTTTTTAAGCTAAATTATTGGTAAACACAGTTTATGTATAATAATTTACGTAAAACCGCGAGTAATGAATAAAGTTTTCATCAATTAATATATTCTGTAGACATACCCTCATCCGCTCTCTTTTCCTGAAAGCTGATCCGTCCAGTTTTGGAGTTGATGTCAGCATCTGCTTTGAGTGTCGCAGGATATCCACATATTCTTACCATCTCTGTCGTAGTATAGCTTCCGTCGGTAAAGTGTGCGGAACAAACGACTGACCATTTTGTCGGCTTTCCCCACAGCCTCGTATTTTGAACAAATTTCGTCCAATTTCTTGCCACTTTCGCATCTTTGGGCCACTGGTGCAACTTGAATCCGTCCCTGTTCGTGTTGTTACACCCTCCGACAACCCACCGACGAAAGTGAGAAAATGGCGGATTGCTTCCCGATGTGACGTCATGTTGTGACGTCATCGCTCAGAGAGCGAATAATAGAAAGGCGTTTCATTCGCCAAAATTCACCCATTTAGAGTTCGGAAATCGGTTAAAAAAATAAATGGTCTTTTTTCTGCAACATCAAGGTTTATATTGACGCTCACATAGGTCTGGTGATAATGTTCCCCTTTAACAAAAAATCTTACTGTACATTTTACATACATTTCTTATTGCAATCTAAGAACAATTGTGGCCCTAAATAAAATAGTGAACATACTACACAACTTGTCTTTTATTAGTAAGTAAGCAAACAAAGGCTCCTCATTTGGCTGTTGACCTATGCAGTAACATATTGTGTCATTTTCCATTCTATTATTTTCTCAAAATTATAAGGGACAAGCGATAGAAAATGGATTAATCTCCTTGTTCATTTACTGTTTATATCTGGTTATTTGTTTTAACATGTTCCATCTACACTTCTGTTAAAATTCTGTTTTGGATGATACCACAAATTTGGGTATCGACCCGATACCAAGTAGTAACAGTAAATAAATCAATCAAAGTTTATTTTTTATAGCCCTTAATCACAAGTGTCTCAAAGGGCTGCTACACATACTCTTGTCAGATCCCACATCAGGGCAAGAAAAAACTCTACCCAATGGGCGTGATGAGAAACCTTGGAGGGGACCGCAGGTCCAGACCCCGGGTCCTGACTTTGAAGAGCTAGCGTCTCAACTGTGGTCACCTGATAACCTCTCCTCACAGGAGAGGGGGGGCAGAGCAGAAACGAAAAGAGACGGCAGATCAACTGGTCTAAAAAGGGTCTATTAAAAGGCTAGAATATACAAATGATGGGACTTTAAATGTTTCTACTGAGGTAGCATTCTAACTCTTACCAGGAAGGCATTCCAGAGTACAGGAGCCCGAGAAGAAAACGTTCTATAGTCTGCAGACTTTTTTTGGAGCTCTTGCCAGTACATATGGTACAATCCAATCAGCAAGATAAGATGGAGATAGACCGTTTAGTATTTTATACGTAAGTAGTAAAACCTTCAAGTCACATCTTAAGTGCACAGGAAGCCAGTGCAGGTGAGCCAGTATATGACCAAATGTTCTTGTTCTGGGTGAAGGCCATCCCTCATCAGCAAGCCCGGTTTGCCCCAGAAAGAGCGCCAATTATCAATAAATGTTAGTCCTTGTTCTCTACAAAAATTAGCCAGCCTCTTGTTAAGTAAGACTAATCTGCTATACCTCTTATGATTGCCTCTCGCAAGCAGGGGGCAGAGACAAGTACTCGATGCCTGGACATCTTTCTAGCGAGATTACAAGTCCGAGCTATGTTCCTCTTTGTAATCTTTGACTGTGGTGCGATTAGTCTGTTGTACGTGTTTACTAGGCCTGTTGCGAGTTAGCTCCTTAAGATTAGCTTCAATGTCAGGTGCTCTGGCCCCGGGAATACACTTAATTATGGCTGGTTTGCTAAACTGTATGATTCGGCTGATGCAGTCCCCTATGACTAAGGTGTGGTGCCCGATAGACTTGGGTGTAGGACTAGCTAAAGGGCTGAATCTATTATGCGTCTCAACCGGTTCATCGTGGCTTGTAGGCCACTTAGGGCTGCTACAAACTGGGCTAGTCAGCTCGCTACAGCTAATGCTAGCAAACGTGTCTGCAGCGTCTAAAGTTACGAGATTACTCTGCTCTAGACACGGTCCTCTAGTAGGGCCAACCTATCCATAAGAACGGTGCGCGAAGGGCAGGGAGCCATACTCACATTGTTTCTTTCACCGAGTCGAGTTCTTGCTGTTTTTGGAGAAGTGGCCGCAAGGTGTAGGAGCAGATTCCTTAGCACATACAGGTAAAAGCCAGTAAATTAGAATATTTTGAAAAACTTGATTTATTTCAGTAATTGCATTCAAAAGGTGTAACTTGTACATTATATTTATTCATTGCACACAGACTGATGCATTCAAATGTTTATTTAATTTAATTTTGATGATTTGAAGTGGCAACAAATGAAAATCCAAAATTCCGTGTGTCACAAAATTAGAATATTACTTAAGGCTAATACAAAAAAGGGATTTTTAGAAATGTTGGCCAACTGAAAAGTATGAAAATGAAAAATATGAGCATGTACAATACTCAATACTTGGTTGGAGCTCCTTTTGCCTCAATTACTGCGTTAATGCGGCGTGGCATGGAGTCGATGAGTTTCTGGCACTGCTCAGGTGTTATGAGAGCCCAGGTTGCTCTGATAGTGGCCTTCAACTCTTCTGCGTTTTTGTGTCTGGCATTCTGCATCTTCCTTTTCACAATACCCCACAGATTTTCTATGGGGCTAAGGTCAGGGGAGTTGGCGGGCCAATTTAGAACAGAAATACCATGGTCCGTAAACCAGGCACGGGTAGATTTTGCGCTGTGTGCAGGCGCCAAGTCCTGTTGGAACTTGAAATTTCCATCTCCATAGAGCAGGTCAGCAGCAGGAAGCATGAAGTGCTCTAAAACTTGCTGGTAGACGGCTGCGTTGACCCTGGATCTCAGGAAACAGAGTGGACCGACACCAGCAGATGACATGGCACCCCAAACCATCACTGATGGTGGAAACTTTACACTAGACTTCAGGCAACGTGGATCCTGTGCCTCTCCTGTCTTCCTCCAGACTCTGGGACCTCGATTTCCAAAGGAAATGCAAAATTTGCATGGTTGGGTGATGGTTTGGGGTGCCATGTCATCTGCTGGTGTCGGTCCACTCTGTTTCCTGAGATCCAGGGTCAACGCAGCCGTCTACCAGCAAGTTTTAGAGCACTTCATGCTTCCTGCTGCTGACCTGCTCTATGGAGATGGAGATTTCAAGTTCCAACAGGACTTGGCGCCTGCACACAGCGCAAAATCTACCCGTGACTGGTTTACGGACCATGGTATTTCTGTTCTAAATTGGCCCGCCAACTCCCCTGACCTTAGCCCCATAGAAAATCTGTGGGGTATTGTGAAAAGGAAGATGCAGAATGCCAGACCCAAAAACGCAGAAGAGTTGAAGGCCACTATCAGAGCAACCTGGGCTCTCATAACACCTGAGCAGTGCCAGAAACTCATCGACTCCATGCCACGCCGCATTAACGCAGTAATTGAAGCAAAAGGAGCTCCAACCAAGTATTGAGTATTGTACATGCTCATATTTTTCATTTTCATACTTTTCAGTTGGCCAACATTTCTAAAAATCCCTTTTTTGTATTAGCCTTAAGTAATATTCTAATTTTGTGACACACGGAATTTTGGATTTTCATTTGTTGCCACTTCAAATCATCAAAATTAAATGAAATAAACATTTGAATGCATCAGTCTGTGTGCAATGAATAAATATAATGTACAAGTTACACCTTTTGAATGCAATTACTGAAATAAATCAAGTTTTTCAAAATATTCTAATTTACTGGCTTTTACCTGTATATGTTTGGGAAGGAATAAAGAAAGCTGTAAAACATTTAGAAGCACACAGATAGAAAGATAATACTTTGCTTTTTTCATGGCAACAGCGAGCAGTCACTAACGGCAAACAGGAAACAGGAAACAGGAAGCCGGAAACAGGATCATACGTTGGTCATATTTAAAGTCCTCTTGTGTCTATGGAAGTATTTCCTGAGTTAATAAACATGATATCATTTTTTTTTTTTTAATGATTTTGTGATGATGAAAAATAGTAGTATCGACTAGATATGCTCTTGTACTTGGTATCATTACAGAGGATGTCAGGTGTAGATCCACTCATGGCATTTGTTTACATTGAGGAGCGCCAGCTTGTTAGCGGTGAGCTATTGTATCCTCCTACGGTGTGTAGTGAAGCCTCGTCCTGCAGGGATGATACTCGTAAGAAATTTACTTTATTTGTCTCCATGGAGGCGAGGATTAGTGATTTAGAAGTAGCTAAAACACTGTCGACCACGGATGGACGTTAGCCGCTCGCTAGCTAGCCGTGTCTTAAAGCACCTCTTTCTGAGGATGTTTCAGTGTTACAGCTTCACATTTATCTTTAGTTTTTAAGTCAAAATGTGTCCTTTCACCCTTTTCTGTCTACACACTGTGTCTGCCTGTAAGTACTCCATGATTGTGCGCTGCCAATCATGCTCCTAAAACCATGATTGTGCGCTGCCAATCATGCTCCTCTGCTCGTAAAACCAGCAATGTCATGACGTGACGACGGCGGCAGTCATGCCCGTTTAAAAAAAAAAAAAAGGGGAACCAGTATTTTTTGAAGGCAGTATAGTACCGATTTTGATTCATTTGTACCGCACTACTGTATTAGTACCGGTATACCGTACAACCCTAGTATATACTGTACAATATTATTACAATATTTCATAAAGCTACTGTGGACGTTAGCCGCTCGCTAGCTAGCCATGTCTTAAAGCACATCTTTCTGAGGATGTTTCAGTGTTACAGCTTCACATTTATCTTTAGTTTTTAAGTCAAAATGCGTCCTTTCACCCTTTTCTGTCTACACACTGTGTCTGCCTGTAAGTACTCCATGATTTTGTGCTGCCAATCATGCTCCTAAAACCATAATTGTGCGCTGCCAATCATGCTCCTCTGCTCGTAAATCCAGCAATGTCATGACGTGACGACGGCGCCAGTCATGCCCGTTTAAAAAAAAAAAAAGAAGGGGAACCAGTATTTTTTGAAGGCAGTATAGTACCGATTTTGATTCATTAGTACCGCACTACTTTATTAGTACCGGTATACCGTACAACCCTCGTATATACTGTACAATATTATTACAATATTTCATAAAGCTACTGTGGTTCTTGTTTTGTTGCAATGCAATGTTGTCATTCATTATTGTTTTTCGAACAGTTAGTTTTTCTTTTTAGAAGGCATGCAACACGTTAAAATTGTTATATTTTGGGAGTGCCAAGCACCGATTAAATTGATTTCAATTAGTTTTAATGGAACACATAACTTTGAGATAGAAGTGTTTTGAGTCATCAGCTCTGTAAGAGAACCAATTAGGCTTGTAAGGTTGAGGTACTACTTTATGATCGGAAGTCATTACTGGAATCACAACCGGCGAGTCGTATGGATTTTATAGACGCGCCTGGAGAAAGGCCTTCCAGCAGTGGAGCCACCTACATCTGCCAGGGAGACGGAGGTGAAGCGTGATTGTAATCTGAAGACAAAGGTAAAGATTTAGACCGTGCGTTCAATTCCATCTGTTTAATTTTTCATTAACATTCATTATTAGTGAGTACTTATACATTTTATAATTTAATTAACTTATGACCATTTTGCTCTTTTCTGACTTATAAATGTTGTTACAATGTTGGATGCTTGCGTTAAACAATGCCACAGCATCAAATGATAATCATCATGGGGCCATTTGTGATGTCGCAGAATGACGGCTTATGTGAGCCTTTCTACTAAATGCTCTCTGCCAAACCCCTCTTCTCTGCTCTGCTCACTTGTGCCGATGACTGAAAAACTGAGTTTCATGCCCTCCTGACTGTTCTGATAATAAATGTACTGTATAAATAGATACTTGTGTTCATTTGTCCACAACATTTTACCCTTGACTGCTATTGTTAAGTTTTCGTATTGTGCGGAACCCAAGATGCAGGAAAGGAGGCCAACGTGCAATTTAAAGTCTTTATTCCAAGGAGGATTTTAACAAAAAGCGATGGTGGCGAGGGAGGGAGCACACCATGTAAAAAACAGTACACAAAACATACATGGACTGGTGGGCTCATCGGGCACAGCGGGGCCGACCGTACAGGAGGGAGACGTCGGTGCCAACGCGGGAGAGAGCCTCGGCGGGCGAGTCCCACGAAAAAAGCCAGGGGTGAAGAAGTACATCTGTTCAGGAACAGGAGAGCTAGGCATGTGGAACCGACGCCTCCCAGCTGCCAATACTCAGCTTAAATAGCCCTTTTGTAATTAGTGGCCGGTGTGCCCAAAATCACTGCCACATGAGGATCGTACGACTGTAGGAAGAGAGGGAGAGAGAGAGAGAAAGAGAGAGAGAAGCAAGGAGAGTGAACAGACCAGACAGCAGGTAATCATCACAGTAACCGCCCCCTTAACGGACGCCTCCTGGCGGCTTACCTGACTTCTCTGGAAAACGGCGATAGAACTCGGAGAGTAGACATGGGTCGAGGATAAGGGACCTAGCGACCCACGAGCGCTCCACAGGGCCGTACCCCTCCCAGTCGACCATTAACTGGAATCCCCTGCCCCTCCTTCTCACATCCAGGATGGCCTTAACTGTGAATGCAGGGTGGTTGTTGATAAGCCTAGGAGGAGGGGGTGGCACCTCCAGAGAGCTGAGGCTACTGGCTTGATGCGAGAGACATGGAAGACCGGGTTGCACTTGAGGGAATCCGGGGGCCCAAGCTTCACTGCAACGCGGTTAATGATCCTGATGATGTGGTATGGGCCGATGAATCTGGAGGTCAGCTTCTCGGAATCTGTAGGGAGAGGCAAGTCACGGGAAGAGAGCCATACTTTTTGACCCACCTGGTAGTATGGTGCAGGCGTGCAATTACGGTTAGCATGACGTTGGTTCCGTTCAGAGACTCTTGTGTTGCGCCAGGTTAGACGTGCTCGGCGCAGGTGGGCCGACACGGAAGGGACCATGACCTCTGACTCGAGGGAAGGGAATGCTGATGGCTGGTACCCGTAAGCTGCATGGAAAGGCGACAATCATGTGGCCGAGCTAATGAGATATTTGTGTGTGTACTCAATCCAGGGAAGTTCAGCTGACCACGTTGAGGGCTGCTGATGGCAGACGCATCGGATGGCCGCCTCAAGGTTTTGGTTGGGGCGTTCCGTCTGCCCGTTACTCTCAGGGTGGTAGCCGGAGGACAGACACAGTGATGCACCCAAGGACCTGCAGAATGCCCCCCAGACTGATGACAAAAACTGAGGGCCCCTTTCGGAGACCACCTCAGTGGGGATGCCATGTAGCCGGAATACATGCTCCAACAGCAGCTGGGCTGTCTCCAAAGCCGATGGTAACTTGGGGAGTGCCACAAAATGAGCCATCTTGGAGAACTGGTCTACTTTCTCACTGGCACTCATTGCATACAAAACATTCTAACTTGGATTGTTTCCCTGGCTTTGAGACTCTCCCGAAGGACAGTGCGGCGAAGACACAACAAACTCCCTTCTTGTTTCTCATGGACACACACCTGTTGTTGTTGACTTTGGACTGATTGGCAAGAATACCAAGGTCGCGGAACAGAGACACGCAGCAGGCTTACGCACACACATGCATCCACAAAACATATACGCCACACACACATACCCCACCCCCCATCCAACGGCCTTGACGTGAATCCCTTAGGAGTGATGGCCGGATGGGCAGCGCCTGAAAAGCTGCAGCCTGCCACCATAGCTCCTACTCCCTCCCCTCTGTTGCAAGTCTCGAGATGTATATTGTAATATATATATGTGCTTTGCTATGGAGGTTTTAGACTGGACCCCTTTAGGAGCCCAGTCTAGATTGTATTTTTGTTACTCATCCTCCCCCAGCGTTTACCTTTTTCCCATCTTTTTCGGGGCGCCTTGTGGCGACCCATCAGCGTTCCTGTTCTGTAACCCTGTACATTGTTTGTTTGTCTAATCTTGAACGGGTTTGTGCTGAAAATCTAATTTCCCCTCTGGGATTAATAAAGCACTATCTAATCTAATCTAATCTCGACTATGGTGAGGATAGTGGTGTTACTATTAGAGAGAGGCAGTCCGGTAACAAAGTCCAAGGCGATGTACAACCATGGTCGAGCCGAGATGGGTAGAGGAAGGAGAAGCCCAGATGGAGCTTGATGGGACACTTTGTTCCGGGCGCAGACTGGACAAGCTGCCACAAATCCTTTGACATATGCTTGTAGCGTGGGCCACCAAAATCGCTAATCCAGCAGGAACGTTGTGCGACTGATACAGGTGACAGGCGACCTTGAATTTATGGCCCCAACATAATACGTCAGAACGCAGCCTGGGGATGACAAACAATCGCCCAGATGGATACCCCTCTGGGGACGCAGCAGACTTGAGGCCGTCCTTGACCTGCCTTTGAATGTCCCATTGCAGGCCACCGAGGATTCAGGACTGGGGTATGATTGGCTCCGGTAGTGTCTCATCAGTGGGGCGGGAGAAGATGCGGGATAGCGCATCCGGCTTAGTGTTCTGAGAGCCTTGGCATAAGGTGATGGTAAAGTTGAACCGTGTGAAGAATAATGCCCACCTGGCTTGACATGGGTTGAGTCTTTCAGCGGCGCGGTGATAAGCCAGGTTCTTGTGATCTGTATGAACGATGAACGGAATATTAGCCCCCTCCAGCCAGTGCCTCCACTCCTGAAGGGCCAGGACGACAGCCAGTAGTTCCTTGTTGCCAATGTCGTAATTACGTTCTGCAGCAGTCAGGCGACAATAGAAGAAGGCACAGGGGTGCAGCCTCTGGTCGATGGCAGAACGCTGGGAGAGGACGTCCCCGACGCCTGTATTGGAGGCATCCACCTCGACAAAAAATTGAAGAGACGGGCTAGCATGAATCAGTACCGGTGCAGTTGAAAATATTGACTTAAGTCAAGCAAATGCGGCGCTTGCCAGTGTACTCCAGACAAACGGCACCGTGGGGCACGAAATACCTGGTCAATGGTTCCACAACACGGCTAAAATTACGGATTAATCGCCGATAAAAATTTGCATACCCCAGAAACCTTTGAAGGTGTTTCCTAGTTGTGGGGACGGGAAAATGAACAACAGCCTCGATCTTGGCAGGGTCGGGCTAAGATGGCCCTTCTCTACTAAAAAAGCCTAGGAACAATGTAGACGTGGCGTGAAATGCGCATTTCTCGGCTTTCACAAACAGTTTATTTTCCAGCAGTCGCCGGAGAACCAACCGAACCTGCTGGATATGTTCCTCTAAATGTCATCCAGATATATGGACAAAAATCGATCCAACATGTCCCGAAAAATGTAATTAATAAAACTCTGAAATACTGCAGGAGAATTTGTTAGTCCAAAGGGCATGAACATGTATTCGAAATGTCCCAATGGACTGTTAAATGCTGTCTTCCATTCATCACCCTTGCGGATCCGGACAAGGTGATACGCGTTCCGAAGGTCGAGTTCGGTGAAAAACTTAGAGTGGAGTGGTGTAAATGCCTAGTGCACAAGGGGGAGAGGGTACTTATTTTTTTCTGTAATTTGGTTGTGGGCGCGATAGTCAATGCTGGGGCGCAGTGATTTGTCCTTTATTTCAATAAAGAAAAAACCGGAAGATACAGGTGCCGACGAGGTGCAAATAATACCAGCAGCTAAAGAAGATGAAATATATTCCTCTGACGCTTTCTGCTCATTCTTGGAAACATTGTACAGACGGGAGGAAGATAATGGGGAACCCGACAAGAGGTTAATGCCACAATCATATGGTCGATGAGGGGGGAGTGACAACGTCTTATTCTTACTAAACACCATCTTTAAATCATGGTACTCTTCTGGTACCGTAGTGAGGTCAATGATTTCCGCTGGTGGCGGGCGGTTAACAGTGTGAGGATGAGCAGGGGTGCGAAGACAATGTGTGTGACATGTAACACTTCAGTTAAGAATCGTAGCACCGTATTTTAGCTAGCTGCGGGAGGGGTGGTGAGACAGAGATCGGGTGATTTGTAAGTTAAATAGTACTACTAAATATGTTTAGGAAGTAGTAAAGAAAGCTGCAGAACAATTAAAAGCACACAGATAGAACGATACTAAGCTTTTTCGAAACAGCGAGTAGTCAGCGAGCAGTCACGCACGGTGAACCGGAACCGGAAGTCAACCAAACTTTTCAATATATGAATATATATTCATATATATATATATATACAGTGTTGGGTTAGTTACTGAAAACCAGTAACTAGTTACAGTTACTAGTTACTTTATTTCAAAAGTAACTCAGTTACTAACTCAGTTACCTAAACCAAAAAGTAATGCGTTACTGTGAAAAGTAACTATTTAGTTACTTATATATATTGTTTTTATTTTTTTAAGGCCCCATTTAATGCCCTTTTAGCCTTCATTTTAGTACTGTTATTGCACTGGAGAATAATACAATCTGTTGATCAACTTGACATGCATTTGCATCAGAGGTGGGACCAAGTCATTGTTTTGCAAGTCACAAGTAAGTCTCAAGTCTTTGCCCTCAAGTCCGAGTCAAGTCCCGAGTCAAGACAGGCAAGCCCCGAGTCAAGTCCAAAGTCAAGACTGCAAAGTCTCAAGTCAAGTCCTAAGTCCTGCATTTTGAGTTTCGAGTCCTTTCAAGTCCTTTTAACCACAGACTAATATATTAACACAGATTGTGTATGCTTTTCAAACGCTGTATTTATTTATTAAAACAAGTGCATTTTAAATTGCAGGAAAGAAAATTGTGCTGACATTGCACTTTATAATAGCACTATTAACCAGTCATTTTAAACATTAACTCATTCCTTTACAGAACAAACACATTGAAAAATAAAGTGCAAATGTACTTATTTGTACAAAAGTGTTAACATTGAAAAAACATGACATATACGTGAACATAACAAAAAAGTTGTACTTTTTATATGTCAGGGCCCTATGCTGCATTGCATTTGCAAAAGACCAAATTAGCCAAGAGTCTGTCAGTCATTTGTGCACGATGGGGGCGTAGTATGATGCCACCATGGCTGAAAACTCGCTCCACTGGAGCACTGGAGGCAGGCACTGCCAAGACTCTCATGGCCACTCGGAACAGTGAAGGAAGAGTCTTCATGTTCAATGCCCAGAACAAAAGGGGGGAGAGAGTTGTTTTGGGTTGGTGCACTACTTGTAAGTGTATCTTGTGTTTTTTATGTTGATTTAATTAAAAAAAGAAAAGAAAAAAAAATATTTATTGTGCGGCCCGATACCAATCGATCCACGGACCAGTACCGGGCCGCGGCCCGGTGGTTGGGGACCACTGAGGTAAACAACCAACAGTATGTCAGAAAGCTAGCTAAAACGGTACACATATTCATAATATAGTATACATTTTAACTGACCTTTATTTTACTATTTTTGTCTTTTTTTAGGTGGCTAAAATACGCGGTGCTGCTGACCGCCGTCTAACGTTACGTGTGATATATTGACTAACGTAACCCTGCTTAAAAAAAAATCACTGAACAAAAAGTATGAATAAGGTAGTTAACTGCAACAGATTCCCGTGTTTGCAATAACGTTATAACGTTAGCAGTGAGTTTACAGCCTCACTGATTTAACTACACAGCAAATAAACATCGTCGTCTTACATTCAAAACTTACCGTTCTTTGTGCAACTTCAAATGCCGGACGAAGTTGGAAGTTGTTGCCTCTCCATCAGTAATTTTCGAACCGCATGTGTTGCATACTGCAAACCGTTTTGTGTTGACCACCTCGTAATTTTTATACCCAAACAAAATTATTTTAGGTATCATTTTTTGTTCACTGGCGTGTGGTTTGGACATGTCTTCTTCGTTGGTTGTCCTGCAATTTGATTGGATGAATGCTGTGTGATGAAAACAAAGTAGATCTAATTTGATTGGCTGTTGTACTGACAGCACACCAGCTGACACACGCAACGCTGACAGACAAGTACACAATGAAAAATACGGAGCGCTCCCGAATAACTTTTTCATCTTTGGGTTTTGGGGAAAGTAGCAAGTCATGTCAAGTCATGTCAATTCAAAAGGCTCAAGTCCAAGTGAAGTCACAAGTCATTGATGTTAAAGTCTAAGTCGAGTTGCAAGTCTTTTTACATTTTGTCAAGTCGAGTCTAAAGTCATCAAATTCATGACTCGAGTCTGACTCGAGTCCAAGTCATGTGACTCGAGTCCACACCTCTGATTTGCATCACTGAACTCTGCTAAGCAATGTGCTCTACATACAACACACAAAGACAAAGATATGTTTTAAAGGGCCAATTTGTTTCAGACCAGAACAAATTGACAAAACTATTTTAAATAGCTGCAACTTAACATACATAAGTAACAAACAGCATAATAACAACATAGCTGTAAAACAAGAAAGGCACACACTACATACATAAAGCCTAACCAGGCGTTTTCTCAAGGAATTCTGAAATAAAATCATGTCTGAAGCCCAGAACACTCTACACATTTCCCCACTTAGTTTAGAGAAAAGGAAATATTAGCCTTGCCCACTAGCATCCCTCTTTAGGTTTGTGAACTTTATAGTCTAAACATTTAGAGTGATGTGATAATCAAACACTCTAAAAGTTTAAAATGAAAGAGTATATAAGAGAATTGACAGAGTGTGTTTACCTTCAGTGTGCAGTGCCTCATTAAAATCCAGCCGCTGTTGGAGGTGGAGGTGAAGTGTGTGTCTCTTTACTAGCTTCGTCGAAGCATGTTGTTTTTGTCGCTGTTTCAGCATATTTGAAACTTACATTCAACTAAAATGTTATTTTCTTTGTGGTCGATAAAAGAAACGTACTGAAAATATCTCCATTTTAAGAAACTCGGCTTCGGGGTTCGCCATGACGTCTTGATAGTAGACACAGACACGCCCCCTCCCACACACACACTCACACGTACACACAGACAGCGCGCGGCGCGCCTCTTTTTTGTCGCCTCTTCAGCAGCGCTGCAACACTCAGATCTTCTCAGTTTCTAGCCGATACTACATAAAAAATAATGCAAAATAACGCAGTAACGCATCATGTAGTAACGGTAACGGAGTTACTGAATATAAAAAATAACGCGTTAGATTACTAGTTACCGCCGATAGTAACGCGTTAGTCCCAACACGGTATATATATATATATATATATATATATATATATACAGGCCCGGCCCTAATCAATCTGGCGCCCTAGGCAAGATTTTAGGTGGCGCCCCCCCACATCGGCAGTGAAGTGTATATACTCACAAGAACCCGAATAGCTTTGTCTTTGACTTTTTTTTTTTACTTACAACTATACCTAATATATAAAGGGGTGGAAAAGTGACTATTACCTGCAGGGCAAACATTAGCTAACCAGAAGGCAATAACAATGTAAACAAAAAACACCTGCTTAAAAGATCTAATACAAATGTCCCTGAGGAATGTAAGGTGGGAGTACTGTAATTACCTAATGTTACATTATTATTTTCCATAACAATTTAGCCCCCTCCACAATATTAACCCGACGTTAAAACAGAACTAGCTATTTATTGATTAGCAATTGCCGAATCATGTAACATTAGCTTAATGCTAAAAAGCCAGGTTACTATCACATTCTGTAACAGACAAATAATTTCATGTAGGCTAACGTTACCTACCTGCTACCTCGGTCTTTTCTCGTTTCTCCTCTTCTTTTCTCTTTTTTCTTCCCTGGGCACCTGACAGTTTTGGCCGTTTTGACATCTTGTGTTGATTTTTTGATGTGGTGACGTCCAAAAAGAGTCATGATACGGGAAGGGAGGGGGCGCACCGTGCGTGGGGAGGAGGGGGGGCGTAATGTTGTAACAAATAATATTTCTATTAAATAGGCTTTACTTTGCATTTTAATTAACGTGAGATTATTTTTTGTATTTAGAAATAATAGTAACAACTTTTTTTTTCTTTTTTTTTTTCTCCAACATTTGTGGCACTGGCATGGCGCCCCCTGATGGACGGCGCCCTTAGCATTTGCCTATACGGCCTATGCCACGGGCCGGCCCTGTATATATATATATATATATATATATATATATATGAATGAGGTAGATCCCTTTGATTTGGTCAATTGAAAAGTAGCTCACCTGCAGGAAAAATGTGGGCACCCCTACTCCAAACTAAACACAATTGATGCTAATCTGCCTTTTTTTTTTTTTTTTTTTCAAAATATGAATCGATAAAGAACGGAATCGTTAAGCCGAATCGAAAGTGGAATCGGAACCGGAAAAATCTGATCAATTCCCATCCCTATGTACTGTGCTGGCAAGTGAGGATGCAGGGGGAAAGTGTGCCGTCCACTGAGCACATTAATAAAATCAAATAATCTGAATGGATCTGTCGTCACAGCGTGTTGTGAACAAGTTAATGTGTTTATGCTGTCATTGCCATTTACACAAGGCAATAGGCCTCTGCTGGAGTAACAGTGTGCCGCGTTATAGTGTCATTTACAGAGCTCTTCACTCTATAATTTTAACTGCAGGGTGACTGCAGCATATAACCTCAGTTCCATGTCACTCTACTGAACGATGCCCGTGCAGGAGCTAAATGGACCACTGCTGTGAATATTGCAGGTTTGTACTCAAACAGACCCCGCCGGTGGACACTAATGGCTGTGAGTGGGGGAGGGGGGCTATGGAAGGCTTTTGTTCAATACAGTATATCTACTTGAAGGGTGCTTATGTTATTGTGCTGCCGCCATCCAATATATCGCCTCATTGGCGTTGATTACAAACACTGGTTTCAGGCTTTTTGCCATTTCACCTGCTACAACCTGATTCCAAAATCATTTTATCTACCTTTTAAAATTGTGTCCACCCCCCTTGAGAAGCAAAACTTGTTTGTTTTGTTGTTTTGGGATTAAACTAACAGAACCCAATGGAAATTGTACATAATTCACATACTCCAAAATTACTATAGAGACAATTTGACCACATAATGGTAAAATAGATTTGTTCATATTAAAATGTAAAATCATTATTACAAATTATGATGTTATTGGAGTTAAATGCAAAGGTGAGGGTGTTTTTTTCCCTTAGATGTCACTTTTTTTAAGTGTCACAAATGTAAAAAGGAAATTGCCTCTGTTAATAGTACATGTTAAAATTAATGACTTAGACTTGGACAAGTGGGCAGCACGGTGGGAGAGGGGTTAGTGCATCTGCCTCACAATACGAAGGTCCTGAGTAGTCTTGGGTTCAATCCTGGGCTCGGGATCTTTCTGTGTGGAGTTTGCATGTTCTCCCCGTGACTGCGTGGGTTCCCTCCGGGTACTCCGGCTTCCTACCACCTCCAAAGACATGCACCTGGGGATAAGTTGATTGGCAACACTAAATTGGCCCTTGTGTGAATGTGAGTGTGAATGTTGTCTGTCTATCTGTGTTGGCCCTGCGATGAGGGGGCGACTTGTCCAGGGTGTACCCCGCCTTCCGCCCGATTGTAGCTGAGATGGGCTCCAGCGCCCCCCGCGACCCCAAAGGGAATAAGCGGTAGGAAATGGATGGATGGATGGATGGACTTGGACAAACTTTATTGATCCACAAGGGAAATTGTTCCACTCAATACCTCAGTTACCAAGGATGGAAAGGGTAAGGATGAAAAGGCTAATGCAGGTATAAGATAGACTAAAAATGCACCTTGGGTAGCAATATAAAATATTACATATATGTAATATTTACATATTATATATACAGTATATAATATATACTGATATAGTATATTGTTATATTGTAATATATTTTATATAATATATACAATAAATAACAAATCCCAATTACCATGTACAATATTACACCATATGTAACAGCTGCAACAAAAAAGGGCTTTTAAATTATATATATATTTTTATCAGATTAATCACACTTTCAATTTAATTTGGATTAAAGATGATTAGGTTATTACTCCCTTTGCATTATCTAAATCAACTAAAAGGGGAACTGCACTTTTTTGGGAATGTTGCTTATCAGTCACAGTCTTTATGTGAGACAAGAACATATATGCCTTTTTCTATTTTGTGCCTTCTAAATAGTAAATAAACGCTAGCAAGAGGCGGCTAACGATGCAGGTAATGTGGATCTATTCCACCAATAAAGCCAACTAAAAAACCTCCAACAACATGTCATATACATGCTGAAAGTATATATGTAATGTAGCAACAGGCACATTCATGATTACATGTTATATTTACGTATTTTGGTCATTTTAAGCATTCAAATAAGTTGTTATTTTGGTGTGGGAGGGGGAAGCACATTGACTCCACGGAGCACATTGAAACGTTTTCGCAAGGACAAATACTTTCGGATAAATGAAGATCCAGAACCATATATTTTTGAGCCTGAACATACAGAGGATGAGCAATACATTTTAAAAGCTGGTTGCTCAGCAGATCCAACTCTAGTGAAACACGAAGTATATTGCTAAGCGCAAAAGGGGGTTTACAAACTATGAACATAATAAAACAACCACTTACTGTGTAATCTCCACTGTCACTGGGATGTTGACCGATAAGATGTTCATGTATTTTTAGATGAAGAATGGGTCATAATCTTCACCCTCAGGTATAAAAAAAATGCTGGGAGCAAATGAGCATCTCGTCGCGTCTTCTTAGCGATGTCTTTGGTTCCAAATTTTATTTCAAAGTTGACCAACTTCTTATCTTGTAGCCACAACCTTCTACTATACAAGTGAAATGATTTATAATTTAGCATAAACTTTTAGCAACTCAGAGGCGATGCAGAAGCTTACTGACTCAGTATTTCAAAAGCTGCATAACCTATGTTACCTCCATGATTCCTCTGTGTTAGCTATTACAATAACAATGTTTCTAATATTTGGTTAATTAATATGCAGGTCAGGACATGTAAATAGAGTGTTGTTGGCAGTTCCTGGGTGTTTTTTTTAAAGAAGACTTTATAGGCGTAATAGATGAATTAGCTACATTGTTAGCCATCTCGTACTAGCCTATTTGTTTCTTTTTTTTACAATTCATACTGCACAAAAAGGAGAAAGACATATGTGTTATTTTCTCAAATAAGGATTGTGAATGCTAGGCAAAATTGGCTCCAGCAAATGCAGTCCCCCTTCAATAAAAAAGACCACGATTTGTACACAAATGCAATTTTATTGGCAGAATGTCATACAGGATTTTTTTTTTTTAATGTTTTACTGGAATGCATGGTATTTATTTGCTCACAGGTTGGTAACAATGTTATTCAAAGTTCCATCTGGGTATATCTTCAAGTTAAATATGTTGCAGTAATATTGCATATGATTATGCAGTACTTTAGTCCAGTTTTTAAAACATTTCTGTCATGCCCCCACTCAGGGACAACATTTGTTTCCATGCCCCCCGATGAATTGAAATACTAATTCAAAACATTTGTTTATTTATATATCCGTACAAACCACTGTATGACTGTATACAATCAGCGGATTATCCAAATAGATTAATACAATAAGTTGAGCAAACATCTGCAACACTTTTAGACATTTTTGAAGTTAAGTGTTACGATACAGGGAGAGAAGAAGACGGCACAGAGGCAAGGACGTAGTTTAGCTCTATTGAATATAAACAAGGGAAATAAGGCGTGAAACTAATCCAAATATGTGTGGTGTGCGACTATGTGTAGTGATTAACTGAGTGTTACCAGGAGTGTTGAGCGAGGTGCGGAAGTCAATAGAGGGCAAGGCAAGCTCGGAAATCCAGAGACAGGCAGTAGGTCAGGGGCAAGAGCGAGGCGTCAAAGTCCGTGTCCAGGCGGGAGGTCGAGATCCAAAGAGGCAGCTAGGGTAACCAGAGGGAATACGGGGAGACGAGACACACATCTCGTGACGAGGAGACGAAGGAATGCTGCTGGATGGCAACAAGGAACACAATACAAATGAACACACGGAGGGAGAGAAACACAGAGAGAGAGAGAGTGCGCATAGAGCTAGAGATGTCGGCTTACTGTACGGGAACAGGTCGCTAGGTTCTGGCCCGGAACGCAGGTTTGCTCTGGCTTGAGAAGCTCAGGGAGCTAATCAGCGACAGGTGTGCACATTGCTGATTGATTGCCCCGGTGCAGCTGCTGCGCACAGATGAATGCGCATTAAGATGCGCCCGGGCCGTGACATTAAGTTTATTAACTCAATTTGTAACATTTAAAGGGATTGTTTGCAACTTGTTCAAAGTAAAAAAAATTTTTTTTACAAAAAGCTTATGATATTAGTGGTTTAACAGAACATATGTTTTTTAAAAAGTCAATTTTTCACAGTTATCGATCATATTGAATACAAATTTGCCTGTATATCAGACTTTTTTTTAACCTGTCCTGTCCAGACACATGTGCAAATAATGTCATTGATCAAGATGCCTGTATCTGCGCTACAGATTAACTTTACAAAAGATAAGTGTGGGATACTTCTTTTATTGCATTCTTTGAATTAAACTTTAATAAATGTTTGAATATATTTATTTTTTGGCGCAACATACTGGAGCAGGAGGAAGAAAAAAATAAGATAGAAGGGGAAATTGAGGGGGACAAGAGAGGGAAAAGACAGAGAGAGGCAACAACAAAAATAACAACATAACCCATAATAAATTCATAAAAGAACCAAACTTCATGAATGTTTTTTGTGACCAACAAGTATGTGCTCCAATCACTCTATCACAAAAAAATAAGAGTTGTAGAAATGATTGGAAACTCAAGACAGCCATGACATTATGTTCTTTACAAGTGTATGTAAACTCGTACACGACTGTACATATGGAACCATTACTATTAATTGTCATTTAGCTGGGGACACCCTATAACTCCCTCTGGGGGTCCCCACACCCCACTATATGTATTTATTTTAGTGTGCATTTTCTTTGGCCCAACCTTATGATGTTACTCATCTATATCTATATCTTTAAAATAATAAATGACTTGTGTGTTGTCTGGTAACAGTTTATAATAGTTATGCGCAGTAAAGCTTTTCATGAACTCAACTCACTTTAATGTGTGTTCTTAAATACGTGTTCCACGTCTTAGATGAAAAGAGCAGTTATGATTTTGATTTACAGAGTAAACTACTAAAAACTAAGGTTTTGGGCATTGCTTTCTCTAAACGCATACATTTGTCTAAATAAGGCAAAGGACACACATTATTGTGGCTTTCCTGAACGCACACTACATCGCTAAAAGAAAAATCTAAGGGAGAGAATCCCTCTGCCATCTTCCACAAGGTTTATTTTTGTAATAGTTTGTAATCGCCCGCTTGAATATTTTTGTCTTCTCTTCTCCGACTCTCTCGTCATCATTTGGGATGTGTGTGTCTGTTGTGATTTCGCTTCCTGGTTCGATGATCCACCTGTTCGTAATGTTTTGCCCTAGTCTAAACCAGGGGCATCACTAGGTTTGAAGAAAGTGGAGGCTTAAGCCCCAGGATGTTCCTGCGATGCGTGTGCACAAGGCACGCCTGCAACATTTTTTAGCACTTGTAAGGTTTTTTTGGCACTGTAATACATTTACACAACACTGAATTCATCTATACCGGATAGTCGAACCTCGGATTCAGGAGGAACAGTGTGGTTTTCGTCCTGGTCGTGGAACTGTGGACCAGCTCTATACTCTCGGCAGGGTCCTTGAGGGTGCATGGGAGTTTGCCCAACCAGTCTACATGTGCTTTGTGGACTTGGAGAAGGGATTCGACCGTGTACCCCGGGAAGTCCTGTGGGGAGTGCTCAGAGAGTATGGGGTAACGGACTGTCTGATTGTGGCGGTCCGCTCCCTGTATGATCAGTGTCAGAGCTTGGTCCGCATTGCCGGCAGTAAGTCGGACCCGTTTCCAGTGAGGGTTGGATTTCTTCCAAGGCTGCCCTTTGTCACCGATTATGTTCATATCTTCTATGGACAGAATTTATAGGCGCAGTCAGGGCGTTGAGGGTATCTGGTTTGGTGGCTGCAGGATTAGGTCTGCTTTTTGCAGATGATGTGGTCCTGATGGTTTCATCTGGCCAAGATCTTCAGCTCTCACTGGACCGGACCCCTCGCATGTTTTACGGACTTCCCTCCAGCCTCGCCCCAGTGGACTTCTGGACTTCTCATTCAACACACACATACAACAAACCCCTGGTAACATTTTCATTGTTCAATTCTTCACATAGTCCTGCTTCACACACACACACACAGTAGCATACACACTCAACCGCATAATCAAGCTCAAATAAACCTGTTGAGCCTCGTCGGGCAGCTTCGGATTGGGTGCCCTGCCTGAACCTCCTCTCCCTCTCTTCAGCCGCCAAGCGTGACCTGCCCAGTTCCATGGATTCCATTTTCGCGACATAGCTTTGCTACATGTAGCGAGCTACTGCCCAACACTGGTAGTAGGCTGATGAGAAGAAGCTTGAAGAGTGGAGGTGTACGAGCGCCGTCTGTCTGGGACAACGAATGGAGCAGTTGGAAATATGGTGGTCCGGGCTCCCACAGTAATAGCAAAGGCATAATCTCCACTGACAAGCTCGCTCCGCAGCGGAGACGTGTCCTCCAAGTTGCATGGGCACCCCTGTAGCGTCTTTATGCTGACAAGTAGCTGTGATTAAAATAAAACTGTTTGCATGATCAGAGTTCCTCCGGGCACAAGCCCTCCCATCCCACCTTGTAGTTTCACCCCTGTACTTATCACTCATCACTGTCTCGTTCACAGGTACAGGCGGGAGGGGCACAAACAGAAGCAGTCTTAGAGAAACAATTAACAATGTTCAGTGTTGTTGTTACAATAGGCTTTGCTTTCAATGATAAAATGCATAAAACACTGGTCTTTCCTCATTTCTTACTGTATTCACAGTAAACCCAAGGACTGTCATACTTTGTTAGATTTCTTAGTGTATTTATCCCGGTTACCCTCACTTGTTGATGCCCACTCCGGTTGTTTTACCATCAGAAACATCCTTATATCTCCTCCCTCGTCAGCTCTGTAGACTAGCGTTTCATTGTACTTCTTCTACTGGGTTAAACATGTAGCCTGTTCATTTAGTTTGAGCACTGCTGCTGGAGACTTGCGTATCCTTTGCAGCACCTCTCAAGCTCCATCACGTTGGATAGGAATTGTTGGTTTTCACCCAGGATGTTTCTGTACATGGCTGCATTCATCTTAGTCTAGTCATGGAGGTGACCAAGAACCCGATGGTCACTCTGTCAGAGCTACAGCATTCTTCTGTGGAGAGAGAAGAACCTTCCAGAAGGACAACCATCTCTGCAGCCAGCTATCCACCAATCCGGCCTGTATGGTAGAGTGGCCAGACGGAAGCCATTTCTTGACAAAAAACATTTGCCAACATGCACTTAAAATACACTGACCATGAGAAACAGAATTGTCTCGTCTGATGAGACAAATATTGAAGTCTTTGGCGTGAATGCCAGGTATTATGTTTGGAGGAAGCCAGGCACCACTCATCACCAAGCCAATACCATTCCTACAGTGAAGCATGGTGGTGGCAGCATCATACTGTGGGGATGTTTTTCAGCAGCAGGAACTGGGAGACTAGTCAGGATAGAGGGAACGATGAATGCCGCGATGTACAGAGACATACTGGATGAAAACCAATGCTTCCCATCCAACTTGATGGAGCTTGAGAGGAATGGGCAAAACTACCCAAAGATAGGTGTGCCAAGCTTGTTGCATTGTATTCAAAAATACTTGAGGCTATAATTACTGCCAACAAAGTATTGAGCAAAGGCTGTAAATATTTAGGTACATGTGAATTTTTTGGTTTTTTATTTTCATAAATTTGCAGAATTAAAAAAAACATTTATCACATTGTCATTATGGGGTATTGTGTGTAGAGTTTTGAGAACAAAAATGAATATATTACATTTTGGATTAAGGCTGTAACAAAACTAAATGTGTAAAAAGTGAAGTACTTTCCGGATGCACCATTTAACTGAAAGTGCAATGGGGCCGATTAGCTGAATAGTTGGATCCCAAAGTAGAAGCATACATTGGATAGCATTTACAGTGTTTAACAAAACGTGCACACAAATGTGGACACAAAAATGTGAAAAAAGTACAAACTAAACATTTTGAGGACCAACTTGTTTTGTTTTATAAAAACAAATAATGATATAGGATAAGGAGAATTAGATAAGGAGTTAGGCAAAGCCGCACGTGCTTAAGGCTTTGATCCCAATGCCAGTTGTTTTGCTAAATCCAATAATTTTATGTAGTCACACTGTGACTACATAAAATTCAAGAAGAAGCTGTGTACAAACAAAATGTGAAATGTGGCTCTAAAACAACTTCAAAACCCTCCAGCAATGTTTTATATGCACATTGCAAGTATAATATGAATATAATGTAGTAACAGACATGTTCATAACAATATGTAATATTTACAATATTTACCATATTTTGATCATTTAAATCATTTACGGGGCTTATTTCTTACGCGCACTGATTTCTGTTTCCAACAAATGTGTGTTCCTACTTCTGGAATAAAACACGCGTGTGTGTTCTAATCATGGTAGACTTGGTAACAGACAACAACGATGACTATTTTTAGACAAATGAGGATTCACAACCTTATATTTGTTAAGCTAAATATACTGAGGTGAGACGTTGAAGCAGACGGAAGCCAGGAGAGTGAGGTGAAAGCTACGACACTATAAATGTGGAACTTGGAGACAAGCGTTTTCCCCATAAATGGAGTGCTTACCCAAAATCAACAGGAAACGTCCCCGACCAGACGAATGAGTCACTATATCATGATACACGCAGCACGTCATGTGTGTTAGTACAACTACTTTGTATACACTCTCTGGCTAGCTAATTTGTGTACAAACAAAACATTTAATGTTGGCTAATACTTTACCAACACTGTTGTCACAAAGTGTTGGTGACAAACCCCGAGATGCAGAGATGGCAGGCTTGGTGCAGGAAAACATGATTTAATGTCCAAAAATTAAGGCAAAACACAAAACAGGAACCAGGAACAGGCAAACTGGAAACAGGGAACAGGAACCAGAAAACAGGAAAACTGGAAACAGCAAACAGTCCACAGCTTACAGCTTACAGCTACAGTGACAACGACAATACTCCAGCACTGACTGGAGGGCAAAGCAGGTCTAAATAGCAGCTGGCTGATTGACACCAGGTGTGGCCAGGTGCCAATCAGCCACAGCTGAGGGGAAACAGCACGCAGGGAGACAATCAGGAAACTGAACCAAAATAAAAGCGCTGACAGGAAATAAAAACAAACAGAGGAAAAACCAAAACATAACTAAACTGTCAGTGACAAATCTGACAACTCTAATATGAGTGTTGATGTTTTTCAGTCAGTACAGGTTATTGTCTTATCACAGTGTTGTGCATTACAAATTCAAACACGTTTCGTGTTGACGTAGAAGCTAACTTATCTCTTGCCATAGTTAGCCTTAAGGGCTAATACCGTAGCATGGCGATGTGTTACTGTTCGCTCTTACAATACCAATGTCGCTACAGGTTACGGAACAAAAATTAAGTATTGTTGACGGTTTGGAGGTAGAATTAATTGTTCCCATTCGCTGCATTGCTAACGACCTAGAATGAGACGATTTTTACATGTTAGAAAGCGAAAAAAATAATAATAATTCTTCTCGTCTCTCATAATGGTTGTGAACGATAGGCAAAATTTCCCCAAAAAAGTGCAGTTCCCCTTTAAGGCGACCTTGGATGCAGTGTAAAGTTGAGCGTGGAAAAATGTTTCGCTCTCATCTTTACCTCACGGTTGCTTCCTGAGCTAATAAGCTTTTGAGGAACGTGTGGGTGGAGGCCAACAGGCTGGTGAAGCTCCACATTGATGTGGATCTCTAGAGACTCCACCCTCACAAACGTGCACAGTTGAGTAATGATATATACCCAAACGATTCCATGGAATTACCTTTGAAACCTTGTTCCACTCAATACTTTCCTAGATTCAGAAATCTTGCAGTTTTTTTTTAATCTATTAATAAATCGGCACCGTTTAGCGATTCCCATCCTCAAAGTGAAAGCATAGCACTTATTAAAAGCCAAATTGTTCTGTCATATTTAGTAACTTGGCTGTAGACATTTATGGAATTCCTACTTGGTGTGAATATTGGCTTTGCCAGGATTTGTTATGTTACCTGTAAGATATAAACAGGTGCTAAAAGGCATACTTGCCAAACTTGAGACCTCCGATTTCGGGAGATGGGGGGAGGGGGGTGGGGGTGGGCGTGGTCCGGGTGGGACGGGGGCGTGGTTGGGGGCGTGGCTAAAAGGGGAGGAGTATATTTACAGCTAGAATTCACCAAGTCAAGTATTTCATATATATATATATATATATATATATATATATATATATATATATATATATATATATATATATATACGTATGTATATATATATATTTATTTTATTATATATATATATATATATATATATATATATATATATATATATATATATATATATATATATATATATATATATATATATATATATATATATATATATATATATATATATAAAATAAATTCTTGAATTTCAGTGTTCATTTATTTACACATATACACACACATAACACTCATCTACTCATTGTTGAGTTAAGGGTTGAATTGTCCATCATTGTTCTATTCTCTGTCACTATTTTTCGAACCATGCTGAACAGTCTCTGATGATGCATTGCTGTGTGGCACGCATAAAAGTGCTTTCATCAAATGCACTAGATGGCAGTATTGTCCTGTTTAAGAGTGTCACAACATTGCTGTTTACGGCAGACGAACTGCTTTACGGTATACAAAAACGTGACTGCTGTTGTTGTGTGTTGTTGCCGCGCTGGGAGGACGTTAATGAAACTGCCTAACAATAAACCCACATAAGAAACCAAGAACTCGCCCTCCATCATTCTACAGTTATTGGGCAGGTATGCTGTTTATATTGTGGGTTAGCGGACTCAGGTCCTCATAGATCTGAGTCCACCTGAATTTCGGGAGATTTTCGGGAGAAAATTTGTCCCGGTAGGTTTTCGGGAGAGGCGCTGAATTTCGGGAGTCTCCCGGAAAATCCGGGAGGTTTGGCAAGTATGACTAAAAGGATATGTTTTTGGTTTTATTATATGCAGGGGAATATTTGTGTCTAGAAGACAGCAGATCAGGTCATTGTGCAGGCGGCACTCGGAAAGGGTAAAGTGCGAATGGGCGACGAGATTGGAACACGTTTGTGTCAAAGTCGCTTGGGCTGTCTGACTCCCGTTGACATAAACGGTTGTCAACAAAGGCAGTTGTTGACATAACCAAAACCACATTTAGCGTTTACATTTAGTCGTTACTTGTTCCAGAGACAGAAGGAGAATTGGTTTCCTGGAAGTTTCATTGAAATCCACCCATACGTCTTTGAGCTATGCTGCTAACTAATTAACTAACTGACTGACAAACTTCAGCAAAAACATGCCAAAGGCATCATTGCAGTAAATTTAGTAGGGTGTATTTTGATGTCATTGTTTGTTGAGGTAGAGGAAATTAGTTTGCCAACATTATCAACAGCATGTCTGACTAGCTACGTAGTGGCTATTTTTAGCTCATTAAAAAAAAAATATATATATATATATATATATATATATATATATATATATATATATATATATATATGTATATATGTATATATATATATATATATATATATATATATATATATATATATATATATATATATATATATATATATATATATATATATATATATATGAGCTAGATACATATATATATAGGTATATATACATATATACACATATACACACACATATTATACACACACACATATATGCATACATATGTATGTATACATATGTACACATATACAGATAAATGTATATATATATATATATATATATATATATATATATATATATATATATATATATATATATACACACACAGTATATATATACGTATATACACACACATTTATATACATATGTATATATACATATATACACATATATGTATATATACATGTATACACATATATATATGTATATATATATATACTTTATATATATATATATATATATATATATATATATATATATATATATATATATATATATATATATATATATATATATATATATATATATATACATTGATCCATTTAAAGGTGCCATATGTGGGCAGCACGGTGGAATAGAGTTTGTGCGTCTGCCTCACAATACGAAGGTCCTGAGTAGCCGTGAGTTCAATCCCGGCCTCGGGATCTTTCTGTGTGGAGTTTGCATGTTTTCCCCGTGACTGCGTGGGTTCCCTCCGGGTACTACGGCTTCCTCCCACCTCCATGGACATGCACCTGGGGATAGGTTGATTGACAACACAAAATTGGCCCTTGTGTGTGAATGTGAATGTGAATGTTGTCTGTCTATCTGTGTTGGCCCTGTGATGAGGTGGCGACTTGTCCAGGGTGTACGCCGCCTTCCGCCCGATTGAAGCTGAGATAGGCTCCAGCGCCCCCCACGACCCCGAAAGGAATAAGCGGTAGAAAATGGTTGGATGGATATATCGATATATATGTATATATAGACAGTATATATATATATATATATATATATACATATATATATATATATATATATATATATATACACACACAGTACATATATACACACATATATATATATATATATATATATATATATATATATATATATATATATATATATATATATATATATATATATATATATATATATATATATACACACAACACCGACATGACAGCTCCTTTTTAGGTTTCAGAAAACTGTTTTATTTTTCAATAAAGTCTTTATGTTTGGACTTTTCAGCAAGTGTCTCTTCCTCTGTCTCTCTCTCGTTCGCGCTCCAGCTCCACCTCCATCTCCTCCCCGGCTGCTGCCTTTTAACAGAGCGACAGGTGATCAGATAAGCAGGCCCAGGTGGGCCATCTACGCACCTGTCGCTGATCTCGAAGCCGGTCCTGGCACACCCCGCTTTGCTGCAGGTCCGCAGGCCACGCCTCCCTCCACAACAATATATGTTAAAATATTTATATATACGTTAGGTCAGGAAAAAACACAGAGACTATTTCATCCTTACAAGCCTGTTTTGCAGGTTTTCCTGCTCTTCAGGGGAAATATATATAATATATATATATCCATCCATCCATCCATCCATCTTCTTCCGCTTATCCGAGGTCGGGTCGCGGGGGCAGCAGCTTAAGCAGGGAAGCCCAGACTTTCCTCTCCCCAGCCACTTCGTCCAGCTCCTCCCGGGGGATCCCGAGGCGTTCCCAGGCCAGCCGGGAGACATAGTCTTCCCAACGTGTCCTGGGTCTTCCCCGTGGCCTCCTACCGGTTGGACGTGCCCTAAACACCTCCCGAGGGAGGCGTTCGGGTGGCATCCTGACCAGATGCCCGAACCACCTCATCTGGCTCCTCTCGATGTGGAGGAGCAGTGGCTTTACTTTGAGCTCCCCCCGGATGGCAGAGCTTCTCACCCTATCTCTAAGGGAGAGCCCCGCCACCCGGCGGAGGAAACTCATTTCGGCCGCCTGTACCCGTGATCTTGTCCTTTCGGTCATAACCCAAAGCTCATGACCATAGGTGAGGATGGGAACGTAGATCGACCGGTAAATTGAGAGCTTTGCCCTCCGGCTCAGCTCCTTCTTCACCACAACGGATCGATACAGCGTCCGCATTACTGAAGATGCCGCACCGATCCGCCTGTCGATCTCACGATCCACTTTTCCCTCACTCGTGAACAAGACTCCTAGGTACTTGAACTCCTCCACTTGGGGCAGGGTCTCCTCCCCAACCCGGAGATGGCACTCCACCCTTTTCCGGGCGAGAACCACGGACTCGGACTTGGAGGTGCTGATTCTCATCCCAGTCGCTTCACACTCGGCTGCGAACCGATCCAGTGAGAGCTGAAGATCCCGGCCAGATGAAGCCATCAGGACCACATCATCTGCAAAAAGCAGAGACCTAATCCTGCAGCCACCAAACCAGAACCCCTCAACGCCTTGACTGCGCCTAGAATTCTGTCCATAAAAGTTATGAACAGAATCGGTGACAAAGGGCAGCCTTGGCGGAGTCCAACCCTCACTGGAAACGTGTCCGACTTACTGCCGGCAATGCGGACCAAGCTCTGACACTGATCGTACAGGGAGCGGACAGCCACAATCAGACAGTCCGATACCCCATACTCTCTGAGCACTCCCCACAGGACCTCCCGAGGGACACGGTCGAATGCCTTCTCCAAGTCCACAAAGCACATGTAGACTGGTTGGGCAAACTCCCATGCACCCTCAAGGACCCTGCCGAGAGTATAGAGCTGGTCCACAGTTCCACGACCAGGACGAAAACCACACTGTTCCTCCTGAATCCGAGGTTCGACTATCCGGCGTAGCCTCCTCTCCAGTACACCTGAATAGACTTTACCGGGAAGGCTGAGGAGTGTGATCCCACGATAGTTGGAACACACCCTCCGGTTCCCCTTCTTAAAGAGAGGAATCACCACCCCGGTCTGCCAATCCAGAGGTACCGCCCCCGATGTCCACGCGATGCTGCAGAGTCTTGTCAACCAAGACAGCCCCACAGCATCCAGAGCCTTAAGGAACTCCGGGCGGATCTCATCCACCCCCGGGGCCTTGCCACCGAGGAGCTTTTTAACTACCTCAGCAACCTCAGCCCCAGAAATAGAAGAGCCCACCACAGATTCCCCAGGCACTGCTTCCTCATAGGAAGACGTGTCGGTGGGATTGAGGAGGTCTTCGAAGTATTCCCTCCACCGATCCACAACATCCGCAGTCCAGGTCAGCAGAACACCATCCGCACCATACACGGTGTTGACAGTGCACTGCTTCCCCTTCCTGAGGCGGCAGATGGTGGTCCAGAATCGCTTCGAAGCCGTCCGGAAGTCGTTTTCCATGGCCTCGCCGAACTCCTCCCATGTCCGAGTTTTTGCCTCCGCGACCGCTGAAGCCGCACACCGCTTGGCCTGTCGGTACCTGTCCGCTGCCTCTGGAGTCCTATGAGCCAAAAGAACCCGATAGGACTCCTTCT
The DNA here is from genome assembly GCF_033978685.3 of Nerophis lumbriciformis. Lineage (NCBI taxonomy): Eukaryota > Metazoa > Chordata > Actinopteri > Syngnathiformes > Syngnathidae > Nerophis > Nerophis lumbriciformis. Next base: position 42,772,423 of record NC_084562.2, read on the forward strand.
TCAGCTTGACGGCATCCCTCACCGCCGGTGTCCACCAACGGGTTCTAGGATTACCGCCACGACAGGCACCAACCACCTTGCGGCCACAGCTCCAATCAACCGCCTCGACAATAGAGGCGCGGAACATGGTCCACTCGGACTCAATGTCCAGCACCTCCCTCGTGACATGTTCAAAGTTCTTCCGGAGGTGGGAATTGAAACTCTCTCTGACAGGAGACTCTGCCAGACGTTCCCAGCAGACCCTCACAATGCGTTTGGGCCTGCCAGGTCTGTCCGGCATCGTCCCCCACCATCGCAGCCAACTCACCACCAGGTGGTGATCGGTAGAAAGCTCCGCCCCTCTCTTCACCCGAGTGTCCAAAACATGAGGCCGCAAATCCGATGACACAACTACAAAGTCGATCATGGAACTGCGGCCTAGGGTGTCCTGGTGCCAAGTGCACATATGGACACCCTTATGCTTGAACATGGTGTTTGTTATGGACAATCTGTGACGAGCACAAAAGTCCAATAACAAAACACCACTCGGGTTCAGATCCGGGCGGCCATTCTTCCCAATCACGCCTCTCCAGGTTTCACTGTCGTTGCCAACATGAGCGTTGAAGTCACCCAGTAGGACAAGGGAATCACCCGGGGGAGCACTTTCCAGTACTCCCTCGAGTGTATCCAAAAAGGGTGGGTACTCTGAACTGCTGTTTGGAGCGTAAGCACAAACAACAGTCAGGACCCGTCCCCCCACCCGAAGGCGGAGGGAGGCTACCCTCTCGTCCACTGGGTTGAACTCCAACGTGCAGGCTTTGAGCCGGGGGGCAACAAGAATTGCTACCCCAGCTCGTCGCCTCTCACTGCGTGCAACGCCAGTGTGGAAGAGAGTCCAGCCCCTCTCGAGAGAACTGGTTCCAGAGCCCTTGCTGTGCGTCGAGGTGAGTCCGACTATATCCAGCCGGAACTTCTCTACCTCGCGCACTAGCTCAGGCTCCTTCGCGCACTAGCTCAGGCTCCTTCCCCCCCAGCGAGGTGACGTTCCACGTCCCAAGAGCTAGCTTATGTAGCTGAGGATCGGACCGCCAAGTGTCCTGCCTTCGGCTGCCGCCCAGCTCACATCGCACCCGACCTCTATGGCCCCTCCCATGAGTGGTGAGCCCATTGGAGGGGGGACCCACGTTGCCTCTTCGGACTGTGCCCGGCCGGGCCCCATGGGGACAGGCCCGGCCACCAGGCGCTCGCCAGCGTGCCCCAACTCCGGGCCTGGCTCCAGAGGGGGGCCCCGGTGACCCGCGTCCGGGCGAGGGAAATCTGAATCCTTGCTGTTTCATTCCCATAGAAGTCTTCGAGCTGCTCTTTGTCTGATCCCTCACCTAGGACCTGTTTGTCTTGGGAGACCCTACCAGGGGGCATGAAAGCCCCCGGACAACATAGCTCCTAGGATCATTGGGACACGCAAACTCCCCTACCACGTTAAGGTGGCAGCTCAGATATATATATATATATATATATATATATATATATATATATATATATATATATATATATATATATATATATATATATATATATATATATAATGTATGTGTGGGAAAAAAAATCACAAGACTACTTCATCTCTACAGGTTTCATGAGGGGTTCCCTCAATCATCAGGAGAAAATCTCCTGATGATTGAGGGAACCCCTCATGAAACAGGCCTGTAGAGATGAAGTAGTCTTGTGATTTTTTTCCCACACATACATATATTGCGCTCTACCACGGTATCGAGCACTATTTTTTGGATAATCTAATTAAGACATATATATATATATATATATATATATATATATATACATCATAGTTACTACAGTAAGCACATGCTAATTTATTTATCCGTGATAGTAGTGTACTCACAGCAGTAAAACTATAAAAAAAAAACATAATTCTCTTATACTATTTTTATTATTTATTCCAGTAATTTCAGGTCAGCTTCTCATGTCTAATCTTTTCTCCAAGTTTATACAGCAACTGACGTTAAAAGCTATAAAGGTTCTATGTCTAATGTTTACACTCAGTTTATTGTTGGGTGAGGAAAGCAAGGAAGATTTGCAATTGTCATCTTGGCATGCTTAAATAAAAAACAGTTCTGGTTTATTAGCAATATGTTTTCAAAAAAGTCACAAAAAACAGGTAAAAATGTATTCATACATACCAGTTACAAAATGAGCCGAGCAAATTTGAATGCTGTGCACATTATTCACATCCAAATTCTGTTTGAGGCTTGCAAGCCTTAATCACCTTCTTTCTTTTTAGACAATCGCTCTGTCTACACTCTCTGTTTTTTTGTGAAAATACAGTAGTAGTACTGTAGATGTTTGTATATGTTTGCTCCATTCTGACAGCCGCAAAAACACTACACAAGTTAACCATTTAGCTTTAGCAGAGCTGCTTACAGTCCCTTCCACAGACAATATATTGTTGTGTTTACTCCATCACTGCTGAGGATCTGGTTGTTGTTGCATGAAAACACTTGATATGAAGCACACTGCACCTTTTGCAAGGAAACAGCTCCATGGCAAATCTGATAATTGGCTGCTGTGACGTTTGCTAATATTTTGTTCAATAAGTTTACATTAGAGAGTCTGCTGGTGTACTTAGTTAGTTTAACCATTTTGTTTTCCAATGTGAAAGAGTAGTGAATTAATTAATATACTGTATTTTCAGGACCATAGGGCGCACTGGATTATAAGGCGTACTGCCGATGAATGGTCTGTTTTTGATCTTTCTTCATATATAAGGCGCACCGGATTATAGGGCGCATTAAAGGAGTCATATTAATATTATTTTTTTCTAAATGGAAAACACTTCCTTGTGGTCTACATAACATGTAATGGTGGTTCTTTGGTCAACATGTTGCATAGATTATGTTTTACGGATCATCTTCAAGCCGCTTTCTGACAGTCGCTTCCGGATGCGGCGTTTTGTGGGTGGTCTTATTTACGTGGCTCACCTTCTGCAGCGTCTTCTCCCCGTCATCTTTGTTGTAGCGGTGTAGCGTGCAAGGACGGGAGTGGAAGAAGTGTCAAAAGATGGAGCTAACTGTTTTAATGACATTCAGACTTTACTTCAATCAATAACGGAGCAGCATCTTCTCATCCGGAAACAACAACACTGGAAATGTGTCCCGTGAAAAACCGTCCGACCGGAACTCTCTAATAACTAAAGTTCCTTGGGTGAATAATGTAAACTCACTACACCGGTATGTTTTAGCGCTTTCATGGCGAGTTTACTGACAGATATAAGTAAGAACTTTACACTACTTTATATTAGAAATGGCAACAGCGGAGGATGAATGTCCCATAACAAGAAGATGGAGAAAAAGAAGAAGCTTATCGACTACGGGGTCGACACGGACTACAAAGGCGGATGCGCGCAAATTTTCAGGACTTATGCAGATTCCAAATACAGATCAGCAGGTACCAGAAGGTAAGAAAAGTTGCTTTTGCATAATATTGCGAAACAAAACGCCAGATAATATGTATTTCCTTATACACACACCATAATAATACTCGTACGTTGAAGCACATCAAGCGGTGCGGCTTCGTAGCTTACCACAGCAAACACATTTTGATAGATTTTTGAGTGACATGTGTAATGTTCTATATTTTCAATAGAACATATACAATGTTGGTGTTGTTTACTTGAGTCATATTGCCATTATAGTGCAGCCGACACTTATCTCTTATGTTTGACTGTTCACACTTATCATTACACCATGTACCAAATAAAATAGCTTAGAGGTGGGTAAGCTCAACTAAACTTATTCCTGATATTAGACGCACCGGGTTATAAGGCGCACTGTCGAGTTTTGAGAAGAGAAAAGGATTTTAGTGCGCCTTATATTCTGGAAAATACGGTACTTACAATTCATTCTGGCCCTACGATCTTCTTTTATGTGTTTGTACTTTTTTGTCTGTATGGATATGAAATAGTCTTAAATGATATTCATTATGGTCTTAAAAATGTCTTAAATTTGACTTGTTGAAACCTGCAGAGACCCTGTGCATGTTTTAATGCTGTGTAACTAGACCGTACTTATGTTGCTATTAGCGATAATAATGACGTTAACACAACTACAACTAATGTCGACATGACCACTTTGAGTTTCGATTTTTGTGTCTTCTAAAGCCGTCAATCAGGTATGTCGACGTCGACTTAAGCAGGGAGGACGAGTCGGTTGACATATGTGCATTGTCAACATAAAACAGGACCGACTTAAAAGTGTTCCACTGTATCCTCTATTTTCAGAGGATACACAAAACAACTTTTGGACCTATGCAAGACTTCTATTGCAAAAAAAATGTCTATATTCGGATAGATGCAACTTCAGTGATTTGTCCCTGAGAAGACAGAGAAACAGAACAGAGAGCCAGAAGGAGGTAGTGAAGATGTTGATAGCAGGATCCTTTCTGTCACTGTGTCAGTCTGTTCTCCAACGCTGAGAAAATCTAACATTCTTCAGGCTGCCAAGAAGTAGCAACCGTCTCTTCTCCTCACACAGTTTAATGGTCACACAGTCTGGCTTCTCTCTGTAAAACATAGCAAACTAACAACTATCTGCAGTCAGGTGTAGACGAATATTTCTTTCCTGGGGGCGAAAGATTTATTGTTTTGTGCACAGCAAATTCGACTTGCTTTGTTTTTTTGTGTTTTTTTTTATTATTCATAGGATTTGTCGAAGCATTTGTTCACCTGTTCCGCTTCTACAATTTACCTGACAACTTACTTCGGAGCAGCTAGAGCCAGATACAACAAATGGATAGCAGTACTATATCAGTGGAAAGAAACTGACGCATGCTCATTTGTTAAAATACAGGGGCTAGAAAAGCCGCAAGTGAAAATGTTACTTTTGAAAAAAATACGTATTTTGTGAGTAACATGCAGTAACAGAGTACAATAGAAGTGGCAGATGCTGCATAAATTATACCGTGAACTGCTGAAGTTTCCTGGTATTTGAAAGTTTAATGTTGAATTAAGGCAACTTGACTCTTTTTGTTAATTGAAAACATTTCACTTTTCGTCTAAAAGGCTTCTTCAGAACATTAGTACCTCAACTTATGAGCATAATTGGTTCTGTGATGTAGCTCGTAATCCAAAATACCTGTGTCTCAAATCAATGTTCCCCATTGAAATGAATTACAATTCAAGTAAACCGTCCTGAGGCCTCAGAAACACCGCAATTTTAACATGTAACATGCTTTTTAATAAGAACAATACAACTCTTAATAAGAAATAATAACAAATTAAAATCTTTTTATATGCTGACAAAATTCAATAAATACATTTAATGGTCTGCTGAATGAAATGTTTAAAATAAAAACATTAATCAATCAATCAATCATCAATTAAAGTGTATTGATATAGCCCTTAATCACATAATCACATGTGTCTCAAAGGGCTGCACAAGCCAAAACGACATCCTTGGCTCAGATCCCACATCAGGGCAAGAAAAAACTCAACCCAATGGGATACAATGAGAAACCTTGGAGGGGACCACAGAATACAATACTTCTTACCATTAATGCAACTTATTGAACAGGTGCGGTAGAAAACGGATGGATGGATTAAAATGCATGAGAATGTTTTATATTTTTAACGTTATTTTTAACACTGTGATTACCAGCGGAATATTTCATTACTTATCCTGTTTAGCAATGTCAGCTAAGATTTATCTAAGTGCCAGTCATCAGAAGAGCCACATCTGGCTCGAGAACCATAGGTTCCTTACCCATGGGCTAGAGTATACAAATTAGTTTTAAGATGGGACTTAAATGCTTCTACTGAGATAGCATCTCTAACTGTTACCGGTAGAGCATTCCAGAGTACTGGAGCCAGAATAGAAACGCTCTATAGCCCGCAGACTTTTTTGGGGCTCTGGGAATCACTTAGAATGCAGATTTCTTGCCGGGACATATGGTACAATACAATTGGCAAGCCCCTGGTGGCCTCTTGGGGCCCGACCAGTGGTCCCCCCTCCAATGGGCTCACCACCCATAGGAAGGGGGATATAAGTTAGGTGCTCTGTGAGCTGGGTGGAAATCCAAGGCAAGGTCCTTGGCGGTCCGATCCTCGGCTGCAGAAGCTAGCTCTGGGAAGTGGAACGTCCCCTCTCTGGGGAAAAAGGAGCCTGAGCTGGTGCGAGAGGTAGATACGTTTTGGCTGGATCTAGTCAGACTCACTTGACACACAACAAGGGCTCTGGAATCAGTCCTCTTGAGAGGGGCTGGACTATTTTCACTCTGGCATTGCCAGAGTCTCGACAGGGAGTACTGGAGAGTGGTCCCTTTGGTGATTCCCTTGTTCTACTGGGGGATTTCAACGCTCACGTTGGCAATTACAGTGAGACCTGGAGAGGCGTGATTGGGAAAAACGGCTGCCTTGATCTGAACCAGAGTGGTGTTTTGTTATTAGACTTTTGTGCTCGTCACAGAGTGTTAATAACAGACATCATGTTCAAGCATAAGGGTCGGACACCCAAGGCTGCAGTTTGATGATTGGCTTTGTGGTTGTATCATCAGATTTGCCTGTTGGTGAGTTGAGGGTCTGCTCTGAACGTCTGGCAGAGTCTCCTGTCAGAGAGAGTTTAAATTCCCACCTCCGGGAGAACTTTGAACATGCTACGAGGAAGGCGCTGGACATTGAGTCCGAGTGGACCATGTTTCGTGCCTCTATTGTCGAGGCAGTCGATCGGAGCTGTGGCCGCAAGGTCGTCGGTGCCTGCCATGGCGGTAATACCAGAGGGATGCCGTCAGGCTAAAGAAGGAGTCCTATCCGGTCCTTTTGGCTCAAGTGACTCAGGAGGTAACAGACAGGTACCGACAGGCCAAGCGGTGTGCGGCTTTGGTGGTTGCAGAGGCAAAAGCTTGGACATGGGAAAAGTTTGGAGAAGCCATGGAGAACGACTTCGGAGCGATTCCGGACCACCATGCGCCACCTCAGGAAGGGAAAGCAGTGCACTATCAACACTGTGTAGAGTGGGGATGTCAACTGGTGATGTTGTGGATCGGTGCAAAGAATACTTTGAAGACCTCCTCATTCCCAGTAACACGTCTTCCAATGAGAAAGCAGTGCCTGGGGACTCCGCGGTGGGCACTCCTATTTCCGGGGCTAAGGGTGCCGAGGGAGTTAAGAAGCTCCTCGGTGGCTCTGGATGCTGTGGGGCTGTCGTGGTTGACAAGACTCTGCAGCATTGCCTGAACATCGGGTGCAGTGCCTCTGGATTGGCAGACTGGGGTGGTAAGCGAACCGCAGAGCGAGCAGTGGAGAAAAGGAGCTGAAAAGCGACCCGACGACACAGACGTTTATTGAAAAATAAACAAGGTCACGAAAACTGTGAGGAGGCATGGCCGGCAGACCGGCAGCAAGGCGGGGCACGCCGGGGTCGACTCCGAGATGGCGGCAAGGAGGCGTGGCCAGCGGACCAGCAGCGAGGCGGGGCGCGCCGGGATCGGCTCCGAAATGTACGTCAGGGCAGCAGCAGAGGACGGGGCGGAGAGAGAGGCGGAAAACCAGCGCATGCAAAGCGAGAGCGACCGAGAGCAAGAGGCAGACGACGTGAGGCTGAAAAGCAAACGGAAGAGCGAGCAGTGGGAGGCGGAGCTGAAAAGCGACGCGACGACAAAAGACTGAGGTTTATTGAAATAATAAAGCGAAGTCACGAAATTGCTCGCTCTTCCGTCCTCTGCTGCTGCCCTGACGTCCATTTTAAAGCCGATCCCGGCGCGCCCCGCCTCGCTGCTAGTCCGCCGGCCATGCCTCCTCGCCGCCATCTCGGAGTCGCTTTGCTGCCGGTTTGCCGGCCACGCCTCCTCACAGTTTTCGTTACTTTGTTTATTTTTCAATAAAACCTCAGTCTTTTGTCGTCGCGTCGCTTTTCAGCTACGCCTCCCACTGCTTGCTCTTCCGTTTGCTTTTCAGCCTAACGCCGTCTGCCTCATGCTCTCGGTCGCTCTCGCTTTGTAGTGAAGTGTGAAGTGAAGTGAATTATATTTATATAGCGCTTTTCTCTAGTGACTCAAAGCGCTTTACATAGTGAAACCCAATATCTAAGTTACATTTAAACCAGTGTGGGTGGCACTGGGAGCAGGTGGGTCAAGTGTCTTGCCCAAGGACACAACGGCAGTGACTAGGATGGCGGAAGCGGGGATCGAACCTGCAACCCTCAAGTTGCTGGCACGGCCGCTCTACCAACCGAGCTATACCGCCCCGTATGCGTTGGTTTTCCGCCTCTCTCTCCGCCCCGTCCTCTGCTGCTGCCCTGACGTCCATGTCGGAGACGATCCCGGCGCGCCCCGCCTCGCTGCTGGTCCGCCGGCCACGCCTCCTCGCCGCCATCTTGGAGTCGGCCCCGGCGTACCCCGCCTCGCTGCCGGTCTGCCGGCCATGCCTCCTCACAGTTTTCGTGACTTTGTTTATTTTTCAATAAACCTCTGTGTCGTCGGGTCGCTTTTCAGCTCCTTTTCCCCACTGCTCGCTCTGCGGTTCGCTTTTCAGCCTCACGCGTCGTCGTCGTCATCGTCGTCGTCTTCGTCTCGCTCTCGGCCGCTTCCGCGCTGCATGTACTGCTGGCTCTCCAACTCCTTCTGCCCCGTCGTTCTCGGCTGCTGCCCTTTTACACACTGCCAGGTGATTATTGAATTGCGCCCAGGTTGGCGATCCACGCATCTGATGTCCATCTCGCTGCCGGTCCGCCGGCCACGCCTCCTCGCCGCCATCTCGGAATCGGCCCTGGCGCGCCCCGCCTCGCTGCAGGTCTGCCGGCCACGCCTTCTCTCCGTCATCTCGGAGTCGGCCCTGGCGCGCCCCGGCGGCTTGGCGCGCCCTGTCTCGCTGCAGGTCTGCCGGCCACGCTTCCTCGCCGCTGTCTCGGAGTCTGCCCCGGCGCGCCCGCCTCGCTGCAGGTCTGCCGGCCACGCCTCCTCGCCGCCATCTCGAAGTCGGCCCCGGCGCGCCCCGCCTTGCTGCAGGTCTGCCAGCCACGCCTCCTCACAATATGGTATCGCCGATATCAGTATTTCAGTATTGATCCACATCATTATTATAGCAACAACAAGACAGCAGAGTTGCTAAATGACACTCCTAGTGAGCTAGCAATACAATGACGTTATCGTGTATCTCGTAGATGTGATAGCCAAATGTAGCTCAGAAAAAAACGAACTAAAAATTTCCCCATTTGCTTTTTTTACAGAAAATGTAATTGTCGTAAAAAGTCAGATTTGTAATCCAATTGCCAGAAGCTCGGGAGATCATCTAACTAGAAACCACCATGCTGAGGCTGTAAAAGCACCCAAGGCAAGACAAACAAATGCCAGAAAATTCAAACTGCAATTGGTTTAACAGGTATGCAATCAGACATGCTGGCATCGATTGGTTTTTCCTTGGCTGGCGTCAAACTGTTGTCAAAGCTGTATTTGATGCAATATTTTGATATTTTACAGACTATTTGTTTGTCAATGTGATAGAAATATGGTACCAAGTGCATCCCTTGACAGCTCAATGTGGACCACAAACTTGTGTCCTTGAATACAGGACAATTACATTTTTCAAGGGACGGATGGCAACCCCAGTTGCTACAGACTTGCAACAACCTGAGTTGTTCAACTCAATTAAATTAATTCCCCAGATACTCCATCTTAACTGTGACCATGAACACAATAAGTAGTAAATTATGTATGGTTGGTACCTCAGAAAGGTCGCAGAAGAAAAGTCTTGGTTTGATTGCTTTGCATGCGGACCATAGGAAATATATAGTTGCTATGGCAACGCTGGATCGCCTGCTTTAGTCTACAATAATGATGGGCATGTCAGCATGACATGTCAGTATTAGCATTTGATGCTAACAGTATAGGTTAGACTTACTGTATATTCAGTGCTTGTACAAGGTTTGCTATACACTTAGGGTCTGATTTACTAAAGGTTTGAATGTACCCAAACGCAGTGGCGGGCATTGCGTTTCCCACCTAGGCCTTCGGTGATGTCCGACTTCAATGATTACCTCTCAAAATACCATAATTCATGTCACCACATGACCATTGCTGGAGAAATACTATACAGAAACATATTCACGCACTACTGGGCTTTAACTCACCTCAGGCAGCAGGCTCAGTGGCCTAGTGGTTAGAGTGTCCGCCCTGAGATCGGTAGGTTGTGGGTTCAAACCCCGGCCGAGTCATACCAAAGACTATAAAAATGGGACCCATTTCCTCCGTGCTTGTCACTCAGCATCAAGGGTTGGAATTGGGGGTTAAATCACCAAAAATGATTCCCGGGCGCGGCCACCGCTGCTGCCCACTGCTCCCCTCACCTCCCAGGGGGTGATCAAGGGTGATGGGTCAAATGCAGAGAATAATTTCGCCACACCTAGTGTGTGTGTGACAATCATTGGTACTTTAACTTTAACTTTTAACTTTAACTCACCTCAACAATGTACAAAACGGGTTATTTTGTAGCACATTTAAAAATCAATAAACCCGCACCAGCAATTGAAACATATCTTATGTGGTACTGTCAAAATTGCAAAAAAGATACTAAACGTGAAAAAATAAAGAAAGTGTTTGAACTCACAATTTGTAGCACCTATTTGACGCCATATAAGCCAGTAGTACCGCTCGTTGTCGGTTGATTCGAGTGGAAGTGCATTTCCCCATTTTATCGCCAGGACAGCTGAGCTAGCTTCCGGGGTTGGCCGACATCGTCTCACAAGATGTAGTTTCTCTTTAAATCATACTTGCCAACCTTGAAACCTCCAAATTCGGGAGATTTTGGGGGGGGGGGGGGGGGGGGGGGGGGGGGGGTAGTATATTTATAGCTAGAATTCACTGAAATTCTTATATACATCCATCCATCCATCCATTTTCTACCGCTTATTCCCTTTGGGGTCGCGGGGGGCGCTGGAGCCTATCTCAGCTACAATCGGGCGGAAGACGGGGTACACCCTGGACAAGTCGCCACCTCATCGCAGGGCCAACACAGATAGACAGACAACATTCACACTCACATTCACACACTAGGGCCAATTTAGTGTTGCCAATCAACTTATCCCCAGGTGCATGTGTTTGGAAGTGGGAGGAAGCCGGAGTACCCGGAGGGAACCCACGCAGTCACAGGGAGAACATGCAAACTCCACACAGAAAGATCCCGAGCCCGGGATTGAACCCAAGACTACTCAGGACCTTCGTATTGTGAGGCAGATGCACTAACCCCTCTGCCACCGTGAAGCCCTCTTATATACAGTATACATATATATATATATATATATATATATATATATATGTATATCTTATATACAGTATACATATATATATATATATATATAAATAAAATAAATACTTGACTTTCAGTGAATTCTAGCTATATATATATACAGTATATATATATGCATTTTATTTTATATATATATATATATATATATATATATATATATATATATATACATACATATAAATAAAATAAATACTTGAATTTCAGTGTTCATTTATTTACACATATACACACATAACACTCCTCTCTACTCATTGTTGTATTTGAAAGTGCAATACTTTGCAGCCAGTAGCACAGCCTTTGAAGGAGCGTAGGTATGGGCAGTGTAATATTCTGGGTTGGAGTCAATAACCAGGCGAGGTGACGAAGTTACGTCTCTTTACTTCATACTTCAGAACCGACTCCCACACTTGCCGTCAGAGTGCGCAATACAACGTAAACCGTTGGCCAACCAAAAAGTAACCACAGAACACTATACGGTATAGTGTTCTGTGGTTACTTTTTGGTTGGCCAAGCGGACGTGACGACAGGCCGTCCTCACTCAGGTCCGCACGGACCTGGAGGGGGCGTGCCTTAAGTCCGGCTGGAAATCAGGAGAAATTCGGGAGAATGGTTGTCCCGGAAGATTTTCGTGAATTCGGTTGGGTTGGCAAGTATGCTTTGAATATCCTTCTTGGAAATGGCCTTGCAAATATATATCTGCCACCTAATCAACGTTTTGTTCTCCTTCTTTTTGGGTTAAAAAAAGTGAGGTGATTTCTCTGCTAGCCCGGTATGGCTATGGCGCAACACTTCCTGCTTTAATAAATTGAAATTGCAATTTGTGACTGGATACTCACTTTGGAATGACAAGTGAGTATCCATCCAATCACAGTCTCGTTAACATCAGGCTACCTAGATAGGCTACTCTCAACAACTTGTGATCTGATTGGCTATCGCAACTGTCCATCAACTGTATGTGTTCTCAAATTCATCCGCTAACGGCTCTGCTGATCGCAATTATCCCGTTCACTTACAGTGCACAGACGCCCGCATTGTTGATTCTGAAGGCCCAGGGCAGATTTCGTACAGCATGGCAACATAAGTTAGCTGAATTCTGATTGGATAAAAACTCTTACCTAAAAACAACAGCACTGGAAGGACATGAAGAGAATATGAATACTTTTAGATATTTAGGGAAAGTAAATTAAAAATTACTTTTATCTTTACCTATGATCATGATTTCTGGTTATGTTAGGCCAGCAGAGAAGGCCTTGCTGGCCCTGACGGCACACCACTGCTCAAACGAGTGCAAACTAAATAGCACACGCAAAGCTAATCTACTTAACATGTGCAAAGTGGATTGTGTCTCTTAAGTGAGGAGAATAAGGCATGCAATCCATTTTGCGTCTCTGTTTTAGAATATGCTATATATACTCATCACCGTTTTGCGAGCATTATGCAAACTGACAGTTTCACACAGCTGTGAGAGAGGAACGCTCGCGCTCCAAAGATACACAACGGACAGGGAATCATCTGCCCTGTGTGTACGTTTCAACATTTTGGACGGTCAGAAATACAAATATTAGACATATCTATTCAGCCACATCCTTTAATAAATACATAGCTGATTCAAGGGGCTGGTTGTAATGAATTCAATTGATGCATTTTGGTCTCATTTAATTCTTTTTTTTAAATGACGGTCGTTTTTTCACATATAATTTATATTGCTAACATATATGATAAATACTTCTTGAAGTATGCATTTTTTGCGTCTTGAGCACAGTAGTGCATTCTCCTTCTCATGCACTTTCAGCGGTAAAAAAAATAAAAGAAAAAAAGTGTTGGATTGTAGATACGCTGCACAACTGCCTCTAAACTGCCCATAAAAAGTGGTACATGTTTCTGGCTTTTTTGAAAACATAGCAAAATGCCACAGATAGGAACATGATACCATGGATGTGCAGTAAATGTTGAAGTGTCTCCGTGATGATGCCCGGTATACTACACGCAAAATCTTCATTCAAATTAGGCAGTTTGCGCCACTTTTCATTTGTCAACGCAGTCTTGGTAGATCACACACACAACACGCCCAATAATAGTACACACTATTTTATAGATTGCATCTGCTGTTTAGCGTGAGCTTTTGGGTCATGGTAAATCAGCCCCTAAATGATTGATTATGCCAAGACATGGATACGAAGGTCCTGAGTAGTCCTGGGTTCAATCCTGGGCTCGGGATCTTTCTGTGTGAAGTTTGCATGTTCTCCCCGTGACTGCGTGGGTTCCGTACGGGTACTCCGGCTTCCTCCCACTTCCAAAAATATGCAACTGGGGATAGGTTGATTGGCAACACTAAATTGGCCCTAGTGTGTGAATGTGAGTGTGAATGTTGTCTGTCTATCTGTGTTGGCCCTGCGATGAGGTGGCGACTTGTCCAGGGTGTACCCCGCCTTCCGCCCAATTGTAGCCGAGATAGGCTCCAGCGCCCCCCGCGACCCCGAAGGGAATAAGCGGTAGAAAATGGATGGATGGGATGATGCCATAAGACTGCCAGATGCCTGGCCATACCACACCGAACATTTTAAGTTGGGGCTTTGACGGTATTGTGATTCAAATAGTTGACTTTTGTGCAGCTGCAGGGGGTTGCCCGATTTACAGTAAACCTGTTTGGCTTTTGTGCAGCTGGAGCGGGTTGCCCGATTCACAGTAAACCTGTTTGGCTGGTGATCATCGTCAACCGGACGGCCTACAACTCCAGCTGTAATGTGGAGCAAAAAAAATTATAGATTGACTTGGTGTTATTGATAGTGTTGTGGTTGTAATTAGTTTAAGTCATGGTACACCTTGGACAAGTCACCACCTCATAGCAGGGCCAACACAAATTAACAGACAATTGTACACACTCACATTCACACACTCATGAAGGGCCATATACAGTGAAATATTGCACATTACTGTTGTGGCAACCTTAAGCCAACAGGACATAGTCAAAGGTAAGTCAGCTTTGCTTTGAGGAAGTTGCTCTTTAAACGGGAAAGCAACAGCTGACACTACTATATTCAGTCGTCCCTCGCTACACCGGGCTTAAAGTTTTGCATCACATAGATTCCATAGATTTTTTTTTTACAAGCATATTCTTTATGTTTTGGCCAAAATTGAGTGTTGATCCATCCATCCATCCATTTTCTACCGCTTATTTCCTTTGGGGTCGCGGGGGGCGCTGGAGCCTATCTCAGCTACAATCGGGTGGAAGGCGGGGTACACCCTGGACACGTCGCCACCTCATCGCAGATTGAGTGTTGAATCAAGTCTATTTTATGTATTATACTGTATGCATTATTTGTCTCATTTATTATGTTGTGGCGATCTATAAAGTTGCAACTTCCGTTAAGGGTGACGGTAACAATAGGAAGGCAAGTTGGTGCTATTGTTATTGATCAAGTTTTCAACTTTTTGATGCACTTTATCTTCAACGCCTGCCTCATCAATAACTCAATGGGACTCAGCAACTGTCTGGGCAATGCCAAGTAGTTGATTCAATTATGCACTTTATCTTCGATATCAATAACACTGGTCCACATGACATTGGTGGACCTTGATGTGAGCAAGTGAAATTGACAATGCTAACACAAAATGTTGTTAGCACAAAATGACAAAGCTAATGCAACTTTCAAATTTACCAAGTTTTTGCTGAACAATTGACGCCCAAAGATCCAGCACATGGAAGGCCAGTTCTAACTTAAAGGAATTACCCAGGTTGTGACAAAGTATCTCCACCCTGAGCTGCTACCTCACCGTGGAGGAGGAGTTTGCATGTCCCAATGATCCTAGGGGCTATGTTGTCTGGGGCTTCAAAGCCCTGGTAGGGTCTCCCATGATAAACAGGTCCTAGGTGAGGGACCAGACAAAGAGCACTTCAAAGACTTCTGTGAATTAACAAAAAATCGAGGACCAAGGTTTCCCTCGCCCGAACGCGGGTCACCGGGGCCCCCTCTGGATTGCCTTGTGGCTGGGCACAGCCCGAAGAGGCAACGTGGGTCCCCCGTCCATTGGGCTCACCACCCATAGGAGGGGGCATAGAAGTCGGGTGCACTGTGAGATGGGCGGCAGCCGAAGGCAGGGCCCTTGGCGGTCAGATCACCGGCTACAAAAGCTAGCTCTTGGGACGTGGAACGTGACCTCGCTGGAGGTAAAAGAGCCTGAGCTGGTGCGCGAGGAAGAGAAGTACCGGCTGGATCTAGTCGGACTCACTTCGACGCACAGCAAGGGCTCTGGAACCAGTTCTCTCGATAAGGGCTGGACTCTCTTCAACTCTGGCGTTCCCAGCAGTGAGAGGCCACATGTGGGGGTGGCAATACTTGTTGCCCCACGGCTCAGAGCCTGCACGTTGGAGTTCAACCCGGTGGATGAAAGGGTAGCTTTCTGATGTTGTGAGAAATGACAGTTTAATGTGCCTCATAGAGACATGGCACTTAACACCAGACAATGCCACCAGAAACTTGTTATTGTGAAGGAGGCAATGTGCAATAAGGACATCGAGCTGTTGGCGGTAGGTGTCATACTACTGTACCTGCCCAGAGAGTTCTCCCACGCCATTGTTGTCTGTGTTTACATCCCTCCGCGAGCGCACACTGAGACCGCGTGTGATGTCTTTCAATCCAATCCCACGAGATTACAAACACAACACCCTGATGCTTTCATTGTCATTTTAGGAGACTTCAATCATGGACTCAGACGTTCACCAATTTGTAAGCTGTCCCACTAGGACGAACAGAAAAATAGACCTTCCTTATGCAAATGTTCAGAACGCTTACACTGCCACCCTCTACAACCTCAGGGGAAGTCTGATCACAACTTGGTCCTTTTTAAGCCACAGTACAAGTCAAATTTCCAAAGACAACCAGTAACCACACGTACATTCAGGAAGTGGTCTCCTAAGACAGAGGAGGCTCTCAGAGACTGTTTTGAGTCTGCTGACAAAAGTGCCTTATAAGAGCCACATGGGGAGGATTTTGAGGGGGTCATATACGAGACAACTGACTACATGAACTTCTGCATGGACACTTTGGTTCCCGCAAAGCGCTGCTTTCCGAACAATAAGCCATGGAATAACAGTAATGTCAAGGAGATCCTAAACAAGAAAAAGAGGGTGTTCAAGGAGGGAAACCAGCGCATGCAGTGGCAATTACAGAAGAATGGTGGGGCAAAAGCTCCATAACAACAACATGAGGGAGATCTGGGAGGGTATCACAGGCTGTAAGAAGATAGACAAAAATACAGGAGATGGGGACTCTTCGAGAGCAAACTAGCTCAACGTGTTTTTTAACAGGTTTGACTGCCTTGTCGCTGTAGCTAGTGTATGCCCCTCAAGCGCCTCTCTACACACACCCACACTCACCTCCACCTATACCACTACCAGGAAAAGCAAAACACCTCCCCCAGACAATTCAACCCCGTAGTCCCCACTATTACCAGGGACCAGGTGAGGAAAGTGCTGAAAAGACTCCACCCCAGGAAGGCAGCAGGCCCAGACAAGGTGTGTCTTAGGATGCTAAAGGCCTGCTGAGCTGAGCAGGAGGAGCCGCTTCAGCATGTCTACAACATGAGCTTGCAGTTTGGGAAGGTTCCTCTGGAAGAGTTTGTCCCTAAGAAAAAAAACCTTGTGAGCCAGACGACTTCAAACCAATTGTTCTAATATCCCACATTATGAAGACCTTTAAACGGCTGCTGCCCCATCTCCTCAGACCCCAGGTCCAACACGCGAGGGATCCACTGAAATTTGCATACCAGGCAAAAGCGTACCAGGCAAACAGGGCTTACTCTCATCTGGACAAGGGTAGCTGCACGATAAGAATCATATTCTTTGATTTCTCAAGCGCCTTTAATACCATCCATCCCCTCCTACTGAGAGACAACCTAACCGAGATAAGTATGGACACTGTGGTCAGCAGCGCTGTAGCACCAGAGGGTACAGAGCTCTCCTTCATCTTGTTCACCCTGTATACCTCTTACTTCCAGTATAACTGCGAGCTATGCCACATGCAGAAATACTCGGACGACTCTGTGCTAGTTGGTTGTGTCAAGGATGAGCAGGAGTACAGGAGTCTGATTGAAGACTTTGTGACGTGTTGCACTTCTAACCATCTGCAGCTAATCACCTCCCAAGAACAAGGAGATGGTGGTGGACTTCTGAAGGAACAAACCACATCTACTACCTGTTTCCATTGGGGGGGGGTTGACATAGAGGTAGTCTGGACCTACGGGTATTTGGGGCTGCAGTTGGATGACAAGATGGACTGGTCAATAAACATAGATGCTACCTGCAGGAAGGGACAGAACCATCTGTACTTCCTAAGAAGGCTTGGGTCTTTCAACATTAGCAAGAAGCTGCTGCAAGTGTTTAACCAGTCTGAGTGTCCCCTTCGACGCTGTGGTATATGGAGGCGGAAGCTGCAAAAAGGATGCTGCACGGCTAGACAGACTGTTGAGGAGGGTTGGCTCTGTAGTGGGGACAAAGCTGGATATCAGCAACAACATCCACAACCCACTGCACAGCACCTTTACCAGGCAGAGGAGCATGTTCAGTGGCAGACTACTGTCACCTCACTGTTATGTCAGGGGAAAAGCACACAGTGACTCATCCTCTCATTGTTATTTTTGTTCTCACTTCTAAACTGCGCTGCTATCTCAAGAGTCAGCCTCAAGTTGGACACTTAAATTGTTATGGCTCGAGCGCATGCCGCTGCACATTTGTGATGGACCCGAGTGGTGGAAATTTAAAATCTAATAAAATTTTGATAAAAACTAATGTAAATATTAAGAACCCAATGTAGTGAGAGCAACTGTCCCAAAATAAGTAAAGATAATGATGCTGATTTACAATTTATTACAATGCAAATTAAAAAACAGTCAAGTTAATAACACTAAAAATACCAAATTGGTAACCAATATTTTGGTGAGGGTACAGCCGCAACAGGCGTAGTGGGTCAGCGTCCTGGCTCCACTCACTTCCATGGCGTCCTCCTGCACACAGAATTAAAACGGAGGCAGGCCACGGGGATAAAATCTTCTAAAACTACGGAGACGCTCTACGGGCTGACGCCACATTTACACGCAAGGCAGGGTTTCCCCTGCCCTTGCTGTAGTTTCGCGTCGAGGTATTGGGTACACCCACTCTCCTCGCCAGTCGCCGGTCACTCGCGGGACCTACGTGGCCGTACCCGTCCCGTCTCGCCTCTTGGTCGCTCCCGGGAATCGCCGCAGGTCTCTGAGTCCCGATCGCTCCTGCCCACAGGACCACACAGCCAGCGTACAACGCACGAGCCCGCAAGCCCACAGCCAAAGGCAGTTTGATCACCCCCACATATCCACAATCCACGACACTTACTTCGGAGGCAGAGTTTCCTCTGCCCCTGCGTGTTGTGGTCTTCTTGGGGTTGACTCCGGTAGCTTGCAGGGTCTGCTGTGTAGTCCTGGATTCCTTCCCAGCCTGCAGGCGTCCACCCGGACGCTCTTGGCAAAGCCTGTCGATACTCTCCAGTCGCTTCCTCCTCCTTCTGTCGCGCTTCCCTCCTGCTGTCTTTTCCTTCCGTCGCGCTTCCTTCTCGGTCGCTCTTCCTTCTCGGTCGCTCTTCCTTCTGCCTCCCCTTTTAAATGTGTGCAGCCCTAATGCTCCACAGGTGCGTCTGATCTCAGGTGTCGTTTGATTGGGCACTTTGGTTGTTAGGTGCAACAAACTAAAAGGGGAAAGTCTTAAAATGCCAGCAAAGTCCACAAGGAGTAAAAACATGCAATTAAAAATACATTCAAATTCTAAAATGTAAAAACATGCAATTAAATCCACAGCAATAAAAACATGCAACTAAAATCCACAACAATAAAAACACTCTAAAACATCAATGAAACATAAAAAATAAAATCCCCATACTTGTGTCCCATCACACATTCTTCAGTGCGCGCCACTGAGCGCACCTCTGGACACTCCCATGTGCGCTCCACTCCAGCAGCGGCAGCGCCCCTGCTCTCAAACATCAATCAACGCACCTGATGCTGATGAGGACGCCACACACTAGTGCCAGAACGTAGCCCCCTGTATTATACAGTAAGCCTCCCTGTCTCCAGCTCCTCTCCATGTGCATTTTCGCTCTCTGTGTTTCCCCTCCTCTGTGCTCATTGTGTTGTGTCCTTTTTCGTCGCCCCGCAGTATCCCTCTGTTCCCTGGATTCGAGCTGTGTGTCTCGTTTCCCCGGCCTTCCCCTGGACCTCTTGTTGTTTCCCCGGATCTCGACCTCTCTCCTGCCCTTGACCTCTCGCCTGCCCACGGACTTCCAAGTCAGCCTCGCCGTCTTCGGACTTCCCCATTTCTCTCAACACTTCAACACTTGCCGGTAACACTCTCCATTTAAACGCATCACATAGTCTTGCACCAAGTATTTTGTTTAACTACACACGTCACTTCATCTTGAGAATAAATACGTCGAAGGCTAAACTACTTCTCTACCTCAGTGCCGTCTTCTTCTCCCCTGTACCATTACATAAATTAATGTTAGACAACCCCTTTATTTTGCATCCTGCTGTTTGGACACTTGGGCCCTGTTATATAAGATCCAAACATCACCCGGTATTCAGCATGTGCGAAAGAAAAACATTGCGTGTACTATTAGTGGGTGTGTTGCGTGCGATTTACTAGCACTGCGTGTGCAATTGAAAAGTGGTGCAGACCGTCTTATTGAAATGAGGAGTCTGTATGCATAGAGGGCTTTTACCAGGGAGACTGTCAGGAGCTGTAGGTGACGAACCCCAAGATGCAGAGATGGCAGCAGGCTTGGTACAAGAAAACATGGTTTTAATGTTCAAAAATAAGAAAAGGAAAACACAAACCAGAAACCAGGAAGCAGGAACAGGAGTCAGGATCCAGGGAATAGCTTAACGCACACAGCTAGCAACGACAGCATACAGCAAACAACGACACGACAGGTAGGAACGACAATAATCCAGCACTGACTGGAGGGGAAGGCAGGTTTAAATAGCAGCTAGCTGATTGACACCAGGTGTGGCCAGGTGCCAATCAGCCACAGCTGAGGGGAAGCAGCACTCAGGTAGACAATCAGGAATTGAAGACAAAATAAAAGTGCTGACAGAAAACTACACACAGAGGAAAAACTAAAACACAACCAAACTGTCAGGGGCAAGCCTGACAGTAGCCCCCCTTCCCAAAACGGATACCAGACGTTCTAGAAAATCCCCCCAACCCCCCCAAAAAAAAGTCCAAAGTCACAGGAGGGTGGAGGGAGGACAAGGAGGTGGGCCACCAGGCCAAGTGTCCCCGCAACCAGCGGGGAAGAGTTAGGTGGCGACGGCGAGTTGAACGCCGCCGCAATTGGCGAGGCGGCTCGTCCGCCGGCGTGGGAGTACCCACCGGAGACGATGGTGGCGCCCTCTGCTGGCCCACCGGAGACGATGGTGGCGCCCTCTGCTGGCCCACCGGAGAGGATGATGGTGGCGCCCTCTGCTGGCCCACCGGAGAGGATGATGGTGGCGCCCTCTGCTGGCCCACGGGAGAGGAGGATGGTGGCGCCCTCTGCTGGCCCACCAGAGAGGAGGATGGTGGCGCCCTCTGCTGATGGCCCACCGGAGAGGAGGATGGTGGCGCCCTCTGCTGCTGGCCCACCGGAGAGGAGGATGGTGGCGCCCTCTGCTGCTGGCCCACCGGAGAGGAGGATGGTGGTGCCCTCTGCTGCTGGCCCACCGGAGACGAGGATGGTGGCGCCCTCTGCTGCTGGCCCACCGGAGACGAGGATGGTGGCGCCCTCTGCTGCTGGCCCACCGGAGACGAGGATGGTGGCGCCCTCTGCTGCTGGCCCACCGGAGACGAGGATGGTGGCGCCCTCTGCTGCTGGCCCACCGGAGACGAGGATGGTGGCGTCCTCTGCTGCTGGCCCACCGGAGACGAGGATGGTGGCGCCCTCTGCTGCTGGCCCACCGGAGACGAGGATGGTGGCGCCCTCTGCTGCTGGCCCACCGGAGACGAGGATGGTGGCGCCCTCTGCTGCTGGCCCACCGGAGACGAGGATGGTGGTGCCGTAGGTTGTAGACCAACCGGAGTACATGGTGGCGTCTGCCGGCCCACCGGAGTGCATGGTGGCGCCTGCCGGCCCACCGGAGTGCATGGTGGCGTCTGCTGGCCCACCGGAGTGCATGGTGGCGTCTGCCGGCCCACCGGAGTGCATGGTGGCCTCTGCTGGCCCACGGAAGTGCATGGTGGCGTCTGTTGCAGACCCACTGGGGTGAGGAGTAGCTGTGCCTCCCCAGCTGCACAGCTACTTCTAGCCCCCCCTCAAGGGACAGATCCCAGACGTCCCCAGACAGGCCCACAGACGAAAGGGATGGGTGGGAGAGGGCTTGAAATGCGTCCGAACTCCTCTTCAATTTAGCCAATAATTCTAATGCTTTGTTAAGGCTTTCCGCCATGGAAATCTCCGCGGGTTTCGTGTTAACAGGCTGGATTATTCTGTCAGGAGCTGTAGGTGACGAACCCCAAGATGCAGAGATGGCAGCAGGCTTGGTACAAGAAAACATGGTTTTAATGTTCAAAAATAAGAAAAGGAAAACACGAACCAGAAACCAGGAAGCAGGAAAAGGAGTCAGGATCCAGGGAATAGCTTAACGCACACAGCTAGCAACGACAGCATACAGCAAACAACGACACGACAGGTAGGAACGACAATAATCCAGCACTGACTGGAGGGGAAGGCAGGTTTAAATAGCAGCTGGCTGATTGACACCAGGTGTGGCCAGGTGCCAATCAGCCACAGCTGAGGGGAAGCAGCACTCAGGGAGACAATCAGGAATTGAAGACAAAATAAAAGTGCTGACAGAAAACTACACACAGAGGAAAAACTAAAACACAACCAAACTGTCAGGGGCAAGCCTGACAGAGACACCCTTTTTTCAGCACATTTAGGTTATCATGCTCCTACCTGTTGTGTTTTGCTCTGTTTTCAAACAAGCAGGAGATATCGACCCTTTTTTATGGGCATTTTAAAAGCAGTCGCGCGATGCATGCACACTGGCATCACATTTTTTTTATTTTTACTTTTTTTTACCCCTGAAGGGGGTATGGGAGGCTGCACTTACTCCGCTCAAAACGCAAAAATGCACACTTCGAGAATTTTTTTTTTATATATATATATAAGAAATGCTTTAATAATATACTGTATATAATATGAGAAAAAATAAACATACTTCAAACAATACTGAAGGACACAAATGCATCAATTACATTTGTTTTAATCAGCCTTCAAGTCCTCGAGAAGCTATTAAATTATACAATTATAAAATGATGTAGCTGAATAGACGATATGACAAATATTTTATTTCCACCGCCCAAAATGTTGACAGGTTTGTTTACATTTTTTTCATTGGCACATTCAATTGCACAGCTTAAATTTGTAATCTAATTAATTATTTCAGTTATAGGAATTAAATGGTGGAACAAGCTCAGTGATGAGTTGAAGACATGTAGTTCTTTGTTAAGGTTTAAGAAAACATTGAAAGGTGAAATAATTGAAATTTATAAAATACAGTAACAATTACTTTCATCCCATTGATTTTTTTAACGTTGATGTTCCAGGTACTGTATTTTTCGGAGTATAAGTCGCTCCGGAGTATAAGTCGCACCACCCGAAAATGCATAATAAAGAAGGAAAAAAACATATATAAGTCGCACTGGAGTATAAGTCGCATTTTTTGGGGACATTTATTTGATAAAACCCAACACCAAGAATATACATTTGATAGGCAATTTAAAATAAATAAAGAATAGTGAACAACAGGCTGAATAAGTGTACGTTATATGAGGCATAAATAACCAACTGAGAACGTGCCTGGTATGTTAACGTAACATATTATGGTAAGAGTCATTCAAATAACTATAACATATAGAACATGCTATACGTTTACCAAACAATCTGTCACTCCCAATCGCTAAATTCCATGAAATCTTATACGTCTCTTACGTGAATGAGCTAAATAATATTATTTGATATTTTACAGTAATGTGTTAATCATTTCACACATAAGTCGCTCCTGAGTATAAGTCGCACCCCCGGCCAAACTATGAAAAAAACTGCGACTTATAGTCAGAAAAATACGGTAATCTTATTTTCAGTGAAGGTATAGGATAGGCAAATAATAAGCTTTGGCTTCAGCCTATTCCTTTTTTGGTCATTCTTTTTCTTTTCTTTTTGTGTGTAAATGTGTACGATTGTTAAATATGTATAATCTGTACTGTTATGTTGATCACACAAAATGGTTGATGTTTGATTATATGACCGAAATAAACTTATTTCATTCATTCATTCATTAATGTGTCTTGTATACTGCTGCTTGATGCTTTGAATTCCCCTCAGGATCAATAAAGTATTTATATATATGTCTATCTGTCTGTCTTGCAGATGAGTCAACACAGGTTTTAAATGAGTGCAGACATTCCTCCTGTGGTTGGTTAGCAGCAGCTGAGATGATGATACTCAGCATGTTCGCCTGCAACAACCACACACGTGATTCCACAACAGGAGCTAAAAAGTCACATGTGGTACCTGCCTGCTCGTCAATGTATTGGTTGATCCAAGTCTGCAATCATTGCGTCGCCCTGCGGTTTTACTGTTGTCTAAGGCTACTGTTTCCATAGCGATGCAGAATTTCCAGTCTTGGATAACAATAATTTAAAATCACTGCTGTTCTCGTTTTATGATCTTCTCCTGCCTCGAGGAGCAAATATAATTTGCCGCATTTTAGGGATATTCTTCATCATTTTCGTTTAAACTCGCTCTGTATAATTAGTTTTACAGACATGTAAGTGAGACGCATACTCATAACATTAAAAAGCTGGTCTATGCAGGAGTTGCCAAGTTGTGTAGGCGAAGACTTATTAGTGGCTCCCTGGCTTAGTGCTTCCAAGTTGGGGTCTACCTTTGTGAGCAAGTCTTATTTTCGGGTCAGGGAACAGACACTGACTATCACTTAGGCACACACCAGCAACTTGGATCATGTGGTCCCTCTGGAAATCCTGTTTTGGGTGTTGGAAGATATTCTTCTGGGAGATTTGGCTTTGTTACCACCAGTTGTTAGCAATGGGTCATTTCACAAGGTGCTGGTTAAACTATATGATTACTGAAGACTAGGGTTGTCCGGATGGCAATATTTTGGTACCGGTACCAAAATGTGTTTTGATACTTTTCGGTACTTTTCCAAATAAAAGGGAACACAAAAAAATGGCATTATTGGCTTTATTTTATCAAAAAATCTTAGGGTACATTAAACATATGTTTCTTATTGCAATTGTGTCCTTAAATAAAATAGTGAATGTACTAGACAACTTGTCTTTTATTAGTAAGTAAGCAAACAAAGACTCCTAATTTAGTCTTCTGACATATGCAGTAACATATTGTGTCATTTATCTACCTATTATTTTGTCAACATTATTAAGGACAAGTGGTAGAAAATTAATTATTAACCTACTTGTTCATTTACAGTTAATATCTGCTTACTTTCTCTTTTAACATGTTCTATCGACACTTTTGTTCAAATTTAATAATCACTTATTCTTTTGTTGTTTGATAATTTACATTAGTTTTGGATGATACCACTTATTTGGGTATCAATCCGGTAGTTACAGGATCATACATTGGTCATAATTTAAGTCCTCATGTGTCCAGGGATATATTTCCTGAGTTTATAAACATAATGTCAATCTTTAAAAAAGGAAAAAAAAATGTTTGTGATGCTAAAAAATATGCTGGTAACATTACAGTGGATGTCAGGTGTCGTCCACCCATGGCGTTTGTTTACATTGTGATGCCGGTGAGCTACGGTGAGTAGTGAAACATGTTTAGCTATTCCTGATACTTGTAAGAAACTTACTTTATTTGTCGCCATGGAGACAAGGATTAGTGATTTAGAAAAAGCTAAAACGCGGGGAGCAGAGAATACTGTCCACCACACATGTATAAACCATGTTAGGACCGAGCTTCTTCGGCCAGCCACTCTGATTTGTTCCTACCGAAGTCCACAAATGTCTCCTTAGTCTTATAAGATGAAATTCAACGGTCAGGGTCAATTGTATAATGTTTTTTTTACCTGATAGCCACACAAAACTTGGTGGTGATTTACTCCCTCAACACTTTGTGCTGTGTGATAAAACTGCACATGTTGTGGTGGCCTTTTATAGCGGTCAGTGTAAGGCTCAGGTCTACAGAAGGGTTGTACGGTATACCGGTACAAGTATAGTACCGCGATACTACTGAATCATATTCGGTACTATACCGCCTCTAAATAGTACTGGTCCCCGCCCCCCCTTTTTTTTAACGGGCATGATGGCGCATCGTCATGACATTGCTGCTTTTCCGAGCAGAGGAGCATGTTCGGCAGCACACAATCACGGAGTACTTACAAGCAGACAAGGTCTGTAGACAGAAAAGGGAGTTTTGGCCTAAAAGATAAAGGTGAAGCTATAACACTGACACGCCCTCAGCTTGCTTTAAGACATGGCTAGCTAGCTAGCGGCTAACCTCCAGCGGCAGTCAGCAGTGTTTAAGCTTTTTCTAAATCACTAATCCTTGTCTCCATGGCGACAATTAAGTAAGTTTCTTACAAGTATCATCCGATAATATCGGCAGTCCGATATTATCGGAAATCTCTAATTCAGAGTGCTTCCCTTTTTCCATATTTAGTTATTTATTGGGATTAATTAATTTTTACCTTAAAATTATACACACAACACCTCATAATGACAGCATGAACATTTTTTTTTTAGAGATTTTTGTAAATCTATTAAACATGAAAAAACAAGAAATCACATGTACATAAGTATCCACAGTCTTTTCCATGATGCTCAAAAGTGAGCTCAGGGGCATCCTGTTTCAACCGGTTATCCTTGAGATGTACTTACAGCTTAATTGGAGTCCACCTAAGGTAAATTTAGTTGGCTGGACATGATTTAGAAAGGCAAATACCGAGGTCCCACACTCCCACACTGATTCCAAACTTCTCCCATTTACGGATGATGGAGGCCATTGTGCTCATTGAGACCTTCAAGGCAGTACCATTTCCCAGATTTGTACTTTCAGACAATCCTCTCCCAGAGGTCTACAAACAATGAATCTTCATGTTTGGAGTGCTCTGCCATGCAGTGCCAGGTGTGTGTCTTTCCAAATCATGTCCAACCAACTGAATTTACCACAGGTGTACTCAAATTATGCTCTAGGAACATTTTAAGGATGATTAGTTGAAACAGGATAATAATAACTGGGATTTATATAGCGCTTTTCTAAGTACCCAAAGTCACTTTACATGTAGAACCCATCATTCATTCACACCTGGATGCACCTGATCTCACTTTTGAGCTTCATGACAAAGGCTGTGAGTAATTATGTACACATGATGTTATTTTTTTTTTAAATTTTTGATACATTTCCAAAAATGTAATAAAAAAAATCTGTTTTGTGTTGTAGGTTAAACTGTTAAACAACTATCAGAAATGCAGTCAATATTACATGCAGACAATGTGTCATGAGACATGCAAATATAAATTAAATACACAGAGGACATAAGTAAATGACATTAAATGAGCTCAAATATAGCTACAAACGAGGCATAAAGGCCAACTGAAATGCGATTTTCTTATTTAAACGGGGATAGCAGGTCCATTCTATGTGTCATACTTGATCATTTTGCGATATTGCCTTGTTTTTGCTGAAAGGATTTAGTAGAGAACATCGACGATAAAGTTCGCAACTTTTGGTCGCTGATAAAAAAGCCTTGCCTGTACCGGAAGTAGCAGACGATATGCGCGTGACGTCACAGGTTGTGGAGCTCCTCACATCCGCACATTGTTTACAATCATGGCCACCAGCAGCGAGAGCGATTCGGACCGAGAAAGCGATGATTTCCCCATTAATTTGAGCGAGGATGAAAGATTCGTGGATGAGGAAAGTGAGAGTGAAGGACTAGAGGGCAGTGGGAGCGATTCAGATAGGGAAGATGTTGTGAGAGGCGGGTGGGACCTGATATTCAGCTGGGAATGACTAAAACAGTAAATAAACACAAGACATATATATACTCTATTAGCCACAACACAACCAGGCTTATATTTAATATGCCACACATTAAATTCCGCATAACAAACACCTCCCCCCTCCCGTCCATATAACCCGCCGATACAACTCAAACACCCGCACAACACACTCAATCCCACAGCCCAAAGTACCGTTCACCTCCCCAAAGTTCATACAGCACATATATTTCCCCAAATTCCCCAAAGTTACGTACGTGACATGCACATAGCGGCACGCACGTACGGGCAAGCGATCAAATGTTTGGAAGTCGCAGCTGTATGCGTACTCACGGTACCGCGTCTGCGTATCCAACTCAAAGTCCTCCTGGTAAGAGTCTCTGTTGTACCAGTTCTCCACAGGCCAATGGTAAAGCTTGACTGTCATCTTCCGAGAATGTAAACAATGAAACACCGGCTGTGTTATCCGGCACAACAGTCAGGGGGTGCATTCTACGGCGGGGGTGTGTTATCCGGCACAACACCTGCCACAATACACCGCTTCCCACCTACAGCTTTCTTCTTTGCTGTCTCCATTGTTCATTGAACAAATTGCAAAAGATTCACCAACACAGATGTCCAGAATACTGTGGAATTTTGCGATGAAAACAGACGACTTAATATCTGGCCACCATGCTGTCCTAAAGTGTCCTCTACAATCCGTGACGTCACGCGCAGGCCTCATCATACCGACACGTTTTCAGCAGGATATTTGGCGCAAAATTTAAAATGGCACTTTAGTAAACTAACCCGGCCGTATTGGCATGTGTTGCAATGTTAAGATTTCATCATTGATATATAAACTATCAGACTGCGTGGTGGGTAGTAGTGGGTTTCAGTATGCAATATGTACATACAGCTAGCCTAGACAGCATGTTAGCATGCAGTCATGGATTGACCAAATATGCCTGATTAGCACTCCAACAAATGAATAAAATCAACAAAGCTCACCTTTGTGCATTCATGCACAGCATTAAACGCTTGGTGGTCAAAATGAGACAAAGAAGGAGTGTCATAAAACACTGCCACGTCTGAAAAAACTTGTACATGTAAACAAACTACTGTGCGTTCAATGACCTCCGAAATTAGTAGGACAATTCGTCGCTCACCAAATGAAGCATGCTTAATATAAACAGTGGGATTTAGGAAGGTTTGTGTCATGTTTGTTCTCTTACAGAAACCATATTAAAACAAAAATTATATTTTTTCCACTAACTTTTACATTGTGTTGTAGGTTAAACTGTGTTTTATATTGAAGAGTCAGTGAAGATAGAACTAACCAGCACCAGGCTGGAAAATCTCTACACACATAGCATTAGTCATAGAATGATACATACCTCACGTAATGGTTTTCCTCCAGAGACCGTGCCAGAGGTGGATATGCATTTGACTAAGGTGGCAAATTACTTTGTAACAAATCAACCGCAGCACCAAGTAAATAATTTCCAGATTCCAACCTTATCAATTCCTAGATGTGCTCAAAGTTACTTGAGACACGCTGCGCGAGATAGACCTAATCTCAATAATATTAATGCTACGGATACCATGAATAAAAATGCCTCCAAACAATCCACTACCTACAGTATAATATGGGCGTTTTAAATACCAGATGAATGTCTCCCAAAGCGTTATGAGTTAATAAAGTCAAAAGAGACAAAAATCTTAGTATCATTGGTCTTAGCGAGAAATGGTTAAAACCAGATTTTTTTTTTCCTGCTTAAGGAGGCATCTCTTCCTAAGTGTACGAGTTCACGTGTAGCTTGTCCGCTTAAAAGGGGTGGAGGGATCGCACTAATCTCTGATGTAAACTTTAACCTTAGCCCTAGCCTAAGTAATAAATAGAAATCATTTGAAGTTCTTACTATGGATCAGTTGCACCCATAATGCTTTACCTGATTGTTATCTACCGCCCCCCTGGGCCTTATTCAGACTCTATTTAACGTATTATCCGAAAATGTGCGGATAATATAATTATCATGTGGAATTTTAATATCCACATAAATACCCCGTTGGACCCTCTGAGCGTGGAGCTCCAATCTATAATCGACAGTTGTGGTCTTACACAAATAATACATGAACCTAAGCACTGTAATCGTAATATGACAGGGGTATCACAAGTTACTGTACTCCCGTACACCAAAGTAATGTCCAATCACTACCTCATAAAATGTGAAGGTCAGGCCCATTGTCAACAAATTGATAATAACCAATGCTTTAGCTCCGTAACATTAATGCTGCCACGAGTACGACTCTCACCGGCCTATTGCCCTCAGTAATGACACCATTCCTAAACTATGTGAGCTCCATTGATAGCCTGACTAACAATTTTAATGATGCCTTGTGCAACGCCATTGATGATATAGCACCTTTAAAACTACAAAAGGCTACTAAGAGACGTAACACTTGGTTTACAGAAGAAACCAGAGCTCTTACACAATCATGTAGAAAGCTGGCCAGCAAATGGCGTGCGACTAAACTAGAGGTCTTCCATCAAGCATGACGTGATAGTTTAATAGCTTACCTTAGCTAAAACTAATTATTACTCAAATCTTTATTGCCTCGATAAAAACAATCTGTGGACGTCTTCCTCCCGTGGGTCCACCTGATGCCGACAAACCTCCACGATAGCCCGGATGTCTGGTGTTAGAAATGTATTTTTATTTGGTAGCGCACACACGCTAGGAAAACACACCCAACTTTTCAGTTCTGCTCTGTGACTTTTCAGTCTCTCGCAATGTCCAGTGCACATCTGCTCAATAACTCCAACTCCAACAACTGTGTCTAGGTCCGGCTGCTGCTAATAAGCATGGCAGGTGATTGGATGATCAGCCCCAGCTGGGTAATCCAATCACCTGCTAGCTGTGCTTCGAGGCCGGTCCTTACACACCCCACTTTGCGGCAGGCCCGCAGACCACGCCCACCACCACACAATCCAAAATGTTTGTTTAACACAGTAGCATCGCTAACCCAAGCAGTAGCTCCACGCACTTGGTTGATGACTTTATGCAATTATTTACTAAGTAATTGAACTCATTATAAAGGAGATTAAAGACACCACATCTCAGCTCAAATTGGGTTCCATAAACACAGATATGCATTAGAGCAAAAACCTTCCAAAAATATTTATCTCGTTTTGAAGACGTAACATTAGAGGAACTCTCGCGGCTCGTTAATGGAACAAAACAAACATAATGTCTACTTGACCTGCTGCTGGGGAAACTCATCAAGGAGCGGTTTGTAATATTAGGACCATCAGTGCTAAATACCATTAACCTATCACTCTCCTCTGGTACTATTCCCCTAGCATTCAAAACAGCGGTTATTCATCCTCTGCTTAAACGACCTAACCCCGATTCTGACCTTCTACTAAACCACAGGCCGGTGTCACACCTCCCGTTTATTTAAAGAAATCCTATTAAAAAAAAACTGCTGCACAACAGCTAAATGAATACTTAACGTCTAACAATCTTTGTGAACCCTTCCAGTCGGGGTTCAGGGCAAATCACCCTACTGAGACAGCCCAGTGACTAATGATTTGTTGTTAACTATGGATGCTGATGCGTCATCCGTGTTGCTGTTTCTTTTTCGTTGATTATACCATTCTACTAGAACGCATCAAATCACGTGTCAGTATGTCAGACTTAGCTTGTTTTTGGTTTAACTCCTGTCTTACTAAAGGGTGCACTGGGTAATCCCATAATAACGTGACCTTTGAGTATGTTAAGGTATATTGCGGAGTTCCACAGTGTTCGGTGCTTGGTCCTGCTCCCTTAAGCAGCGACATGCTGCCGCTAGGCAACATCATACGTAAATATGATGTCTATAGCGGCTAGATTGTAGTCATCTGGAGGCGTGCGTTAAGGAAATTAAACAATGTGTTATGATCCGTTGCCCGGATCATAGTTCATTTACATTTTTGATTCACTTGTTGTTTAAGTTCTGTTTCAGCACTACTGTTTTGCGTCTCCTTGGTTGCTATGGTTATTCATTGTGTTCACCTGCCTCTGATCAGTGTTCGGGATGTTCACCTGTTCCTGGGCACTAATCAGAGAGCTATTTAGTCCTGCCTGTCACCTCACTCGGTCTGGTGCTTTTATTTGCTTGGACGCAACAAGTTACGTCGTCTACCCTTTGTATCCCTGAGCTAAGCTTTGCCTTATGTTTTTCTTGTCAGCTATTCCGTTAGCTCCCCGTGCTATCGGCACGCTTGCTTTGTTTGTTTGTTCCTGCCTGATTTCTCAAAATAAATCACTGTCTTACCTGCACCTTTGCCTCCGGAGTTCCTGCTGCATCTTGGAAGAACAATCCATGCAGGCATCACCATGCGACCACGACGTTACACAATGGATGTCCGGCAACTTCTGCATCTTAACGCTAAAAAAAACTAAATGTTGATTATGGGTCCTGCTAGACACAGGCACTTGTTAAAGGATACCACATTAAACTTTGATAACAAAATTATCATACAAAGTGACTTGGGGAAGAGTCTTGGTATTGTTTTCTACCCAACGTTCTCATTTGAGCTGCACATTAAGGACCTGATTTACTGGGAGGAGAAAATTCAAATAGAGCACACGCAGTCTGATTTACTAAAACTACAAAGTGATAGCATCTGTATTTAGCGTGTCTGAAGGCCAGCCAGCCAGCCACTATGCACAGATGACTGTTGTCAGTCAGTACGTGTGCATGCTAAAGTAGTCCAATTTCTCAAATAGTTCGGCTCTAATTAAGCATGCTACAACCCATAGAAACACCTTAATCTGATCGTGTTCGGTTTTTGGAAAATCGGACTAACACACCTGGATTATGCGATTGAAAATCAGATCTCTGGAGTGGGTGGGTGCCTCCAGGACCCTTCGTATCGCTCATGCACCAGTCTCAACACACAGGGTATAACTCGGACGCATATACAACAACTGGAATGTACTGAATGAAGAGGAGACTTTATTTGCTTCACAAATTAAAACAAAGAACAATTTCGAAGTGTGTCTATGGGAGAAAAAAAGAAACAAAGATTTTTTTTGGAAGTTAACTAAGGAAATGGAGAATGCCAGATTCATTCGGACTCGAATTAAGCAGAATGAGAATGATGCAGGTTTATTACAAGGCAGAGAATAAAGCATACACAAACCTCTTCACACTGCTTTTGTGCACTCCAATGTCCGCTTATTTGGAACATGCATACGATACAATGTAATGCATCACATATTTACAGTTGTTTCATTACAGCTCATCCAAAAAGGAGTGGGAAGAAGCAGAATTTATTTAATCCTATCCCTTTTCATTCCATAGCAATTTTATCACATTTCCTTGTTCTCTGTAACATAACAGTGAATAAATAAATAATATACCATAGTAAATAAACAAATATTAAATACATTAATAATCTTTATCCCAAAAGAAAGAAAAAAAAAGGGTTCAAGATGTTCATCATAATTCTTGTTTTGTGTACTTTGTGAACTCTTGTAGTTTGAACAGTCTCTTAAACTGAATCATATTGGTGATTTGTTTGATTTCTTTGGTTAATCCATTCCATAATTTAATTCCACATACTGATATGCTAAAGGTTTTAAGTGTTGTACGAGCATACAAATGTTTTACATTTGATTTTCCTCTAAGGTTATACAAACCCCGTTTCCATATGAGTTGGGAAATTGTGTTAGATGTAAATATAAACGGAATACAATGATTTGCAAATCATTTTCAACCCATATTCAGTTGAATATGCTACAAAGACAACATATTTGATGTTCAAACTGATAAACTTTTTTTTTTTTTGCAAATAATCATTAACTTTAGAATTTGATGCCAGCAGCACGTGACAAAGAAGTTGGGAAAGGTGGCAATAAATGTTGAAATGTTCATCAAACACTAATTTGGAACATCCCACAGGGGGTGCAGGCTAATTGGGAAGAGGTGGGTGCCAGGATTGGGTATAAAAATAGCTTCCCAAAAAATGCTCAGTTTTTCCACAAGAAAGGATGGGGCGAGGTACACCCCTTTGTCCACAACTGCGTGAGCAAATAGTCAAACAGTTTAAGAACAACGTTTCTCAAAGTGCAATTGCAAGAAATGTAGGGATTTCAACATCTACGGTCCATAATATCATCAAAAGGTTCAGAGAATCTGGAGAAATCACTCCACATAATATGGCCGAAAACCAACATTGAATGACCGTGACCTTCGATTCCTCAGACAGCACAGTATCAAAAACCGACATCAATCTCTAAAGGATATCACCACATGGGCTCAGGAACACTTCAGAAAACCACTGTCACTAAATACAGTTTGTCGCTACATCTGTAAGTGCAAGTTAAAGCTCTACTATGCAAAGCGAAAGCCATTTATCAACAACATCCAGAAACGCCGCCGGCTTCTCTGGGCCCAAGATTATCTAAGATGGACACATGCAAAGTGGAAAAGTGTTCTGTGGTCTGACGAGTCCACATTTCAAATTGTTTTTGGAAATATTCGACATCGTGTCATTCGGACCAAAGGGGAAGCGAACCATCCAGACTGTTATCGACGCAAAGTTGAAAAGCCAGCATCTGTGATGGTATGGGGGTGCATTAGTGCCCAAGGCATGGGTAACTTACACATCTGTGAAGGCACCATTAATGCTGAAAGGTACATACAGGTTTTGGAACAACATATGCTGCCATCTAAGCACCGTCTTTTTCATGGACGCCCCTGCTTATTTCAGCAAGACAATGCCAAACCACATTCAGCACGTGTTACAAGAGCGTGGCTTCGTAAAAAAAAGAGTGCAGGTACTTTCCTGGCTCGCCTGCAGTCCAGACCTGTCTCCCATCGAAAATGTGTGGCGCATTATGAAGCGTAAAATACGACAGCGGAGACCCCGGACTGTTGAACGACTGAAGCTCTACATAAAACAAGAATGGGAAAGAATTCCACTTTCAAAGCTTCAACAATTAGTTTCCTCAGTTCCCAATCGTTTACTGAGTGTTGTTATCAGAAAAGGTGATGTAACACAGTGGTGAACATGCCCTTTCCCAACTACTTTGGCACGTGTTGCAGCCATGAAATTCTAAGTTAATTATTATTTGCAAAAAAAAATAAAAAATTATGAGTTTGAACATCAAATATCTTGTCTTTGTAGTGCATTCAACTGAATATGGGTTGAAAAGGATTTGCAATTCATTGTATTCCGTTTATATTTACATCTAACACAATTTCCCAACTCATATGGAAACGGGGTTAGTATTTCTCCTCTTTTGTTGAGAAGAATTGTTGTACATTCTTGGGTAGCAGGTTATAGTTTGCTTTGTACATGATTTTAGCTGTCGTTGAATTTCAATATTTTTGATTCAATAAATAAAGGGTTTGTATGTTCTCTATATCCAACATTATGTATTATTCTAATTATAATATACAATAAGTCTGTATTCCACACAACTGGCAAGATAGTCCAGAACAATAGCAACTTTCATCTGGAACAGTACTTCGGATTTAAAACTCCTTCCACCAATCCACAGAGCCTTTATGAATGAACATTTTAAAGTTTTGTTTCCATGATTCTCCATACAAAATTCCTTCAAAACAACTTTCTGCCGGCGGTCTTTCTTTTCTTCGGAACTGCATCCGCTCCGATACATTCTTAGTAGTATTGTGATGTTCGTAGGGCAATCTAAGATCCTTTCTTGATGCTCTCTGCTATTTAACATCAGCATACCCATTAGAGACATGATATTTGTAATCTGTTTCAATACTGCAGCGGACATCAGGTACAACAGAGTTAGGCTGTTTACTCGTAATGAGCCGCAGATGCCTGGTGTGATGTCATAGGACAACCGGAAAAGCTACACGTTATGGACACTTGGACCTGCTCAGTGGCCTTGTGGTTAGAGTGTCCGCCCTGAGATCGGTAGGTCGTGAGTTCAAACCCAGGCCGAGTCATACCAAAGACTATAGAAATGGGACCCATTACCTCCCTGCTTGGCACTCAGCATCAAAGGTTGGAATTGGGGGTTGAATCACCAAAAATGATTCCCGAGCGCAGCCACCGCTGTCGCTCACTGCTCCCCTCACCTCCCAGGGGGTGGAACAAGGGGATGGGTCAAATGAAGAGGTTAATTTCACCACACCTAGTGTGTGTGTGACTATCAGTGGTACTTTAACTTGTGAGTTTGAAAATACAAAAAAATCGAACTATTTGAGAAATAAAACTAATTTAGTGCAGAAACCAAAGTGACTGTGGCGAGAAGACGGCATAGATAGATTGACGGACGACGGAGATAAAAAAAAATCTTCTGTGCACATGTCAACATTTTCGTATTATCAGAAACAAAAATAATACAGATATATCGTCTTTCCAGTAAAAAATGTTGAGTTAAGTCGTGAATTAAAGGCCTACTGAAACCCACTACTACCGACCACGCAGTCTGATAGTTTATATATCAATGATGAAATCTTAACATTGCAACACATGCCAATACGGCCGGGTTAGCTTACTAAATTTAGTGCAATTTTAAATTTTGCGCGAAATATCCTGCTGAAAACGTCTCAGTATGATGACGCCTGTGCGTGACGTCACGGATTGTGGAGGACATTTTGGGACAGCATGGTGGCCAGCTATTAAGTCGTCTGTTTTCATCGCAAAATTCCACAGTATTCTGGACATCTGTGTTGGTGAATCTTTTGCAATTTGTTCAATTAACAATGGAGACAGCAAAGAAGAAAGCTGTAGGTGGGAAGCGGTGTATTGCGGGCGGCTGCAGCAACACAAACACAGCCGGTGTTTCATTGTTTACATTCCCGAAAGATGACAGTCAAGCTTTACCATTGGCCTGTGGAGAACTGGGACAACAGAGACTCTTACCAGGAGGACTTTGAGTTGGATACGCAGACACGGTACCGTGAGTACGCAGCTGCGGCTTCCAAACATTTGATCGCTTGCCCGTACGTGCGTGCCGCTATGTGCATGTCACGTACGTAACTTTGGGGACTTTGGGGAAATATATGTGCTGTATGAACTTTGGGGAGGTGAACAGTACTTTGGGCTGTGGGATTGAGTGTGTTGTGCAGGTGTTTGAGTTGTATTGGCGGGTTATATGGACGGGAGGGGGGAGGTGTTTGTTATGCGGGATTAATTTGTGGCATATTAAATACAAGCCTGGTTGTGTTGTGGCTAATAGAGTATATATATGTCTTGTGTTTATTTACTGTTTTAGTCATTCCCAGCTGAATATCAGGTCCCACCAACCTCTCACCCGCCTCTCACAGCATCTTCCCTATCTGAATCGCTCCCACTGCCCTCTAGTCCTTCACTCTCATTTTCCTCATCCACAAATCTTTCATCCTCGCTCAAATTGATGGGGAAATCGTCGCTTTCTTGGTCCGAAACGCTCTCGCTGCTGGTGGCCATGATTGTAAACAATGTGCGGATGTGAGGAGCTCCACAACCTGTGACGTCACGCTCATATCGTCTGCTACTTCTGGTACAGACAAGGCTTTTTTATCAGCGACCAAAAGTTACGAACTTTATCGTCAATGTTCTCTACTAAATCCTTTCAGCAAAAATAAGGCAATATCGCGAAATGATCAAGTATGACACATAGGATGGACCTGCTATCCCCGTTTAAATAAGAAAATCGTATTTCAGTCGGCCTTTAAGGGCTGCTTTGTAGCTAATTACCAAAAGGAGTCATTCTTTATCTCCTTTGGAACAAGTTCTTGCAACATTGCATTTTCTTGCATCTGGAACTTTCCAGCATACAGTCTCAGTTGGCGCCAGCATTTCCCAGAATACGTTGTCTGTTGTGCTGTCTAATGTGTTAGATGCTACGTCACGCATGATGGGAAAGTATATCCAGTTCCCACGTACTCAAGGCTAAGTTCATGACACAAAACACGGTTTTTATGCGGTTGCTAGTTTCCCCAAAACATAGATTACAACTTGTTCCCCCCTTTGATCGAGAACACGTGCATGGAAATTGCAAGCACACACATTCTTTGAAGGTTCAAGTTGTGAGTGACTCAAAAGGGGTTAGTAATAAATATTTTGGCAAAATACCCAACACGTTCATCCTCAGAAAGTTTGCTTTTTTTTTCCAAAGTTGAAAGATGGTGAATATGGAGATACCTGGCTTTTGGGTTGATTGATTAACGCATGAGTAAAATTCAACTACATAATGAAAAATATGTGACATTGTTTATAAGGTGACCCTTAATCTATTGACCCTGGTACCCCATCCTACCACTAGGGCAGATCATCGCTATAATGCTGCTCACATTCGGACAAGAAACACCATGACACTGCAACCACCAACTGTTGCCATGACATTGACAGCCATTGTCAACCCCGACCGACACCACACTGCGATGTTTGGGTCCAAGAAGTCATATCCCCCGATTCCAACAATCTGCTCTTCCAAGAACGACAGCTGAAAATGCTGCTCAATTGGGTAGAGCGTAAGTTGACTTACATAGCCCTTAATCACAAATGTCTCAAAGGGCTGCACAAGCCACAATGACGTCCTCGTCTCAGATCCTATTTTTCCACCTTTTTTTCTTTTCAGAATCAGAATCAGAAAAACTTTATTAATCCCCGAGGGGAAATGAAAATGTTCAGCACAATCCCATTGAAAATCAGACAAACATTACAGGGAGACAGAACAGGATCGCTGACGGGTTTGCCAAATTTCGGCGCCCCTTTCAAAAAAGGTGAGATACAGGTAAACAAGTGGGGGGGGAGAGAAAAAAAATCGGTCTAAGCCTGGGGCCCTGGAGAGGGGGTCCAGACTGAGGCCAAGGGAAAAAACAATTTATAGCCATAGCACACATCTCTCTTACATGTGTTTAAGAGGGAAACTTCAAAGAACACAAAGGACATTAAAGACATTAAAAGAGCAGAGCTGATGCAACCAGCCACTTCTACATACAGCTATGAATAAAAAGTAAAGAAACATATACACTGTGGTGGCCTCTGCGGTGTTCCACGCCATCGTCTGCTGGGGTGGAGGGAGCATGGCCAGAGACAGGAGCGGACCCAACAAAGCAACCAAGAGAGTCGACTCCACTCTCGGCCGCCGACCAAGTCTCGGCCAGTGTCCAGTCTGCATGGACTCTGCGTTAACCTGACTCTCGCCAGATCCTTGTAGTTCGCCGAGCTCCACACAAGGATCTGGGCTCGAGGGCATTGGGAACTCCTTCAAGATAGCAAAAAATAATGAACCAATCAGGATCGCCGGGCGGGATTTCATAGAGGTGACGTAGCGCCGACATTGATTCTGCTATTGCCACTGTTTTGTCGAATCTATCGAATATTAATTATTTAAAAGATGAACAGAGAACGTTTCGCTCTGTCGTTATCCAATATGTCGACAGTTCGGTTTTGGATTTCCTAGCGCCGCTCTCATCAGCGTTCCGGGTTGATTACGATGTGAGTGGTTGAAGTAGCCCGTCATTCAAGATAACGGACAAGTGGTTTATCCAATCACATACAATTTTTTTTTTTACAAGGCCCCGCCTTCTGAAATACATCTCCTATTGAGGAATCCCAGATCCTTGTGTGGAGCTCAGCGAACTACAAGGATCTGGCGAGAGTCAGGTTAACTCTGCGTAGCTCTTTCCATTTTTTCTAACGTCTTCTACAGATGTCCTTGTTTTGCTTACATCATTTTGCATATTGTGTCCCATATCGCCTTTCCTCCAGCAGCGCTGAGATTTCTCTGCTGAAGTTGATCCATGTATATAAATGTGCATGTTCCAACAAAACTTCCAACTCAGAGGCTTCGAATTTCATTTTACGTTAATCATTGCAGCCGGTCGGACACCCAACTCGTCATTTAAATAGAGCGATGTGCACTACGTCTGCAACTCTTTTTAATTGAACACGCAGCCTTAATTTTATTTTTTATTTGTTCTGTTCAGCTACTCAGTCAAATCATATTGTTGATGTAGATAGATAGATATGCCCATATCTGCTGTACATATTTACTTTACATACGAGAAGTGCGGAATACTGTTGCCTATTGTTGCCTTATTTGTATTTGACTTTATTAAATGGATTTATATTAATGTTTGGCGCAGTCAGACCGGAGCAGGGGCGATTACAAAGAAGAAAAAAAGGAAGGGGGGAAATTGCGAGGACACAAAGGTTATAAGACAGAAAGACTACAACAAGAAAGAAAAACAACAACAACTGAACAACATCAACACATTTGATATGTACAAATATGATACGAAAAATGATAGCAAAGAACCAGTTGCTGAAGTAGATATTAGTAACACAGAAATGACAATGGACATTATTGCACTACAAATGGAACAAGAAAAATACTAATGGTAATTGGAAACTATTGATAATGAATAATAACAAAAAGGACCTTAATTATCAACATTACAGTTGTTTCAAATGCAACAATGCATTTATGTAATGAAAACTTCCATCCATTCATCCATTTTCTACCGCTTGTCCCTTATTTGGGGTACAAAAGCAGATAAATGGAGGAAAAGAAGAGACACAAGCTATATTAACCTTGTAGATGGTTATAATAAAAATAGGTGAGGCTTTATCAGTGTGCCGTATATATATACATATATTTACTGAATGTGAGTATGAATGTTGTTTGTCTATCTCGGGGCCTCACCTGCCATCATGGAAAGAAAAAAAATGTAAAAAGAAAAAAAATTAATTAAATTGTTATATGTATCCAGTGATTATACTATGAAGTTATTTTCCATTTAACTTAACCAGTTTTAGATTATTTTTATTCAAAATCGCTGAATTTTCACATTTGCCGTTCAAATAATGAGAAAAGACGGTGCGGTGATCAGCAGCCAGTTGAGGCACGTCACTCAGTTGTGCCTCAAAATGGATTGCGGACTCGGCTAACTGCTGGCCTGCTGTGCAGTGAGACCGTATTGCTATATGAATTATATTATACATTTCCATAGTTTAGTTAGCTGAGGTATATAATGTACAGTGTATTTTGTTAACAACTATATGTGTGTAACGTATTTCTTGTGCTGAGCAATCATAAAACTGCTGCGAAGACGCACTGGCTGAGGCTCGCAGTAATCCCGCCTCCTGGTGCCGGTTAATGCACCTCCGCCGCAGACTGCACCCCCCCGACGGGAGCGCCACACCAACCAAAGCCCACACCCAAACCCTCCACGTGCAAGACCGAATCCACCCAAAAAAAGTCACTTAACAAGAAACCAAAAAGTGCAAAAACAACAATGCTCGCGCCGGAGGAGCCGTGAACGACTGCAGGGACACAACATTAGGTACACCTGAAGACTGCAGCACGGATTTCATATTTCATTCATTCACAACTCCTCCAAAAAAAAATAAAAATAAAAATAAAAATAAAAATCTCCTCCAACACGAACACCACTGTTCCCGCACTTATAAGTAAAGGTAAGATCATAATAATATTTTTTTTTTAATTAAATGTGCTTTTTTGTGTGCTACAGTTTGTATGTGTAAAGTTAAAGTTAAAATATATTAAAATATTTTAGCAATACAAAATATCCGTGTATCATTTGTTCATTAATTAAAAAATCTACTCAAATCAAAACGTTTCCAGACAAAAACAAAAAAACTGAACAGGCATATAAACTTATTTTTTCTAACCTTACCGATACACCAAAATCGATGTATCATTCGGATCTGGAACCAAATAATGAAAAAGCAAGTTGGTATTTAGTTTTTTCTGTTTTGGTTTTATTTTGAAAAAAAATTTAAAAAATAATACACAGATTTTGAGATATACTGTGTTTTTCGGACTATAAGTCACAGGTTTTTTCATAGTTTGGTGCGACTTATACTCAGGAGCGACTTATGTGTGAAATTATTAACACACTACCGTAAAATATTAAATAATGTTATTTAGCTCATTCACGTAAGAGACTAGACGTATAAGATTTAATGGGATTTAGCGATCAGGAGTGACAGATTGTTTGGTAAACGTATCGCATGTTCTATACGTTATAGTTATTTGAATGACTCTTACCATAATATGTTACGTTAACATACCAGGCACGTTCTCAGTTGGTTATTTATGCCTCATATAACGTACACTTATTCAGCCTGTTGTTCACTATTCTTTATTTATTTTAAATTGCCTTTCAAATGTCTATTCTTGGTGTTGGGTTTTATCAAAAAAAATTCCCCCAAAAATGCGACTTATACTCCACTGCGATTTATATATGTTTTTTCCCTTCTTTATTGTGCATTTTCGGCAGGTGCGACTTATACTTCGGTGTGACTTATACTCCGAAAAATACGGTATTGACAAAATGACATATTCGTCGTAAAATGTCGACACATTTTCATCGGTTGTTCGGAGGCGATACAGGAACATAGAAAATCTCGAAAAGTGGTTTTCGATATAGAAGAAACCCAAACAAGCCACTTCCTTGTGACTTCCACAGTAGACATAAGGAAAATGGGCAACAACAAAGGAGTTTTTGAACATCTGTTTTTTTTCCTTCATTTGTGCATTTATAAATTTTAATTCTTGTTTTATACGGTAATTTCAATCTGTGTTTAGTAAAATGACAATAAATCTATCTTCCAGTGGCTAACGTGCAGCCAACCACGAGGACCACCGTGCAAACTAATTGCAATTTTGTTCAATTCAATTAAAATTAAAATTAAAATAACTTTATTAACCCCTCAAGGAGCAATTAAAGTTAAAAGTTAAAGTTAAAGTACCAATGATTGTCACACACACACTAGGTGTGGTGAAATGACTCTCTGCATTTGACCCATCCCCTTGATCACCCCCTGGGATGTGAGGGGAGCAGTGGGCAGCAGCAGCGCCGCGCGCGGGAATCATTTTTGGTGAATTAACCCCCAATTCCAACCCTTGATGCTGAGTGCCAAGCAGGGAAGAATGCTGCTATGAGCTTTTAAACATAACCCGTTAACTGCTGCCAATCAAATGGTGAATAAGATACTCTTTAGGGTTCATATGTTTGTAAATCTGACTGTGATGAAGTCAGTGCCTCACCAGCCATCAACCTCACCGCACGTCACTGATACATACATACACACATCTAGGCATACACACATATATATATATATATATATATATATATATATATATATATATATATATATATATATATATATATATATATATATATATATATATATATATAAAACAATATTACATGTATACACACACACATATGTAAACAAACAAATCCATACACAAGCCGGCGGAGAAGCGATCCAGCCCAGGAACCCACCGTCCACCAAGAACTAGCCCATACATTCCCCCCACCCATAGGT
Source organism: Nerophis lumbriciformis (assembly GCF_033978685.3). Lineage (NCBI taxonomy): Eukaryota > Metazoa > Chordata > Actinopteri > Syngnathiformes > Syngnathidae > Nerophis > Nerophis lumbriciformis. The sequence goes on from NC_084562.2 coordinate 42,815,065, forward strand.
CAACCCCCAACAAGCCCGCACCCAGATGGCAGCACGACATCGGGCGCGAAGGACGGCGCAGCAGAGTGCGAGGGCAGGCCCGAGTAGACACCCAACAAGCCAACCAACACGACAACAGACGAAAACAAAGCCAGCAAGTCTGCCAGCCCCAACAACCACGCGCCGCACACAAACCACAACAGCGGCCACTTGCTCACACCGAACCCAGCAGCCACGGGCGCTTGCACCACAAACAAACAACAGCAAAAACAACAGCTGCAAAACTCCCAACAACCAGAACCACCCGATCAAATCAAAATGAAAACGCAAATCCAAGACTAACAACCACATGCCGACAAGACCATGGAGACCACCCAGCGCCAGACCACCAGTCAGTTCCAACGCCAACACGCAAACAAGAAACATCAACACCACACCCCACCAAGAAACTCCACTCCCCAATCAAAACATGCATTAACACACCACCGCCCAAACACTCGAGCCACAACACCCATACTAAATAAGAAGGGTGCGCTGCCCCCGCATCAAGCCACCGACAATAACTCCACAGTGCAAAGCCGGATCAGACAAACACAAACCCGCCCAACGGAAGCAAAACTCGCACCACCCTGCAGAAACCGGAAGCGAAACAACTGACCACACAAACCACATCCATGAAAACGTACAGCTTGAATAAATCACACGCAACACGCTGTTTTATAGATTGCATATAATTACCGCGTGGTATTTGGCTTTTAGTAAATCAGACACTAAGAGTGTTACTAAAACAGCCTTTTTTCATGTCTGTAATATCGCTAAAATCCGTCCCATTTTTCAGTGACACTGAGATCATTATTTATGTGTTTGTTACAGCTTGTCTTAATTACTGTGATGTATTATTTTCGGGGCTCCCCGTGTTCAGCAATAAAAGTTACAGTTGGTTCAAAATGCGGCCGCTAAACTCTTGACTAGGACAAGTTCGATCATATTAGGCTTATACTAACCCACCTGCACTGGCTCCCCATGCTGATTGTGGTGTACCCTACGTTGCAGCCAGAGACCTACGTTCTATTTGTGATTCCCAGAGCTCAAAAACCGTTTGGAGACTCTAGAACTTTTTCTATTCGGGCTCTCCAGTAATCTGGAATGCCCTGTCGGCAATAGTTAGAGATGCCACCTCGGTAGATGCATTTAAGTTTAACCTTTAAACTCATATAAATACTCTTGTTTTGAAATAGACTCTGTTTTAGACCACTTGACCTGCCGCTTCTCACTCTTTTTTGCCCCCCTCACCTGCAAGTAGAGGTTAACAGATGGCCACTAATAATCCCTGGAGAGATACTAGTCTGGAGGAGGTGATCGCCGTTGTAAGTCTTGACCTAGTGTGGAACACTCTTCTTGACCTGGAGCCCTCCTACAACTCTCTGCTTTCCCCCAATGGACTGGACTCTCACATTATCATGACTGCTGTCATTGTGGTTTGTGCAACCCTTTGAGGCACCTAGCTACGTGCGGTAGAGAAGGAGACGGCGCTGAGACAAGAACGCCGCTTAGCCTTAGGCGTGTTTCTTAAAACAATAGAATGACGTGGGCAAGTAATCCAAATACGTATGGTGTGAGTATGTGTGGTGTTTAGCTGAGTGTTACCAGGAGTTGTTGAAGGTGCGTGTTGAGAAAGGTGCGGAAGTCCAGAAGAAGCAAGGCAGGTTCGGAGGTCCGTGGGCAAGCAAGAGGTCAAGGGCAGGAGCGAGGCGTCAGAGTCTGTGTCCAGGCGAGAGGTCGAGATCTAGAAAGGCAGCAAGAAGACAGGAGGGAATCCGGGGATACGAGGCACACAGCTCGAATCCAGGGAACAGGCGAGGAGGGCTAGAGACGTGCTGGGCTTATTGTACGAAACAAGTAGCTACGTTCTGGCACTGGAACGCAGGATCCGCTGGCTTATGAAGGACGTGGAGCGCTCATCAGCGGCAGGTGTGTAGATTGCTGATTGTGTGCAGGCCGCAACAGGAGAGGAAAGCTCGTGGGCGTGTCCAGAGGCGCGCTCAGAGGAGCGCAAAGTAGACTGGCGGCACCTCCGATTAAGGGCTTTACAAATGTACTTTGATTAATGATTGATTGAGTTTACTGGGTTAATGTTACCGATCAAATAGAATGTATCACTATTAGAGTTCATTAAAGTAAATGTGTCAGTGTCAAATGGTTCAAGTATGTCAAAAAATGTGTAGCGTTTGAGTTTTAGACTTTATTTGTTTTTGAATATTACACATTTTTTGGTAAATTTTCTGTTCTCTTATGGACTAACAACAATGTTATGTTTTCTTCTTCCCAGGGGTCATTACAGAAATTAATTGATAAGCACTGCTTTAAAGTACTCTTATTGAGTACAATTTGTGGCTACTCCACCCACCTTCGGTTATGAATAAAAGCAGAATGAAGGCATAATCTGTAATACGTCAACATTCATTCTTACTTGTGGCATTTTGTGGTTAAAAAAAAAAGGTGTGATCAAAGCACGGTACTGTGGAATAACATTGATGGAGAATTTTCAATAAGCCAAATAGTAAAAATCAAAACACCTCATCTGCATATAGCAGAAGGTGTGAGAAATGCTCAAGAACAAGCCCGGCTCATCCAGCACCGCTTCTGACACATGCGTCATTCAGTATTTAGTGGCATTTCTACCGATTCATGTGGTAAGGTATCAGTTTTTATTGAACACTTAGGGAAAATACAGAAGTAAAAAAAAAAAAACACTGTTATTTTATACAGTACATTAGTGGACTTTCAGGGGAGTACAAACTTATACACCACTTATATAGATTTTGATCAAAGATGCTAAAATCAGTCCAGTGTAGTTTGCCAATTTACTGTAAACCAGTGCTTCTCAAACTTTTTTTTCACCAAATACCACCTCAGAAAACACTTCCACTATCATGACCGACATTAAAATACAGTAGCGTAGTAAGCATAAGTATTCATTAAAAACAAGACAGATTTTATTTAACAAGTTTATTTAATATATTTGCTCACTGTAACATTACACACAGTTTAAACATCAATAATGTGTTTCAATATAAGCAAATAAAACACTGTACTTAAATAATGAATCAAATATTTGGAGCCGCCGTACCACAGTTTGAGAATCACTGCTGTACACCAAGCCATCTGAAGAAAACATCTTAGATTTTGCAAGGTGCAAATAATATGATGATGAATTTATTTTATTTTTACATTACGCGGAGGGCCAATAAAAATGGCTGTAAATGGCCCGCAGGCCGTTCACTGTACACACCTCGTCCACGGATATCAGACTTAGCTTACGTTTCAGAGCACTGGTAAGTCTGAAATGTGGGATGTTTTGTGACGTCAAATGAATGAAAACGGACTTCCCCGAGATGCAGTCAGACAACAGTGGCACAGAAAAAAAACTACAATTATTCATTGGATTATGTTAGGTATCAAAATGACATCATTACATTTTTGTTTCTGGGCATCTTTATTTTGAAAGAATCCCCACTTCCGGCCATGTGTCACACTATCGCACTTTACTGAGTGTTTTTAAGTGTTTACCTTAATATTCAACCTTGAAGGCTTAACGTTTATTTGTTTATTTTAATGTACTATATAAAGACATTGGGCCCCAAATCCCCCAAAAACCTCAAATCCAAGTTGAAAAATGTTTACTTAAGTGCAAAAATGTCTTGGAACTTGAACTACAATGCAACTATAACATATATAATTCTAAAACTCATGGACCAATTTTCCAAACAGCAAAGATAAACATAGTCAATGTTATTGTAATAAATATTTACCCTTAATGCCAGGCCCTCAGGCAGTTACAATTTGTGAAATAATGAGGGACAAGTGGTAGAAAACAGATACAAGACCTCAAGAAAGGTAAATATCCTGAAAGAAAAGTCAGCGATATGAATTTTTGTGTCATTTAGCAACTTGGCTTTTCTGTCTTGCCTCTGGTGAGGGCGGTCGCATTTTTCTCCGCTCCCTCCTTCCCTGCTTGCTCTCTTCATTTTTGTCTTGTCTGAACTTTTTTGAAGCCTCTTTCTTTGCGCTGTCCTCAAATCTAAACATCAAACATGGATATGATCAGCTGGACTCTCGACGCAATTGACAAAGTATTTTCGACTAGGAAAAGAGTTTTGGGGGAGCCTGGCTGCCCTGATGGAACCATTGCTGCGGGGTACGTGAGAGACTCCTGGGATAAATGGAGAATCATGTGCCTCTCAGTCCTTTCAATCGAAGACGTGGAAGACATCTACCTATTTGGAACCGTGATCGCGGGGCACCTGCTAATTGGGCTGGGCATTGCTCTGGTGTATCGTCAAATTCGGAAGACGATGGCAGCCAGTCAAGGAGCCCAACGGCTGTTCGTCGCAATAAAAGGATTGGGCAGGGCTGTGGGAACACAGACTGCGGCGATTTCTGATCTGAATCGCAAGATGGATCACATCATGGTGAAGTTTGCTGAGAAAGAGAATTGAATTGAATTTGAGAGAAACCAGCATGGACAAATAGAGCAGGCAAGTCATTATTTTTGACTGCTCGAGGAAAACAACATCCTAATCTACAATTTGACTCCCTCGAATGGCCTTGACGCTATCAGGAACAGGCTGTTCTGAAAAACACCCCCGAGGACACCTCAACGATGGACGCTTTTGACCTCCCTTTCCCTCAACAACACCTGGTGTCGAACTCTGAGATCGGCCCCAGTACACAAAAACATTTCAACATCACACCCAAGTTAATTGGGCATACATGCACGCACCCGCCCCTTCCTCAACCAACGCCTTCACCACTGCTTGTTTGCTCCAACTCCCCCTCCCTCTGTTGCGAGTTTGTAAAGTTGATTTGATTTGATTTGATTTATGACTAAATGTAACGTGTTTATGTTTGCATTGCAAATTAGGTTTTTTCCCTTGGACTCAGTCTGGACCCACTCTTGTGGATCCAGCCTTTGACTGATATTTTTTTTACTCTTCCCCCCTTTCACCTTTATCCCACCTTTTTTTAAGGAGCGCCGTAAAAATGGCTGCTCCGTCGGCGGTCTCGTCTTGTCTCCGAAAATATACTTTTCAGTTCTTATGTGTCTTGTGCATCTTAACAATTGACAATAAATCATCTTGAATCTTGATGGAACTGTTGGCTTACCTTTCCCAATCTCCCTCTGTAACCAAATGGCTGTTCATACTTTGTATATGAGCCTTTATGCACCAATAGGAAAGAGGTGTCGTCCTGCATTGCTTGCTTACTCTCGCTTTGCTTACTTTAAGCGGCCTCCTTTCGGCACCAAAATAACTTGACCACACAAAAATGGTGAACATTATTGATCATAGGTTTTATATGGCTAATTTTAAAAGGACTTTGGACTTGAGTCTTGAATTTGTGTTATACTGTAAATGTGATTAAACCCAAATTGAAGTACTTTAAATGTGTACTGGTCTAACTCAGGCAACTTTACTTCATTTGTGTACAATGTTCTTAAGTCGAAATGTATTCATTTAAGTAACAGGACTGAAAATAACAGGAAGGGAATAAGCGGTAGAAAATGGGTGGATGGATGGAGTTTTCAGCATCAAATACATTTATGCTAATAGCATGTTATCACGATGCATACATAAAAAAAGATCATTTAGGTTAACAGGACTGTGTTGAGATTTTACCCCACAAAGCCATAGTTGAAATATCATCGAATATTCCGAAAAATAATAAATAATGATAATGTTGCCTTTCTGTGGCTTGCGGAGGATCCACAAAACCCAAAACCAGTGAAGTTGGCACGTTGTAAAAATTTGCAAATAAAATACAATGGTTTGCAAATCCTTTTCAACTTATATTCAATTGAATAGACTGCAAATACAATATACTTAACGTTGGACTGGTAAACTTTGTTATTTTTTGCAAATATTAGCTCTTTTGGAATTTGATGCCTGCAAATTGTTTAAAAAAAGCTGGCACAAGTGGCACAAAAGGCAGAGAAGGTTAAGGAATACTCATCAAACACTTATTTGGAACATCCCACAGGTGAACAGGCTAATTGGGAACAGGTGGGTGCCATGATTGGGTATAAAAGCAGCTTCCATGAAATGTTCAGTCATTCACAAACAAAGATGGAGCGAGGGTCACCACTTTGTGAACAAATGTGTGAGCAAATTGTCGAACATTTTAAGAACAACATTTCTCATCGAGCTATTGCAAGGAATTTAGAGATTTCACCATCTACGGTCCGTAATATCATCAAAAGCTTCAGAGAATCTGGAGAAATCCCAGAATGTAAGCGGGAAGGCCGAAAACCAACATTGAATGCCCGTGCCCTTCGATCCCTCAGGCGGTACTGCATCAAAAAGCGTCATCAGTGTGTAAAGGATATCACCACATGGGCTCAGGAACACTTCAGAAAACCACTGTCAGTAAGTACAGTTTGTCACTACATCTGTAAGTGCAAGTTAAAACTCTACTATTCAAAACCAAAGCTATTTATCAACAACACCCAGAAACGCCGCCGGCTTCGCTGGGCCTGAGCTCATCTCAGATGGGCTGATGCAAAGTGGAAAAGTGTTCTGTGGTCTGACTAGTTCACATTTCAAATTGTTTTTGGAAACTGTGGATGTCGTGTCCTCCGGACTAAAGAGGAAAAGAACCATCCGGATTGTTATAGGCGCAAAGTTGAAAAGCCAGCATCTGTGATGGTATGGGGGTGTAATAGTGCCCAAGGCATGGGTAACTTACACATCTGTGAAGGCACCATTAATGCTGAAAGGTACATACATGTTTTGGAGCAACATATGTTGCCATCCAAGCAACATTATAATGGACGCCCCTGCTTATTTTAGCAAGACAATGCCAAGCCACATTCTGCACGTGTTACAACAGTGTGGGTTCGTGGTGAAAGTGTGCGGGTACTAGACTGGCCTGCCTGTAGTCCAGACCTGTCTCCCATTGAAAATGTGTGCTGCATTATGAAGCGTAAAATACAACAACGGAGACCCCGGACTGTTGAACAACTTAAGCTGTACATCAAACAAGAATGGGAAAAATTTCCACCTGAAAAGCTTCAAAAATGTGTCTCCTCAGTTCCCAAACATTTACTGAGTGTTGTTAAAAGGAAAGGCCATGTAACACAGTGGTAAAAATGCCCCTGTGCCAACTTTTTTGCAATGTGTTGCTGCCATTAAATTCTAAGTTAATGATTATTTGCAACAAAAAAATAAGTTTCTCAGTTCAAATATTAAATATCTTGTCTTTGCAGTCTATTCAATTGACTATAAATTGAAAAGGATTTGCAAATCATTGTATTCTGTTTTTATTTACGATTTATACAACGTGCCAACTTCACTGGTTTTGGGTTTTGTACATGATGCAACTTCATGTAGACGACGTGGAATATTACACACTTTTAAGAGTGGTTAATGTTTTTGGGTTGTTTTTTTCTCAATGTGACAGTAGTGAGAAATTGCCAAATTGTGACCTCATATCTTGCTTTGTGTTGCTTATAGTTGTTTAAAGTCTATTTCTGTTCCAGCGCTCCTTTTGTTGACATTCTGGTTACTCTTGCGCTGATTAATCTCACCTGTCTCTGATTAGTGATCAGGAGGCTCACCCGCTCTTGATACTGCGGAGATTGCATTTATGTTTATGAGTTATTTCTTTTTACATAGCCATGTTTAGATTATCTAGTAAATAAATGATAAATGATAAATGGGTTGTACTTGTATAGCGCTTTTCTACCTTCAAGGTACTCAAAGCGCTTTGACACTACTTCCACATTTACCCATTCACACACACATTCACACACTGATGGAGGGAGCTGCCATGCAAGGCGCTAACCAGCACCCATCAGGAGCAAGGGTGAAGTGTCTTGCTCAGGACACAACGGACATGACGAGGTTGGTACTAGGTGGGGATTGAACCAGGGACCCTCGGGTCGCGCACGGCCATTCTTCCACTGCGCCACGCCACTTTTCCTTTGTATATTCTACTAGTTTCTCTTGTGTTCAGAGGTCTGTTTAGTGTCTTAAACCATCGGAATGTGAATACTTCCCCCACTTGTTCCTTATCAGTGTGCGAGAAGGAGCGGGTGGGGGGCTTTCTTTGTGTGGAAGGAGTTGGCTTTTCCATTTGAATGTCAGATAAACTAGAATAGCCGATATGAATGTATTGATTAAGCTGATCTCCTGAAATTTCAGTAAAACTTGATAATATTCCAATTCTGTACTTGATGGTCCTTCTTACTCAGCACATATGTCATCGAAAGAACTTGGGATTGACCAGTAACTTAGATTCCCTGGGAGGAAGAGCTGGTCGACGTAACAATACCAACTTATTATGGTTTACAAAGAGTTCATGATGGATTTATTAGACAATAAACAGTTGAAAGAGCTTTATTTATTACAGCATTACTTATAGTAAAACTTAAGCAGTTAAAGAAGAAGACAAAATCATTGATAGAAAAAAAAACTTAGAAAATAATCAACATCTGATTGCCACTCTGAGTTTTGCAGAGCGTCCTCGAGGGTTGTCTTTCATGTCCTCTTTTTCCGGGATGATCACCTTTTTTTCTAAACAATGCCAATAAACTCCTACGCTTTTTCTCTCCACGGACTTCTCCGTCCGCGTGCCTCGTTTCCCCAGGTCCAAGGGATTGGGATCTAGATTCGACGAGTCCTCACCCCGAAGGAAGCGTTTCACCAGGCGGTCCTCTAATGAGTGAAACGTGATAACGCAGAGACGTCCTCCAGACCTGAGCGCTTTCTGGGCGGCGTGCAGACCGGCGTGCAGTTGCTTCAGCTCGTCGTTCACAAAGATGCGCAGAGCCTGAAAGGTCTTAGTGGCCACGTGTGAAGGTCTCTGGAGTCGGTCCTTCCGTGCGTAGAGAACGGCGGCAGGAAATGATCCTGTAGAAACAAAAAGTAAGCGGTAAGTGGTAGCCAGACCTTCTTCTAGTTCCAGCGGAGAGACACCGAGGATTAAATATACAATAAAATGATCCACCATGGGGCCAAAACATATTGTCCCTAAATAAAGTGAGAAACACTATTGAATTAAAAAAAGAATGCCAAGTATGAAGGTGGTGTCTGCTTGACTCTCCCCTCCCTGCTCATCATCATTCTGGCCAACAAGAGTCCTAATGTTAAAAATACGCATTTCATTCTACATTTATACTTTAGGTAAACTACGGTTGCACGGCACTAGCAAAGTACCGCGGAATTAATTACTACACTATCTTTGAAAAATATCGGTATTTTTTCTATTCATCCCCATGCTGCCGTGATATAGATATAGAGCGCATACAAGCAGAAACAGTGTGAAGAAAAAAAAAAATAGCAAAAACAGCAATTCTACTGGTTAATAAAGCCGGTGCGTGACGCGCAATATAGAGGTATTTAATTGGGCTTCAAAACTAACAGTAATCGAATCAAATCAAGATTTATTTATAAAGCGCTTTTCATACATGAAAGAAATGCAACGCAAAGTGCTTTACAAAGTTAAAAACAATACCCCGGTGACCCATATCCCCCATTATCACATACGTGCGCACGGACACAGATACCAAACACAAACACACACACACACAACCTACACACATATGCAACTATATGAACAAATGATTGCATGGCTGAGTACAGAGGAGACATGTGAGTAAACACTATCACAGGAGCCATCTGCACCAGGAGGTCATCAGACTATGGCCACCAGGACTCTGACACAAAAGCGCCCCCACAAGCACGGCCGATAACCCCTGAAGCAGATGGCTCATCTGAGGAACGTTGGAAAATAAAAATAATAAAACTTGTAAAATAGTAAGAACCATGAGTAGAGATAAAAAATAAAATACAAGTAAGACATACGAAGATTAATATAAAAAATAAAAAATACATATATATATATATATATATATATATATATATATATATATATATATATATATATATATATATATATATATATATAAATAGTAAGAACCATGTGTAGAGATAAAAAATAAAATACAAGTAAGACATATGAAGATTAATAGAAAAAAAAAATACATATATATATATATATATATACAGTAAATAAATAAATATAACTAAATAAAATCTTGCATAACTAATAAGATAAAAAGTCAAATACAAATTACTTCAATAAAATAATTAAAGGTGACTCTTTTTTTGTTGTTGTTTTTTTGTCCTGTCTAGCTACTCAGGAAAATCATATTGTTGATGAAGATGCTCATATTTGCCGTACGGATTTACTTTACAAAAGAGAAGTGTGGAATACTTCTCTTGTTGCCTTATTTGTATTTGACTTTATTAAATAGATGTATATCAATGTTTGGCACAGGAGGGGATAGAAAAATAAAAGAAAGACAGAGGGTAAAATTGCGGGGTGAAGAGGGGGATAAAACAGAGAGACAACAACGACAACAACATACCAGCATCAGCAAATTGGTAGGTCGTGAGTTCAAACCCCGGCCGAGTCATACCAAAGACTATAAAAATGGGACCCATTACCTCCCTGCTTGGCACTCAGCATCAAGGGTTGGAAATGGGGGTTAAATCAACAAAATGATTCCCGAGCGCGGCCACCGCTGCTGCTCACTGCTCCCCTCACCTCCCGGGGGGTGGAACAAGGAGATGGGTCAAATGCAGAGGGTAATTTCACCACACCTAGTGTGTGTGACTATCATTGGTACTTAAAAATAGGATATGTACAAATATGATACAAAAAGTGATAGCAAAGAATCAGTTAGTGAAGTAAATATTAACACAGAAATGACAATGAACATTATTGCACTACAAATCCATCCATCCATTTTCTACCGCTTGTCCCTTTTGGGGTCGCGGGAAGTCGCTGGAGCCTATCTCAGCTGCATTCGGGCGGAAGGCGGGGTACACCCTGAACAAGTCACCACCTCACCGCAGGGCCAACACAGATAGACAGACAACATTCACACTCACATTGACACACTAGGGCCAATTTTTAGTGTTGCCAATCAACCTATCCCCAGGTGAATGTTTTTGGAAGTGGGAGGAAGCCGGAGTACCCGCAGTCACGGGGAGAACATGCAAACTCCACACAGAAAGATCCAAAGCCCGGGATTGAACCAGGACTGCTCAGGACCTTCGTATTGTGAGGCAGATGCACTAACCCCTGTTCCACCGTGCTGCCCTGCACTACAAATGGAGCAATACAAATACCAATAGAAATAGCACTATTGATCATTATTAATAACAATAATTATCTCTATTATCAACAATACAATTGTTTCAAATGCAACAATACATATATGTAATGATGACTTGAATACAAAAGAAAGCAGATAAATTGAGGGGAAGAAAGAAAAGCAAACTGTATTAACCTTGTAGATTGTTATAGTATCAATAGGTTAAGCTTTGTCAGTGTGCCGTGTTTTACTCAGTTTACGAACGTTTACGTTGCACCGAATATGCCTCCGTGTGCAAACCATATCTCTGTGGACCAACGCTTCATTTAGGCGCCTGCAAGCAAGAAAACAGGGCGGAGCATTGTTGCGCAGGCGGAGCCATCTACTTGACTTGCTGCACAGGTAGTCACATTTCAGCACTCCAGCATGTGTGCCTTTTCTTTGTTTTTTCGCCTTTTTGACAAGTTTTGTCTATTTTTGCTGACTCAGTAAAAGTGCCAAAACATGTACATTGTTTTGTAGAGTTCCTACGAACTCTTAAGTCCGGTTCCACCTTTTGGTAACACTGTATTGCCCCGTTGACTTCTTGTTGTGCTCATGGTTGCTCGGGAGCGAAGTGAAGCCGTTGGTGTTGTTAGCTTCTGCGTTTTTTTTCTTTCACGTATCTTGCACGGGCCATAGCTGTGTCAGTCTTTCTTGTAGATAACGTGTGTGGTCAGAAGCGTTGAAAATATGTCCAACTGCTTCGGTATTGTTGTTTTAGCTTTGGGTTGCTAGGCAACGGCTCTGAACTCGCATCTAGCTAGTTAGCCCCCGGCTTTTCGTCACCTTTAGTTCGCTTGTTTTAGCGAATCTGTGCTTCCCGCCGGGCAGAGTTGAAGTGGAATATGTTAGCAAGCTGTCCAGTAGCTGTGATCACAATCAGTCATCAGGAAATTACGTTTTTTTTGGTCAAAACTGTAGTGTCGGGTGCGGAGCTCTTCTAGTTTACATCCTCCCTCGGAAACAGGAAGTTTAGATTTGTTTTTATTACATAGAAGGTTGATCCATCGCCCCCTTGTTATGTTTGTTTGATACACAGTACTTCATAGCATTATACTCTATGGTGTTCAAAGTGTACAAATCATTATTAGAAAATGGCCTTTTGTCAAGGAACCCATTTTTCATATTTACATTGTTTCTTATGGAGAAATGTGCTTCACTGTACAAACTTTGTTATTTACTAACCATGTTCAAGAACCGATTAAATTAGTAAAGCGAGTTTCCACGGTAAATACTTCCGTTTTTATTTGTCCACGACATTTTACATGAGACTGTTCTGTCAACATGGACAAGTCAGAATGAAGTTGGATTAGCTGCTAAACTCAGACAAAAAGACGGCGTATTTATACTTTGTTTGAGGAAACACAAGAGAAGGATAGGATAAAGTATTATTTCAACATAATCATGGCATGGGCACATGTTGTGTGACATGCAGGTACATAAATGCTAACAAATTATCAGGTATTAATGAAGACTAAATTCTACAATGTCTAATTTAAAATGGTATTGTTACCTGAATTAGCACCATGTTATCCTGCTAATTGCATTGTACCTTACGTTCTGTCAAGAATTCTACGTTCCAAGAACGCCGGTTTATTAGTGATCTCCGGAGCCCCAAAAATGTCTGCAGGCTCGAGTGGTAGAAGCATTTAAGTCCCACCTTAAAACTCATCTACATACTCTGGATTTTAAATAGACTCTGTTTTAGACTAGTTGACCTGCCGCTTCTCTTTTTTTGCCCCACTTTACAGCATGGAGAGGTTACTAGGTGGCCATGGATAATTCCTGGAGAGGTACCAGTCGATCCCACTCCCCTCATGCACAGCACTGTGGAGGCCCCGAGTAGCTCCTTCAGTATTAGACTGTTACATCCACAGTGCAACAAGGAGCGCTACTGCCTTTCTACCCACAGCCATAAGACTTTACAATGCACTTGTGTGAGTACTGTGATCTTTTTTTCGTGGTGTGCAATACGGATGTTAGTGGGGTTTTTTTGTTGTTGTTGTATTTTATCTTCTATCAATACATATTAGTGAATGTAGTATTTATTACTATTTTGTTTTTCCATTACGCTTTACTTCTGTTACTGTGTGTAAAAACCTGCACTGCAACAATGCAATTTCCCCATTGTGGGATAAATAAACATCTATCCCAGTGTTTTCCAACCACTGTGTTGCGACACACTAGTGTGCCGTGAGATACAGTGTGTTTTTTTTGCAAACCAGTAATTATAATCCGCAAATAATGTGCCGTTGTTGAGTGTCTGTGCTGTCTGGAGCGCGGCAGAGTAATTCTTTACCATATCAGTAGGTGGCTGCAAGTAGCTAATTAAAGTTAAAAAAAAGTTAAAGTACACACACTTGCTTTGTGGATGTCGGGAACATAGTTTGTCGTGATCACAATATGCAGACGACAGCGGGAGGCAGCGTGCAGGTAAAAAGGTGTAACAAAAGGCGAGTGCCGCTAAGAAAAGGCATTAAAGCTATGCAAAACAAAATTCAAACTGAACTGGCTGCAGAGTGAACAAAAACAGAATGCTGGATGACGGCAAAGACTTACAGCGTGTGGAGCAGCAGACGGCGTCCACAAAGTACATCCGTACATGACATGACAATCAACAACAAAATAGGAGCGCAAGACAAGAACTAAAACACTACACACAGGAAAACACCAAAAAAACTCAAAATAATTCACGGCGTGATGTGACAGGTCGTAACAGTACACCTACTTTGAGACGTGCTATAGTGATGCATGGTTGGTTATGGTTTGAATTTATATCCAACAATTGCGAGAACGACTTTTTACTGTCAATATCGGCTGCATGAGTTTTCTGCTGGTGGTGTGCCTCGGGATATTTTCAATGAAAAAAATGTGCCTTGGCTCTAAAAAGGTTGAAAAACACTGGTCTATCCTATTCTTTCCTATCCGAGCTATTTTAAGTCACGACCCAGAGTTGCCCACTCCTCTATGACAAAGAAGAAGACCTCTTGCGACCCTCTGCTTGCCCCAAACTCTCACATTTTCATGAATAATTCAATAACTGGACCCACTTGGCATCCATTGCAGCCGGTCACCCAGGACGGGGGTCGCCGCATCTGTGGCCCCTTCCCGAAGCCCAAGGATTCTCTTTTTTTCCCCTTTTCTGGGCTTTTTGAGTTTGAGGCATTTATGATTAAGGTCTACGCAAATAAACGTTGATTGACTGATTGAACTGTAACCTGTTCTTACCTCCAAGATTTGAGAACCGCCAGAATAATGTCATAAAAAATATCGGACCTAACACTGTCTGCTGAGAAAAATTCTGGCCCTTGGACAAATTTGTTAGAGGACTCCTCGTCTACATTTTTCCAACTGACAACAATGACCTCAGATTTAGGAGTGCTTATTATCCACCTGGCAGCATCACCCTTAGCAACAAACAGCACCAAGCAAATGCCAAAATTCCTGAGTCGGATGAGAAGCACATCCCCCACCACCTTTGAAAGGAGATATTAAAACATCTACCAAACTGGACCCCCTTTGCACCTAAAAAATAGAAGCAATTACGCATAGGACAGATGACAAACAACAAGTCTGACTTATTGTTGAATTAAGATGGTATAAACTCAAACTCTTTGAAACCCAGAACAAGAGAAGCAGTAAAAAAATGTTAACCTGAACAAAATTACATATTTTTATTGCCGATAAGCTGCCTTAACGTCTCCCAGGTGGCAACTATTGACACATGATGACAAAATAAAGCAATTGAATAACTCCACGGCCATAGCAACTGGCACTAATATATTTATAATCATTAATGAGTCAACAACAGTCTTATTGAACAACAAGTGCAGGTCACTGTATCTAAGTATGTGAGAGAAGAGCAGCAGGACCGAACTGCAGGTCCATTCCATCCATCAGAGTCTCATTGCGGAGCAGATGGACGGCGGACATGGTGTTGACTGGCGAATGTGTCACTAAAACACTGAAGTCAGCGGAGCCAAATGCTTCTAATTCATGAATGCCATGTTCTTATTGCAAATGTTTTTCCTTGTCTTACCGTGTCGCTCAGCTGCCAACACTCACAATCTGCCCCTTCATTACTTCTTGGAAATGTGCTCTCGATAAATAAGAGCAGTTCTTGCGTTCCTATTCCCTTCAGGAATGTCAGTGAGCCTTGCTAATAAATGGAGGAATCCAAACATCACTGCTGATGGCCTTAATTCCTATAAAACTCCGGACTATGCATGAATAATGTTAAAAGTAGCGAAGGTCACATTATTAGTTTTCTTTCATTTCAGATTAAAAAAATATTTTTGCAATACAAAATATCCGTGTATCATTTGTTCATTAATTAAAAAATCTACTCAAATCAAAACATTTCCAGACAAAAACAAAAAAAACTGAACAGGCATGTAAACTTATTTTTTCTAACCTTACCGATACACCAACATCGATGTATCATTCGGATCTGGAACCAAATAATGAAAAAGCAAGTTGTTATTTCGTTTTTTCTGTTTTGGTTTTATTTTGAAAAATAATTGAAAAAATAATACACAGATTTTGAGATATACTGTGTTTTTCGGACTATAAGTCGCAGGTTTTTTCATAGTTTGGTGCGACTTATACTCAAGAGCGACTTATGTGTGAAATTATTAACACATTACCGTAAAATATTAAATAATATTATTTAGCTCATTCACGTAAGAGACTAGACGTATAAGATTTCATGGGATTTAGCGATCAGGAGTGACAGATTGTTTGGTAAACGTATAGCATGTTCTATATGTTATAGTTATTTGAATGACTCTTACCATAATATGTTACGTTAACATACCAGGCACGTTCTCAGTTGGTTATTTATGCCTCATATAACGTACACTTATTCAGCCTGTTGTTCACTATTCTTTATTTATTTTAAATTGCCTTTCAAATGTCTATTCTTGGTGTTGGGTTTTATCAAATAAATTTCCCCAAAAAATGCGACTTATACTCCAGTGCGACTTATATATGTTTTTTCCCTTCTTTATTGTGCATTTTCGGCAGGTGCGACTTATACTCCGAAAAATACGGTATTGACAAAATGACATATTCGTCGTAAAATGTCGACACATTTTCATCGGTTGTTCGGAGGCGATACAGGAACATAGAAAATCTCGAAAAATGGTTTTCGATATAGAAGAAACCCAAACAAGCCACTTCCTTGTGACTTCCACAGTAGACATAAGGAAAATGAGCAACAACAAAGGAGTTTTTGAACATCTGTTTTTTTTCCTTTATTTGTGCATTTTTACATTTTAATTCTTGTCTTATACGGTAATTTCAATCTGTGTTTAGTAAAATGACAATAAATCTATCTTCCAGTGGCAAACGTGCAGCCAACCACGAGAACCACCGTGCAAACTAATTTCAGTTTTGTTAAATTCAATTCAAATTCAAACAACTTTATTAACACCTCAAGGAGCAATTCAAGTTAAAAGTTAAAGTTAAAGTACCAATGATTGTCACACACACACTAGGTGTGGCGAAATTATTCTCTGCATTTGACCCATCACCCTTGATCACCCCCTGGGAGGGGAGGGGAGCAGTGGGCAGCAGCAGTGGCCGCGCCCGGAAATCATTTTTGGTGATTTAACCCCCAATTCCAACCCTTGATGCTGAGTGCCAAGCAGGGAGGTAATGGGTCCCATTTTTATAGTCTTTGGTATGACTCGGCCGGGGTTTGAACTCACAACCTACCGTTCTCAGGGCGGACACTCTAACCACTAGGCCACTGAGTAGGTTATTTCTGGGCAGCAGGTTGTCATAGTTCGTTCAGTCTACACATGGTGTTACGGCGCGAGCGCAGGCTGCTACGCATTCCTCAACACGCTCTATTGAGCGCACCGCCGGGCACGCTCCTGCTGTTGCGGCGCAAGCGCATCCCGCTGCACAGTCCTCAGCGCGATCCGTTAGGCGCGCCTCCGGACACCCCCACGGACGTTCCTCTCCTGCAGTCATTCTACAATCAACACACTCGACGATGATGAGATCCCTGCCTTCATAAGCCAGCGTGTCCTGCGTTTCAGGGCCAGAACGTAGCCCCCTGTATACAGTAAGCCTACACCTCTCTATCTCTCTCCCTATGTGCATTCGCTCTCTCTGTTTCTCCTCCTCTGTGCTCTTCGTGTTGTGTCCTGTGTCGTCATCCCGCAGCGTTCCTCAGTTTCCTGGTTTTGAGATGTGTGTCTCGTCTCCCTGAATTCCCTCTGGTTTCCTGGCTGCCTTCCTGGCTCTCGACCTCTCGCCTGGACACGGACCTTGACGCCTCGCTCCTGCTTTTGACCTCTCCCCTGCCCACGGACCTCCGAGCTTGCCTTGCCCTCCCTGGGCTTCCGCATCTCGCTCAACACGCACCTTCAACAACTCCTGGTAACACTCAGTTAAACACAACACATAGTCACACCATACGTATCTTGATTTCACCTGCACTGGCTTCCTGTGCACTTAAGATGTGACTTTAAGGTTTTACTAGTTACATATAAAATACTACACGGTCTAGCTCCATCCTATCTTGCTGATTGTATTGTACCATATGTGCCGGCAAGAAATCTGCGTTCAAAGAACTCCGGTTTATTAGTGATTCCTAGAGCCCCAAAAAAGTCTGTGGGCTATAGAGCGTTTTCTATTCGCCACGGATGAAGCGCTGGCTGTCCAAAGTCGGGACCCGGGGTGGAACACTCGCCTGTGCATCAGTTGGGGACATCTCTGCGCTGCTGACCTGTCTCCGCTAGGGATGGTCTCCTGCTGGCCCCACTATGGACTGGACTCTCACTATTATGTTAGATCCACTATGGACTGGACTCTCACAATATTATGCTAGATCCACTCGACGTCCACTGCATCGGTCGCCCTAGGGGTCCTCTCCAAGGTTTCTCATTATCCGATTGGGTTGAATTTTTCCTTGCCCTGATGTGGGATCTGAACCGAGGATGTCATTGTGGCTTGTGTAGCCCTTTGAGACACTTGTGATTTAGGGCTGTATAAATAAACATTGATTGATTGATTGATTATTTATTACACACGTCATTTTGTTATATTAATAAATATGCCTAGAGCTAAACGATGTCCCTGCCTCTGTGCCGTTTTCTTCTTCCCCTGTACCGTAACACATGGCCCACAATAAAAAGTCAATAAATACATAGTGTATACAATACATAGTATTTACATAGTTCAATAGAAGTAACAACTGTACGACATTGTAATACTGATTATTATTATTTGTGCTAATAAATTAACTTTGACAGCCATATAGTTTTAACTTCATTGCGAAATATGCCGACATTGAATATTAGCTGAAAAATAATTTAAAATAAATCAAGTGTTTTTTTTAAGAATGTGGGTTAGCCGCCCCTCAAATGAAAATTAAGGATGACGTTTATTATGCATTAAGGTAAATAAAATATTATTTTGTACTAGGAGAAGTAGCCTGCTATGCCAGTCTAGTGCTTTTCCTAAACATTGGTTGTGGGGAAGTAAAATAGTTTGCAGCAGGCCTGTGTAAGGCCTTTAAGAGAAACTGCAATAAATAGAGAAGTGAGTGATGTGGCATTTCTCTCCTCCTGCACTAAACAGCCGAAGGTGTGAGTCATACTGCAATCAATACAATGCCTGCACAGAGAGGCCCAGCCCTAGTCTGGCCTCGCCGAGCCATGTGCTCTCTCTTTAATTCATCTTTCAAAGTTCCCAGAGACACATCCATGGAGAATAGGGGAGATTAGATAGAGTGCAAAAACGTCAACAATGTGTACACAACGAAACCCTTCCTACACTGTGTATTATTGTTGTCTTTCATTTGCATTTTGGAGAAACTCGTGTTTGTTGATGTGGGCAAGCAAATACATTCAACAGTCAACTGCGCAATGCTAGGAACAAGACATACAGTATGTACAGTATACATTATAGTCCAGAGCGAGTCTAGACAATAATGTATAATGCATGAGTGATTTGGCTTTGGCTTTACGCTTTTACAGCCTTTTGTCTGGTCTCGGGACCGGTGTTCTGACAAAACATACCCCAATAGTTGTGTTGCGCATCTCCTCGCTACTGTACAGGCGTGTGACACGAATAGTTCTAATAGTGTGGATTTCACCCAGCTATCAAGCTGTCAAACTAACGTCAAAGTAGATACATCTGTATAGATTAGTGTTCGACATTGTCACATGAAGATCATAACCTGATAAATCCTACAATTTCATTATTGAATAGGTTGTAGTATAAAACGTGTGTACGGAATGACAACTACCGTATTTTTCGGACTATAAGGCGCAATTAAAATCCTTTCATTTTGTCAAAAATTGACAGTGCGCCTTATAACCCGGTGCGCCTAATGTACGGAATAATTCTGGTTGTGCTTACCGACCTCGGAGCTATTTTATTTGGTACATGGTGTAATGATAAGTGTGACCAGTAGATGGTAGTCACACATAAGAGATACGTGTCGACTGCAATATGACGCCAGTAAACAACACCAAAACTTTAAATGTTCCATTGAAAATAAAGAACATTACACACGGCACGTATGTCACATCCTGTTTACAGGTAAAAGTCAGTAAATTAGAATATTTTGAAAAACTTGATTTATTTCAGTAATTGCATTCAAAAGGTGTAACTTGTACATTATATTTATTCATTGCACACAGACTGATGCATTCAAATGTTTATTTAATTTAATTTTGATGATTTGAAGTAGCAACAAATGAAAATCCAAAATTCCGTGTGTCACAAAATTAGAATATTACTTAAGGCTAATACAAAAAAGGGATTTTTAGAAATGTTGGCCAACTGAAAAGTATGAAAATGAAAAATATGAGCATGTACAATACTCAATACTTGGTTGGAGCTCCTTTTGCCTCAATTACTGCGTTAATGCGGCGTGGCATGGAGTCGATGAGTTTCTGGCACTGCTCAGGTGTTATGAGAGCCCAGGTTGCTCTGATAGTGGCCTTCAACTCTTCTGCGTTTTTGGGTCTGGCATTCTGCATCTTCCTTTTCACAATACCCCACAGATTTTCTATGGGGCTAAGGTCAGGGGAGTTGGCGGGCCAATTTAGAACAGAAATACCATGGTCCGTAAACCAGGCACGGGTAGATTTTGCGCTGTGTGCAGGCGCCAAGTCCTGTTGGAACTTGAAATCTCCATCTCCATAGAGCAGGTCAGCAGCAGGAAGCATGAGGTGCTCTAAAACTTGCTGGTAGACGGCTGCGTTGACCCTGGATCTCAGGAAACAGAGTGGACCGACACCAGCAGATGACATGGCACCCCAAACCATCACCCAACCATGCAAATTTTGCATTTGCTTTGGAAATCGAGGTCCCAGAGTCTGGAGGAAGACAGGAGAAGCACAGGATCCACGTTGCCTGAAGTCTAGTGTAAAGTTTCCACCATCAGCGATGACTACTATTACTGTGGCAAAACATACACTATATTGCCAAAAGTATTTGGCCACCTGCCTTGACTCACATATGAACTTGAAGTGCCATCCCATTCCTATGGGTTCAATATGATGTCGGTCCACCTTTTGCAGCTATTACAGCTTCAACTCTTCTGGGAAGGCTGTCCACAAGGTTGCGGAGTGTGTTTACAGGAATTTTCCACCATTCTTCCAAAAGCGCATTGGTGAGGTCACACACTGATGTTGGTTGAGAAGGCCTGGCTCTCAGTCTCCGTTCTAATTCATCCCAAAGGCATACTTGCCAACCTTGAGACCTCCGATTTCGGGAGGTGGGTGGTGTGGGGGTGGGGGGCGCGGGTTTTTTTTTTGGGGGGGGGGGGGGGGGGGGGCGTGGTTGGGGGGCGTGGCTAAGAGGGGAGGAGTATATTTACAGCTAGAATTCACCAACAAGTCAAGTATTTCATATATATATATATATATATAAGAAATACTTGACTTTCAGTGAATTCTAGCTATATATATATATATATATTTATTTTATTATATATATATATATATATATATATATATATATATATATATATATATATATATATATCAGTGACGTGCAGTCACTAGAGGCAGGTGAGGCGGGCCCTCACCTGCCATCATGGAAAGAAAAAAAATGTAGAAAGAAAAAAAAAAAATTTAATTGTTATATGTATCCAGTGATTATACTATAAAGTTATTTTCCATTTAACTTCACCAGTTTTAGATTATTTTTATTCAAAATCGCTGAATTTTCACATTTGCCGTTCAAATACTGAGAAGAGACGGTGCGGTGATCAGCAGCCAGTTGAGGCACGTCACTCAGTTGTGCCTCACCATGGATTGCGCAATGACTCGGCTAACTGCTGGCCTGCTGTGCAGTGAGACTGTATTGCTATATGAATTATGTTATACATTTCCATAGTTTAGTTAGCTGAGGTATATAATGTACAGTGTATTTTGTCAACAACTGTATGTGTGTAAAGTATTCTTGTGCTGAGCGATCATAAAACGGCTGCAAAAGACGCACTGTGTGAGGCTCGCCTCCTGCACCCCCGCTGTTATGCCCGTTTGATTGTGGACCATTACTTACACCTTGTGGCGATGGGAAATGTTGCGCGTCATTAGTTTGGGCACTTCCGGTTTACGATCTTAGTCCAGTTTATGAGACAATGAGAGTCAGACAAGTTGTGTTAGCTCTTACAAGCCTTGGAAAAGATAAGTCTGTAAGTAAACTGTTTGACTTGTTTATGTGGCTCAATATGAAGGTGGAAAGTGGCTAAATTTGATAGTAAGATGTGTATTGAAAAAACGATTTTTGTGCACTAATTTAATGGATGTTTGAGGACTTAAAATGGCTGCCGGTCGCATATTTCCACCATAGAAGTAGTTTCAACGCTCAGCAGTATTTGTTTGGTGATAATGCTGTATATTTGTGTAAAGCTAATGTTTACATATTGTGTATTACATTTCAGTATGTTGGTTGAATCATATAGCTTATAAATTGTCATTGTGTGTATTTCAGTTTTACAAATAAATAAATAAAATAAAAGTCCAGTGCAAGATAAAGCAAGATCAACAACAATAAAGAGCCTAAATGGATTCATCTGCTTTGGAACTTTATTAGAAAGTCCTGGATTGGTTGTTAGCTGTCTGCCAAGCTGTACAACCTCAACACATATAGTGAGGGCAGAACACCCGCCGTAGAATTGTTGTATCAACTAAAGCCCACACTTAAACTTTCCACGTGCAAGATTGAATCTATTTAAAAAAAATATTTCATAAGAAGCCAAAAAGTGCAAAAACAATAATGTTGGTGTTGGAGGAGTTGTGAATGACTGCAGGGACACAACATTAGATACACCTGCAGACTGCAGGTGTACCTAATTCACAACTCCTCCAACACGAACATTATTGTTTTTGCACTTTTTGGCTTCTTATTAAATAACTTTTGTAACCTATTTTCATGGGCTTTCCTCTTTGTGATGTTAAGTTCCTGTTATGCGCTGTTATATAGTATATGCCTTGAGCTCTTATTTTGAAGGCACTAAAAGCGGAAGTGATGTCACGTTGCGGAGGTTTTTGAAAGAAGGTAAATAAAGTGGTCCTCGTGTAAACTGGAGCCTCCGTGTTTGTTATTTTGTAGTTTCATACAGTATAGGCGACATTTCTAAACCCTCGGTTACACTTTTTTAAATAGATTCAATCTTGCAAGTGGAAAGTTTAAGTGAGGGCTTTAGTTGCGGCGCATGGACTTAATTTCTAAGTAAAGGTAAGACCATAATAACGTTTTTTTTTATTAAATGTGCTTTTTTGTGTGCTACAGTTTGTATGTGTAAAGTTAAAGTTAAGTTAAAGTACCAATGATTGTCACACACACACTAGGTGTAATGAAATTTGTCCTCTGCATTTGACCCATCCCCTTGATCACCCCCTGGGAGGTGAGGGGAGCAGTGGGCAGCAGCGGCGCCGCGCCTGGGAATCATTTTTGGTGATTTAACCCCCAATTCCAACCCTTGATGCTGATTGCCAAGCAGGGAAGAATGCTGGTATGAGCTTTTAAACATAACCCGTTAACTGCTGCCAATCAAATGGTGAATAAGATACTCTTTAGGGTTCATATGTTTGTAAATCTGACTGTGATGAAGTCAGTGCCTCACCAGCCATCAACCTCACCGCACGTCACTGATATATATATATATATATATATATATATATATATATATATATATATATATATATATATATATATATATATATATATATATATATATATAAGAGAAATACTTGAATTTCAGTGTTCATTTATTTACACATATACACACACATAACACTCATCTACTCATTGTTGAGTTAAGGGTTGAATTGTCCATCCTTGTTCTATTCTCTGTCACTATTTTTCTAACCATGCTGAACACCCTCTCTGATGATGCATTCTGATTCGTCTCCTTGTTGTGTGCGCAGTTGTGCACTCTTTAAAAGACGTAGATGTTATTGTCACATATGCATGTACAGTAGATGGCAGAATTGCCCTGTTTAAGAGTGTCACAACATTGCTGTTTACGGCAGACGAACTGCTTTACGGTAGACGAAAACGTGACTGCTGTTGTTGTGTGTTGTTACCGCGCTGGGAGGACGTTAATGAAACTGCCTAACAATAAACCCACATAAGAAACCAAGAGCTCGCCCTCGATCATTCTACAGTTATAACGTCATTGGGCAGGCACGCTGTTTTATTGTGGGAAAGCGGACGTGAAAACAGGCTGTCGACACGTCACTCAGGTCCGCCTGAATTTTGGGAGATTTTTGGGAGAAAATTTGTCCCGGGAGGTTTTCGGAAGAGGCGCTGAATTTCGGGAGTCTCCCGGAAAATCCGGGAGGGTTGGCAAGTATGCCCAAAGGTGTTCAGGTCAGGACTCTGTGCAGGCCAGTCAAGTTCATCCACACCAGACTCTGTCTGGTGTGGAGACGACAAAGGGACGGCGTGGCGACAAAGGGACGGCGTGGCGCAGTGGAAGAATGGCCGTGCGCGACCCGAGGATCCCTGGTTCAATCCCCACCTAGTACCAACCTCGTCATGTCCGTTGTGTCCTGAGCAAGACACTTCACCCTTGCTCCTGATGGGTGCTGGTTAGTGCCTTGCATGGCAGCTCCCTCCATCAGTGTGTGAATGTGTGTGTGAATGGGTAAATGTGGAAGTAGTGTCAAAGCGCTTTGAGTACCTTGAAGGTAGAAAAGCGCTATACAAGTACAACCCATTTATTTATTTATCATCTATGTCTTTATGAACCTTGCTTTGTGCACTGGAGCACAGTCATGTTGGAAGAGGAAGTGGCCCGCTCCAAACTGTTCCCACAAGATTGGGAGCATGGAATTGTCCAAAATGTTTTGGTATCCTGGAGCTCTGTAGCAACTGACTGTGCAGAAAGTCTGTGCACTATGCGCTTCAGCATCCGCTGAGCACTCGCTGTCAGTTGCCGTTGTTCCCAAACTCTTCCATTTTCTTTTAATAAAGCCGGCAGTTGTCTTTGGAATATTTAAGAGCGAGGAAATGTCACGACTGGATTTGTTGCACAGGTGGCATCTTATGGCAGTTCCACGTTTTTCTGGGGTGGTACTTGGTGAAAAAAGTTTGAGAACCACTGAAATAAGATAAATTAAGATTTTATATCACTTTATTGATGACAAAGATGATGATGTGTGGAGAGTAAAAAGGAGGAAAGGGGAGAGCAACGCAAACACCGCCTTCTTACTTTGCTGTGTTTCTCGCCTTCTTTATCAAATTGGGTTAATAGTAAAACATTTTGGCCACAGTTGTGCTCAGTCCCAAAAAAATCAAGCAGGCTTTTTTGTGTGGTCACGCGTTCGATTGTTTGCCGCCATTGTTTGGTACAACCAAGTTAGTATACGAAATACGGGACCAACTTTTGGCAAAATATTTTGTCAAAAACCTAATCATGCGAAAAATAAGGCAAGGTACCAACCTCTGTATTTTCCTCTTTAAATTGAATTGTTCTTGTCAGGATTTTTGTGCACAGGTGGTCATAGAGTGCTCCTTGCTTCAATTAGGACTCGGGCTGTTTTTAATCAGCAAAACCAGTGATATTTTTCAGAAGAAATCAAACGGTGCTTTTACACACACCTTCTCTCCCATGGAGACGCTGACGCACACGCAGCCTATTGACTGCAGCATTTCAATCATCCGACGCCTCAAATCTTGGAGGCATAAAACCAAAAAGCAAAAACAATCAGCTAAGAAAATATTTGCATGCATGGCATTGTGCAAAAAAATGTGTGTGAGCGTGTGTGTTTGCAAGAGTGTCACGTGCGTATCAGCAGGGGGGGCGAGGAGAGAATGCGTGAGAGTCTATCAACAGAAGAAAAATAGAAAATATCGTATTTTTCGGACCACAAGGCGCATTAAAGAGGTCATATTATGATTTTTTAAGTACATTTAAAAGGTGGTCTGCATAACATGTAATGGTCTTTTTTTGGTCAAAATGTTGCATGGATTATGTTTTACAGACCATCTCCAAGCCACTTTCTGAACATCTTTTCAATATGCGCCATTTCGTGGGTGTGCCTCCACTTTGACAGCTTCTTCTCTCGTCGTCTTTTGCTGCAGCAAGTCTACTGACAGATATAAGTTATAAGTGTACGCTACTTTATGTTAGAAATGGTAACAGCGGAGGATGAATGCCCCACAACAGGAGGCTAGAGGAAAAAAATTGAGCTTTTTGGTGAAGTGAAGTGATTTATATTTATATAGCGCTTTTCTCTAGTGACTCAAAGCGCTTTTACATAGTGAAACCCAATATCTAAGTTACATTTAAACCAGTGTGGGTGGCACTGGGAGCAGGTGGGTAAAGTGTCTTGCCCAAGGACACAACGGCAGTGACTAGGATGGTGGAAGCGGGAATCGAACCTGGAACCCTCAAGTTGCTGCCACGGCCACTCTACCAACCGAGCTATACCGCGCAAATTTTTGGGACTTACGTGGATCCCAAACACACAACAGCAGGTACCCATAGGTAAGAGAAGTTGGTTCTGCATTATATTGCACAACAAAATGCCAGATAAAACATTTCCTAATAGGTGCCATTTTGGTGTCCTTATACACACACCATAATAAGACACGTATGTTGCAGCACAGTACGTCTGACTACCCGAGCCGTGATGCGCCTCATTGCATCAAGCGGTGCGGCTTCGTAGCTTACCAAAGTCAAACTAAAACATCGGATCCGGAACCGCCAGTATCCAAAATCCGGCCTGCGGGAAGTCTCAAGTTAAAAAAAAAAAAAAAATGTTTTTTTAATTATTATCATTTTTTTAAATCTGTCCTTTCTAATCCATTTTCTACTGCTTGTTAGTCTCGGTGTCACCTAGCGGCTCAAGACATGCATTTTCTCATCGATAACGTGACATCGGCAAAGTGCGCGCTCTTTCAGTATATATATATGTATATATATATATATATAAATATTCCGCCCAAATGCAGCTGAGATAGGCTCCAGCACCCCCCCGTGACCCCAAAAGGGACAAGCGGTAGAAAATGGATGGATATATATATACATATATATATATACATACATATACACAGCCCGGCCCCCGGCCAAATTGTTTTAACCCAATGCGAGTCAAAAAGTTTGGGGACCCCTATTCTATATTGTCAATGGAACACGTTTTGGTGTTGCTTGCTTGCGGGTACTTACTAGCATCATTTATTGAACAGGCGTCAACCTGCAGTCCACACAAATCTCTTGTGTACGAAATAAAATTGCATCGAGGTCGGTAAGCACAACCAGAATTAATACATAAATTAGGCGCACCGGGTAATAAGGCGCACTGTCGATTCTTGAGAAAATGAAAGGATTTTAGGTGCACCTTATAGTCTGAAAAATAGGGCATATCTATTTAAAAGGGGCTTTATGATAAGAAATTGACCAAGTGTTTCAAGCTCATCTATCTTTGTCGTTGCTGTCTTTAAAGAGGAAAGGGAACACAAACAGAAGAGAAGACAGTGACAAATATCATAGTGCAAGCGATTTGAAATTTCCCACTGGGAGAAAGGCTTTTAACTCAGCTTGTTTTATTTTCAGCTAAAGCCTCCAGAAAGCCGCGGGAATTATTCAGGTTCATGTCTCGCTACCTGCTACCACACTGGCCAGCTGCTGCGTCCGGGTGATGGGCTTGACCCGGCGTGCCTTCACAATGGCTGAAGCTATTTTCCAGGCGTGCCTCTCCTCCCCGTATGCAGTGAGGATAGAAGTGAGCGCCTGTTGATCTAAGGTATTCACCACGTCAGCAGCACAGGGCATGTCGGCGAACCTACGCACAAAAGGAAGACCAATTAAAGTCGGCGACGTCACGTCCTTGCTGACAGCAGTAGATCTTGCCATGAGTGCGACAGAGCTGAAAACCTTCATGGCTGAAAATGATTTGTGAGGGATCAAAGACAGCGCATGGTGATGTTATATTAGGTGGGATGCTGCAGATGCTGAAATACGTTGTCATGCAAGACATGATAACAACTACAGAAAACATTGTTCCATATAAATTCATTTTTTTCTGAGGCAGTGTTCAATTTAGTTTTTTCATTTAGTTTCAGTCAGTTCTTTGACTAAAATGCATTCTCGCCATTCTTTAGTCATCTCCATTTATTTAGTTTTAGGCGAGTTGGCGAAATTTCCCAACATTTTCGTCAATAATGCTTCAATTACATTTTGGCAACTAAATGTAAAGCATTAAGGATAATGCACCTTTTCTAGGTTACTTGTAAAACATCACATACAAATTCAAAACAAAAATTAGACCTGCTCTCAAGGAAAATATTTATAGATCAATAATGTCTCACTAAACTTAGTACCGGATTTTTCGGAGTATAAGTCGCACCGGCCGAAAATGCATAATAAAGAAGGAAAAAAACATATATAAGTCGCACTGGAGTATAAGTCGCATTTTTTGGGGAAATGTATTTGATAAAGCCCAACACCAAGAATAGACATTTGAAAGGCAATTTAAAATAAATAAAGAATAGTGAACAACAGGCTGAATAAGTGTACGTTATATGACGCATAAATAACCAACTGAGAACGTGCCTGGTATGTTAACGTAACATATTATGGTAAGAATCACTCAAATAACTATAACATATAGAACATGCTATACGTTTACCAAACATTCTCCATCCATCCATCCATCTTCTTCCGCTTATCCGAGGTCGGGTCGCGGGGGCAGCAGCCTAAGCAGGGAAGCCCAGACTTCCCTCTCCCCAGCCACTTCGTCCAGCTCCTCCCGGGGGATCCCGAGGCGCTCCCAGGCCAGCCGGGAGACATAGTCTTCCCAACGTGTCCTGGGTCTTCCTCGTGGCCTCCTACCGGTCGGACATGCCCTAAACACCTCCTTAGGGAGGCGCTCGGGTGGCATCCTGACCAGATGCCCGAACCACCTCATCTGGCTCCTCTCGATGTGGAGGAGCAGCGGCTTTACTTTGAGCTCCCCCCGGATGACAGAGCTTCTCACCCTATCTCTAAGGGAGAGCCCCGCCACCCGGCGGAGGAAACTCATTTCGGCCGCTTGTACCCGTGATCTTGTCCTTTCGGTCATAACCCAAAGCTCATGACCATAGGTGAGGATGGGAACGTAGATCGACCGGTAAATTGAGAGCTTTGCCTTCCGGCTCAGCTCCTTCTTCACCACAACGGATCGATACAGCGTCCGCATTACTGAAGACGCCGCACCGATCCGCCTGTCGATCTCACGATCCACTCTTCCCTCACTCGTGAACAAGACTCCGAGGTACTTGAACTCCTCCACTTGGGGCAAGATCTCCTCCCCAACCCGGAGATGGCACTCCACCCTTTTCCGGGCGAGAACCATGGACTTGGAGGTGCTGATTCTCATCCCAGTCGCTTCACACTCAGCTGCGAACCGATCCAGTGAGAGCTGAAGATCCTGGCCAGATGAAGCCATCAGGACCAAATCATCTGCAAAAAGCAGAGACCTAAACCTGCAGCCACCAAACCGGATCCCCTCAACGCCTTGACTGCGCCTAGAAATTCTGTCCATAAAAGTTATGAACAGAATCGGGCAGCCTTGGCGGAGTCCAACCCTCACCGGAAAAGTGTCCGACTTACTGCCGGCAATGCGAACCAAGCTCTGACACTGATCATACAGGGAGCGGACCGCCACAATCAGACAGTCCGAAACCCCATACTCTCTGAGCACTCCCCACAGGACTTCCCGAGGGACACGGTCGAATGCCTTCTCCAAGTCCACAAAGCACATGTAGACTGGTTGGGCAAACTCCCATGCACCCTCAAGGACCCTGCCGAGAGTATAGAGCTGGTCCACAGTTCCACGACCAGGACGAAAACCACACTGTTCCTCCTGAATCCGAGGTTCGACTATCCGGCGTAGCCTCCTCTCCAGTACACCTGAATAGACCTTACCGGGAAGGCTGAGGAGTGTGATCCCACGATAGTTGGAACACACCCTCCGGTTCCCCTTTTTAAAGAGAGGAACCACCACCCCGGTCTGCCAATCCAGAGGTACTGCCCCCGATGTCCACGCGATGCTGCAGAGTCTTGTCAACCAAGACAGCCCTACAGCATCCAGAGCCTTAAGGAACTCCGGGCGGATCTCATCCACCCCCGGGGCCTTGCCACCGAGGAGCTTTTTAACTACCTCAGCAACCTCAGCCCCAGAAATAGGAGAGCCCACCACAGATTCCCCAGGCACTGCTTCCTCATAGGAAGACGTGTTGGTGGGATTGAGGAGGTCTTCGAAGTATTCCCTCCACCGATCCACAACTTCCGCAGTCGAGGTCAGCAGAACACCATCCGCACCATACACGGTGTTGGTAGTGCACTGCTTCCCCTTCCTGAGGCGGCGGATGGTGGTCCAGAATCGCTTCGAAGCCGTCCGGAAGTCGTTTTCCATGGCTTCCCCGAACTCCTCCTACCAAACATTCTGTCACTCCTAATCGCTAAATCCCATGAATTCTTATATGTCTAGTCTCTTACGTGAATGAGCTAAATAATATTATTTGATATTTTACGGTAATGTGTTAATAATTTCACACATAAGTCGCTCCTGAGTATAAGTCGCACCCCCCACCAAACTATGAAAAAAAACTGCGACTTATAGTCCGAAAAATACGGTACTGTTTTATTTTTAGGGATTTTCTGCTGCCGATTCCAATACTAATCTATCATGAGTGAGATCTGCCGATACCAATACTGATCACATATATTAACTGTACATTTTTCAATGTATTTATTGTGAGTGCTATTGAATGCTTGACAACGTTTCTCAAAGTGCAATTGCAAGAAATTTAGGGATTGCAACATCTACTGTCCATAATATCATCAAAAGGTTCAGAGAATCTGGAGAAATCACTCCACGTAAGCGGCATGGCCGGAAACCAACATTGAATGACCGAGACCTTCGATGCCTCAGATGGCACTGTATCAAAAACCGACATCAATCTCTAAAGGATATCACCACATGGGCTCAGGAACACTTCAGAAAACCACTGTCACTAAATACAGTTGGTCGCTACATCTGTAAGTGCAAGTTAAAGCTCTACTATGCAAAGTGAAAGCCATTTATCAACAACATCCAGAAACGCCGCCGGCTTCTCTGGGCCCGAGATCATCTAAGATGGACTCATGCAAAGTGGAAAAGTGTTCTGTGGTCTGACGAGTCCACATTTCAAATTGTTTTTGGAAATATTCGACATTGTGTCATCCGGACCAAAGGGGAAGCGAACCATCCAGACTGTTATCGACGCAAAGTTCAAAAGCCAGCATCTGTGATGGTATGGGGGTGCATTAGTGCCCAAAGCATGGGTAACTTACACATCTGTGTAGGCACCATTAATGCTGAAAGGTACATACAGGTTTTGGAACAACATATGTTGCCATCTAAGTGCCGTCTTTTTCATGGACGCCCCTGCTTATTTCAGCAAGACAATGCCAAGCCACATTCAGCACGTGTTACAACAGCGTGGCTTCGTAAAAAAAGAGTGCGGGTACTTTCCTGGCTCGCCTGCAGTCCAGACCTGTCTCCCATCGAAAATGTGTGGCGCATTATGAAGCGTAGAATACGACAGCGGAGACCCCGGACTATTGAACGACTGAAGCTCTACATAAAACAAGAATGGGAAAGAATTTCACTTTCAAAGCTTCAACAATTAGTTTCCTCAGTTCCCAATCGTTTATTGAGTGTTGTTAAAAGAAAAGGTGATGTAACACAGTGGTGAACATGCTCTTTAACCAACTACTTTGGCACGTGTTGCAGCCATGAAATTCTAAGTTAATTATTTGCAAAAAAACATAAAGTTTATGAGTTTGAACATCAAATATCTTGTCTTTGTAGTGCATTCAATTGAATATGGGTTGAAAAGGATTTGCAAATCATTGTATTCCGTTTATATTTACATCTAACACAATTTCCCAACTCCTATGGAAACGGGGTTTGTACTATCGTCATATCGAGAACATGCATGTTGATGACACATTCTAGCTGTGTCCTGCAAATTTGACAGCGACACGCGATCAAACGCGTCCTCAACTGAATTTAGCATTCTTGCTAGCGGCTAATGTCCCTCCACGGTGCAAAGCCACTTCTAAGTCAGTAATCCTCATCTCCATGGTGGAAAATACACTATGTTTCTTACTAGTATCACTGTAGGACAAAAAATAGCTAAACAAGCTAAACAACACACAGAAAGAGAATATGCTTACCTCAAGCTGAAAACAAAGGTGAGTGGATTGATACAAAAATGGACAGTAATGATACCAAGTAGTTTTGTATCAGGTCGATATACCACGGTGGTTAGATAAATATTTTTTACTATGAAAAAACCCTTCGGCAATTTTGAAATTGTTTACGAACTCAGGAAATAAGTCCCTGGACTTAGGGATTTAAGGGCAAAAGCCAAATAATTTAAATCAGTGCCAATAGGAGGACATCATTTATAAATGTAATTGATCTTTTTACACCGCAATCTTGAGTTTTCTTGTCTGATTATAGTTGTGATAAAACATTCTATCATAAATTATCTTGCAAATGTGCATTGGTATGACCAATACTGCCCCTGTAACTACTTGGTATCGCATTGATACCCAAAGTTGTAGTATCGGCCAAAACTAATGTAAAGCATCTAAAGAACAGAAGAATAGGTGATTATCACATTTTAACAAAGGTGTAGATAGAAACATGTTACAACAGAGAGTAATCAGCTATTGACAGTTAATTAACAAGTAGATTAATAATAGTTTTGGGAAAATAAAATAATCGGAAATGATGCATTATGTTACTGTATACGTCAGCAGCTAAATTAGGAGCTTTTACATCCCGTTTTGAAAGGCTTTGTAATAATTTGCATACCAAAAAATATATTGTGACATAACCGGATCATGTTTTGTTTTAGTTTAAGACTCTTAGTTCTGTTTCAGCACCCCTGAGTTTGTGTTTCTTGGTTGCCATGAGTGCTGATTAGTTTCACCTGCCTCTGATTAGAGTTCGGGACGCCCACCTGCTCCCGGGCACTAATCAGAGAGCTATTTATTCCTGCCTTTCGCCACACTCGGTCTGGCTGTTTTGTTTGCTTCATGCAACATTACGTTGGTAAATCCTAGCTTCTGATTCCAGTTTCTTTGCTAAGCTTTCCCGCTAGCATTTTCCTTAGCTTCCCGTGCTATCGGCCCGCTTCCTGTACTTTTGTATTTTGGCTGATTTATGGATAATAAATCCTTGTCCTACCTGCACACTGCCTCCGGAGTTCCGTCTGCATCTTGGGGAAACGATAACCAATTAACCACCCAACCGTAACAACGTATATCGCTATCGATATCGATATCTATATCGCAATATACATTGCGATATAGATTTTAGGCAATACCCCCATTCCTTACTATTGAGTAGCACAATTTAAATGATCAGTGTTTAAAGACAATAAGGCCACATCTACACAGGAACGTTTGTGTTTTGTTTTGCTGCCCGGTTGAAAAACAAAACGGTTGATACACGGTGTTGTATCAACGAGTCACATCCAGACAAGGCCTAATTTAATTATTAGTTCATGTGTGAAGAAAAGGCTTTGTGAACTGCAATCAAGACAGTTACTACCTACCAGAAAAAGGATGTGTTTAAATTAGGGCTATCAAACAATTCAAATATTTAATCGCGATTAATCGCAGTTTGTTTATAGTTAACTTAAAATTAATCCTGATAATCGCAGATGGATATATTTTTTGTCATTAATAAGTGTACCCGAAACAGACCATTTTCAAGTATTTAATACCATGACTGAACAATTAGTTTACATTAATGAAATGTTTTTTTTAAATATTATGCTTTTTTAAACAGCTCAACACAAACTGGACATATAATTAAAAAAATCACCTGCAGTGTGCTGGTGTCTTGCCAGATTTTGTATTTTGTAGGAATACAGAATTTGTATTCCTGCTTTAGGAGCACTTGCATTTAGAGGAGGAGCTACACTATGTTTAGATACCCATTTCACGCATTAATAACATGCGTGTAATAAATGTGGATTGTTACAAACATGGTTTGATAGTCAAAAATGTTTGCTAATGCAATCTTTTATATTTCTACCTGAATAAATGCATGACAATGTTTTAACCTCGATGTATTATCAAAATGTAATATTCAGCCTGCCGAACATTCTGTGATTGGGGACTATCAATCAGAACAGGTTATAAAATAATATTCACTTTGTTTCAATCTGCAAGAATACATTTATTTAGGTAGAAATATCACAGATTACTTTACAAAACATCTTTTACAAACCATGGTTGTAATGTAAGACATTTTTATTTTGTCAGTGTCGTTAGACCGGATGTGACGCGTAGCGCTATTATTGAGAAGCCGGAAGTGTGTGATTGGTTTGAGAGGGTGCCTTGATATGTTTTGACGACTTGAGAGTCTCTGATAAAAAATGACTCTAGACTTCCTCTCAACAGTCTTTCTTTTCTGCTGAGCTTTTATTCCATTTTATGAAGGCTGTTGCTGCAGTGATGTTGTCTCATGGCATCGGCTTTTGACATGGGATTTTCTTAATGTACCCTTTTCTTTGTGCATTTCTGCTCACTATTTTCAAGTTTGTGGCTTAACAGCAACGAAACACCATTACATTGACCAAGCTACGGAATGGCTCGAGGGTCAAAAAGGAGTCAGGACACATGTACATTAATCAGGCATTATCATGGTTCTCGCCCGGAAAAGGGTGGAGTGCCATCTCCGGGTTGGGGAGGAGATCGTGCCCCAAGTGGAGGAGTTCAAGTACCTCGGAGTCTTGTTCACGAGTAAGGGAAGAGTGGATCGTGAGATCGATAGGCGGATCGGTGCGGGGTCTTCAGTAATGTGGACGCTGTATCGATCCGTTGTGGTGAAGAAGGAGCTGAGCCGGAAGGCAAAGCTCTCAATTTACCGGTCGATCTACGTTCCCATCCTCACCTATGGTCATGAGCTTTGGGTTATGACCGAAAGGACAAGATCACGGGTACAATCGGCCGAAATGAGCTTCCTCCGCCGGGTGGCGGGGCTCTCCCTTAGAGATAGGGTGAGAAACTCTGTCATCTGGGAGGAGCGCAAAGTAAAGTCGCTACTCCTCCACATCGAGAGGAGCCAGATAAGGTGGTTCGGGCATCTGGTCAGGATGCCACCCAAACGCCTCCCTAAGGAGGTGTTTCGGCCACGTCCGACCGGTAGGAGGCCACGGGGAAGACCCAGGACACGTTGGGAAGACTATCTCTGCCGGCTGGCCTGGGAACGCCTCGGGATCCCCCGGAAGGAGCTGGACGAAGTGGCTGAGGAGAGGGAAGTCTGGGCTTCCCTGCTTAGGCTGCTGCCCCCGCGACCCAACCTCGGATAAGCGGAAGAAGATGGATGGATGAATGGATAAGAAAATGAGTGCCGTTAAAGAAACTTATAGGTATGTTAGCTACTTCTCTTTGTTAATAATGTTTATAATGTCTATTTTCTATTTCCTGCTGGATCTACTCTCTATTTTATGCTGCTGCTGTCACATATACTGTATATACTGTAATATTGTACATGGTCATTGGTATATATTGTATATATGTTATAGACATAATATAATATATCTGTATATATATTATTCTGTACACATATTATGTATATATTCGTATATATGTTAGATTTTGTATCGCTATATTAGCCTATTTATACCTGCATTGTCCTTTCCATCCTTACACTTTCCATCATTGTAACTGAGCTACTGTGTTGAACAATTTCCCTTGTGGATCATTAAAGATTGTCTAAGTCTAAGTCTAAGGTAACGCGTTATTGGTGCGTTAACTTTGACAGCCCTAGTTTATATATAAAATAAATGAGAAACCAAAAGACTACATGGGGCACGTCCTCTATTAGACTAGAGTTGGCCACTATTTAAAAAAATATGTCTTTCTCTTTGGTTTGTTTTTCACTTACAAAATAATGAACAATATTAACATGTAAAATCAGCACAAGTAAAATGTAAATACGATGAAAATGTGTTACCTCTCGCCGTCCATCCTCATGTCTAAAGGTCCATCCTTGCTGAGTGAGAAACCTCTTTCTGCCTGATCCATTTGCATGGAAGAGCAGCCAGCATCCAACAGGACAGCATCAATACTGCCCTCTCTAACGTTGATGCTAGACAGCAGGACTTCAAGATCGCTGAATCGTCCAAGTAATGGTTTCACTTGGCCACTGGACAAAAAAAGAAAAAAATATATATCAACATATACAGTTGCGATCAAAAGTTTACATACACTTGTAAAGATCATAATGTCATGGCTGTCTTGAGTTTCCAATAATTTCTACAACTCGTATTTTTTTGTGATAGAGTGATTGGAGCACATACTTGTTTGTCACAAAAAACATTCATGAAGTTTGGTTCATTTATGAATTTATTATGGGTCTACTGAAAATGTGACCAAATCTGCTGGGTCAAAAGTATACATACAGCAATGTTAATATTTGCTTACATGTCCCTTGGCAAGTTTCACTGCAATAAGGCGCTTTTGGTAGCCATCCACAAGCTTCTGGTTGAATTTTTGACCACACCTCAAGACAAAATTGGTGCAGTTCAGCTAAATGTGTTGGTTTTCTGACATTAACTTGTTTCTTCAGCATTGTCCACACGTTTAAGTCGGGACTTTGGGAAGGCCATTCTAAAACCTTAGTTCTAGCCTGATTTAGCCATTCCTTTACCACTTTTGACGTGTGTTTGGGGTCATTGTCCTGTTGGAACACCCAACTGCGCCCAAGACCCAACCTCCGGGCTGATGATTTTAGGTTGTCCTGAAGAATTTGGAGGTAAATGTCTATACGTATAATACTGGTTTAACTAAAATATACATCATATTGAATCGGTACCCGACCGTAAGCTCCATACCGATTTCCCAAGCCTTGTTCACACAGCAGGCCAATTCCAACCTGTATGATATGAACAGTGCAATTCCAAATTTTTCACATCAGACACAAGCCTGAATCGTATATTTATGTAATGCGTCGTCAATGTGAACGATTCTGTGCTCCAGTCGCATTCATCCAACCACAAGTTATCAAAAAGTGATAGGCGTCATAATTATTGCCAAAATAGACGGTTACAAAATAAACAGAGCAGAAAACCGATGACAATAATAATAAACATCTACCACTTCTGTCTCCAACTGCTCACCTACAGACACACTCTTCAAGCAGACATCGAAGCAAGTTATCCCGTAAAACTGCGAGAGCCAAAATACTTATACTCTTCCTTCTTTATCTTCCACCTGCAATAATTCGGTTCACAAATTGTTGACTTTGATTGCACAAAATCCTTGAAATTGCCACAAATTTGCCAGTATTGAAACAGACTAAAGCTGAAGTCATTTTAACTTACGCAAACGTCATGATGTCATGTCCGCATACGGGTCAGATTGCATTCACATTAAAAATGTCATTATTTTTTTGTAATGTGAACGGATACTAAAAAGATTGGATTTGACCAAAAAGTCAGAATTGGACATCCGACCCTGCAGTGTGAATGTAGCTTAAAAGTGGATTATTATTTAGACTTAATTTGTCATTTTTATTGGCAAATTTTATTACCTGGAGAATTACCTGCTAGTAGAACGCAGTTGCATTTCATGCTTCATTTAAAAAGAAAATGTGTAATCTTTTTCACAGGGAGTTAAAATGATTTTTAAACGTCAGACATTTATCAATGAAAATAGGGAGAAGTTGATGATGGTGCTTTCATCAGAATCAGAATCAGAAGTGCTTCAATAATCTCTGAGGGGAATTTTAGATTTTCAGCACAATCCCATTCAAGAGCAGACAAACATTACAGGGATAGATAGATAGATAGATAGATAGATAGATAGATGGATAGATAGATAGATAGATAGATAGATAGTACTTTATTAATTCCTTCAGGAGAGTTCTCTTAGGAAAATTAAAATTCCAGCAGCAGTGTACAGAATTGAGATCAAATTTAAAAAGTAAATAATGGGGGTATAAATGGAAACAAAATAGAAAAATATTACAATAAGAATAAAAATAAAAAGCAACAATGAGAATAAAAATATAACAGAAAAATAAGAATATAAGAAGAGAAACTAGGCAGTAGTGACCATGTTATGAAAAAGTATTGCACTGTTATTGTTTTGCATCCCCTGTCATCCTTGTACCCCCCTCCCCTCCAGAGAGGAGTTGTACAGTCTAATGGCGTCTAATGGAGACAGAACAGGATCGCTGACGGGTCTGCCAACTTACGGCACCCCTTACAAAAAAGGTGAGAAACAGGTCAACGCTGAGGTGGGGGTGGGGGATAAAAACAAATTCAGTCTAAGCCTGGGCCCCTGGAGAGGGTGTCCAGACTGAGGCCAAGGGGAAACAACCCTCATAGCCATAGCACACATAAACATGTGTGTATGAGGGAAACAGCAAAGAACTCAAAGGACATTAAAGACATTAAAAGGGCAGAGCTGATGCAACCAGCTGCCACTCCAGCAGTGCCACTTCTACACACAACCACACAAGTAAAACAACAACAAAAACTAAAAATAATCAACTAATAATATACATTGCACACACACGATCGCACCATGCACAGACAAGCAACTAGGGCTGGGCGATATATCGAATATACTCGATATATCGCGGGTTTGTCTCTGTGCGATATAGAAAATGACTATATCGTGATATTCGAGTATACGTTCTCACGCAGTTGCTTTTAGCTGTGGCCATTACACTACAGGCGTTTCTCACTCTTTCTTGTCTCTCCTTCTCACAGAGACATATAAAACAAGCGCACCTTCTTACATACGTCACATACTGTCGCGCGTGCAACGTCACACGCTCTCACGGAGCAGAGAGGTAGCGGCATTGTAACGTTAGCTGTGGTGCTAGCGGTGCGGTGCGAGTGGTAATACGAGAGAGAGAAGGTGCAAATCTGGTAACAAATGATGGAAGAATAATTAATTCCCAAGAAAAACAGCAGGGGGTCCATCGTCTGGTGGTGGTTTGTTGAACAGACAACCCTAATATGTCAAGTATGCGGCAAAAGTGTTGCTACAAAAAGAAGCGACACTGCTAATTTGTAGCATCATTTGAAAAGTCACCCGCTAGAGAATGAAGAGTGCTTGAAACTCCGCATGTCAACATCTCCGTTTGGTGCCACACCAAAAAAATGCCCAAGCAACAATTTCCACATCAACACCGTATGAAACAAATAGTCAACAACAGAAGGAGATAACGTCTGCAGTAACCTACCACATAGCGAAGGACATACACTATTTGATTTCCTATTATGCAGCTCATTTTTATTTGACAGTTATTGAAATATCTTGTGTGACATCATGCACAAAAGTACACTTTATTTGTTTTAAACTATTGTAGTGCCGTTCTGTACAAAAAGTGCACTTTAATTTAGCGTTGTTTTGATATGTCATCTTAGTGACATCATGCACAAAAGTGCACTAATAGCTTGTTTTAAAATGTCTCTGACAATCTTGCACTTTTTGTTTGGAAATTACATGAATGTTTGTGCCACTGCTTAATAACTGTTTAATAAATACACTTTTGCTAAATTGACTTACTTGTGATTTCCCTCTCTGCATGAAAGTTTAAAATGAGCATATATTAATGCAGTATGAACAAGAATGTTTTAATGTAGACACATAGAATCATCATACTGCTGTGATTATATGCATCAAGTGTTCATTCAAGGCTAAGACAAAATATCGAGATATATATCGTGTATAGTGACATGGCCTAAAAATATCGAGATATTAATAAAAGACCAGATCGCCCAGCCCTACAAGCAACCAAACAAAAACATAATTTCAACACCCATATACACTGTGGTGGCTTCTGCGGTGTTCCACGCCATCGTCTGCTGGGGTGGGGGGAGCATGGCCAGAGACAGGAGCAGACCCAACAAAGCAACCAAGAGCGTTGACTCCACCCTCGGCCGCCCACCAACTATCGGCCAGTGTCCAGTGCGCGTGAATGAGCGAGGATGCGTCCAAGGAGACCGAGGTGTCTAATACATGCTCATTCAGCCAAGACACTGTGAAGCTTGTCTGTCCCGGCACCCAGTGCAAGCTCCGCAGCCCTGTCTCTTCATCCGCATCTCCTCTCCTCCAGTCTCTCCAAACAGCTGGTCCCCACGGCCAAAAGGCTCACGGGAGGCCTATCCAGAAGCCCACAAAAAAGCACCGCAGAAGTCACGAAAGTGCCACCCCTTGTCACACAGTCCCAAAGGGTCCCCAACTAAAAGGCAAAAAAAAAACAAGAGGGAAACACCAGGAACACAAAAGGATGACACAAGAGCACAGAGCTCCTGCCACCAGCAGCCATTACTAGTGTATACTGTATATTTTATGTTGTATAAAACTATTTGTTTGTACAATCTATTGTGCTGGGGCAGGGGGGGGGATCCAAACTACAGCCTGCGGGCCCGCCAGCATCTTGAGTTTGGCCCACAAGACGCCATTAGTTTAACAATCTGGCCAGTGGGATGTTTTCAAATTAATTTTAAATGTCTGACTGACTTTTGCCACCATCTTGTGGATAACATGTGTAATTCAGGTCAATAAACATGAATTGGGGTTTGAAGTGATTACATCACATGATTTACTTGTATGACCCAACTACCTACCCTAGTCATGGCGCAACAAAAATGCAACTAAAATGGTCACACATATCACAGCCTGCTAACTGAACTTGGTAGATATTGTAAAATGCAAAACACTCTCCACACCTATCCATTCTTGGCACATTTTAGCTGCTTAATATTTCTAAATAATGACATAACTTTAAGGAGGTCCTCACGGAAGTAACCAAGGTATGAGTCAAACTTTTACATAATCTTAATATCTAATTATATTAATTAAATAGCCATTATATTAATATATTATGTACACACACACGCACACACACACACACATGCACACACACACACACGTATGTATGTATATATGATTATGTAAATATATATATATAGATAGTTTGAACAAAAATATAAATGCAACACTTTTGTTTTTGCCCTCCATTTTTCATGAGTTCAACTCAACTTTTACTATATACACAAAATACCTATTTCTCTCAAATATTGTTCACAAATCTGTCTAAATCTGTGTTACTGAGCATTTCTTCTTTGCCAAGATAATCCATCCCACCTCACAGGTGTGGTATATCAAGATGCTGATTAAACAGCATGATTATTGCACAGGTGTGCCTTAGGCTGCCCACAATAAAAGGCCACTCTGTAATTTGCAATTTTATTACACAGCACAATGCCACAGATGTTGCAAGTTTTGAGGGAGCGTGCAGTTGGCATGCTGACTGCAGGAATGTCCACCAGATCTGTTGCTTATGAATTTAATGTAATTTTTTTCTACCATAAGACGTCTCCAAAGGTGTTTCAGAAAATTTGGCAGTACATCCAACCGGCCTCAACAACGCAGCCCACGTGTAACCACACTAGCCCAGGACGTCCATGATCGTTGGAGACCAGCCACCCAGACTGCTGCTGCAAAAATTGGTTTCGCATAACCAAAAAATTTCAGCAAAAACGATGAGAAACCGTCTCAGGGAAGCAGCTCATCCTCATCTGGGTCTCAACCTGACTGAAGTTCATCGTCGTAACAGACTTGAGTGGGAAAATGATCACATTCAATGGTGTCTGGCACGTTGGAGAGGTGTTCTCTTCACGGAGGAATCACAGTTTTCACTGTTCAAGACAGATGGCAGACAGCGTGCGTGGCGTCGTGTGGGAGAGCAGTTTGCTGAGGCCAACTTTGTGAATCGAGTGGCCCGTGGTAGGGGTGGGGTTATGGAATATAAAGACAATATAAGTTAAAGTTAAAGTTCCAATAATTGTCACACTCAGGGCGGACACTCTAACCACTATGCCAACATACATCCATAAACTGGAAGCATATGCAAACGTGCAATATATTTATCTGTACAGTAATCTATTTATTTATATCTGCACCTTATTGCTCTTTTATCCTGCACTACAACAATCTAATGCAACGAAATTCCGTTCTTATCTGTACTGTAAAGTTTAAATTTGAATGACAATAAAAGGAAGTCTAAGTCTCTATAAGTCATGGTATGGACAACTAACGGAAGTGCATTTTATTGATAGCATTTTGAATGCACAGAGATACCATGACAAGATCCTGAGGCCCGTTGTTGTGCCATTCACCAGTGACCATCACCTCATGTTGCAGCATGACAATGCAAATGGTGGCCGCACCAGATACTGACTGCTTTTCTGACCCCCCAAACCCCCAATGAAGCAAACCTTCACATTCCAGAGTGGCCTTTTATTGTGGGCAGGCTAAGGCACACCTGTGCAATAATCATGCTGTTAAATCATCATCTTGATATGCCACACCGGTGAGGTGGGATCGATTATCTTGGCAAAGAAGAAATGCTCATGAACACAGATTTAGGAACAATATTTGAGAGGAATATGTCTTTTGTATATATAGTAAAAGTTTGAGTTCAACTCATGGAAAATGGGAGCAAAAACAAAAATGTTGCGTTTATATTTTTGTTCAGTACGTATATATATATATATATATATATATATATATATATATATATATATATATATATATACACATATATATATATATATATAGTATATACTAGGGCTGTCAAAGTTGACGCGATAACGCGTTATCTATAAATTTCTATAACGGCACACATTTTTTTAACAGCCAATTCACGCAAACACTTCCTTTTTGACCCTCGTGCCGTGCAGTAGCGGGGGAACTTGGCTGCAGTTCACTTGCTACTGATGAGCCACAAGCGAGCAGAAATGGACAAAGGAAAGTCTAACTTATTAAAATATCTGTCTCAAAGGCATGACAAGTTGTTCTTCCGACAAGAAAGGACTATTTTTCGCCTGGA
The DNA here is from genome assembly GCF_033978685.3 of Nerophis lumbriciformis. Taxonomy (NCBI): domain Eukaryota; kingdom Metazoa; phylum Chordata; class Actinopteri; order Syngnathiformes; family Syngnathidae; genus Nerophis; species Nerophis lumbriciformis. The sequence goes on from NC_084562.2 coordinate 42,857,638, forward strand.
GAAGAGGCGACATCCATCCAGCAAACACCTGCTGCTTGTGTCGTACCGAGGTGGGTGGTGCTTCACTTCAGTGTTCAGATTACGATTAAGGTGCAGTGACAACATAACATTTAGATTGTTACTGTGACTGATTTAGTAAGTAAGAAGACATCAAAGCTCAACAGAAATTAAAGAGGGTTGGCAGAATGTTGAAAAGAGACTTTTATTGCAAACACTTGATCTGATGTCAAAACATGTCAAGACACTTTCTCAAAACAATCACACACTTTTCTGGCTTCAAAATAAAAGCGCTATGCTATACATACGGTTTAACTACGTTTAAAGGCCTACTGAAATGGGATTTTCTTATTTAAACGGGGATAGCAGGTCCATTCTATGTGTCATACTTGATCATTTTGCGATATTGCCATATTTTTGCTGAACGGATTTAGTAGAGAACTTCGACGATAAATTCGCAACTTTTGGTCGCTGATAAAAAAGCCTTGCCTGTACCGGAAGTAGCAGACGAGTAGCTTGACGTCACAGGTTGTGGAGTTCCTCACATCTGCACATTGTTTACAATCATGGCCACCAGCAGCGAGAGCGATTCGGACCGAGAAAGCGACAATTTCCCCATTAATTTGAGCGAGGATGAAAGATTCGTGGATGAGGAAAGTGAGAGTGAAGGACTAGAGGGCAGTAGGAGCAATTCAGATAGGGAAGATGCTGTGAGAGGCGGGTGGGACCTGATATTCAGCTGGGAATGACTAAAACAGTAAATAAACACAAGACATATATATACTCTATTAGCCACAACACAACCAGGCTTATATTTAATATGCCACAAATGAATCCTGCATACCAAACACCTCCCCCCTCCCGTCCATATAACCCGCCAATACAACTCAAACACCTGCACAACACACTCAATCCCACAGCCCAAAGTACCGTTCACCTCCCCAAAGTTCATACAGCACATATATTTCCCCAAAGTCCCCAAAGTTACGTACGTGACATGCACATAGCGGCACGCACGTACAAGCAAGCGATCAAATGTTTGGAAGCTGCAGCTGCATGCGTACTCACGGTACCGTGTCTGCATATACAACTCAAAGTCCTCCTGGTAAGAGTCTCTGTTGTCCCAGTTCTCCACAGGCCAATGGTAAAGCTTGACTGTCATCTTTCAAGAATGTAAACAATGAAACACCGGCCGTGTTTGTGTTGCTGAAGTCGGCCGCAATACACCGCTTCCCACCTACAGCTTTCATCTTTGCTGTCTCCATTGTTCATTGAACAAATTGCAAAAGATTCACCAACACAGATGTCCAGAATACTGTGGAATTTTGCGATGAAAACAGACGACTTAATAGCTGGCCACCATGCTGTCCCAAAATGTCCTCTACAATCCGCGACGTCACGCGCTGACGTCATCATACCGAGACGTTTTCAGCAGGATATTTCGCGCAAAATTTAAAATTGCACTTTAGTAAGCCGTATTGGCATGTGTTGCAATGTTAAGATTTCATCATTGATATATAAACTATCAGACTGCGTGGTCGGTAGTAGTGGGTTTCAGTAGGCCTTTAAGGTTTCTCTTTAACGTACGGGCTTCAAATTATGCGTCACACCTAACAAAATAAAGTAATATAATGTGTTCTGGCATCCAGAAGAAAACAAACAAGGTCTGACGCTCTTTTTAGCTTTCATGGCCAATTTTATGCTAACATCGGCCCAATTCCAACAAGTATTTCCTCAGTGCACACACGTCTGCCTCTGTGCTTCACTCCGAGACACACAACACTTGTTCATTCTCTGCTGACACAATGTGTTCAAAGACCATGGGAAAAATCACCATCATAACACAATAACATACACATTAACAACATACATACACATGGAGTTGTCTGGAGTGGAGATAGCATATCTGCGCTGTGGACATACTTTAATATATTAGAGATATACCGGCAGACAGCGATCTTCACAATTTAAGATGACACTGGCGGCTTTTAATGGAAGAAAGGCTCCCAGCAGCCGATGCAAGTGTGACGTCGCTGCAACTTGCTTTTCGTCACATACATGGCGCGACAGAATCTAAACAGTCTCTAAGCACAAGTACAGTCTCCAATAACACCAAAAATAGATTCTAGATTTGTTGCCAATCGTTTTTCCCTCCATGCATTTTCTAACGCTTGTCCCTTTCGGGGTTGCGGGGGGTGCTGTAACCTATCCCAGCTGCATTTTTATTACAAAAAAAGTGACTACCGTATTTTCCGCACTATAAGGCGCACCTAAAAACCACAATTTTTCTCAAAAGCTGACAGTGCGCCTAATAACCCGGTGCGCTTTATTACGATTCATTTTCATAAAGTTTCGGTCTCGCAACTTCGGTAAACAGCCGCCATCTTTTTTCCCGGTAGAACAGGAAGCGCTTCTTCTTCTACGCAAGCAACCGCCAAGGAAAGCACCCGCCCCCATAGAACAGGAAGCGCTTCACCCGCCCCCATAGAAAAGGAAGCGCTTCACCCGCCCCCGGAAGAAGAAGAAAAAACGCGCGGATATCACCGTACGTTTCATTTCCTGTTTACATCTGTAAAGACCACAAAATGGCTCCTAATAAGCGATCCGGTTCATAAAAAGACGCAATCTCTCCATCCGCACACGGATTACTACCGTATTTCACAGCAACTGATATTCCTGTGAACCGCACTGTGGAACGGGAGCACGTACGGTGAATATTCGCACCACAGGGAATGAAGTCATCCTTCACTGTGGTTCTAGCTTGCCATGCTAACTTCCACTCATGGTGATATTCAAAAGGAAGACCTTGCCAAAAGAGACCTTTCCAGCCGGCGTCATCATAAAAGCTAACTCGAAGGGATGGATGGATGAAGAAAAGATGAGCGAGTGGTTAAGGGAAGTTTACGCGAAGAGGCCGGGTGGCTTTTTTCACACAGCTCCGAAGGCGAACACACCTTCACTAAGACGGGCAGACAGCCTCGGACGACATACGCCAACATTTGCCAGTGGATCGTAAATGCTTGGGCAGATATTTCGGTCACAACTGTGGTCCGAGCTTTCCGGAAGGCAGGATTCACAGAACAACAGCGACACTGACTCCCGATGACTTCTACGAGACGGAACCGGCCATTTTGGATCCCGTATTCGCCCAACTTTTCAATTCGGACACCGAAGACGAAGAATTCGAAGGATTTACGAATGAAGAATAACTTCAGAAGGTGAGCGCTATGTTTATTTTGTGTGTTGTGACATTAACGTTAAAGCAACATTATGTTGCTATTGTTCTACACCATTTTGAATTTTACTATGTTTGTGATTGCACATTTGCGTACATTGTGGGACAGAGTTGTTAGAACGCTGGTTTTCAATATATTATTAAAGTTTGACTGAACTATCTGACTGTTTTTTTGACATTCACTTTAGCGCAGCGTTTTTTTGACATTCACTTTAGCGCAGCGTAGGCGCGGCTTTTAGTCCGGGGCGGCTTATTGGTGGACAAAATTATGAAATATGTAATTCATAGAAGGTGCGGCTAATAATCCGGTGCGCCTTATAGTGCGGAAAATACGGTAAAAGGATATTTTTTTTTAAATCGAAATAAAAATGTTTTAATGTCATCAAAGTACATTGCACAATAAGCAGCAATGAATCAAAAATAGAAGAAATATATAAAAAACATATATGCTAATACCATACTTATTAATAACAGATTTGTTTTAAATCTATATTCACATCCATTTTTAAAGAATATATGCATCATATTAAATCATGCAATGACGTCATATCGACGACACCCCAACCACACCCCCACCGCCACAGGTATTTTGGCTATTAAGTTAAAGTTAAAGTACCACTGATAGTCACACACACACACTAGGTGTGGCGAAATTAGTCTCTGCATTTGACCCATCACCCTTGATCACCCCCTGGGAGGTGAGGGGAGCAGTGAGCAGCAGCGGTGGCCGCGCCCGGGAATCCTTTTTGGTGATTTAACCCCCAATTCCAACCCTTGATGCTGAGTGCCAAGCAGGGAGGTAATGTGGGAAACCCTGAAATTACCAAACTAAAAATATCTTACATTACAATTATGCTTTGTCAGAGATGTTTTGTAATGTTATTCTGAGATATTTGCACCTAAATAAATGCTAGTACATCAGTTTAGGAATATGACGGCGGGTGGATTTTTCTGGCTGGCTGAAATATTGTGTAAATTATTTTATAACATGGTCTGGTTGAGTCCTCAATTACAGAATGATTAGCAGGCTCAATATTACATTTGATTAACAAAAAGAGAAGGTTAAAAGATTGTCATCCAGCAATGTGAAGCCACCTGAAAATTATCTGTCTAGGCTACACTTATTAATTTTGAAAAATTATACCTATTTGCGATTAATCGCGATTAATTTTGGGTTAAAATTAACAAAATGCAATTAATCGCGATTAAATATTTAAATTGTTTGACAGCCCTAATATATACATATACGTATACACACACATACACTGTATATTTATATACATATATACATACTGGGGTTGTAAGGTATACCGGTATTGGTATAGTACCGCGATACTAATGAATCATATTCGGTACTATACCGTCTCTAAAAAGTACCGGTCCAGCCGCTGTCGGCAGTGTTTTAGCTGCTTCTAAATCACTAATCCTCGTCTCCATGGCGACAAATAAAGTACGTTTCTTACATGTATCATCCCTGCAGGAAGAGGAATAGCTAAACATATTTCACTACACACCGTAGCTCACCGCCGTTAAAATGTAAACAAACGGCATTGGTGGATCTACACCAAACATCCACTGTAATGATACCAAATTCAGGAATGTATGTAGTCGATACTACTATGATTACATCGATACTTTTTAGCATCACACAATCTTTTTTCGTTTAAAAAAATATATATATTATGTTTATAAACTCAGGAAATATGTCCCTGGACACATGAGGACTTTTAATATGACCAATGTATAATCCTGTAACGACTTGGTATCGGATTGATACCCAAATTTGTGGTATCATCCAAAACTAATGTAAATTATCAAACAACAGAAGAACAAGTGATTATTACATTTTAACAGAAGTGTAGATAGAACATGTTAAGAGAGAAAGTAAGCAGATATTAACGGTAAATGAACAAGTAGATTAATCATTCATTTTCTACCACATGTTCTTAATAATGTTGACAAAATAATAGAATGGAAAATTACACAATATGTTACAGCATATGTCAGCAGATTAAATAAGGAGACTTTGTTTGCTTACTTACTACTAAAAGACAAGTTGTCTAGTATGTTCACTATTTTATTTAAGGACAAACTTGCAATAAGAAACATATGTTTAATGTACCCTAAGATTTTGTGTTAAAATAAAGTCAATAATGCAATTTTTTGTGGTCCCCTTTATTTAGAAAAGTATCGAAAAGTACCGAAAAGTATTGCAATACATTTTGGCACCAGTACCAAAATATTGGTGTGGAGGGGGGCGTGGTCTGCGAGCCTGCTGCGGAATGGGGTGAGTAAGGACCAGCTTTGAGGCACAGCTGGCAAGTGATTGGATTGCTCAGTTGGGGATGATCATCCAATCACCTGTCATGCTTATCAGCAGCAGCCGGGGCCACGTCACACGAGTGGGAGTTGGAGCGAGAAGACAGACACGCATGCAAGACCACGCCGAGACGAGAAAGAGAGAGCAAGCCAAATGGACTGAAAAGTTGCAGAGCAAAGTGCTGTCCTGGCGCGTGTGCGCAAAATAAAACATTGTTCAAACCAGACTCCCGGGATCCCGAGAAGGTCTATTGCGGTCAGGAGAACCCACAAGAGGGAAACCTCCACAATTGGTATTGGGACAACACTAATACATACATACATACATACATAAACATATATATATATATATATATATATATATATATATATATATATATATATATATATATACATATATATATATATATATACACATATATATATATATATATATATATATATATATATATATATATATATATATATATATATATATATACATATATATATATATATATATATATATATATATATGTGTGTGTATATATATATATATATATATATATATATATATATATATATATATATATACATATATATATATATATATATATACATATATATATATATATATATATATATATATATATATATATATATATATATATACTCCCCCAATGCGGCCTCCAAGTCATAATCCTGGATTAATAGAAAAGGAATGAATTTCAATGCGTAACATTCATTTATACGAGTACTGTATTTGAGTTAAGAGCTTCCTCATAGTACGAATTAAACTCATATGTAAAGGCACCACTGTGCGTACCGAACCATGAGGATGCCGTGTCGTTACACACTTAATTTATACAATCGTCCCTCGACATATCGCATTTAGCAAATTTTACTGGAGTATTTGTCAACTACTCAGTGGCCTAGTGGTCAGAGTGTCCGCCCTGAGATCGGTAGGTTGTGAGTTCAAATCCCAGCCGAGTCATACCAAAGACTATAAAAATGTGACCCATTACCTCCCTGCTTGGCACTCAGCATCAAGGGTTGGAATTGGGGGTTAAATCACCAAAAATGATTCCCGGGTGCGGCCACCGCTGCTGCTCGCTGCTCCCCTCACCTCCCAGGGGGTGATCAAGGGTGATGGGTCAAATGCAGAGAATAACTTCACCACACCTCGTGTGTGTGACAATCATTGGTACTTTAACTTTATTTTCTATAATTTTGTTGTGGTGATCACAATAGATAATAAATAATAAAAGGAGAACTTCCGTTTCCATGCCAATGTAGCCATTGTCCATCCATCCATCCATCCATCTTCTTCCGCTTATCCGAGGTCGGGTCGTGGGGGCAGCAGCCTAAGCAGGGAAGCCCAGACATTCCTCTCCCCAGCCACTTCGTCCAGCTCCTCCCGGGGGATCCCGAGGCGTTCCCAGGCCAAGCCGGGAGACATAGTCTTCCCAACGTGTCCTGGGTCTTCCCCGTGCCCTAAACACCTCCCGGGTGGCATCCTGACCAGATGCCCGAACCACCTCATCTGGCTCCTCTCGATGTGGAGGAGCAGTGGTTTTACTTTGAGCTCCCCCTGGATGGCAGAGCTTCTCACCCTATCTCTAAGGGAGAGCCCCGCCACCCGGCGGAGGAAACTCATTTCGGCCGCCTGTACCCGTGATGTTGTCCTTTCGGTCAAAACCCAAAGCTCATGACCATAGGTGAGGATGGGAACGTAGATCGACCGGTAAATTGAGAGCTTTGCCTTCCGGCTCAGCTCCTTCTTCACCACAACGGATCTATACAGTGTCCGCATTACTGAAGATGCCGCACCGACCCGCCTGTCGATCTCACGATCCACTTTTCCCTCACTCGTGAACAAAACTCCTAGGTACTTGAACTCCTCCACTTGGGGCAGGGTCTCCTCCCCAACCCGGAGAAGGCACTCCACCCTTTTCCGGGCGAGAACCATGGACTCGGACTTGGAGATGCTGATTCTCATCCCAGTCGCTTCACACTCGGCTGCGAACCGATCCAGCGAGAGCTGAAGATCCTGGCCAGATGAAGCCATCAGGACCACATCATCTGCAAAAGGCAGAGACCTAATCCTGCAGCCACCCAACCGGATCCCCTCAACGCCTTGACTGCGCCTAGAAATTCTGTCCATAAAAGTTATGAACAGAATCGGTGACAAAGGGCAGCCTTGGCGTAGTCCAACCCTCACTGGAAACGTGTCCGACTTACTGCTGGCAATGCGTACCAAGCTCTGACACTGATCGTACAAGAAGCGGACAGCCACAATCAGACAGTCCGATACCCCATACCAGAGGTGGGACCAAGTCATTGCTTTGCAAGTCACAAGTAAGTCTCAAGTCTTTACCCTCAAGTCTCGAGTCAAGTCCCGAGTCAAGACAGGGCAAGTCCGAGTCAAGTCCAAAGTCAAGACTGGAAAGTCTCAAGTCAAGTCCCAAGTCCTGCATTTTGAGTTTCGAGTCCTTTCAAGTCATTTAACCACAGACTAATATAGTTACACAGATTGTGTATGCGTTTAAAACGCTGTATTTATTTATTAAAACAAGTGCATTTGAAATTGCAGGGAAAAATATAGTGCTGACATTGCACTTCAAAATAGCACTATTAACCAGTCATTTTAAACATGTACCCGGTAACTCATTCCTTTACAGAATAAACACATTTGAAAAAAAACAAGTGCAACTGTACTTATTTGCACAAAAGTGTTAACATTGTATTTCCATGGCATATTGCATTGTAACTAGTTCCACAGCAGTTTCTATCCTGTTCTTACCTTATCTCATTGATCTCATCTCATACTGTATGTGTGTTGATGTGTGCGTACACATGAAAAACATAACAAATATATGAACATAACAATGAACAGAGTTGTACTTTTTAGATGTCAGGACCCTATGCAATATGTACACATATTCTTAATATAGTATACATTTTAACTGACCTTTATTTGACTGTTTGTCTTTTTGTAGGTGGCTAAAATATGCGGTGCTGCTGACTGCCGTCTAACGTTACGTTACTGTGTGTGATACATTGACTAACGTTACGTTACTGTGTGTGATACATTGACTAACGTAATGTTACTGTGTGTGATACATTGACTAACGTAATGTTACTGTGTGTGATACATTGACTAACGTTACGTTACTGTGTAGGTACCTCATGAAACCCTGCTTAAAAAAAAATCACTTGACAAAAAGTATGAATAAGGTAGCAAACTGCAGTGGACGCAACATATTGCCGTGTTTGCAATGACGTTATAACCATAGACATCTTATAAGTAGACGCAGCATTGGTTGCTGTGACGTGAGCAATTTGGCCGCCATCTTGAAGTGCTGATGAGGAGCCGGCGAGCAGCCGAAACTGACAGATGACAGGTAGAAAACAAAGATGGTGGTGTTCACCGTTTTCCTGCTCAAATGAGCGGACTGTTGAAAATAGGAATCGGGGGATTACTTTTCACAAGTGAGATTTAACATTAACGTACTATTGGTTGTATTTTATGAAAATAATATTACCACAGAGTTGAGAAGGATCAAAGATCTTCAATATTTGTATGTGAAAATCACAAAGAAATATTCTGGGGGAGGATGACGCCCCTACAGGGGTTTGGTTTACAAACTTTCAGCCCCACCTAAAACAAAATTCACCAGCCACTACTGATTATGATGCATTCTCATTTTAGGCAAAGTATAAGACAATACTTTCTTAACAGTATAATTGTAACCAGGAATCAGTCTTCAAGTAACAATATTCAAATACTAACATTGTTGGGTTAAACAGAATTTGGTTTTATTCTGAATCCAGTGAAACAGATTGGTGGTTTTAGCTGATATGAAGACTTTCAGGTGTTTATATATGTTTAAGTATTTGGCAGACGCTTTTATCCAAAGCGACTTACATAAAATAATACATATAAAACAATCACTGCAAACATTATCATTTAAGGGAAGAATGTAATAGAAAATATCAATACAAAGTGTCAAGACAGAATAAACTCTCTGCTGCTGAAGCAACAGAGATACAGTCTATAGGTCCCTAAGATATATAGATATCTAATGTATTCATACATTGTTTATGTAGGATACACGGATATATATATATATATAACCTAATCATATTGTTTCTTCAATTTAAAAATAGCTTACCGTTTTTTTCCCCTTCTCTGGGATTATATTCCCAGTTTTGATCTCGGACGTCTGGTCACTTATAGCGTATAAGAATATTATATTACTGTTAAGCAAACTATGAATAATAAAACACGCCAAAACATGTGTCTGTTATCATAGCTACACGTATGACAAAAAAGGGGGTGAAAATCAGTGGTATTCAGTGAGGTAAAATGAATTAAATGCGCTGACAGTTCATTGCTCCTGCCAAATTAATTGCACTGAGTGGAGCGGATCACCACTCCAAGATGGCGGCCACGCGCCTCGTCTGCGCCAGTAGGCAGTAGCGCTCTATGCTGCGTCTACTTATAAGATGTCTATGGTTATAACGTTAGCAGTGAGTTTGCAGCCTCACTGATTTAACTACACAGCAAATAAAAGTCACGTTACTTAGCCAATAAACGTTATCTTACATTCAAAACTTACCCTTCTTTGTGCAACTTCAAATGTCGAACGAAGTTGGAAGTTGTTGCGTCTCCGTCTGTAATATTCGAACTGCGTGATTTGCATACGGCAATTCGTTTTTTGTTGACCAAGTCGTAGTTTTTATACCCGAACGAAACCAACTTTAACATAATTGTTTATCACTGGCACGTTGTTGGACAACTCTTGTTCATTGGTTGTCCTGCAATTTGATTGGATGAATGCTGCGTGATGAAAACAACGTAAATCTAATTTGATTGGCTGTTGTACTGACAGCACACCAGCTGACAGGAATAACACGCTGATAGACAGACGAAGAAAATGAAAAATACGGAGCGCTCCCAAATAACTTTTTAAGCTTTGGATTTTGGGGAAAGTGGCAAGTCATGTCAAGTCATGTCAAGTCAAAAGGCTCAAGTCCAAGTGAAGTCACAAGTCATTGATGTTAAAGTCTAAGTCGAGTTGCAAGTCTCTTTACATTTTGTCAAGTCGAGTCTAAAGTCATCAAATTCATGACTCGAGTCTGACTCGAGTCCAAGTCATGTGACTCGAGTCCACACCTCTGTCCCATACTCTCTGAGCACTCTCCACAGGACCTCCCGAGGGACACGGTCAAATGCCTTCTCCAAGTCCACAAAGCACATGTAGACTGGTTGGGCAAACACCCATGCACCCTCAAGGACCCTGCCGAGAGTATAGAGCTGGTCCACAGTTCCACGACCAGGACGAAAACCACACTGTTCCTCCTGAATCCGAGGTTCGACTATCCGGCGTAGCCTCCTCTCTAGTACACCTGAATAGACCTTACCGGGAAGGCTGAAGAGTGTGATCCCACGATAGTTGGAACACACCCTCCGGTTCCCCTTCTTAAAGAGAGGAAACACCACCCCGGTCTGCCAATCCAGAGGTACCGCCCCCGATGTCCACGCGTTGCTGCAGAGTCTTGTCAACCAAGACAGCCCCACAGCATCCAGAGCCTTAAGGAACTCCGGGCGTATCTCATCCACCCCCGGGGCCTTGTCACCGAGGAGCTTATTAACTACCTCAGCAACCTCAGCCCCAGAAATAGAAGAGCCCACGACAGGAAGACGTGTCGGTGGGATTGAGGAGGTCTTCGAAGTATTCCCTCCACCGATCCACAACATCCGCAGTCGAGGTCAGCAGAACACCATCCGCACCATACACGGTGTTGACAGTGCACTACTTCCCCTTCCTGAGGCGGCGGATGGTGGTCCAGAATCGCTTCGAAGCCGTCCGGAAGTCGTTTTCCATGGCCTCGCCGAACTCCTCCCATGTCCGAGTTTTTGCCTCCGCGACCGCTGAAGCTGCACACCGCTTGGCCTGTCGGTACCTGTCCGCTGCCTCCGGAGTCCTATGAGCCAAAAGAACCCGATAGGACTCCTTCTTCAGCTTGACGGCATCCCTCACCGCCGGTGTCCACCAACGGGTTCTAGGATTACCGCCACGACAGGCACCAACTACCTTGCGGCCACAGCTCCAATCAGCCGCCTCGACAATAGAGGCGCGGAACATGGTCCACTCGGACTCAATGTCCAGCACCTCCCTCGTGACATGTTCAAAGTTCTTCTGGAGGTGGGAATTGAAACTCTCTCTGACAGGAAACCCTGCCAGACGTTCCCAGCAGACCCTCACAATGCGTTTGGGCCTGCCAGGTCTGTCTGGCATCCTCCCCCACCATCGCAGCCAACTCACCACCAGGTGGTGATCGGTAGAAAGCTCCGCCCCTCCCTTCACCCGAGTGTCCAAAACATGAGGCCACAATTCCGATGACACAACTACAAAGTCGATCATGGAACTGCGGCCTCTCCAGGTTTCACTGTCGTTGCCAACATGAGCGTTGAAGTCACCCAGTAGGACAAGGGAATCACCCGGGGGAGCACTTTCCAGTACTCCCTCGAATGTATCCAAAAAGGGTGGGTACTCTGAACTGCTGTTTGGTGCGTAAGCACAAACAACACTCAGGACCCGTCCCCCCACCCGAAGGCGGAGGGAGGCTACCCTCTCGTCCACCGGGTTGAACTCCAACGTGCAGGCTTTGAGCCGGGGGGCAACAAGAATTGCTACCCCAGCTCGTCGCCTCTCACTGCGTGCAACGCCAGTGTGGAAGAGAGTCCAGCCCCTCTCGAGAGAACTGGTTCGAGAGCCCTTGCTGTGCGTCGAGGTGAGTTCGACTATATCCAGCCGGCACTTCTCCACCTCGCGCACTAGCTCAGGCTCCTTCCCCCCCAGCGAGGTGATGTTCCACGTCCCAAGAGCTAGCTTATGTAGCCGAAGATCGGACCGCCAAGTGCCCTGCCTTCGGCTTCCGCCCAGCTCACACTGCACCCGACCTCTATGGCTCCTCCCATGAGTGGTGAGCCCATTGGAGGAGGGACCCACGTTGCCTCTTCGGGCTGTGCCCGGCCGGGCCCCATGGGGACAGGCCCGGCCACCAGGCGCTCGCCATTGTGCCCCAACTCCGGGCCTGGCTCCAGAGGGGGGCCCCGGTGACCCGCGTCCGGGCAAGGGAAATCTGAATCCTTGTTGTTTCATTCCCACAGAAGTCTTCGAGCTGCTCTTTGTCTGATCCCTCACCTAGGACCTGTTTGTCTTGGGAGACCCTACCAGGGGGCATGAAAGCCCCCGGACAACATAGCTCCTAGGATCATTGGGACACGCAAACTCCTCTACCACGGTAAGGTGGCAGCTCAGAGAGGAGTGCAGCCATTGTTTTTCAGGTTAAATGGAGAGTAAAACTGTTGATACACTTCATCCTTGACTCCTGCATCATCATTAATACATCTCCGCCTTAGAGCGCCTTTGACATGAGGGATGTCAAACGACAACAGCGGGACCAACGCGGTGGCACTCGATGCTAACGACACGAATATTACCACTATCTTCGCCGCGACGATCAAGCTGACCAACTTTTGGCAGAAAAATACAACAGCACATTAGTTGAGGTGCAGCTAAATATAGAAGACAGAACAGTAGCTGACAGACTGTAGAGTAGGCCTACGGACTGATTACTTGATTAATCCTTCTTAAAACAAAATGATACCATTTGGACCAAGAAAATTACAGGCAGCTGATCCAAATCCACAGGAGTAGCAACGAGAATTCATGATGGTAAATTAATATGGTGGACATTGAAGGTAAAGAAATCATCAAAATAACGTAAGAAGAATAATACAATGTAGTTTGTGCGTTGGAGGTCAGTATACGGCAAAAATATGTGCAGTAATTGGAAAAAGAACTTAATATGGTCATGACATTTCGAAATGAAAAGCTTAAACCCTGAGCATATGAAAACCAAGGTACCATTTTACTTAGAAAAAATAAGTTACTTGCACATTATCACCGGTTCACCAGGGGCCTCATGTAACAAGCTTGCTTATGCACAAAAACCGGGCAAACAACCTTTTTCACGGCTAAGTTGAGATGCATTAAGACTGACGTTGACGTGGAAATATGTGTTGCCTCACGCAAACTCCACGGCTGATGTACGCACATTTCTACAGGCTGTGGATATTTTAGCAACACACAGAGGCGGTTGTTCGGGCTTTGCCAACATTTGATTTTAACAATGTCAATAAGATCGAGGCAAGGACACGAAATGCACTTTTTTGCCAATGCATTTAATGCTTCATATTCATATTCATATTTGTGAGGACTAGGGTTGTATGGTATACCGGTATTAGTATAGTACCGCAATACTAATGAATCATATTCGGTACTATACCGCTTCTAAAAAATACCGGTCCCCCACCCCTCGTGCCTCCGTCGTCATCACGTCCTGTCTTTGCTGGTTTACGAGCAGACGAGCATGTTCGGCAGCGCACTATCATGGAGTACTTACAAGCAGACACAGTGTTGTCATAACGTGGACTATTTTGCAGCTGGCTGCGTGGATGGTTTTCCCGGAATGCAATCGGACCAGACCAGTCATGGCTTGAAGGTATATACATGATTTAATAATAACTATAAAAAGGTACAAACAAAAGGGTACAAACAAAAAGCGCGCACTTGGCTATGAACAAAACAATAAACTAGGACTTGGGCAAAAGCTATGGACATGAAAACGAAAACACTTACTGCAACGTGAAAATATAAACACTTACGTGGCATGGCATGAAGCATGAACAGGGCATGATAATGACAGAGGTAGCAGAAGTCAACAGAGTTAATGTCGCCAGGCCGACCAACAGAAAATGACATGCTTAAATAACACCGACATGATTAACAACAGGTGCGTGAGTGAAAACGTGAAGCAGGTGGAACTAATGGGTTGCTATGGTGACCAAAGAGGAACTAAAAAGCAGTGACGTGCCGTGAGGTTCATGGCTGGTGAGGCACTGACTTCATCACAGTCAGATTTACAAACATATGAACCCTAAAGAGTATCTTATTCACCATTTGATTGGCAGCAGTTAACGGGTTATGTTTAAAAGCTCATACCAGCATTCTTCCCTGCTTGGCACTCAGCATCAAGGGTTGGAATTGGGGGTTAAATCACCAAAAATTATTCCCGGGCGCGGCGCCGCTGCTGCCCACTGCTCCCCTCACATCCCAGGGGGTGAGCAAGGGGATGGGTCAAATGCAGATGACAAATTTCACCTCACCTATTGTGTGTGTGACAATCATTTGTACTTTAACTTTACACATACAAACTGTAGCACACAAAAAAGCACATTTAATTAAAAAAAACTTTATTATGGTCTTACCTTTACTTATAAGTGCGGGAACAGTGGTGATCGTGTTGGAGGAGTTGGGAATGAATGAAATATGAAATCTGTGCTGCAGTCTGCAGGTGTACCTAATGTTGTGTCCCTGCAGTCGTTCACGGCTCCTCCGGCGCGAGCATTGTTGTTTTTGCACTTTTTGGCTTCTTGTTAAGTGACTTTTTTTGGGTGGATTCGGTCTTGCACGTGGAGGGTTTGGGTGTGGGCTTTGGTTGGTGTGGCGCTCCCGTCGGGGGTGCACTCTGCGGCGGAGGTGCATTAACCGGCACCAGGAGGCGGGATTACTGCGAGCCTCAGCCAGTGCGTCTTCGCAGCAGTTTTATGATTGCTCAGCACAAGAAATACGTTACACACATACAGTTGTTGACAAAATACACTGTACATTATATACCTCAGCTAACTAAACTATAGAAACGTATAGTATAATTCATTTAGCAATACGGTCTAACTGCACAGCAGGCCAGCAGTTAGCCGAGTCCGCAATCCATGGTGAGGCACAACTGAGTGACGTGCCTCAACTGGCTGCTGATCACTGCACCGTCTCTTCTCAATATTTGAACGGAAAATGTGAAAATTCAGCGATTTTGAATAAAAATAATCTAAAACTGGTGAAGTTAAATGGAAAATAACTTTATAGTATAATCACTGGATACATATAACAATTAAATTTTTTTTTTTTCTTTTTACATTTTTTTTCTTTCCGTGATGGCAGGTGAGGCCCCGCCTCACCTGCCATCATGCTAAAAAGAGTCCAAAAACCAAAACAGCACATGGCCAAACAAAACATGATCACAGACATGACAAGTGTGTAGACAGAAAAGGGAGAACGGACGCATTTTGGCCTAAAAATTAACGTTAAAGGTGAAGTTATAACACTGAAACTCAGGAAGAGGTGCTTTAAGACATGGCTAGCTAGCTAGCGGCTAAAGTCCATCCACAGTCGGCAGTGTTTTAGCTACTTCTAAATCACTAATCCTTGCCTCCATGGCGACAAATAAAGTAAGTTTCTAACAAGTATCATCCCTGCAGGACGAGGAATAGCTAAACATGCTTCACTACACACCGTAGCTCACCGGCGTCAAAATGTAAACAAACGCCATGGGTGGTTTTACACCTGACATCCACTGTAATGATACCAAATACAGGAGTGTATGTAGTCGATACTACTATGATTACGTCAATATTTTTTGGCATCACAACTAGGGATGTCCGATAATATCGGCCTGCCGATATTATCGGCCGATAAATGCGTTAAAATGCAATATCGGAAATTATCGGTATCGTTTTTTTCATTATTAAATCAACATAAAAAACACAAGATACACTTACAATTAGTGCACCAACCCAAAAAACATCCCTCCCCCATTTACACTCATTCACACAAAAGGGTTGTTTCTTTCTGTTATTAATATTCTGGCTCCTACATTATATATCAATATATATCAATACAGTCTGCAAAGGATACAGTCTGTAAGCACACATGATTGTGCGTGCTGCTGGTCCACTAATAGTACTAACCTTTAACAGTTAATTTTACTCATTTTCATTAATTACTAGTTTCTATGTAACTGTTTTTATATTGTTTTACTTTCTTTTTTATTCAAGAATGTTTTTTTAATTTATTTATCTTATTATTATTATTTTTTTTTAAAGTACCTTATCTTCACCATACCTGGTTGTCCAAATTAGGCATAATAATGTGTTAATTCCACGACTGCATATATCGGTTGATATCGGTATCGGTAATTAAAGAGTTGGACAATATCGGAATATCGGCAAAAAGCCATTATCGGACATCCCTAATCACAACATCTTCTTTTGTTTTTTTAAAATGTGTATTATGTTTATAAACTCAATAAATATGTCCCTGGACACATGAGGACTTTGAATATGACCAATGTATGATCCTGTAACTACTCGGTATCGGCAAAAGTATACATACAGCAATGTTAATATTTGGTTACATGTCCCTTGGCAAGATTCACTGCAATAAGACACATTTGATAGCCATCCACAAGCTTCTGGCAAGTTTCTGGTTGAATTGTTGACCACTCCTCTTGACAAAATTGATGCAGTTCAGCTAAATTTGTTGGTTTTCTGACATGGACTTGTTTCTTCAGCATTGTCCATATGTTCTCAATGGGGTTTAAATCAGGACTTTGGGAAGGCCATTCTAAAACCTTAATTCTAGCCATATTTAGCCATTCCTTTACCACTTTTGACATGTGTTTGGGGTCATTGTCCTGTTGGAACCCCCAACTGCGCCCAAGACCCAACCTCCGGGCTGATGATTTTAGGTTGTCCTGAAGAATTTGGAGGTAATCCTCCTTTTTCATTGCCCCATTTACTCTTTGTAAAGCACCAGTTCCATTGGCAGCAAACCAGGCCCAGAGCATAATACTACCATCACCATGCTTGACGGTAGGTGTGGTGTTCCTGGGATTAAAGGCCTCACCTTTTCTCTTCCAAACAAATTACTGTGTTTGGGGCCAAACAGCTTAATTTTTGTTTTATCTGACCACATATATTTCCTCCAGAAGGTCTTATTTTGTCCATGTGATAAAAATGAAACAAAAATGTTGCTGTTTGGCCACAATATCTAATCGAATTAATCGATTTCATCGATTAATCTTTGCTGCCCTACCGTCATCTGTCCAGGAGAAAAACTAACGTCAAGTGTAACACATCGCGACAGATGAGTCAGCGGAAAGCTTGATTAATTTTGATAAGTTTAGTGCCCAAAATGAGGTACTGATATCCACTTAGTTTTTTGGTCTAGTTGTTTACATCAGCACTGGTGCCATTGTGGAATGAACGCATCCCTAATATTCTTGCGCCATGCGGACATTACATTTTCTTGTTGTATTTTTTAATAAATAATAAATGATAAATGGGTTGTACTTGTATAGTGCTTTTCTACCTTCAAGGTACTCAAAGCGCTTTGACACTACTTCCACATTTACCCATTCACACACACATTCACACACTGATGGAGGGAGCTGCCATGCAAGGCGCTAACCAGCACCCATCAGGAGCAAGGGTGAAGTGTCTTGCTCAGGACACAACGGACATGACGAGGTTGGTACTAGGTGGGGATTGAACCAGGGACCCTCGGGTCGCGCACGGCCACTCTTCCACTGCGCCACGCCGTATTAATAATTTTGCTTTGTGACCACGAAACGTCATACAATGTGGACGGCCTATATATGGTTCGCTAATATTCTCTGAGTTGTTCTTAACCTTTTTGATCTCGGGGCCCAAATTTTCTATTACAGAGGGGCCTCAATTATTAGCACTGAATTAATAATCTTACTCTTGAGTTTATTTGTATTCAATAATTATATCAAACCTACTTAGAGTATACAACATTGTCAGATGATATGGAAGCATCTGTTAATAAAAAATGTTTTTATTTATCTTAGGCTTAGGTCAGTCTGATTAGAAAAATAAGTACTAACCAAATATTCTGCATAAGAAGGGACTCATAAATAACTGACAACAAATTGTTCATATGTTGTGCTAACATAAATAAGCTAAACTAATTTAGTGCATATAGAAATACAGCTTCACCACTTTAGTCATAATTTTTGCGCTTCAGAAACTTCTCTGACTTCACTTTAGTTCCAGACTTCTTCTGGTTGTTTAATATTGGCATTACTGCCACAAGCGGTGAAAAAATGTATTACGACTGCGTACCGCTGCAGCCTCTATGAACCACAGATGAAAAACAGCTACAAAACCCAAAACCAGTAAAGTTGGCACATTGTGTAAATCGTAAATAAAAACAGAATACAATGATTTGCAAATCCTTTTCAACCTATATTCAATTGAATAGACTGCAAAGACAAGATACTTAACAGTCGAACTGGAAAACGTTATTTTTTGCTAACATTAACTCGTTTGGAATTTGATGCCTGCAACATGTTTCAAAAAAGCTGGCACAAGTGGCAAAACAGACTGAGAAAGTTGAGAAGTGCTCATCAAACACTTATTTGGAACATCCCACAGGTTAACAGGCTAATTGGGAACAGGTGGGTGCCATGATTGGGTATAAAAGCAGCTTCCATGAAATGCTCAGTCATTCACAAACAAGGATGGGGCGAGGGTCACCACTTTGTGAACAAATGCGTGAGCAAACTGTCCAACAGTTTAGGAACAACATTTCTCAATGAGCTATTGCAAGGAATTTAGGGATTTCACCATCTACGGTCCATAAGATCATCAAAAGGTTCAGAGAATCTGGAGAAATCACTGCACGTTAGCAATGATATTACGGACCTTGGATCCCACAGGCGGTACTGCATCAAAAGGCGAAATCAGTGTGTAAAGGATATCACCACATGGGCTCAGGAACACTTCAGAAAACACACTGTCAGTAACTACAGTTTGTCGCTGCATCTGTAAGTGCAAGTTAAAACTCTACTATGCAAAGCCAAAGCCATTTATCAACAACACCCAGAAACGCTGCCGGCTTCGCTGTGCCCGAGCTCATCTAAGATGGACTGATGTACAGTGGAAAAGTGTTCTGTGGTCTGGCGAGTCCACATTTCAAATTGTTTTTGGAAACTGTGGACGTCGTGTCCCCTGGACCAAAGAGGAAAAGAACCATACGGATTTTTCTATAGGCAAAATTGAAAAGCCAGCATCTGTGATGGTACGGGGATGTATTAGTGCCCAAGGCATGGGTAACTTACACATCTGTGAAGGCGCCATTAATGCTGAAAGGTACATACAGGTTTTGGAGCAACATATGTTGCCATACAAGCAACATCTTTTTCATGGACGCCCCTGCTTATTTCAGCAAGACAATGCCAAGCCACGTGTTACAACAGCGTGGCTTCATAGTAAAAGATTGCGGGTACTCGACTGGCCTGCCTGTAGTCCAGACCTGTCTCCCATTGAAAATGTGTGGCGCATTATGAAGCCTCAAATACCACAATGGAGACTGTTGAACAACTTAAGCTGTACATCAAGCAAGAAATTGGTCTCCTCAGTTCCCAAACGTTTAGTGAGTGTTGTTAAAAGGAAAGGCCATGTAACACAGTGGTAAAAATGCCCCTGTGCCAACTTTTTTGCAATGTGTTGCTGCCTAAATTCTAAGTTAATGATTATTTTGAAAAAAATAAAATAAAAAAACCGCGACCCCGAAGGGAATAAGCGGTAGAAAATGGATGGATAGATGATAAAATAAAAAAGTTTCTCAGATCGAACATTAAATATCTTCTCTTTGCAGTCTATTCGATTGAATATAAGTTGAAAAGGATTTGCAAATCATTGTATTCTGTTTTTATTTACGAATTACACAACATGCCAAATTTACTGGTTTTGGGTTTTGTATTTTGGGCAGCCCTCCAAGGGGTGCTAGAGCCCCAGCAATGGGCCCCCGGCCCTATGGTTAAGAAACACTGCTGTCATATGTCTTATTCTTGTAATGATGTATTTCAGTAAGTTTGAGTCTCGGGAAAGTAAATATTTTTCCATAACTGGATACTAATACTCAGAAGTGTACTCGTCCACTGATAATTATTTTTGATTTAAAAAGGACACTCTCCTTAATCATGTTTTGCGAGATTTAAAAAAAATGCAAAACAGTTTCATAACATCTTTAAATAATTAACTTTTTACATAATTGTAGGCATAGATACCTTATGTAATGTCTTATATTATTAAAAAGGACAAGTTCCAGTAGTGTATGTGCGAAGGTCTAAGTGTGGGCTTGTAATTGCTTAAGACCTTTGAGTTACTTATGGTTGTAGCACACAATATTTTTGTGGTGTCAGCTTTTGGGATCATCCTAAAAATGGTTTACCCAAAATTGAAAAAAAAACAACAACAATGTAGTACATGCATTTCACTGCATCTTAAATGCCTAACAGATCAAATATGTTTTTGTTTTAAAATCGACTATTTCCGATGCAACCAAATCATCACAATGTAGCCAGGGCGCAATCGTGTTTGAAATGCTGGTGCTTTTCACAAATCATGCCAGAAATACTCCCTTGTGTTGACCTGCTCAGTTCCGTTACCTGCGTCACTGAGGCCTAAGACAAGATGCTGATTGATTGCTTTCAGCAGGGGAGCAGTGATGAAAATATCTTCAATCCAGCGAAGGGAAAAAAAAAACAGGGGAGGTTATAAACATAGAACACACAGCAGACACGGAGGCTGGTGCTCAAATACTCTCTGTTCATATTTTCAATAAGTGCTACCTCAGTTCACCTGAAAAAAAAACTTTTTAAAAGCCCTCTGTATGCAAGTCACATTGACCCATTCACAATAAAAAAAAGAAGTTTTTTTGCAGTTTACATGAAGTCACCAAAACGCTTACAAGGGATGGGCGATATGACATATGATGTATTGTAATATATATTGCGGTACCTGCGATAACGATCAGTATCACCATATATCATTTGGTATATTAATTATAAGAGAACACAATAGGTTACAAAGGCTACTAGTTTGGCTGCTGAGAAATGCATATTGCAACATGGTTCTATCTGCACTTCTGTTAAAATGCTAGAATTTTTTTTTTATAAAAATGTATTCTTCTGTTGTGTGATACTTTATATGAATCTCGGCCCATACTACAAATGCGGGTATCGACCCAATATCAAGTAGTTACAGGGGCAGTATTGGTCATACCAATGCAGTGACGTGCAGTCACTAGAGGCAGGTGAGGCCCCGCCTCACCTGCCTCTAGTGACTGTTAATGATTTATAATCATTAACTTAGAATTTAGGCAGCAACACATTGCAAAAAAGTTGGCACAGGGGCATTTTTACCACTGTGTTACATGGCCTTTCCTTTTAACAACACTCACTAAACGTTTGGGAACTGAGGAGACCAATTTCTTGCTTGATGTACAGCTTAAGTTGTTCAACAGTCTCCATTGTGGTATTTGAGGCTTCATAATGCGCCACACATTTTCAATGGGAGACAGGTCTGGACTACAGGCAGGCCAGTCGAGTACCCGCAATCTTTTACTATGAAGCCACGCTGTTGTAACACGTGGCTTGGCATTGTCTTGCTGAAATAAGCAGGGGCGTCCATGAAAAAGATGTTGCTTGTATGGCAACATATGTTGCTCCAAAACCTGTATGTACCTTTCAGCATTAATGGCGCCTTCACAGATGTGTAAGTTACCCATGCCTTGGGCACTAATACATCCCCGTACCATCACAGATGCTGGCTTTTCAATTTTGCCTATAGAAAAATCCGTATGGTTCTTTTCCTCTTTGGTCCAGGGGACACGACGTCCACAGTTTCCAAAAACAATTTGAAATGTGGACTCGCCAGACCACAGAACACTTTTCCACTGTACATCAGTCCATCTTAGATGAGCTCGGGCACAGCGAAGCCGGCAGCGTTTCTGGGTGTTGTTGATAACCTGCCATCATGGAAAGAAAAAAAATGTAAAAATATATTTTTTTAATTAAATTGTTATATGTATCCAGTGATTATACTATAAAGTTATTTTCCATTTAACTTCACCAGTTTTAGATTATTTTTATTTAAAATCGCTAAATTTTCACATTTGCCGTTCAAATACTGAGAAGAGACGGTGCGGTGATCAGCAGCCAGTTGAGGTGATCAGCAGCCAGTTGAGGCACGTCACTCAGTTGTGCCTCAACATGGATTGCTGACTCGGCTAACTGCTGGCCTGCTGTGCAGTGAGACTGTATTGCTATATGAACTATATTATACATTTCCATAGTTTAGTTAGCTGAGGTATATAATGTACAGCGTATGTTGTCAACAACTGTATGTGTGTAAAGTATTTCTTGTGCTGAGCGATCATAAAACGGCTGCAAAAGACTCACTGGCTGAGGCTCGCAGTAATCCCGCTTCCTGCACCCCAGCTGTAGATGCAACCCCTGACGGGAGTGTTTTATCAACTAAAGCCCACACTTAAACTTTCCACGTGCAAGATTGAATCTATTTAAAAAAGTTATTTCATAAGAAGCCAAAAAGTTCAAAAACAATAATGTTCATGTTGGAGGAGTTGTGAATGACTGCAGGACCACAACATTAGGTACACCTGCAGACTGCAGGTGTACCTAATTCACAACTCCTCCAACACGAACATTATTGTTTTTGCACTTTTTGGCTTCTTATTAAATAACTTTTGTCACCTATTTTAATGGGCTTTCCTCTTTGTGATGTTAAGTTCCTGTTATGCGCCGTTATACAGTATATGCCTTGAGCAGTGGGCAGCAGCGGCGCCGCGCCCGGGAATAATTTTTGGTGATTTAACCCCCAATTCCAACCCTTGATGCTGAGTGCCAAGCAGGGAAGAATGCTGGTATGAGCTTTTAAACATAACCCGTTAACTGCTGCCAATCAAATGGTGAATAAGATACTCTTTAGGGTTCATATGTTTGTAAATCTGACTATAATGAAGTCAGTGCCTCACCAGCCATCAACCTCACCGCACGTCACTGAACCAATGCTTATATAGACACTTACAATTTTCAAGATCATTGAATGATTACATTTTTGATCACATGGATATGCGGCGTAGCAATATCTATTAAACACTTGAATTATTTCCTACAATTGGCTCGAAATTAAACCCTTAATTTTTCCCCCTTCAAGTCCTCCTGTGTCCAGGGACTTATTTGCTGACTTTGTAAACAATAACAAAAACAACAATATATTGTTTTGATAGTACAATGATCGATCTATCAACCACTTTAGTCTCGACTACATACTGATACTAGACTTGGTATCATTAGTGTCGATAGCTGTATCGATCCGCCCAACTTTGTTTACATTCAAAAAGCTCTTGCTTAGCTGTTAGCGTATCCTCCTATGGTGTGTAGTGTAGAATGATGTCTATGTCTGTTATGGCTCTAGGAAAACATGCTTTTATTTTATTTGCCGCCATGCAGGCAAGAATACTAATTTAGAGGTGGATTTGCACTGTAGAGGGATGTTAGCCGCGAGCGAGGTCACGAGATTGAATTGAGAACGCGTTCATTTACTTGTCGCTGTTAAATTTGCGTAACACAGCTAGAATGTGTCATCAACATGCATTATCACGATGTAACGATAGTATTAAAAGGGCCCTATAATGCAAAACCAACTTTTCTTACCTATTGGTACCTGCTGTTGAGTATTTATTTGGGATTTGCATAAGTCCGCTGTGTACACATTGCGGAGATATTTATAAAATAATCTTGCTTTACTTCCGTCAAACAAGCCGTTTGGAATTTGAAAAACCTGTGATGCTTTTTGTGATGACGTCACCTGATTATCCACATATGGTCTATATAGTCCCAAAGCTGTAGTCAATAAGCTCCTTCTTTTTCGCTGTCCTCTTGTTGTGGGGCAGACTGGTTTGTACACGCAAATGCATCTTCCGCTGTTGCCATTTTTAATACAAAGTAGCGTATAGTTTCAACTTAATATGTCAGTAGATTCGCTATGTAAGCGCTGAAATCTACAACGATGGCGGGGAAAAGACACTATCAAAGTGGAGCTATGTAAATAAGGACGCCCACAAAACAGCGCATCCTGAGGGGACGGTCAGAAAGTTCCGTTCAGTTCACTTCAGTTTCAGTTTATTTCGAACATGTATACAATACACAGTAGTGCATAAACATACAAATATTAAATACATAAATAATATTTGTCTCAATAAAAAAAGGGGAAAAAAAGGGTTCAAGATGTTCATCCAAATTCTTGTTCTGTGTACTTTGTGAACACTTGTAGTTTGAACAGTCTCTTAAAATGAATCATATTGGTGCTTTGTTTGATTTCTTTACTTTAATCCATTC
The DNA here is from genome assembly GCF_033978685.3 of Nerophis lumbriciformis. NCBI lineage: Eukaryota > Metazoa > Chordata > Actinopteri > Syngnathiformes > Syngnathidae > Nerophis > Nerophis lumbriciformis. Next base: position 42,882,308 of record NC_084562.2, read on the forward strand.
CATAATTTAATTCCACATACTGATATACTAAAGGTTTTAAGTGTTGTACGAGCATACAAATGTTTTAAATTACATTTTCCTCTAAGGTTATATTTCTCCTCTTTTATTGAGAATAATTGTTGTATATTTTCTTGGGTAGCAGGTTATAGTTTGCTTTGTACATCATTGTAGCTGTTTGCAAATGCACCAAATCATTGAATTTCAATAATTGTGATTCAGTAAATAAAGGGTTTATATGTTCTCTATATCCAACATTATGTATTATTCTAATTGATCTTTTTGGAACACCGTTAGTGAATGAAGCACACATTTGTAGTTGTTTCCCCATATTTCTACACAATAACTCATATATGGTAAGACTAGTGAGCAGTAGGGAATATGAAGTAATTTTTGGTCTACAACATGTTTTGCTTTATTCATTATTGACGTAATTCTTGCTACTTTATGTTGTATATTTTTTTTACATGAGATTTCCAATTCATTTTATCATCTATTATTACACCCAAAAATTTGGTTTATTTTACCCTTTCAATTTCTACTCCGTCTATTTGTATTTGTGTTTGGCTTTCTCTTCTACTGTTACCAAATAGCATTATTTTAGTTACACTGAGATTCAAAGATCTGTTTTTGTCAAACCATCTTTTTATTTTGTTAATTTCTTCTGTTATTTGTATTATCTTCTGTGTGTTCTCTCCTGAACAAAACACTGTTGTATCATCTGCAAATAATACTAACTTTAAGTCTTTTGTAACTTTACAAATGTCATTCATGAAGAGATTGAATAATTTTGGTCCGGGTATTGATCCCTGAGGTACGTCACAAGATATTTTTAGCTCTGTGGAAGTGTGTTCGCCTATCTTTACGTATTGCTTCCTGTTGGTTAAGTAAAGCAGCTTGAAAACAATCTGTAAAACATAATCTATGCAAAATTTTGACCAAAGAAACACCTTTACATGTTATCTAAACAATAAATATAATCCAAACTCTAACAACCACAGAACATTTTCCATATACCGTCTCAGTTATTTTTTTAAACTATGTTCATTATTGCCGCCAGCTAGGAAAAATCCATAAATTAGTCCCACTGTCTTATTAGCGGCAGGGTTCAAAGTGTAGGAAAAATGTAGCGGCTTACAGTCTCGAATTTACAGTAGTCGTTGTTTATAATATTTAGGTTGACAACATGAAAACTGAAATTAATACTCACTGATTGTGTAAAACAATGGTCGCTAAGGCATCGATTACAATCGACTAGTCGTTTTTTGGGACAATACCAGTAGATCCCACAAATATTAGGGAAAAAATGCATTATCACAGCAGTACCCTCCTCTCGCGAGGAGTGACCAAAAGACGTGCCAACAGACATGCATTGTAACCCCAAACCCTGTATGCTTCGCTGTCTTCCAGGCACACCCGGCTGGCTGCATCCCAAGCTCAGTCTCTAAAACCCGGAAAATGCTGCTGTGCAGAGGCGTCATCACACGCCACACCGTCTCGCCCCACTTCTGTTGCGTGATGCCCACAACCAAAAAAAATCATCATCAACGCTGATCGTTACTGATGGAGCAGGGACCCCCACTCACATCTTGTGTGGAATTGTGACTGTGTTTTGAATTAAACCTAAAAGTACTGTTTCGGCCTTTCCAAGCTTTCCCAGGTTCTAAACCAAAGGCCGTGGGCTGAGCCAGGACAGGTGGTGTGCACTTTCTAACGCACTTCCGACTCCAACTTAAGTTTCTCAAAAAATAGCTTTATTTGCAAAAAGGTCAAACAGTCCATCCAAGGTGAACAAAACTAGTTTAACTACATACAAAACTATAAACAAAAAACTAAGCACAAGTGTTGCATTAGAAGTGGTCAAAAACTGTTTTCACCGCCAGTCTCTCAACCCGACATTTGTCCAATCAATTTCACCTGTGCGCCCCTATATGCTCTCGTCACAGGTGCTCTAAATGACACAGAATGTAAATGACACAGAATGTAAATGACACAGAATGTAAATGAAGCTTTCTAATTCAATAAATTAACTTGCAACATATTTTCATGGCAATTCACAAAACAAATAATTTAACTTAATAATATATGCAGTACTAGAGAAATAAAAACAACACAAAAATTGCCACCACAATGAGAAAAACCAAAGTACAGTGCACAGCATGCCCACGTAGGGCTGGGCGATATATCGATATACTCGATATATCGCGGGTTTGTCTCTGTGCGATATAGAAAATGACTATATCGTGATATTCGCGTATATGTTCTCATGCAGTTGCTTTTAGCTGCGGACATTACACTACAGGCTCTTCACACTCTTTCTTGTCTCTCCTTCTCACAGAGACTTAAACAAGCACACCTTCTTACATACGTCACATACGTAAACGCCCTCGCGGAGCAGAGAGGTAGCAGCATGGGTAACGTTAGCTGTGGTGCGAGTGGTAATACGAGAGAAATAAGGTGCAAATCTGGTAACAAATGAAGGAGGAGTTAATTCCCAAGAAAAACAGCACGGGGTCCATCGTCTGGCGGTGGTTTGGCTTCAAGTGGGAATATGTCGAACAGAAAACCGTAATATGTCAAGTGTGGGGCAAAAGCGTTGCTACAAAAAGTAGCATTACTGCTAATATGTAGCATCATTAGAAAAGTCACCTGCTAGAGAATGAGGAGTGCTTGAAACTCCGCATGTCAACATCTCCGGCCGGCATACTTGCCAACCCTCCCGGATTTTCCGGGAGACTCCCGAAATTCAGCGCCTCTCCCGAAAACCTCCCAGGACAAATTTTCTCCCGAAAATCTCCCGGAATTCAGGCGGACCTGAGTGACGTGTCGACAGCCTGTTTTCACGTCCGATTTCCCACAATATAAACGTTATAACTGTAGAATGATCGAGGGCGAGTTCTTGGTTTCTTATGTGGGTTTATTGTTAGGCAGTTTCATTAACGTCCTCCCAGCGCGGTAACAACACACAACAACAGCAGTCACGTTTTCGTCTACCGTAAAGCAGCTCGTCTGCCGTAAACAGCAATGTTGTGACACTCTTAAACAGGACAATACTGCCATCTACTGTGCATGCATATATGACAATAACATCTACAGCTTTTAGAGAGTGCAGTGCACAACTGCGCACACAACAAGGCGACGAAGCAGAATGCATCATCAGAGAGGGTGTTCAGCATGGTTAGAAAACTAGTGACAGAGAATAGAACAAGGATGGACAATTCAACCCTTAACTCAACAATGAGTAGTTGAGTGTTATGTGTGTGTATATGTGTAAGTAAATGAACACAAATTCAAGTATTTCTCTTATATATATATATATATATATATATATATATATGTATATATATATATAGCTAGAATTCACTGAAAGTCAAGTATTTCTTATATATATATATATATATATATATATATATATATATATATATATATATATATATATATATATGAAATACTTGACTTGGTGAATTCTAGCTGTAAATATACTCCTCCCCTCTTAACCACGCCCCCCCGCTCCCCCCACCTCCCGGAATCGGAGGTCTCAAGGTTGGCAAGTATGCCGGCCGGTGCCACACCAACAAAATGCCAAGGCAACCATTTCTACATCAACACCGTATGAAGAAAATAGTCCACAACAGAAGGAGATAACGCCCGCAGTAACCTACTACATAGCGAAGGACATACACCATTTGATTTCCTATTATGCAGCTCATTTTTATTTGACAGTTATTGAAATATCTTGTGTGACATCATGCACAAAAGTGCACTTTATTTGTTTTAAACTATTGTAGTGGTGTTCTGTACAAAAAGAGCACTTTAAGTGAGTGTTGTTTTCATATGTCATCTTAGTGACATCATGCACAAAAGTGCACTCATAGCTTGTTTTAAAATGTCTCTGACAATCTTGCACTTCCTGTTTTGAAATGACATGAATGTTTGTGTCACTGCTTAATAACTGTTTAATAAATACAGTTTTGGTAAATTGACTTAGTTGTGATTTCCCTCTCTGCATGAAAGTTTAAAATGAGCATATATTAATGCAGTATGAACAAGAATGTTTTAATGTAGACACATAGAATTATCATACTGGTGTGATTATATGCATCAAGTGTTAATTCAAGGCTAAGGCAAAATATCGAGATATATATCGTGTATCGTGACATGGCCTAAAAATATTGAGATATTAAAAAAAGGTCATATCGCCCAGCCCTATGCCCAAGTATTCATCAAACACCACCAGAATGACCAACACCAAAGTGCAGTAGCGCAGTAGGCCCAAGCATTCATTAAGCAACAAATAATTAATTTAACTTAATAATATATGCAGGACTGCAGAAATATAAATAACACAAAAATGGCTACCTTGTTATGATGCAATACTAAGATATTAAAATAACAGTATAGGGCTGCTAGTAGCTAGCTGGCAACTAGTGCGTTAATTGTTAGCTGGCAGCTTGCGCCTCTAGTCACTAGCTGGCAATTAGAGCACTAATCGCTAGCTATCTTAAATTGGAACATAATATAATAATATACCGTATTTTTCGGATTATAAATCGCTCCGGAGTATAAATCGCACCGGCCGAAAATGCATAATAAAGAAAGAAAAAAACATATATAAGTCGCACTAGAGTATAAGTTGCATTTTTTGGGGAAATTTATTTGATAAAATCCAACACCAAGAATAGACATTTGAAAGGCAATTTAAAATAAATAAAGAATAGTGAACAACAGGCTGAATAAGTGTACGTTATTTGACTAACTGAGAACGTGCTTGGTATATTAACATAACATATTATGGTAAGAGTCATTCAAATAACTATAACATATAGAACATGCTATACGTTTCCAAACAATCTGTCACTCCTAATCGCTAAATCCCATGAAATCTTCTTCCTCTGTGTCGCTTCTAAATAATATTATTTGATATTTTACGGTAATGTGTTAATAATTTCACACATAAATCGCTCCGGAGTATAATTCGCACCCCCAAACTATGAAAAAAACTGCGACTTATAATCCGAAAAATATGGTAATTACTTATTCATGTTTTTTATTTAAAATCCTATGGTAAAGTAAGTAGGGAGGCCATGCTCCGACGAAAAAGCCACAAAAGCAGGGGCGCCCAAAGAGCAGCCGAGGGGCCATTCGCAGCCCGTGGCATACTGCAAAAATAGTATTGAACACAAAAAATAAATAATACTGGGAACAATTGAGCAAAAACCACTAAAGACCATTTTCAATCACAGGAATGTTCCCATTTACCCAGATAAATGAAATACCCCCTTATATTTGTACAAAAAGCTACCCAGGGAAATTAAGTTCCACTATAGGAACTAATTTGGTTCCTTGTAGCTATAAAATACTTTGGAAAGTTCCCGAGGAACTTTTGAGGGGCGGGCTGTGCTGTCAAACGCTGACTGGTTGCCCACAGTTCTGGCGTCTCTAAAACCTTGTAATCAAGATCTCAGCCTCCATTAGAGTATGCGAGGACAACTTGTTTATTTTCTATTTCTTGTGTCTTTCCACAACAAGTTACTTGACAATGGAAAGAAGGAAAAATGTTTAGCACATTCGAGTTGCAGGAACTTTTGTGTGGCATCTGTGTGCTGAAAAACGCTGATTAGCAGAACTGTCTTGTAGTGTTACACCTCAGCAGTAGTGTTTAAACTAGTTCGAAGTTCAATGTTTATTAATTTTAACAAATTTCATTTTTATACGTGAAGCTATGGGAAGTGGACGGACTATTTTAAACATATTGAATTGAATTGAATTGAAGTATTTATTTAAAACCTGCACAGTACAACAATTTTTTTTTTTTTTTTTTTTTTTTTTTTAACATTTTGGCAGAGACATTTATGCAAGGCTTGAAAAGGGGTGGGATGAAGCAGATGCTTATAATATCCCAACCCCTCTCACTCACTCCACATTTAACATAAACCATATAATACAAGAACAATACCATACAAACAAAAACAAGAAAAACTCCTGCACACGAACTAGCTCTGTGCTGAGGGCATCACTCTCTTTCCTCCTCGTACTTCTTCAGTACTTCTTTTTTAAACAGTGTTTTGAATTGAATCATGTTGAAACACGTTTTTAACTCGTCCCCTAAGCCAGTGTTTTTCAACCACTGTGCCGTGGCACACCAGTGTGCCGTGAGATACAGTCTGGTGTGCCGTGGGAGATTATCTAATTTCACCTATTTGGGTTAAAAATATTTTTTGCAAACCAGTAATTATATTCTGCAAATTATGTGTTGTTGTTGAGTGTCGGTGCTGCCTAGAGCTCGGCAGAGTAACCGTGTAATACTCTTCCATATCAGTAGGTGGCAGCAGGTAGCTAATTGCTTTGTAGATGTCTGAAACAGTGGGAGGCAGCGTGAAGGTAAAAAGGTGTCTATAGCTTAAACCAAAAATAAACAAAAGGTGAGTGCCCATAAGAAAAGGCATTGAAGCTTAGGGAAGGCCATGCAGAACGAAACTAAAACTGAACTGGGTACAAAGTAAACAAAAACAGAATGCTGGACGACAGCAAAGATTTACAGCGTGTGGAGCAAAGACAGCGTCCACAAAGTACATCCGAACATGACATGACAATCAACAATGTCCCCACAAAGAAGGATAAAAACAACTGAAATATTCTTGAATGCTAAAACAAAGTAGATACAGGAAAACACCAGAAAAAGAGAAAAAGCCACCAAAATAGGAGCGCAAGACAAGAACTAAAACACTACACACAGGAAAACAGCAAAAAAGTCCAAATAAGTCAGGGCGTGATGTGACAGGTGGTGACAGTACACCTATTTTGAGACAAGAGCTATATTAATGCATGCTTGGTTATGGTTTAAAGTCATATCCAACAATTGCGACAACGACTTTTTACTGTCAACTGAGTTTCGTTTTTTTAATGATTTCTGCTGGTGGTGTGCCTCTGGATTTTTTCAACGCAGAAAATGTGCCTTGGCTCAAAAAAGATTGAAAAACACTGATCTAAGCTGTTCCACAGAGTGACTCCACGCACTGAAATGCACATTGATTTTAAAGTTGTTCTAAATTTAGGCAAATATAATTTGTTGTTTGCTCTAAGACTGTAACTATGGTGAGCATCTCTATCCTGGAATAGGTTCTGTATATTGGATGGTAGAGATATTCACAGATGATTATAAAGTATTTCAACAGATTTCCAAGCGGTGACTCTCGCTGTTTACTGGGACTCAACGACCTTGTTTTTTGATGATAAATGTGAAATAGGGTAGGCAGTAAACGAGTGGAACAAAGGTTAATAACATCTAATATTCACTATTTACTTTGTTGCATGCTGTAAAAGTAGTCAGCAAAACGCCATTTGTGTTTTTATTAGCCTCAACCCGAGTGAACCGAATGCTAATGTCAAAAAGGCTAACGTTAAAAATGTGTTCACGTTGTCGTCGTGAAATAAACACTGACCTATATGTATTTATGTATTGTTATTTAAAGCATGAATGGACCATAACACATACATTTATAAGTTACTAAAAGGACGACATTCTGACTGTTGGACATAGTGGACAAAAGCCTGACTTCTGATTAAAATTCAGTAGAGTTTGTTTTAAAATCATATAGTTTTGTATCTCATTGCTTTGTATTTTATTTACTCACACTTTAATACAATAATTCTGGCATAATATTGTCTGTTTATTTACATGGGGTGAATACGGAAGTATGCTGTACCACTGTATCTGTTAGACCTTGGCAAGAATGAGGACTCCGTTGCAGACGGGAAACGATTGACGGAGGCTTTTATTCAACAGTTTCTGAGAACTCTCTTTAGAAAGAGTGAATAAACAAATGGCTATAAACTCTAGACTTGACACACTAGCGTAAAAAGGAAACTTAAGGCCTACTGAAACCCACTACTACCGACCACGCAGACTGATAGTTTATATATCAATGATGAAATCTTAACATTGCAACACATGCCAATACGGCCGGGTTAGCTTACTAAAGTGCAATTTTAAATTTTGCGCGAAATATCCTGCCGAAAACGTCTCGATATGATGACGCCTGCGCGTGACGTCACGGATTGTAGAGGACATTGTGGGACAGCATGGTGGCCAGCTATTAAGTCGTCTGTTTTCATCGCAAAATTCCACAGTATTCTGGACATCTGTGTTGGTGAATCTTTTGCAATTTGTTCAATGAACAATGGAGACAGCAAAGAAGAAAGCTGTAGGTGGGAAGCGATGTATTGCGGCAGGTGTTGTGCCGGATAACGCACCCCCGCCGTAGAATGCACCCCCTGACTGTTGTGCCGGATAACACAGCCGGTGTTTCATTGTTTACAGTCCCGAAAGATGACAGTCAAGCTTTACCATTGGCCTGTGGAGAACTGGGACAACGGAGACTCTTACCAGGAGGACTTTGAGTTGGATACGCAGACACGGTACCGTGAGTACGCATGCAGCTGCGGCTTCCAAACATTTGATCGCTTGCCCGTACGTGCGTGCCGCTATGTGCATGTCACGTACCTAACTTTGGGGACTTTGGGGAAATATATGTGCTGTATGAACTTTGGGGAGGTGAACGGTATTTTGGGCTGTGGGATTGAGTGTGTTGTGCAGGTGTTTGAGTTGTATTGGCGGGTTATATGGACGGGTGGGGGAAGGTGTTTGTTATGCGGGATTAATTTGTGGCATATTAAATATAAGCCTGGTTGTGTTGTGGCTAATAGAGTATATATATGTCTTGTGTTTATTTACTGTTTTAGTCATTCCCAGCTGAATATCAGGTCCCACCCGCCTCTCACAGCATCTTCCCTATCTGAATCGCTCCCACTGCCCTCTAGTCCTTCACTCTCACTTTCCTCATCCACAAATCTTTCATCCTCGCTCAAATTAATGGGGAAATCGTCGCTTTCTCGGTCTGAATCGCTCTCGTTGCTGGTGGCCATGATTGTAAACAATGTGCGGATGTGAGGAGCTCCACAACCTGTGACGTCACGCTACTCGTCTGCTACTTCCGGTACAGGCAAGGCTTTTTTATCAGTGACCAAAAGTTGCGAACTTTATCGTCGATGTTCTCTACTACATGCTTTCAGCAAAAATATGTCAATATCGCAAAATGATCAAGTATGACACATAGAATGGGCCTGCTATCCCCGTTTAAATAAGAAAATCGCATTTCAGTAGGCCTTTAGCACAGGGCAAAAAAACAATACACGGAAACTCACTCCCGAGGGAGAGGAAAAAAGGTGATGGCAAAATCTACACGGATCTAATAATTAAAAAAAAACACTATAACAATTTAGACACTATAAAGGGCTAAGAAAACGACAAATTCAAGCGCTCCAAGAGGAGGGAAAAAAGACGGCTATGAAACTATTCTCAAAAAACTTTAGCAAATCAAAATCACCCTTCTTTAGAGGGTACAAAGAAATCAAAGAATAAAGCAAGGCAATACTTAGCGACTTGGACAAGACTGTGGAAGACGGCTGTATGTACACGATAAGACGATGTACTCTGGCAACAAGACAGGGGAAGACGAGGACTATATACACATGAGGGAGGGTGACACAGGTGGGCACAATCAGGCAATCAGGAAAGACCTCAGACAGGAGGAAGGGCAAGTGGCCTCACCTCAGTGTGACAGTATCTACTGTGTACGTCATCAGCCTGATGTGTATAAACTACCCTAAGCTGTGAAATGCAGTGGAAACGCAAACCACACTGGTCCATAGGAACCTTTAGCTCCAGGTACTAAAGGTTCCAGGAAGTTCCTGAACTTTTAATGCAAAAACGGCGAAATGAGAAAAAACTGAAATGTTGGCACTAATCAGTCGACACGACAGATTTTGTGTTCAAATAGGTTGGTTACCACAAGTGTAAAATGTAACACATTCCAGACAATTACATAGTCACATCCAATATATTTATAAATATGGACATAATGAAGAGACCAATAAAGAAAAGCTTGAGCCATTGGCAAAGATTAGATGATTAGTAATAGCATGACTACTCCTGCTTTTTTCCCCCACATCTTCCTGTGGACCATCCAGATTTTCTCCCACTAGTGTGTTGGAGAGAAATGGCTGGTCCTCCATGGATAAGAGCACAATTCAGCTGACGAAAGTGTACATTGATAGTGGTGGGAGGTAATTGGAACAAAATGGGTCTTCACTTTTGCATGTTTTTTATACTTAAAGGGGAACTGCAATTTTTGGAAGGGATTTTGCCTATCATTCACAATATTTATGACAGACAAGACCACATGTGTCTTTTTTTTTAGGATTCTAAAGATTAAAAAAAATGCTTACAAGATGCGGCTAATGGCTGTCTCCTGCCTTCAAAGCCCTCGAAAAAAAAATAAAAACCCTCCATCAATTTTATTTTTATTTATATACAGTACAAGGTGTGGGCAGCACGGTGAAGGAGGGGTTAGTGCGTCTGCCTCACAATACGAAGGTCCTGAGTCGTCCTGGGTTCAATCCCGGGCTTGGGATCTTTCTGTGTGAAGTTTGCATGTTCTCCCCGTGACTGCGTGGGTTCCCTCCGGGTACTCCGGCTTCCTCCCACCTCCAAAGACATGCACCTGGGGATAGGTTGATTGGCAACACTAAATTGGCCCTAGTGTGTGAATGTGAGTGTGAATGTTGTCTGTCTATCTGTGTTGGCCCTGCGATGAGGTGGCGATTTGTCCAGGGTGTACACCGCCTTCCGCCCGATTGTAGCTGAGATAGGCTCCAGCGCCCCCGCGACCCCGAAGGGAATAAGTGGTAGAAAATGGATGGATGGATGGAGTACAAGGTGTATCCAAAAGTTTGGACACACCTTCTCATTCAATGTGTTTTCTTTATTTTCATGACTATTTACTATTGTAGATTGTCACTGAAGGCATCAACAATATGACTGAACACATGTGGAGTTATGTACTTTACAAAAAAAGGTGAAATAACTGAAAACATTTTTTATATTTTAGTTTCTTCAAAATAGCCACCCTTTGCGATGATGACTTTTTTTCACACTTTTGGCATTCTGTCGATGAGCTTCAAGAGGTAGTCACCTGAAATGGTTTTCACTTCACAGGTGTGCTTGAATCTCATCGAGAGAATGCCAAGAGTGTGCAAAGCAGTAATCAGAGCAAAGGGTGGCTATTTTGAAGAAAATAGAATATAAATATGTTTTTCAGTTATTTCACCTTTTTTTGTTAAGTACATAAATCCACATGTGTTCATTCATAGTTTTGATGCCTTCAGTGACAATCTACAATGTAAATAGTCATGAAAATAAAAAAAAGCATTGAATGAGAAGGTGTGTCCAAAGTTTTGGCCCGTACTGCATATATATATATATATATATATATATATATATATATATATATATATATATATATATATATATATATATATATATATACATACATACGTTGATGACTGCTGCGCCAGGTCCACTACTAACCACATTGTGAAGTATGCGGACGACACGACAGTAGTGGGCCTCATCCGTGACAACAATGACATGGACTAAAGGGAAGAGGTGAAACATCTGGTTGACTGGTGCAGAACCAACAACCTGGACCTGAATGTCGACAAGACCAAGGAGATCTTCGTTGACTTCAGGAAGCACCAGTCCAGCCATGCTCCACTCTTCATCAACGGCACAGCGGTGGAGATGGTAAGCAGCACCAAGTTCCTGGGGGTGCAGATAACTGACAATATAACCCGGTCTTGTAAAAAGAGCTCAGCAGCACATGCACTTTTTGCGTCGGATGAAAAGAGCACAGCTCCCTCCCCCCATTCTCACCACATTCTACAGAGGCACTATAGAGAGCCTGCTGACCAACAGCATCTCTGTCTGGACTGGAGCCTGCAGTGCCTCAGACTGGAAGTCTCTCCAGAGAGTGGTGAGGACGGCGGAAAAGATCATCAGGACTCCTCTTCCTCCTATCCAGGAGATCGCAAAACGTCGCTGCCTGAACAGGGCTCAGAAAATCTACAAGGACTCCTCCCACCCCCACCAAATTCTGTTTTCACTGCTGGACTCTAGAAAGAGGTTCCACAGCCTCCGAAGCAGAACCTCCAGGTTCTGTAACAGCTTCTTCCCTCGGGCCGTAATACTCTTGAACGCATCATAATTATCCCCTCAACACCACGCAAAATGGATTAACTCGCTGGAATAAAAAAGACAATATAACATACATCCATAAACATGGATGCATATGAAAAACTGCAATATATTTATCTGTACAGTAATCTATTTATTTATTTATATATGTACCTTATTGCTTTTTTATCCTGCACTACCATGAGCTAATGAAACAAAATTTCGTTCTTATCTGTACTGTAAAGTTCAAAGTTGAATGACAATAAAAAGGAAGTCTAAGTCTAAGTCTATACAGAGACAGATACAGTAGATATATATATATATATATACATGTAGATACAGTAGATAGATGTAGTTACAGACCTGTTCCTAACAATATGTACCTTTGTTCAATTGGTCATTTTAGGCATTACCGAAACTTATTTCCTGGACACATTCATTTCAGTGACCATAGCAACGCACTACCTACTTCTGCCAACAAATGTGTGTGTTCTAATCATGGCACACTTGATAATAGATGACAAAGATGGCTATATTTGGACAAAAATTAAAATTCACAACCTTATATTTTTGAACCTGAATATAAAATGGATGAAGTGCTGGTTATAGAAGCTCAGCGAACACGAAGGGAGGGTGAAACGTTGGAGGAAGCCGAGTAAGTCAGAACCGGCGTGACATGTCGGCGCACATGTCGAGCTTGGAGCCAAGCTATGCCAAAATTAATGGAGTGCATACCCAAAATCAACTGAAAAAACAACATCCCTGGCCAGCTGGACCAAATGGAAAAATGTTAATCGAGTAAGTCACTATAATATTGATCATGATACATGCAGCACGTCATGCTTGTTAAAACAACTACATACACTGTCAAGCTAGCTGTGTAGCATTGCTAGCCACCGAGAACGAGCTGATTATTAGAAATTAAAATGCTAAAATAAATGACTTGTGTATTCTTGTAAGGGATGTAACGATATCAAAATCTCAGGGTATGATATTATCACAGTATTAGGGCCACAGTACAATATTATTGTGGTACATGTCAAAAAAAAAAAGGGGGAACTGCACTTTTTTTGGAATATTGCCTATCGTTCACAATCATTATGAAAGATATGAAGACAAATGGATTTTTTTTTAATGCATTCTAAATATTAAATAATGGGAGCTGTCCAATTCTGCCTATAGAGCCCTTAAAAAACGTCAACATACTTCTACTAGGGTTTCATATACATGATGTAAGTATATATGCAATGTAGTAATGAACACAATTGTAATAACATTTTAAATGTATGTATTTTGATCATTTTAAGCATATGCGGCGCATTAATTTAAAAAATGCATCGCGTTTGCTTTTTTTTCCTTCATCACTGATTTCTGTCCACTGCAGACTTCATGAGAGCAAGCAAACATAATAAAACATCACTTACTGTGCAATGTTCATATATTCCCATTTAGATGAAAAATGCCTCATAATCCTTGCGAAGAAACGGGGTGTGGGGAGACAAATGCTTTTCATGTTGTTCTCGACAGTTCCAGGTCCTATATGGCGGTCAAAGCGTCCCAAATTATCGGATTATATCAACAGCCACCTTCTGTCCAGGTGAGATGCATGGTTTATGATCTAGAACAGGGGTGTCAAACGTACGACCCGAGGGCCGGATCAGGCCCGCGAACAGGTTTTATCTGGCCCGCAGGATGAGTTTGCTAAGTATAAAAATGTACCTGAAATTTTTTAATGAAAGAAAGAGCTGTTCTAAATGTGTCCACTAGATGTCACAATAGCAATTCTTTCGATCTTTGTAGATGATGCTACATATGTAAAAAAAAAAAAAACATTATGCAAATTATGCACCAGTCGAGTAAAATTATCAAACTACATATATAACATAATGTCATTTGATTTTGATATAATTATTTTATCTTGATAGATTGAAAATTAACACAAATGAGTTGACTGATTAACATTATCACATAATTTATTCAGAAAATATAAATAACGACAAATAAAGATATAATACTATTAACCGCAACATGTAAGTGTAAAAATACCACAACATTATGATTTGTAAAATTTTAGGATGTGGTTGTTCTATTTTTAAACAAACAAAATAATCTGAAGTTGTCTTTGTTTTTAAGTTATCGTGCCGGGATTTTACCAGTGCAGCCCACTTGGGAGTAGATTTTTCTCCATGTGGCCCCCGATCTTAAATGAGTTTGACACCCTCGATCTAGAATAAACGTACAGGGAGCAGCAAAACGAGGAAGCAGCTAATCAGTAGATGATGTAAACACAAGCACACACGGAAGTGATAACGGCACCGCACTAAATAGTTTGTGTGTGTTAGCGCTTATAATAAGAATATCACTAATACTTGGTTAATATTCAAGTCACAAAATGTAAATGGAGTATTGTTGGCACTTTTTGAATGGTTATTTATTGGATTTTTTGGGCGGAATAGAGGAGCTCCCACATCATCTGCAAAAAGCAGAGACCTAATCCTGCAGCCACCAAACCAGATCCCCTCAACGCCTTGACTGCGCCTAGAAATTCTGTCCATAAAAGTTATGAACAGAATCGGTGACAAAGGGCAGCCTTGGCGGAGTCCAACCCTCACTGGAAAGGTGTCCGACTTACTGCCGGCAATGCGGACCAAGCTCTGACACTGATCATACAGGGAGCGGACCGCCACAATCAGACAGTTCGATACCCCATACTCTCTGAGCACTCCCCACAGGACCTCCCGAGGGACACGGTCAAATGCCTTCTCCAAGTCCACAAAGCACATATAGACTGGTTGGGCAAACTCCCATGCACCCTCAAGGACCCTGCCGAGAGTATAGAGCTGGTCCACAGTTCCACGACCAGGACGAAAACCACACTGTTCCTCCTGAATCCGAGGTTCGACTATCCGGCGTAGCCTCCTCTTCAGTACACCTGAATAGACCTTACCAGGAAGGCTGAGGAGTGTGATCCCACGATAGTTGGAACACACCCTCCGGTTCCCCTTCTTAAAGAGAGGAACCACCACCCCGGTCTGCCAATCCAGAGGTACCGCCTCCGATGTCCTAATGGCTTCATGTGGCCAGGATTTTCAGCTCTCACTGTATCGGTTCGCAGCCGAGTGTGAAGCGACTGGGATGGGAATCAGCACCTCCAAGTCCGAGTCCATGGTTCTCGCCCGGAAAAGGGTGGAGTGCCATCTCCGGGTTGGGGAGGAGACCCTGCCCCAAATGGAGGCGTTCAAGTACCTAAGAGTCTTGTTCACGAGTGAGGGAAAAGTGGATCGTGAGATGGACAGGTGGATCGGTGCGGCATCTTCAGTAATGCAGACGCTGTATAGATCCGTTGTGGTGAAGAAGGAGCTGAGCCGGAAGGCAAAGCTCTCAATTTACCGGTCGATCTACGTTCCCATCCTCACCTATGGTCATGAGCTTTGGGTCATGACCGAAAGGACAAGATCACGGGTACAAGCGACCGAAATTAGTTTCCTCCGCCGGGTGGCGGGGCTCTCCCTTAGAGCAAGGGTGAGAAGCTCTGCCATCCGGGGGGAGCTCAAAGTAAAGCCACTGCTCTTCCACATCGAGAGGAGCCAGATGAGGTGGTTCGGGCATCTGGTCAGGATGCCACCCGAACGCCTCCCTCGGGAGGTGTTTAGGGCACGTCCGACTGGTAGGAGGCCACGGGGAAGACCCAGGACACGTTGGGAAGACTATGTCTCCCGGCTGACCTGGGAACACCTCGGGATCCCACGGGAAGAGCTGGACGAAGTGGCTGGGCAGAGGAAAGTCTGGGCTTCCCTGCTTAGGCTGCTGCCCCCGCGACCCGACCTCGGATAAGCGGAAGAAGATGGATGGATGGATGGATGGAGGAGCTCCCATTGGCTCCGCTGTAAGCGGACTTTAATTTAGGATTTAGAATGCATTAAAAATATCCATCCGTCGTTATGTCTTTCATAATGATTGTGAACGATAGGCAAAATTCCAAAAAAAGTGCAGTTTCTCTTTAAAATGAAGTTTAGGGTAAACGCACTTACTGTAATTAAACACAAACTTAATGTTCAAAGTTGTAATCATAATTATTAATACAAACACGTATTTTCAAGTATAAAAAATAGTGAAGGAACATCCACCCTTTCAAGAATAAAAGTACATATACCGGTATATATATATATATATATATATACACGGGACAATCGGTAGAAAATGGATGGATGGATGTATAAATATATATATATACAGGTAAAAGCCAGTAAATTAGAATATTTTGAAAAACTTGATTTATTTCAGTAATTGCATTCAAAAGGTGTAACTTGTACATTATATTTATTCATTGCACACAGACTGATGCATTCAAATGTTTATTTCATTTAATTTTGATGATTTGAAGTGGCAACAAATGAAAATCCAAAATTCCGTGTGTCACAAAATTAGAATATTACTTAAGGCTAATACAAAAAAGGGATTTTTAGAAATGTTGGCCAACTGAAAAGTATGAAAATGAAAAATATGAGCATGTCCAATACTCAATACTTGGTTGGAGCTCCTTTTGCCTCAATTACTGCGTTAATGCGGCGTGGCATGGAGTCGATGAGTTTCTGGCACTGCTCAGGTGTTATTAGAGCCCAGGTTGCTCTGATAGTGGCCTTCAACTCTTCTGCGTTTTTGGGTCTGGCATTCTGCATCTTCCTTTTCACAATACCCCACAGATTTTCTATGGGGCTAAGGTCAGGGGAGTTGGCGGGCCAATTTAGAACAGAAATACCATGGTCCGTAAACCAGGCACGGGTAGATTTTGCGCTGTGTGCAGGCGTCAAGTCCTGTTGGAACTTGAAATCTCCATCTCCATAGAGCAGGTCAGCAGCAGGAAGCATGAAGTGCTCTAAAACTTGCTGGCAGACGGCTGCGTTGACCCTGGATCTCAGGAAACAGAGTGGACCGACACCAGCAGATGACATGGCACCCCAAACCATCACCCAACCATGCAAATTTTGCATTTCCTTTGGAAATCGAGGTCCCAGAGTCTGGAGGAAGACAAGAGAGGCACAGGATCCACGTTGCCTGAAGTCTAGTGTAAAGTTTCCACCATCAGTGATGGTTTGGGGTGCCATGTCATCTGCTGGTGTCGGTCCACTCTGTTTCCTGAGATCCAGGGTCAACGCAGCCGTCTACCAGCAAGTTTTAGAGCACTTCATGCTTCCTGCTGCTGACCTGCTCTATGGAGATGGAGATTTCAAGTTCCAACAGGACTTGGCGCCTGCACACAGCGCAAAATCTACCCGTGCCTGGTTTACGGATCATGGTATTTCTGTTCTAAATTGGCCCGCCAACTCCCCTGACCTTAGCCCCATAGAAAATCTGTGGGGTATTGTGAAAAGGAAGATGCAGAATGCCAGACCCAAAAACTCAGAAGAGTTGAAGGCCACTATCAGAGCAACCTGGGCTCTCATAACACCTGAGCAGTGCCAGAAACTCATCGACTCCATGCCACGCCGCATTAACGCAGTAATTGAGGCAAAAGGAGCTCCAACCAAGTATTGAGTATTGTACATGCTCATATTTTTCATTTTCATACTTTTCAGTTGGCCAACATTTCTAAAAATCCCTTTTTTGTATTAGCCTTACACAATATTCTAATTTTGTGACACACGGAATTTTGGATTTTCATTTGTTGCCACTTCAAATCATCAAAATTAAATGAAATAAACATTTGAATGCACCAGTCTGTGTGCAATGAATAAATATAATGTACAAGTTACACCTTTTAAATGCAATTACTGAAATAAATCAAGTTTTTCAAAATATTCTAATTTACTGGCTTTTACCTGTAAATATATATACACACTACATTGCCAAAAGTATTTGGCTACCCGTCCAAATGATCAGAATCAGGTGTCCTAATCACTTGGCACGGCCACAGGTGTATGAAATCAAGCACTTAGAGAGAGACTGTTTCTACAAACATTTGTGAAAGAATGGGTCGCTCTCAGGAGCTCAGTGATTTCTTGCGTGGAACTGTCACAGGATGCCACCTGTGTAACAAATCCAGTCGTGAAATTTCCTCGCTCCTAAATATTCCAAAGTCATCTGTCGGCTTTATTATTTAAAAAAATGGAAGAGTTTGGGCACAACAGCAACTTAACCACGAAATGGTAGGCCACGGTACATTTCGGACTGCATTGTGCAGAGTGTAAAATTTGGTGGAGGAGGAATTACGGTGTGGGGTTGTTTTTCAGGAGTTGGGCTTAGCCTCTTAGTTCCAGTGAAAGGAACTTTGAATTCTCCAGGATACCAAAACATTTTGGACAATTCCATGCTCCCAACCTTGTGGGAACAGGTGCACCAGTGCACAAAGCAAGGTCCATAAAGACATGGATGACAGGGTCTGGTGTGGATGAACTTGACTGGCCTGCACAGAGTTCTGACCTGAACCCGATAGAACACCTTTGGGATGAATTAGAACGGAGACTGAGAGCCAGGCCTTCTCGACCAACATCAGTGTGTGACCTCACCAATGCGCTTTTGGAAGAAAGGTGGAAAATTCCTATAAACACACTCCGCAACCTTGTGGACAGCCTTCCCAGAAGAGTTGAAGCTGTAATAGCTGCAAAAGGTGGACCGACATCATATTGAACCCTATGGGTTAAGAATGGGATGGCACTTCAAGTTCATATGTGAGTCAATGTATATGTATATACATATATATATATTTATCTTATACTTGTCTTTCAACTTCTACTTTATAAGAAGCTACTTTATAAGAAGCAGTGTCCTCCACAGTGGACATGTTTTATAATTGTCTGGAACTTGCTGTTTCTCAGAAAAGTTAGCTAACAATGTCATTTTCAATAATGTGATTGCCTCACAAATTGATTTTTAGTTTTGCTGGCTTTGAATATATTTCCAGCGCGATGCTTTATGAGGTGGCGACTTGTCCAAGGTGCACGCTGCCTTCAGCCCGAGTGCCGCTGGATAGGCTCCATCCATCCATCCATTCATTTTCTACCGCTAGGCCCTTTTTGGGGTCGCGGGGGGTGCTGGAGCCTATCTCAGCTGCATTCGGGCGGAAGGCGGGGTACACCCTGGACAAGTCGCCACCTCATCGCAGGGCCAACACAGATAGACAGACAACATTCACACTCACATTCACACACTAGGGCCAATTTAGTGTTGCCAATCAACCTATCCCCAGGTTCATGTCTTTGGAGGTGGGAGGAAGCCGGAGTACCCGGAGGGAACCCACGCAGTCACGGGGAGAACATGCAAACTCCACACAGAAACATCCCGAGCCCGGGATTGAACTGAGGACTTCTCAGGACCTTCGTATTGTGAGGCACATGCACTAACCCCTGTACCACCGTGCTGCCAGGCTCCATCCAGCCTGTTGCAAATATGACAGATGAAAAGGAAACAAAATGCTGCGTATCAAACATGCAGGGGGTTACTTTTACAAGCAAGCTGTGACGCTCGCAATTCATTTGGAAATTGATTTGTTTTTTTCGCCTTAAAAGAGGTTTCGCCACACCGGGGCTTTGCAATTTCCATCGAGCTAACACTTGAGAGCGCAGAGGAGAGAGAAAATCCTCCAACCCTGGCAAAGAATGCACTGCGTAGGCTGCAAGGGCCTTTTACTCAAGCTTCCAATAATATTGGTTAATTGCAAGATTTCTCTATCTTCTCTCAACTTGCATCATGAGTAGGCGGAGGAGAGTTTACAGCAGGGGTATATTGCTGCTGACAGAATAGTGTTTGGAAACTCTCTCTCTCTTAATTGTCCTTCCCTGCTCACAGGCACATTTCTCTTGCAGATTCCCTTGAGAGAGGTTTCCCCAGAATCTACGTAAAAGGATTCCTTCCCACGCCGTGGTCTTAGAAAATCTCATTTTCGTCCTCCCCCGGCTTGCTCATGAACACGCACACGCCGTGTCACCCTGGCGTTGTGTCGTCGTGTCTCCCTGTTCTCCCACTCTCGTCTTTTCCTTTTCTTTTTTTTTTCCTTTTCGCTTTATAACTTCTCCAGGCTTCTCTCGCCTTCCTGCCCCCTCCCCTCATATCTTATAGATCGTCCGTGGGAGGTATCTCCCTCACACTGCAGTCGGGGGCCCTTACTCTGACAAATAACACGCTGGGCCCACCAGCTCTGCGTGGGGAGAGAAAAGCTGCAAGTTACGAAGGAAAATTGACTTGATTGGACAAAGGAACTCAGTCACCGGATCACAATATGTGATTGGACTCGGGCAAACAGCAAGAAATGCAGTCATGTATCACACCTACGTATGTTTTCAGAGCTAATGGCCACCAACACTGCTCAAAAAGGTGAAGCTGTCAACTGTGACATTAAAAAGGGTGAAACACAGACCCCATCTTGTATAAACATTTGTCTCGACAGTCAGTAACATAGGCTTGACCGTCTTTTCCAGTAAATCACTTACGGGTGTTCCTTGGCTAACTGCTGGGCCAGGGAAATTGCGGCGGGATCTCGGTCCAAGGCCAGGATTGTAACATCAGAATCCGCATCCAGTACTGCTTTGGTATGACCGCCGCCACCGAATGTCATGTCCAGGACCACCTACCAGAGAGGAAGCAAAAAAAGAACTTTATCTACAAAATAAAACGTATTGTCATCGCAAGACATAGGAAATAGGAAATAGGAAAATGTTAGAAGGTAAACTAGTAGAAGCTCTGCTGACAATATAATGAGTTCCCTACAGCATACTTGCCAACCTTGAGACCTCCGATTTCGGGAGGTGGGGGGCGTGGTCGGGGTGGGGCGGGGTGTAGTTGGGGGCGTGGTTAAGAGAGGAGTATATTGACAGCTAGAATTCACCAAGTCAAGTATTTCATATATATATATATATATATATATCTCCATCCTGAAAATATGCAAACAAAACTGTGTTTAGATAATTGATACTTCAAACTTGCATAAATAAATCTTAAGGAATATAACATAACTTGGCTTCTGAGAGCTTCAAAATGTAATGAATAAAATGCTAAAGTTGTTGATAAACAAGCAATTATTTTAATAATTAAATATGGCAATTTTAAATGAATTATTATGATCATTTTAAATTAATTATTTCAAATATGTTTATTTTAATGTATAATTCTATGGCTGGACGTAATAAGGAGTCAGAAAAAATAAAAATAAAAATACAATAAATGTTGATGTTTTTAGCAAAATATAGTAAAAATGTATTTAGTTTTTTTTTTTTTTTTTAATTAATAAATATATTTATTTTTAGGTAAGATAAACATAATAATACAATTTATCTCTAGTCTGGATGATTTAGTTATTGTCACCCCGTTGTCCTCCTGTCGTGAAAAAAGGCTGTCCTCACTCAGGTCCGCATGGAGCTGGAGGGGGCGTGGCCTCCAGCTCCGGCTGAAAATCGAAAGATTTTCGGGAGAATATTTGTCCCGGGAGGTTTTCGGGAGAGGCGCTGAATTTCGGGAGTCTCCCGGAAAATTCGGGAGGGTTGGCAAGTATGCCCTACAGTAGATTCTAAAGGTGGGCAGCTCCACTATGGAAGATCCCTCACTTTGTTCTTGTTCTAAGTTTTTGGTTGACCCACAAATATCTTGTTTGTACACTGCAAAAACTAGCTGACAAAGTAAAAGATAAAGAGACTTGATTTTAGGGGGGAAAAAAGTGCTAAAACCTAGTGAAATGATCCGTCCATGTCCATAATCCATGTCGATTATACTCCAAAAGATATCCTACATTAAGATTTGTATAGCTAGAAATTAGCAGAACTTTTAAGATAGAAATAAGTTTATAATAATAATTATACGTACATACAAAAACACAGAGGCTATTTCATCCCTACAAGCCGGTTTTCGGTTTCAGCTTTGATTTTCATATTGTTACTTTTTGGCATACATTTGGCATATTGTACTGAGCAGTATTTGCTGATTACTGCTAGACCATCGGGAAGTTGCCACTCGTAGACTTCCTAAAGTTGTGATGTGAGAAATTAAAAAAATCTCATGGAAATCTCTTTAATTTCTCATAAAATCCTCAAAATCTCATGCCTGGCCGTTCGCGAGATTTAGAAGTGGCATAGAAATGAAAGCAGAGATAACTTAATAAAGCACCGACCTCATAGTAAGTACACCATTTTAAAAGGGAACTATGATGATTTACATTTTGGATACTTGTTTTAAACCATGCCAACATTTGGATACTTAGTAAAGCACTCAGCTTGAGGGGAAGGAGCTTCTCGTCCAATCTGGAGAAATGCATTTGCTGTGACGACTTCAAGATACATATTTAAACAATGTACATTTTCAAAAGATAAATTATGATAATTTTGGAAAGGGTGGGGCGTGGTAACACGTCCAAGAATTAACATCTTGTTGATAGACAAAAAAACGGGTAATAAATATGTTTGTGGAGCACAATTTACACAAAATGTACGCCAAAGCATATCTAATGCATATCGTTTAGACCAGGGGTGTCTCAACTTTTTGATTTGGGGGCCGCAATGGGCTTAAAAATGTTGGCCGGGGGCCGAAAGCAGACTCCATACAAAGTAAGTACATGTATAAATATATATATATATATATATATATATATATATATATATAAGATTATATGTTATTATAATATTATAATGGATAATAATAATCATTATAATTGGTTATTGAGAGTATGTGAAAATTCGACCCCTACCTTGTTTACTTCTGTGATGACCTCCTTAAAGTTTTTTTTAAACAATCAGAAATATCAAGCAGCTAAAATGCGCCAAACATGATTAAGTGTGGAGAGTGTTTTGCATTTTTCCCCATCAGCCCTTGTAATGGATTTAAATGGGTGTAGTTTTGGATTTTTTATGCTGATTTGATGGGGGTTTTTTTGTTTGTTTTTTATAATATCCACATATGCTCTGGTGACTAATGTTTTAGTGTTTAAGTCTAATTTCAGTGGAATATACATTATTGAAAGCAAGTTGTCCGACAGTTGTGGTTTGACTACGTTCGGTTGGAAAAGCAGTGACATCACTGCAAGAGCTCGCTGGCAGGTGAACTATCCAACAAGCTAAAAGACTAATTGTAATTTAGCAACGGTAAGCTAAGTTCGGTGTCAGTGGATCGGTTAAATTACATCCTAGAAGAGGAGCAGAGTACACTGTGGATGTCAACGACATAACAATTTAATTGGACTTGCTTGAGAAAAAGATCATAGTTGTTAAACAAATCTCAGGAATGTATTCTTGAGTTGGTAAAGGAGCTACGTACCAAAAACGAGAAAAACTACAACAAAATTGCATATCTTAAGAATCCTATAGTGGACTTGGAGCAATATTCACGAATGAACAATCTAATAATCACCGGGTTACAAGTAAAACCTTATGTTGAGGAGCCAAGCAGAAACAAGTGGCTGCCTTTCTCCAGTCGAAAGGAATAGATTTCAACTGTAATAACATCAGAGCTTGTCATGTGTTGCCTCGGAAAAGCTCAGAGAGAAACAACCTATTATTATCAGATTCATAGGCAGAAAACATAAGATTGTACTGAAAGAGGGAATAAAAGTTTAAAGGAACTAATTTGTATATCAATGAGCACCTAAGCAAGCAGAATGCAGAAATAGCTAAGAAAGCCAAATATCTAAGAAATATGAAGAAAATACAACATCCATGGACCTCAAGTATTTATAAAACTCAATGTATCCCCTGAAGAAGCAATGCGTAGAGCTAGTGCGTAGAGCTGAGGAGGTTGACAAGTACCATTAAAACAAACATCTGTTTGTGTGAGGTAAGCTGAAGTACTTTCACAAAAATACACAACTCAGGGACGAACTCTACCACATCAGCGGTAGAGTACCATGAGTCAAAGACTGAATGACACTATCGAAGGTCAGGAACTTCAAACATTTATCATTACCAGACATATACAGTAAATCTTGATGTGGAACAAGACTTTAATCCAAACAGTATTTTGGATGTATGGACAAAAGTAAATGTGAACACTACACTGAACAAAAGCAGTAAACTTAGATGTGTCACGTGGGGATCGCATCCTACTGCAGGGTTTGTTCTCCCGGGAAGCAGACGGTCCACTCCGGACAAAGCGCGCAGGTGGGAACATGATTTATTTTTTATACACCATACACCATGAAAACAGGCGGAAAACAAACAAGACGCGTGCCGATCGCACAGGAAGCTAAGGTGAGACTTAAGCACAGGAATCAAGAAGCATGAATTACCCAACGTAACTGTTGCATTCAGCAAACAACGAAGCCAGACTGAGCGTGGCGAGAAAGGTGAATAAATAGCTCTCTGATTAGTGCTCGACAGCAGGTGAGTGTGCCGACCACTAACCAGAGGCAGGTTAACCCAATTAGTACCCATGGAAACCAAAACAAACCCAGAGGTGCACAAAACAGGAACTAAGGGAGTCCAAATCTAACAGAACATGACTAAACAAAACATGATCCGGGCCACGGATCATGACAAGATGGATATGATTTTGTATATACGGCCAAAAAAACAAAAGTGGTGGGGGATTGCACTTCTTTTTTTATTCAAATCTGAGATTTGATGTTAAAAATATGACTGTGGCAATAAGATAATATGCTTGAATGAATAACCAAGAATCAAAGAGAGAAGTATACAAATGTTGTAATTAGTTGTATCTACAAAATGCCGGGTTCATGTGTAGATCAATTCAATAAACAAAGCCCAAAACCAGTGAAGTTGGCACGTTGTGTAATTCGTAAATAAAAACAGAATGCAATGATTTGCAAAACCTTTTCAACTTACATTCAATTGAATATACTGCAAAGATATTTAATGTTCGAACTGAGAAGCATATTTTTTTTTGCAAATAATCATTAACTTAGAATTTAATGGCAGCAACACATTGCAAAAAAGCTGGCACAGGGTCATTTTCTACCACTGTGTTACATGGCCTTTCCTTTTAACAACACAGAACACCGGCGTTTCTGGGTGTTGTTGATAAACGGTTTTCGCCTTGCATAGGAGAGTTTTAACTTGCACTTACAGATGTAGCGACCAACTGTAGTTACTGACAGTGGGTTTCTGAAGTGTTCCTGAGCCCATGTGGTGATATCCTTTACACACTGATGTCGCTTTTTGATGCAGTACCGCCTAAGGTCCGTAATATCATCGCTTACGTGCAGTGATTTCTCCAGATTCTCTGAACCTTTTGATGATATTATGGATCGTAGATGGTGAAATCCCTAAATTCCTTGCATTAGCTCATTGAGAAATTTTGTTCTTAAACTGTTCGACATTTTGCTCACGCACTTGTTCACAGAGTGGTGACCCTTGACCCATCCTTGTTTGTGAATGACTGAGCATTTCATGGAAACTGCTTGTATACCCAATCAAGGCACCCACCTGTTCCCAATTAGTCTGTTCACCTGTGGGATGTTCCAAATAAGTGTTTGATGAGTCTTTTTTGCCACTTGTGCCAGCAAAAAATAACAACGTTTTCCAGTTCGAACGTTAAGTATCTTGTCTTTGCAGTCTATTCAATTGAATATAGGTTGAAATGGATTTGCAAATCATTGTATTCTGTTTTTATTTACACAATATGCCAACTTCACTGGTTTGGGGGTTTTTACTACAAAAGCTTATTGGTGTGTTCTAGTGGGACAGGCCAATTTTAAGTCAGAAAAAATGTGGTCGTTTTAAAATTATTTATTGTTTCTGTGAGAGCCTGTAGCAAAAGCGTTACAGAGTGGTATCGGTCCCTGGACCTGTAATTTGGGGCCACTGATCTAGATGTTCATATACATCATATACATAAGTCTGAAAAGTTGCACATGTAGAATGAAGCCTGTTTAAATACAACAGTGGTCAGTGTGATTTGACAGTGTGTTTGAGTAGTGTTATTAGGAATTTAGTCTAACTTAGAGAGGACCAAGCAGGTAATTCCACAGCACATTGTGTTAAGTGTGCTGTCAAACACAAGCATAACAACGTTGATACCATGGATGTTGAAATGAATCCATATTAAAACCAAGAATTACTTGAAGTACAGTTCAAGGGAATAAAAGAATAAAAGAAAGTTAATGTTTGCTTCTGGGTACAATAAGTTCTCTGTGGTACTGAGGAAAAAAGGACTGTACCTCAGGATGTAAGTGAAGGTCCTCATGTCGCCGTTCACTTAAAGTGAAGAAAGAGGAACAATGTGTGATGCCTATTATCGCATGCACCACTTTTTTTGCACCTTGTCTACTCTTTAGATAGGCTTTTTGTCAGACCACCCCAAACTGAGCTGGCATATTCTGGAACAGCACAAATGAAAGGCAGCTAGATTTGTTTCTTCCGCCTCCGTAAATCCGAAACCCTAAAACTGTGTGTGCACAAAAACATTCAGACTCATAAGAGCTGGTGCTTGGACTCTTTCAAGCAATTTACGCAGAGTGGCAAAATATAAATTGCATCTTGATATCGCTAAATATTGATGGAAACCAAATATTGCTGTACCAAAGGAAAGTAACTAAATCTAGCTAAGCATTGAGACAAAACATTAACTTTGCCCCAATAAAATAACTTCAGAAGACAAATTAAAGATGGCAGCAAAACATTTGGCTTTCACAGGGGATCAAGTGCAGAAACTAAACTAAAAAAATCTAATTATAGCTCTTTTTAAGAAGGAATAAGAGGATGAAGCTAACAAGTGACCAATGTTGACAGTTTCAAAGGGGACCTATTATGCGCAAGCAATTTGTCTTATCTATTGGTACCTGTTGTTTTTTGTATTTGGAATCTGTATAGGTCCCAAAAATTTGAAATCACACCATGGAGGCATGTGATTTCAAATTTTCGGGACCTATGCAGATTCCAAATACAAAAAAATTAAAAAAAATAAAAATCACACCATGGAGGCATATTGGCAACACTAAATTGGCCCTAGTGTGTGAATGTGAGTGTGAATGTTGTCTGTCTATCTGTGTTGGCCCTGTGATGAGGTGGCGACTTGTCCAGGGTGTACACCGCCTTCCGCCCGATTGTAGCTGAGATAGGCTCCAGCACTCCCGCGACCCCGAACGGGACAAGCGGTAGAAAATGGATGGATGGACCATGGAGGCATGGCAGAGATACACTATATTGTCAAAAGTATTTGACCACCTGCCTTGACCCACATATGAAGCTTCAACTCTCCTGGGAAGGCTGTCTACAAGGTTGCGGAGTATGTTTATAAGAATTTACGACCATTCTTCTAAAAGCGCATTGGTGAGGTCACACACTGATGTTGGTTGAGAAGGCCTGGCTCTCAGTCTCAGTTCTAATTCATCCCAAAGGTGTTCTATCGGGTTCGGGTCAGGACTCCGTGCAGGCCAGTCAAGTTCATTCACACCAGACTCTGTCATTATGTCTTTATGGACCTTGCTGTGTGCACTGGTGAACAGTCATGATTGCCAGATGGAAAAGCTTGATTCATCACTCCAAAGAAGGTGTCTCCACTGCTCTAGAGTCCAGTGGTGACGTGCTTTTTACCACTGCATCCAACGCTTTGCATTGGATTTGGTTATGTATGGCTTAGATGCAGCTGCTCGGCCATGGAAACCCATTCCACGAAGCTCTCTGCGTACTGTACGTGGGCTAATTGGAAAGTCACATGAAGTTGTGTGCTCTGTACCAACTGACTGTGGAGAAAGTCGGCGACCTCTTTGCACTTTGCGCTTCAGCATCTGCTGGCCCCTCTCTGTCAGTTTATGTGGCCTACCACTTGGTGGCTGAGTTGCTGTTGTTACCAAACTCTTCCAGTTCCTTATGATAAAGCCGACAGTTGAGTTTGGAATATTTAGGAGCGAGGAACTTTCACAACTGGATTTGTTGCACAGTTCCATCCATCCATCTTCAACCGCTTATCCGGAATCGGGTCGCGGGGGCAACAGCTCCAGCAGACACCCCCAGACTTCCCTCTCCAGAGCAACATTAGCAACTTCCTCCTGGGGAATCCCGAAGCGTTCCCAAGCCAGAGAGGAGATGTAATCCCCCCCATCTGGTCCTTGGCCTGCCACGGGGTCTCCTCCCAGTAGGACGTGCAACGAGGATCTCCCTAAGGAGATGCACGTGAGGCATCCGCACAAGATGCCCGAACCACCTAAGCTGGCTCCTTTCCAAGCAAAGGAGCAGCGGCTCTAGTCCGAGTCTCTCTCGGGTGACTGAACTTCTCACCCTATCTCTAAGGGAGATGCCAGCCACCCTTCTGAGGAAACTCATTTCGGCCACTTTTATCCGCAACCTTATTCTTTTGGTCATGACCCACACTTCATGACCATAGGTGATAGTAGGAATGTAGATAGGTCGGTAGACCGAGAGTTTTGCCTTCTGGCTCAGCTCTCGAGGGTGTGTCTGATGTAGTTGGGTTCAGGAGTTCCTCAAAGTGCTCTTTCCAACGCCCCATGACTTCCTCACTTGAAGTCAGCAAAGTCCCATCCATGCCGTACACAGCTTGGATGGTTCCCCGCTTCCCCCTCCTGAGGTGCCGTATGGTCTTCCAGAACAGCTTTGGTGCCGCCAGATAGTCCTTCTCCATGGATTCCCCGAACTTCTCCCACACCCTCTGCTTAGCCTCGTCCACAGCCACGGCCGCTGCCCTTTCGGCCTGTCGGTACCTTGCAACTGCCTCCGTAGTCCCCTGGGATAACATACCCCCGGTAGGACTCCTTCTTCAGTCGGACGGCTTCCCTGACCACCGCTGTCCACCAGGGTGTTCGAGGGTTACTGCCCCTTGAGGCACCTAAGACACTCTGGCCACAGCTCGCAGCTGCAGCTTTAGCAATAGAGGCTTTGAACATTGCCCATTCCTGCTCAATGCCCCCAACCTCCACAGGGATGGCAGAGAAGTCCCGCCGGAGGTGGGAGTTGCCTATGACAGTTCCACGCTGGAAATCACTGAGCTCCTGAGAGCGGCCCATTCTTTCACAAATGTTTGTAGAAACGCTTTCCATGCCTAAGTGCTTGATTTTATGCACCTGTGGCCGGGCCAAGTGATTAGGACACCTGATTCTGATCATTTGGATGGGTGGCCAAATACTTTTGGCAATATAGTGTATATCTGTATAGCGGCATTGTCTCAAATAAATTCCTATTTTTAAAATAAATCGGTGTAACTCATAAAACCGGTTTACCACTCAGCCCAATATGAATCCACTGCACTCTTTATTTTCTGTCATTCAAAAAACTAATCAGAACAAGCCACAGGGGCATCTTGCCATCCACATTGGCTAAAGAGTAAAACAGCTTTAATTGCACGCAAAGCATGGGGCATCAATTTTGGGATCGCTGTTGAGTAGTTTACGCCAGCTTTGAAGAATGTTGGATCATAACAGTGGTGTTTCAGCTTTTGGACATGGAGCCTTGTGACGTGAGATGTTCATTAAGAAAACAGGAGAACATCCTTTGTGATCTTTTTCCAAAACAGTTAAGCAATGACGCTTACTGATAGTCAGCTGGAAAGGTGGACACAGCTTTATTTTAAATAGCTGCAACTCATTTATTATCTTCTTTTTTTTTTAGAGAGAATTGGACAAGTATTACATCGGATGGAAGGGTTAAAGACATCGGAACATCACAGGTGCCCGCTCTTCAAGTCTTTAGAACCTAAACAAAAACACAGCTCCATTCGAAGCATTGACTTTACAAAGTCGGGTTTTGACCTGTACCAATACCAACCAACACTTAAATGTGGTATGAATGATACCCATGGTCAACTTGTGAGTGACTCGTTTCTCCGATGGCAATGTAAGATCCCATTTGTCCCATACTGAGGTGAAGTGCTGAGCCAGCATTACACATTTGTGCTGCAAAGTATTATGGTGCTGTCTCTATTTCCATAAGGCCTCTGACAGAT
Source organism: Nerophis lumbriciformis (assembly GCF_033978685.3). Lineage (NCBI taxonomy): Eukaryota > Metazoa > Chordata > Actinopteri > Syngnathiformes > Syngnathidae > Nerophis > Nerophis lumbriciformis. The sequence continues at coordinate 42,912,207 of NC_084562.2, forward strand.
TTGAACTATTGCTTCGAATTTGAGTACTGGAACGCCTTCATTTCATTCTTTTATTAAAGTTTTTGGGCACTCCTGAGTTTATGAGCAACAGTCCTTTTCAATTTTCTGTCAGAATCTTTGCCACCAAAGCAGTCGGAATAATGTCTTTATTTTATTAGATTTTTATTGTCTGCACATAGGTGAGCAGGGTTTGTCTTCATCAGTGACAGAGACTCTCTTAAATGGAACACTATGCAACATATAGTCAATAGTGGCAATGAAGTGAATGATCTTAACTTCTGGGTAAGGTTTAATGTGGGAATAATGAGCAGTGTTCATCAGCAGGCCCAGATACCGCTGTACCTTCAGACATACAGTGGGACATCGGTCTACTAGTGCCCCAGCTCAAAAGTTTTTTGGGATACTAGCTGTCTCTCCACTAACCTTGCAAGGAAAAATTTGAGGTTACAAGCCTCCCAACCTCTACTAGGTGTAGCGAATGTCTTAATGAACCTTATAAGAGCCAACCAAAGGTATTGCACTTGCTGGTTCAGGGTTTCCCTTTAATGTATTTGATTGTGGTGCACCGCGACAGCAAAATATTAGCCACTATACCTTACAAATGAGGGGAAACAAATTAAAGTACTCTGATGCATTGTAGCGTCCAGAAGAAGTCACACAAAGTCTGACATTGTTTTTAACTTTTATTACCAATCTTATGCTAACAACCGGGCCAATTCCAACACATATGCCCTCCTGTGCCCATATGCCCTACCATGCGCACAGGTCTGCTTCTGTACTTCTCCAGACACCTGCTCAGTGGCCTTGTGGATAGAGTGTCCGCCCTGAGATCGGTAGGTCGTTAGTTAAAACCCCGGCCGAGTCATACCAAAGACTATAAAAAATGGGACCCATTATCTCCCTGCTTCTCACTCAGCATCAAGGGTTGGAATTAGGGGTTGAATCACCAAAATGATTCCTGGGCGTGGCCACCGCTGCTGCTCACTGCTCCCCTCACCTCCCAGGGGGTGGAACGAGGGGATGGGTCAAATGCAGACGTAATTTCACCACACCTAGTGTGTGTGTGACTATCAATGGTACTTACATTTTAACAACACTTCCTCATTCTCCACCAACATGGTGTGTTCAGATACCATGGTAAAAATGAACATCAGAACACACAAACATACACATTACCACTAGCAGGTCGTACAATATGAATGGATATGTACGGTATATATACAAACCCCGTTTCCATATGAGTTGGGAAATTGTGTTAGATGTAAATATAAATGGAATACAATGATTTGCAAATCCTTTTCAACCCATATTCAATTGAATGCACTACAAAGACAAAACATTTGATGTAATCTTAATTTTAATAACTATTTAATACTAAACTTTACATACATAACAAACATTTAAAAATACAATATTTCTTTATAAACCGTACAGATTCGTACAGAAATCTGAACGATCCGCCCGGCAGCTTTAAAAGAAAAGGAAACTAATCTTTTTTACTACTTTATTTAAATCGAATACATCAGTTCACACTACCAAATGCAGTCTACTTTTTCTTAGCCTGTAGATAGATAGATAGATAGATAGATAGATAGATAGATAGATAGATAGATAGATAGATAGATAGATAGATAGATAGATAGATAGATAGATCGTACTTTATTGATTCCTTCAGGAGAGTTCCCTCAGGAAAATTTAAATTCCAGCAGCAGTGTACAGATTTGAGATCGAATTTAAAAAGTAAAAACGTAAATAATGGGGGTATAAATGGAAATAAAATAGAACATATTACAATAAGAATAAAAATAAAAAGCAACAATAACAATACAAATATAACAGTAAAAATAAGAATAGAACAAGAGAAACTAGGCAGTAGTGACCACGATATGAACATGTATTGCACTGTTATTGCACTGCTAACTGATAGGGATGGGAATCAAAAAAATGTGTCTTGTTCAGAACCGGTTCCCAGTGTATCAATTCCTTGGAATCACTTGCCATTTTGTCAACTGATTCCGTTAACGGTTCTTCCATGTGAGGATGACGTTATCACGCAACTATCATGCATAGTGACGACAGACAGCGTCAGAGCAACATGGCGGCACCTGGCAGAAGAAGCGCTCCGAAGCATTTTACAAGAAAAGACAGCAGGGCTACTTGTAATAATTCCATGGTAGCTGTTTCATCAAGAGGAGGACATACAAGCAATATGCTGAAACATTTGAACATTCAGCATGCAATTATGGTCGCATTTTTTAACCGTGCCGATCTCATACCAAGCAGCAGCAGTCATCTGTCGTAATTACAACAGGTACTAATACCGCAGATAATGTTAGCACTATTGCTTGTTAAATTGAAATAAATGCCTTCTCATTTAGATGAGCATGAGCAGACATATTCTGACTGGTTTGGAGGCGGCCAGTAAGAGCTCCAGTTCACGTCTGCCGCTATTTTTGACTGCGGCAGGGAAGATTACAGTGACTCAGGAACAGGAACGACGAATGTCACCGAGCAGTGACTAAGTTTGTGGTCAAAAGCTTACAACAATTGTCCACATACAGTAGATGCTCCTTTGGTAGGTGTATGTTCAATTGTAGTCAGAGAAAAGTTGCATGTTTTTTTTCCCAACATTTTCACTCTTATTATACAGGTGGAACTTGTAAACTTAAAACATTGTGTAAAAGTTTATTCATGTCAGCAATTCAACTTCAAATGTGGAACTAATAAGTTATATAAAGTCATTACATGCAAAGTGAGATATGTCAAGCCTTTATTATTATTGTGATGATCATGGCTTGCAGTTTTTAAAAAACACACATTTTCTGAGATTTTCAATTCAAGGTTTTCATAAACTGTAAACCATAACCATCCATCCATCCATCTTCTTCCGCTTATCCGAGGTCGGGTCGCGGGGGCAGCAGCCTAAGCAGGGAAGCCCAGACTTCCCTCTCCCCAGCTATTTTGTCCAGCTTCTCCCGGGGGATCCCGAGGCGTTCCCAAGCCATGGAGGCGAGGAATAGTGATTTAGAAGTAGCTAAAACACTGCTGACTAGGGCTGGACTTAAGCCGCTCGCTAGCTAGCTAGCTATGTCTTAAAGCACCTCTTCCTGAGGGCGTTTCAGTGTTATAACTTCACCTTTAAATGCTTCCGTTCTACACACTGTGTAAGCACTCTGTGATTGTGCACTACTGAACATGCTCCTCTGCTCGTGAACCAGCAATGACACGACGTGACGACGACGGGGGCGCGAGGGGGTGGTGGACCGGTACTTTTCAGAGGCGGTATAGTACCGAATATGATTCATTAGTATCGCGGTACTATACTAATACCGGTATACTGTACAACCCTATTTGAGTCAAGTCAGCACTTGTTTTAATCCTCAAAAAACAACAACAGGGAAATAATACATTTTGTGTGCTAAAGGATGTTTCATGCAAAATGCTGGTGGTTTAGTTTCATGTTAGGCAGACAGAGGTCTTAATACCAGGTGATCAGCATGTGGGACAAAGCTGGGGAGTGAGGTGGAATGCACTGTTCTTCAGCAATAATGCAACTTAATCCATTTAGGGTGCAAGCAGACATAAAAAGCTTCAAACCTACATACAGCTCCTCTCTTGCCATCTCTGCCACGTTGAATGCAAAGTGTAATTGAATTGAATTGAGTTACTGATCAACAATCACTGGACAACTCAATTGTGTCACAATAAACACACATAAGAAGGGAAAATGCAAGGTAGGCAGCTTAGGTTAAATTGTTTTTCTTGAAACCACACTGATTCAGGCTAAAGTCTTATGGTAGTAAGATGCAACAGCAAAACCTTATCTGCATCCAGAATTCGGTAATCCAGGGTTGGTCAATTAGTTTTGTGATCTCGACAATTTGCGTAAATTCAACCAATCCCCGCAAATTGTGCGTGGCTTTGCAATTTTGTTCCATCTTTTGCAATGTTGACTAATTGTCGACATTTTCACCAATTGAGTTTGACAGCAAGGAGCAACGCTCAAACCAATCTAACTTTATAGCCAATTAAATGTCTCTCTAGCTCGCCTTACGTTTTCACTTCCATGTTTACATTGACAGGGATGTTGACGTATCTCTCTTCTCTCAATTAACAACAAAATCAGCGCTAACAATTGCTCTCAACAGTTACCCAATTCCCTCACAGAAAGTGCAGAAAGTAAACTACACGAAATGTGTTGGGACATGAACGAAGGTTTACGATGAGTTCCAAGTTTGTGCACAAGAAAGTCTGCAACTTGGGGACGACAAAGCAATCAGAAAAGAAGGCATCCTTTGGTGATTTGTTGTTTTACAAACTATGCACTCATTTGTGTAAATTGGCGACATGTGTAAGCATGCTGCCAGATGTTGGTTAAGAGATGTAGATAAAAACACAAAGCCTAAAGATACACTTCATAAATAAAGATTATACCGTATTTTCTGGCCCAGAGGCCACACCGCATTATAAGGCGCACTGCCGATGAGCGGGTCTATTCAGGTATTTTTTCATACAAAAGGCACACCGGATTATAAGGCGCATCAAAGGGGTCATATTACGATTTTTTTTCTAAATTGAAAACATTTCCTGGTGGTCTACATCAGTGGTCTCCAACCACCGGGCCGCGGCCCGCTACCGGTGCGTGGATCGATTGGTACCGGGCCGCACAAGAAATAAAAAATAAAAAAATAATTTAAAAAATATATATATATATATTTTTATTTTTATTTTTATTAAATCAACATAAAAAACACAAGATACACTTACAATTAGTGCACCAACCCAAAAAACCTCCCTCCCCCATTTACACTCATTCGCACAAAAGGGTTGTTTCTTTCTGTTATTAATATTTCTGGTTTCTACATTATATATCAATATAGATCAATACAGTCGGCAGAGATACAGTCCGCACACGATTGTATTTTTTTAAGTCCGTGGGACAAATTTTCAAGCGTTGACCGGTCCGCAGTTACAAAAAGGTTGGGGACCACTGGTCTACATAACATGTAATGGTGGTTCCTTGATCAAAATGTTGCATAGATTATGTTTTACAGATCATCTTCAAGTCGCTTTCTTACAGTCACTTCCGGATGCACCGTTTTATGGGCGGTCTTATTTACGTGGCTCACCTTCGGCAGCGTCTTCTCCCCGTCATCTTTGTTGTAGCGGTGTAGCGTGCAAGGACGGTAGTGGAAGAAGTGTCAAAAGACGGAGCTAACTGTTTTAATGACATTCAGACTTTACTTCAATCAATAAAGGAGAAGCATCTTCTCATCCGTGGCTCACTCGTGCAACATTGCCGGAAATGTGTACCGTGAAAAACCATCTGACCAGAACTCTCTAATAACTAAAGTTCTGTGGGTGAATAATGTAAACCCACTACATTGGTAGTTTTTAGTGCTTCCATAGCGAGATATAAGTTATAACTTTACACTACTTCATTTCAGAAATGGAAGCAGCAGAGGGTGAATGCCCCATAACAAGAAGATAGTGAAAAAGAAGAAGCTTATGGACTACGGAATCGACACGGACTACAGTGGCGGACGAGCGCAAATTTTCAGGACCTATGCAGATCTCCAATACACATCAGCAGGTACCAGAAGGTAAGAAAAGTTGGTTTTGCATAATATTGCGAAACAGCACGCCAGATAATATGTCTGCTAATGGGTGCCATTTTGCGTTCCAATTACAATGGTCCACACACCATAGTAATACTTGTATCTCTGACTACGGTAGACGTAATGGGTTGACAATCCATCATGCGGTGCGGCTTCCAAGTCATACTAAAATATTTTGACAGATTTTTGAGTGCCGTGTGTAATATTCTTTATTTTTAATGGAACATTTAAAGTTTTGGTGTTGTTTACTGGCATCATATTGCCATCTACACGTATCTCTTATGTGTGACTACCATCTACTGGTCACACTTATCATTGCACCATGTACCAATTAAAATTGCTTCGAGGTCGGTAAGCACAACCAGAATTATTCCGTACATTAGGCGCACTGTCGATTTTTGAGAAAATGAAAGGATTTTAAGTGCGCCTTATAGTCCGAAAAATACGGTATGTATATTGAAAACTATCTTAATAGGCAAATGTACACACACAAAAGTGAGTACGCATTTCAACCATTTGGTGACAATACATATTTTCAAGGCAGATACACTTCAGAGACCTCAGTGTACAGCTCTTATACAAAGTGTCTTTTGTCTACGGAGAATATTTGTTTTGTTTACTCGTCTTCAGTATACACTATTTTTACAGTGAAATGTTTTTTTCAATTTTTCTGTCATTTCCTTGCACTTACACAGGTGTGCTTTGGTGTGGCTGAATAAAGCCTAATTTGCACATTTTGTGTGCCATGTTGGTAAGACACCAATCTCAGTCTTTTTGTTGTTCATAATTACTTTTTCTTCAGAAAATTTCCCTATTATCATTACAGTGAGTATCACAACTTTTTATTGCAACTAGGGCTGGGCAATATGGCCTTTTATTAATATCTCAATATTTTTAGGCATTGTCACGATACACGATATATATCTCCATATTTTGCCTTAGCCTTGAATTAACACTTGATGCATATAATCACAGCAGTATGATGATTATATGTGTCTACATTAAAATAGTTTTGTTCATACTGCATTAATATATGCTCATTTTAAACTTTGATGCAGAGAGGGAAATCATAACTAAGTCAATTTACCAAAACTGTATTTATTAAACAGTTATTAAGCAGTGGCACAAACATTCATGTCATTTCCAAAACAGAAAGTGCAAGATTGTCAGAAACAAGCTATGAGTGCACTTTTGTGCATGATGTCACTAAGATGACATAGCAAAACAACACTAAATTAAAGTGCACTTTTTGTACAGAACGCCACTACAATAGTTTAAAGCAAATAAAGTGCACTTTTGTGCATGATGTCACACAAGATTTTTCAATAACTGTCAAATAAAAATGAGCTGCATAATAGGAAATCAAATAGTGGATGTATGTCCTTCGCTATGTGGTAGGTTCCTGCGGACGTTATCTCCTTCTGTTGTTGACTACCGTATTTTTCGGAGTATAAGTCGCACCGGAGTAAAAGTCGCACATGCCGAAAATGCATAATAAAAAAGGAAAAAAACATATATAGGTCGCACTGGAGCCCGGCCAAACTATGAAAAAAACTGCGACTTATAGTCCGAAAAATACGGTATTTGTTTCATACGGTGTTGATCTGGAAATGGTTGCTAGGGCATTTTGTTGGTGTGGTACCGAACGGAGATGTTGACATGCGGAGTTTCAAGCACTCCTCATTCTCTAGCGGGTGACTTTACAAAAGCTACAAATTAGCAGTGCTGCTACTTTTTGTAGCAAAGCTTTTGCCGCATACTTGACATATTACGGTTGTCTGTTCGACATCCTTCCGCTTGAAGCCAAACCACCGCCAGACGATGAACTCTGTGCTGTTTTTCTAAGGAATTAATTATTCTTCCTTCATTTATTATCAGATTTGCACCTTCTTTCTCTCGTATTACCACTCGCACCACTTCGCTAGCACCACAGCTAACTTTACCCATGCTGCTATCTCTCTGCTCCGTGAGAGCGTATGACGTTGCACGCGCGACATATGACGTATGTAGTAACAAGTTGCGCTTGTTTATGTCTCTGTGAGGAGCGACAAGAAAGAGTGAGAAAAGCCGGTAATGTAATGCCCACAGCTAAAAGCAACTGCGTGAGAACGTATACTCGAATATTACGATATAGTCATTTTCTATATCGCACAGAGACAAACCGCGATATATCGAGTATATTCGATATATCGCCCAGCCCTAATTGCACCTTCAACTTTCTTCCAAAGGAAAATCTGCTAACCATTGCAATTTTGGGGAAAAACTGCAAACCATTGCAATTTGGGAGAAAAACTGCAAATTCAGGCATCACAAAAAAGAAAAAAAGGCCCACGGGATCCTAGGAGGATTGGTAAATTGCAGTCAATGTTCAAAAATGTTTAATTTGAGTTTGAGTTGAGTTGAGTTTTGAGTTTATTTCGAACATGCAATCATACAACATGATACATCACAATCTCCAGTTTCTCTTTTCAACATGTTCAAAAAGGAGTAGGAAGAAGCAGAGCTTATTTAATCCTACCCCTTTTCTTTTACATAACAGTTGCTAAAACTTTTGTTCACTTCCTGTTCTCAATTTATTCACAATATACTCCATAAGTAATCACAATAAAAATAAGTAAATACATAATAATTGGTGAAGTAAGTTACATTTCATATGTTGAGATAAGTAAGACTATTTTGTGAGTGAAAGAATGAAAGAATGGATGAGTTAAATAAATTCAGAATGTTTATCATGGTTCTTCTTCTTTATACTTTGTAAACACTTTAAGTTTGAAGAGTTTCTTGAAGTGGATCATATTAGTACATTGTTTGATTGCTTTGCTTAATCCATTCCATAATTTAATTCCATATACTGAAGGTCTTAAGTGTTGTACGTGCATACAAATGTTTTAATTTAATTTAATTTAATATGAGAATATGTCAATACTGAGTTTTTTGGTGTCAGAGTAGCAAAAACCCATTTAAAATACTGATTATAATTTAAACAAATCACTAGCGGATGCAAAAAAAAAAAAAAAAAAGCCTTAAAATTAAACATTTTGCCGCAACTTTCCAAAATGCTGCTGCAAAATCAGGTTTTTTAGCCACAATTACAAAAAAGCCTGTGAAATGTAGGAAGACTTGGTCAATTTACAGCAATTGTGCAACAAGGCCGCATACTACTTTTACCAGCTTTCTTACGCATTGGACGTGCTCTGAGTTTTAGAATTCCACTGAGATGGAGCACTGATTTAATTTCAGGAGCCCGGAGTACACTAAGACTTCTCAGAACTTTGAGGAACACTGGCTTCCAAATAAGCCTAAGTGGGGTCATTGTGCGCAAAAACACTGCAACTGTTGAAATGGAAAGACGGGAGCGCCTATTCCAAAGTCAAAAAGAAATCAAACCAGAGTAGCAGAGAAAGTCACAATCCCACAATCCATAAAAAAATCTCCACTGGTGACTGTCATGCAACACTACAGTTTGCATATTCCTTAATATAATTAAAAATATCAGAACATTTTATTTCCTCACATACTAAAATATGACACTAAAAGTCTGCAATTATGGAGCTCATAAAAATATGCATCTGCACTAAAAGAAGCACCCATTAACTGTGGTTGTACTTGCACTTAGTCATTATCACTGACCAGATTACAAAACGATTGGAGGTGTTCAGACTTAATTGCCCAAAAATCACTGTTTTCTGTAACTTATTTCCCAGCAGATTTGTTTTATAAACACATAGGAGCTTCCCCTGTTTGACAATAACAAATGGTGCTGGGAAATAACAGTTAATTATTCATTAAATGTGTATAATGTATCAAAACTATTACAATAAAAAAACACTGACAACTATTTCATATAAATATGCCAGTAATAGAGGGAAGGTGAACCAATCAATGACATGTGTGGGTTGTTGCTATACAGACTTGAATAAATAAGGGTCTTGTTTCTCAGATCAATGTTTCTAATAAGTTAAAGATACACCAATCAATAGACTATGAAACTTTCCATTATTTGAAGTAACTCAGCTAGTGATTGTACAACCTAAAAGTGTACTCTTAACATCTCTCGTCATCTGTAATATCTAGTCTCAGCAAAAGTAGAGACAAACCAAAGGGCAGGATAAAGACTGAGGGCGGTAAGCATTGAAGCCATGCCAATATTATCATTATTATATGAAAAACACTTGTTAATAGATAACCAGTTCACCTAACAGCTACACCAGTCGGGACTGACTCATAATGACATTTGGTGTAATTTTTTTTTCACATAATAATTCAGACTTTCCAACAAATTGTTTCATGAAAAAAATACTGTAGTATTCCAATAAATAATGTGGGCTAATTATGTTGGTTTCCTCCCAACAAGGCCAAACACCTGTAGATTAGGTCAGGTTACGGCATGCCTTTGAAGACTGAATAAGGTTGTGAATGGTAGTCTGTTGCGATCCGCCACCTCATATGTTTAAATGTTTTATTACTATAGATGTTAAATGAAATAACGCATTATTTACAAAATATGATCAAGTTTAAGCACAGAATAATCTCGCAATTTAGTTTGACCGCACATTCACCTTTATCTTAAAGGGGAACTGCACTTTTTTTGAACGTTTTCTTATCGTTCACAATTATTATGAGAGAGAAGCACACATCTTTTTTTTAGGACTCTAAAAAACACGCAAAATGTGGCTAATGGGAGTCACCATTGTAGCCTTCGAAGCCCTCTATAACAACTTCAAAACCCTCCATCAACGTTTTATATACACACTGCAAGTTTATATATAATGAAGTAACAGACACCTTCATAACAATATGTAATATGTACAATATTTACCGTATTTTGGTCAATTTTAAGGATTGCTGGAACTTCTTTCCTCAGCGCATTTGTTTCCGTTTCCATAGCAGCGCACTTCCGACTTCCGACAACAAATGTGTGTTCTACTTCCGGAAACAAACGCGAGTGTGTTCTAAGACTTGGTAACAGACAACAAAGACGACTATTTTTGGACAAATGAGGATTCACACACTTACCTTTTTGAACCTGAATTTACGGAGGATGAACTACTGGTTATAGAAGTGAGCACAAAGAAAGGGTGAAAAGTTGGAGCAGACAGAATCCGAGAGAGTGAGAGCAGCGTGATTTGATGCTGTAAATGTGGAACTTGGAGCCAAACTATGTTGACAAACTGTACGCTTACCTAAAATCAACGGGAAAAATACTGCTGGCCCAAACGGACAACTGTACATCGAGTAAGTCACTATAATGTTGATCATGATACATGCAGAACTTAATGCTTGTTAGTACAACTACAGCACATACAGTGTCTAGCTAGCTGTGCAAAAACAAAACATGAATTGTGGGCTGATACGTTACAGATACTGTAATATGATTGTTCATGTTTATCAGTCAGTACAAATTAGTGTCCTATCGCATTGTGTTGTGCATTATTATAATGGATTAGATTTATATACCGCTTTTCTATACACTAGACACTCTAAGCCCTCACAGAGAAGTGAGAACCCATCATTCATTCACTCCACATTTACACAAAGACGGTGGTAAGCTACATGTGTAGCCACAGCTGCCCTGGGGTAGACTGACGGAAGCGTGGCTGCCAATTTGCGCCTACGGCCTCTCCCACCACCACCACCAAACATTCATTCACTTTCATACACCACTGTGAGCGGCACTGGGAGCAAGGGTGAAGTGTCCTGCCCAAGGACACAACGGCAGTGACTTGGATGACAGAGGCGGGGATCGAACCTGGAACCCTCAAGTTGCTAGCACGGCCGCTCTAAAGTAAAAGTTAAAGTATCAATGATTGTCACACACACACAAGGTGTGATCACCCCCTGGGAGGTGAGGGGAGCAGTGGGCAGCAGCGGTGGAATCATTTTTGGTGATTTACCAACCACGCCACGACTATCTTTTTAAACGGGGTGCGAGTCAGTTTTGCCCATGCACATCAATCTCCTTCTTCACTTTCTTCCTGACATGACCATTTATTTCTTTTAATTTCAGTCTATGTTCAGTTTTCGGTGACACGGCAATGTCATCGGCCGAAACACAAGCAAGAGAACCTCCTACTGACTTGTGATTGGTCAGATCATACTGAGTTCAAGCACATTGTTACTTTCATTCTGATTTGCATACTTATAGAGGGGTGTGGTCTGGGAGTGGTCTGCGGCGGATTTTGCGTTGTAACAAAGTAATGTGCTTGGATTTGTGCGTGCAAACACTTTAACACATCTAAATTTTTACTCTTTTCTGGGTTTGAACTTGCATCTATTTTTAGTAGGAACGCCACACCACTGTTGTTACATGAGGCCCCTGGTCAATGCATTCACCAAAGCTACGTAAAGAGACTATTATTATTATTCTACAGAGGCACTATAGAGAGCCTACTGACCAACAGCATCTCTGTCTGGACTGGAGGCTGCAGTGCCTCAGACTGGAAGTCTCTCCAGAGAGTGGTGAGGACGGTGGAAAAGATCATCAGGACTCCTCTTCCTCCTATCCAGGAGATTGCAAAAAGCCGCTGCCTGACCAGGGCTCAGAAAATCTGCAGAGACTTCTCCCACCCCCACCATGGACTGTTTTCACTGCTGGACTCTAGAAAGAGGTTCCGCAGCATCCGTAGCAGAACCTCCAGGTTCTGTAACAGCTTCTTCCCTCAGGCCGTAAGACTCTTGAACGCATCATAATTAAATTATCCCCTCAATTCCCCCCAAAAATGGATGAACTCGCTGGAATATAAAGACAATATAACATACATCCATAAACGTGGATGCATATGCAAAAGTGCAATATATTTATCTGTACAGTAATCTATCTATTTATACCTGCACCTTATTGATTTTTTATCCTGCACTACCATGAACTAATGCAACGAAATTTTGCTCTTATCTGTACTGTAAAGTTCAAATTTGAATGTCAATAAAAAGGAAGTCTAAGTCTAAGTCCATTATTGTGCTTGCTCGCAAACAATGCTTCAAAATTCACCCCGACGAAACTTTGGATACATCCAAGGTAGTGTTGTCTCGATACCAATATTGTGGTACCGGTATTTCGGTACTTTTGTAAATAAAGGGGACCACAAAAAATGTCATTATTGGCTTTATTTTAACAAAAAATCTTAGAGTACATGAAAAATATGTTTCGTATTGCAAGTTTGTCCTTAAATAAAATATTGAACACACAAGACAACTAGTAGTGAGTAAAAAAAACTAAGATTCCTAATTTAGCTGCTGACATATGCGGGAGCATATTTTGTAATTATCCATTCTATTATTTTGTCAAAATTATTAAAGGGGAACATTATCACCAGACCTATGTAAGCGTCAATATATACCTTGATGTTGCAGAAAAAAGACCATATATTTTTTTTTACCGATTTCCGAACTCTAAATGGGTGAATTTTGGCGAATTAAACGCTTTTCTATTATTCGCTCTCGGAGCGATGACGTCACAACGTGGCGTCACATCGGGAAGCAATCCGCCATTTTCTCAAACACCGAGTCAAATCAGCTCTGTTATTTTCCGTTTTTTTGACTGTTTTCCGTACCTTGGAAACATCATGCCTTGTCGGTGTGTTGTCGGAGGGTGTAACAACACGAACAGGGACGGATTCAAGTTGCACCAGTGGCCCAAAGATGCGAAAGTGGCAAGAATTTGGACGTTTGTTCCGCACACTTTACCAACGAAAGCTATGCTACGACAGAGATGGCAAGAATGTGTGGATATCCTGCGACACTCAAAGCAGATGCATTTCCAACGATAAAGTCAAAGAAATCTGCCGCCAGACCCCCATTGAATCTGCCGGAGTGTGTGAGCAATTCAAGGACAAAGGCCCTCGGTAGCACGGCAAGCAATGGCGGCAGTTTGTTCCCACAGACGAGCAACTAAACCCCCTATCGACCCTAGCTTCCCTGGCCTGCTGACATCAACTCCAAAACTGGACAGATCAGCTTTCAGAAAAAGAGCGCGGATGAGGGTATGTCTACAGAATATATTAATTGATGAAAATTGGGCTGTCTGCACTCTCAAAGTGCATGTTGTTGCCAAATGTATTTCATATGCTGTAAACCTAGTTCATAGTTGTTAGTTTCCTTTAATGCCAAACACATATCAATCGTTGGTTAGAAGGCGATCGCCGAATTCGTCCTCGCTTTCTCCCGTGTCGCTGGCTGTCGTGTCGTTTTCGTCGGTTTCGCTTGCATACGGTTCAAACCGATATGGCTCAATAGCTTCAGTTTCTTCTTCAATTTCGTTTTCGCTACCTGCCTCCACACTACAACCATCCGTTTCAATACATTCGTAATCTGTTGAATCGCTTAAGCCGCTGAAATCCGAATCTGACTCCGAGCTAATGTCGCTATAGCTTGCTGTTCTTTCCGCCATGTTTGTTTGTGTTGGCTTCACTATGTGACGTCACAGGAAAATGGACGGGTGTTTATAACGATGGTTAAAATCAGGCACTTTGAAGCTTTTTTTAGGGATATTGCGTGATGGGTAAAATTTTGAAAAAAACTTTGAAAAATATAATAAGCCACTGGGAACTGATTTTTAATGGTTTTAACCATTCTGAAATTGTGATAATGTTCCCCTTTAAGGACAAGTGGTAGAAAATTAATTTCTAATCTACTTGTTAATTTACTGTTAATATCTGCTTACTTTCTCTTTTAACATGTTCTATCTACACTTCTGTTAAAATGTAACGACAGGACGTGACGACGGGTGAGGGACCGGTACTTTTTAGAGGCGGTATAGTACGGACTATGATTCATTAGTATCGCGGTACTATACTAATACCGGTATACCGTACAACCCTAATCCAAGGTAATTTGTATTATTTGCAGCGATAAATTCCCTTATCATTTAAACACAAGTTTAAAATCCAAAAGTATGTCGATGGATGTTCTCTTTCATCCGGGTCATTGTATTCTCAGGGCATTCAACTAATTGATAACTGGAATGCTCAGTTTGCCTTAGAAGACGTTTTGCTTATCATTTGAGCAGATTTTATCAGTTCATGGTCATAGCTCTAGATTGGTCAGATTGAATCCAAATGCTGTTGCCAAAGTCCCTCCAATTTATACTCTAAGAAAAATCTGAAAGCAAAACATGTTTCAGAGGGAATATACCTACAGCAATGCAGTCAACAGAAGTACCAGAGCTAAGTTAAACATCACCTTTGTAGCAAGTACCATTAATCGTGATTAATTACAATTTCTAATGTGAACTACTGTGAATGTGTGTGTACAAGTGCTTCCGAAAGTTGTTTTATTGTAAGAAAACAATGAATCCATTAATAATAGTCACAAACAAATACAAAGATTTAAGTTTATAACAGAGTAAGTTCAGAGCAACTTTATTTATTTCAGTGATGAACAGCAGGTCACCCTGATACTTTTGTTCACACTTTTGATATAATTGATACAAAAGCACTTTTGGTCCAAGTTAAATGAGTAGTGGTTGAACCTGCTACTATTTGACTGACTCAAATGTGCCCTCATATTTAAAAAAGGATTAGGTTCAACCAATTCCAGTAACCACATTTCAGTACAACTTTAGTAACACATAGCCAGTTATTAAAAGTTGAATTTCAGTCTTTTTGTTAAGCACAAGTGTTTTATCAATAGTTTGAGGAGATTTTGGTAACATATAGTAATTTTTTAAGAGAATGAAAACAGCAGGTTGTGGTGGACATTTAAGACCAAAGGACAAAACCACAACGTATGCTGACTGCAGGGACACTTATTAGAGCTGTGGTCTCAAAACAGTGCCATTTTTTGCATGCGCAGTTTTAATTTACACTCACCAAAACTCTACTCGTGCACGGACTGTTATTGCACTAGCGATGTGTTTCTCTCTTTATTTACACGTGTGGCATTCCACCATTTTGGCACATAAGGCCAATCAATACACGGACTCTGCAACTCCCCCTGATTGGTCACTTTAAACTAGATCATCGATCATCAGTGCCAATATTTGGCATTTTGAAGTACATCGGTATAGGCCTCTTTTTTATTTAGTATTTTAAAAAATTAAATAGTCAAATAGATAGGTATAACCACTGCTCAAGTACCAGCCCTTTTGTCTTGCATGAGAAGAGTTGCCTTTTTTTAGACACAAATATTACAGAGAAGATATCCCTGCCAAACATCCCAACTTTGTGTAAATGTATTGACAAATAGGAGACTTATTAGTTAAGTGAAGAAGAAAAAGAGGCAGTATTCTCAAACTTTCTGGAACATGCAGGAAGAAATGTTTCATCTACAGTATAAGATATGTGAGGAAGCCAAGAATTGATTTTATTTAAATGTTCGCAATACTCCAGGGTTCCTCGCAAGAAAACCTTACAATGTGTTAAAATTAAGGGTGTAACGGTACGTGTATTTGTATTGAACCGTTTCGGTACGGGGGTTTCGGTTCGGTTCGGAGGTGTACCGAACGAGTTTCCACACGGACATATTAAGTAGCGTACCGCACTTTGTGTAAACAATGCACACTGAGGCACAACACACGGCATGCTAGCAGCGACCGGGCTACGACAACATGTAAAAGCCAGAGCTGGAAGACCCTCTTGCCTCGATAAGATCTTCCGTTTGGGAACGCTTCGCGGTGCGATACAACAATGGAGGACGGAAGTTTGCCGACATTGTTCAGCAGCGGTAGTGTATGCTTCTGCCAACACGTCAAACATGCTAACCCATTTGAAGCGTCACCACCCCCAAGTGAACATCGCTTCAACGAAGAGAAAGACGAACGTCGTGCAAACACCGCATTCAAGCAGCCTCTCCTCGGCGAGTCAGACAGGGCTAAAGCAATAACAAATGCCGTTGGTGTTTTTATAGCAGCAGATTTAAGACCATATTGTATTAAAAACTAGATTTTGACCCACTTCTATGGTGGAAGAACAATGAGCCCATATATCCTTTTACTGCCAAATTAGCCAGGGACTACCTGGAGACATTGTAACTGCAAGCAGGTCTGCTCTTTCTGCAGACAATGTGGATAAACTGATTTTTCTGACAAAAAACATGAAGGTTGAGTGAAAGTCACCAGGGTTAAAGGCTGGGGTCACCAGGGTTAAAGGCTGGGGGGGAAAGAAAAGTTAATCTGAGACTGAGTTGACTTGAAACTGTTTAATGTTGCACTTTTTATATGTAGAAGAAAAGTTTTGTCATTTTATTTAATCTGAGCAACAACTTGAGGCAGTTTAATGTTGATTAACGTGGACCCCGACTTAAACAAGTTGAAAAACTTCTTCGGGTGCTACCATTTAGTGGTCAATTGTACAGAATATGTACTGTACTGTGCAATCTACTAATAAAAGTCTCAATCAATCAATCAAAAAAGCACTTTATATGTAGAAAGGTTTTGCTAAGAAACCATTCTGAGCCTTATCTTATTTAGTTTTTATTTTATATATGTTGACCACATTAATCCTGGCAATGTGTATATGTATGTTATTGTTATGCTTAGCATTCATGACTGCCTGCTGTTGCACTGATCAGGGCAGAATTATTATAGTGCTCCCAATGTTAAAAGGATAAAGCCATTGTTTACAAATTTGGTAAATAAATAACCAAAAAATTTATATTTTGTTGTTTTCTTACTGTACCGAAAATGAATCGAACCGTGACCTCTAAACCGAGGTACGTAACATTTTGATAGATTTTTGAGCGCCGTATGTAATGTTCTATGTTTTCAATGGAACATATAAAATGTTGGTGTTGTTTACTTGAGTCATATTGCCATCATATTGCAGTCTACACATATCTCTTATGTTTGACTGCCATCTATTGGTCACACTTATCATTACACCATGTACCAAATGAAATTGCTTCGAGGTCTGTAAGCAAAACCAGAATTATTCCGTACATTAGGCGCACCGGGATATAAGGCGCACTGTCGAGTTTTGAGGGGGAAAAAAAGGATTTTCAGTGCGCCTTATAGTCCAGAAAATACGGTAATATCATAGGTCTTAGCTGCCAGAGTTTACACTGGTGTTTTGGTCATCGGACCAAAGAGTGCCAGTAAAAGACATAAAGCAAGCATATTAAGGAAATAATAGTGTAGTTTGTGTGATTTGCTACAGGACGTACTGTAAACTCAAACACTGTACTTGTCATGATCCGTGGTCGGGTCATGTTTTGTTTAGTTATGTTCTGTTATTTTTGGACTCCCTTAGTTCCTGTTTTGTGCACCTCTGGGTTTGTTTTGGTTTCTATGGATACTAATTGGCTTCACCTGCCTCTGGTTAGTGGTCGGCACCCTCACCTGCAGTCGACCACTAATCAGAGAGCTATTTATTCACCTTTCTCGCCACACTCAGTCCGGCTTTATTGTTTGCTGTATGGAACAGTCACGTTGGTATTCGTGTTTTCTGGCAAATGATTCCTGTGCTAAGTTTTGGTTCTTTAGCTTCTCGTGCGAACGGCACGCTTTCCTTTTGTTTGGTTCCTGTCTTTTTGTAATGTGTAGGATTTTTGACAATAAATCATATTCCTAACTTCACGCTTTCGTCCGGAGTTATCCGTTCTGCATCTGGGAGGAACGACCCCGCAGTAAGTTGTGGCCCACACGTGGCAGTACTGTATTCCAAACCAAAATGCCATATGCTGTTTCCACCAGCTGAGATTACATACAGAGCTTCTAAAATATACTTTTAAAGAACGATTTTGCCGCATTTCTGTCCAAATGGGAGAGAGAGAAGCAGAGAGACAGAACTTTTGACTCTCGAGCACACAAATAAAACACATTTTTCGAGACGCTCTACAATTCCACAGTACATTTGGGATAAAAACAGGTATACCACTTTTGTGCTTTGACTTAAGTTATTTTTTTAATCCAATAGTGTTCCTCACCTTCTTTGTCAAAGTGCTGGTACTTAAAACCTTCTTTGGCCCCATGGCGTCTTATTTTACAGTGGCAGAGCTAAGTCGCCAACAAGTTGGATTTTTTATTCGTGCACTCGATTCCACAAAAGGATACGCGAGGGAACCAACTTACGTAAGTTTGGCTGCACGATAAATGGTTAATGGTAAATGGGTTGTACTTGCATAGCGCTTTTCTACCTTTCTAAGGAACTCAAAGCGCTTTGACACTATTTCCACATTCACCCATTCCCACACACACACATTCACACACTGATGGCGGGAGCTGCCATGCACGGCGCTAACCAGAACCCATCAGGAGCAAGGGTGAAGTGTCTTGCTCAAGGACACAACGGACGTGACTAGGATGGTAGAAGGTGGGGATTGAACCAGTAACCATCAGATTGCTGGCACAGCCACTCTCCCAACTTCGCCACGCCGTCCCCAACAATAACAAACATTTGGCAAAAAATTTCATTGAAAACCGTATCCTACGAAAATTGGACACCGATGTAACACTGTACTGTTTTTTCTTGGTGATTACTGAGCAGTTGTATTGATTGTGGCATGCTAAACTTAAGTGAAGAGATTATTCACTTATATATAAATACAGTATATACATGAAATGTACAAGAGAGATTACATTGGAAGATCTCTGACTGACAGTTTATGTTCTCTTCCAGAATGAGGTGTGGCGTCTCCTTTCTTAGGACGTGTTTTCTACCACTACGTCTTGACCCTATGTTTTGAGGACTGAGGGCTGGGAGTAAGACGAATTTGGGATTCGATCTAACTCAAAGTCATTTTTTAAATGTCAGTAAGACTCAATTAAAAAAAAAAAAAAAAGGTAAATAAAATACACAAATAATTGACAGCCACTCCAACATATTTTCTCACTCCACCGAATTATAATGTCAGTGCAAGACAAACAGACATGACATTACACCGAAAGAAATGCTCGCTATTTCCCACAAAAACATTAAACCTGTCGATCGATAGTGACGTTGAAGGTGGGCTGTGTGCGTGCATGTGTGAGGAAGGAATTGATCAATGGCGGTTCCCTCTCCTTTTCAGTGCACAGCAGCAGACAGGGAGGGGGTGTGGGCTAGTGGGATGAGTCACACGCATAATGAACTTGCCTGTTGTGCTATTCAATACAAAAAAAGGAACAGGAAAAGCAAAATAAACTGGCTTTTATCACACCGGACGACTTACAGTTAATCGGCCATGAGACAAATTGGTTCTCGATTGAAGTGTGCAGCCCCGTCACAACATTTTTTTTTTACCTCTCCAGTAAGATATGGCGAAGGAAGATAAAAGGTAGCATTGTTTATTGTGCTGGTGCAAGTTTTAATATGAGGTTACTGCTGAATGTGTATTCGCATTGACGTTATAGCTCGGTTAGACACTTTTCACCCCATTTACACACATGTTTACAAGGTTATTTACTTTTGCTGAGAGATGGGCAGAACAAGCCTGGTGATAACAGGTTGAGCATTTGTGATGACTGACGCCAAACTTTGGAGTGAGTCATTCACATTAGTATTTCATTGAGAGGGGTGTCAAACCAGAGGGAGGAAAAAAACCCTGGTGGTTGTTATTATTAGGGGTGTGCTGATCAATCTGCATTGGCTGATTTTTGTAAAAAGGTATGCCGATCCTTTCTGTCTTCATACCAGTGATGCCAACTTGGCGACTTTGTCGCTAACTTTCCAAATCCTCTTGGCAACTTTTTTTGGGAACAGATACTCAGGCCTCGAATTTTAACTTTTTACGGTCAAGGCAAGTGTTGCCTTAAAGGAGGGCTCATATTTTAGGGCACCAAGGCAAGTTGGAAGGGCACCAAGGCAAACATTATTTTATTTCGAGGCATTTAGACTGAAGTCACATTTGAAAAGATCAGATTCCAATTGGATTTAGACTAGCTCCTGATGTGGCCTGTATTTGATGCCAAAAGATCAGATTTTAAGCATTTTGTAATGTTAAGACTGGCAAAAAAAATCAGATGTGTGTCACTTGAGGGCAAAAGTAAACGGGGCTTTGGAGACTCTGAAGGGAAAGCCCTCTGCCGTTACTGTCCTCAACGAGCAGTGGCGGGTGCTGCAGTGAGCCCCTCCCCCATTCCAAAGCACTCACAGACGTAACTGTAACTGGCGCTGCTGCTGCGCAAGCTGACCGAAGACCCTCACCACTCAAAGTCCAGACTGCAAATGAAATGCGCGTGTGCAACGCTGTCACTGTTTTGGCTTTGGTTTTAAGAGCAAGATGTAAATGTAAATATTTCCTACTGTCATGACACGCTAAAATAATTCACTGCAACATCTCAATCCTATCGTTCATGTTAATGAGCCAGTCAATAGATGATTAATAATGTCATAACCCTCTAGGCCATACTTGCCAACCCTCCCGGATTTTCCGGGAGACTCCCGAAATTCAGCGCCTCTCCCGAAAACCTCCCGGGACAAATTTTCTCCCGAAAATCTCCCGAAATTCAGGCGGACTCAGGTCCGTATAAACAGCGTGCCTGCCCAATCACGTTATAATTGTAGAATGATGGAGGGCGAGTTCTTGGTTTCTTATGTTTTTATTGTTAGGCAGTTTTATTAACGTCCTCCCAGCGCGGCAACAACACACAACAACAACAGCAGTCACGTTTTCGTCTACCGTAAAGCAGTTTGTCTGCCGTAAACAGCAATGTTGTGACACTCTTAAACAGGACAATACTGCCATCTAGTGCATTTGATGAAAGCACTTTTGTGCATGCCACACAGCAATGCATCATCAGAGAGGGTGTTCAGCATGGTTAGAAAAATAGTGACAGAGAATAGAACAAGGATGGACAATTCAACCCTTAACTCAACAATGAGTAGATGAGTGTTATGTGTGTGTATATGTGTAAATAAATGAACACTGAAATTCAAGTATTTATTATATATATATATATATATATATATATATATATATATATATATAATAAAAGAAATATATATTTATAGCTAGAATTTACTGAAAGTCAAGTATTTCTTGTGTATATATATATATATATATATATATATATATATATATATATGAAATACTTGACTTGGTGAATTCTAGCTGTAAATATACTCCTCCCCTCTTAACCACGCCCCCAACCACGCTTCCCCAACCACGCCCCCCCCACCTCCCGAAATCGGAGGTCTCAAGGTTGGCAAGTATGCTCTAGGCTTTTGATCAAATTTGATTCTATAATATTGTATTTAATTTGACGAAAGTTCAACTTGGAGCTGTGATTATAATTAGTATTTTTTTCAATTCACTTTTTTCTCTCCGACGTTATTTCTCTCTTCTACAGCATCCAATGCAATCAATTATGCAAATGAGGTGATGAAGTGACTTTTAGGACTGCCAATAGCTACTTTCCTTACTGAAGAGTTGGCAACACTGCTCCATCCACAGTGTGGAACCGCTCCCCTAAACTAATAATAATCACCTCCATTACGGCAAATATACTGAATTTCTTAGTATCTTAAGTATCATTATTATGTATTATTATCACTAGAACACAAGGCTAAACATAATACATTACCGAGAGGACGCCAGGGGCAGGCATGCTACTTTGACGCTTACCTAGCTGAGCTTAACCTAGCTAAGCTTGAAACATTGCCAATAACTAAGTGCTTAGTAAACTTTTAGAAGTGTAGATAAAACCATGTTGCAGCACAAAGTGAGCAGTTATTAACAGGAAATTACCAAGTTGATTCAAGTAGAGTGTAGAGCATGAGTGTCAAACGTATTGTAGCTCAGTGGCCGCATGAGGAACAGTCTATTCCAAAGTAGACCAGACTTCCATCCATTCATTTATTCATTTTATATCACTTTTGGGAATAATAACTTAAAAATAAAGACCACTTTAGATTGTTTCCCAGCAGGCACAAGACATTAAAACAACGTTGAGAACTTGTTGACTTAGGTCCTGACGTCGAGCAACTCAAACCTAACTTTGGAACAACAAGCTTTTTGACGATGTTAAATCAATGTCGGGTTCTGACGTTAATTTGACCATTGAATTTTGGTCATTTCCCAACCCATCGTTGTTTAGAAGTCAGGGGTTAGTGCATGTGCCTCACAAAAGGAAGGTCTTAGGTTCAATCCCCGGGCTCGGGGTCTGTCTGTGTGGAGTTTGCATGTTCTTACCATGATTGCGTGGGTTCCCTCCGGGTACTCCGGCTTCTTCCCACCTCCAAAGACATGATTGGCAACACTAAATTGGCCGTAGAGTGTGAATGTGAGTGTGAATGTTGTCTGTCTATCTGTGTTGGCCCTGCAATGAAGTGGCGACTTGTCCAGGGTGTACCCCGCCTTCCGCCCAAATGCAGCTAGATAACAAATAATAAAAACTTTTCTAGGTATCAAATACGGTCCGTGCACGTCGCAGCCATCCGTTTTCTCATTTGGAATAGAACAATTGGTAACACTTTAGTATGGGGAACATATGAACCATTAATTAGTTGCTTATTAACATAGGGTTAGGGTTAGGGTCAGGGTCAGGGTCAGGGTTAGGGTTGGGGTTGGGGTTGGGATTGGGGTCAGGGTTGGGGTTGGGGTTAGGGTTAGGGAAGACTTTTAGTTAATGGCTTACTGGTTGTATAATAAGGCCATGCAGAATAAGGCAGTAATAAGTACTTAATAAGTACCTAATAAGTACTTCACAATGACTAATTAACAGCCAATATGTTACTAATTTGCATGTTAATAAGCAACTAATTAATGGTTCATATGATCCCAATACTAAAGTGTTACTGAAAAATTATTTAACATAACAATCCTTGTTCCCTGTTCTTTTGGTTTGATAATAAAAAACGGAAAATGGATTGTTATCCATTATCCCAATTTACTAAGCTGCTTGAACATCAAAAAAGGAATTAAAACAGCGAGTGGAAAACTAGTTTCTCTATTTCAATGTTCTTGCGCAATGTCTCTTTTACGTATACTCGTCAGCAACACAAGAAGAAGAGTGAAGTTTGCCAGCTCGATAGAGAACCAATAAAATGTGTCACTGTCCATGTCTCTGGACATTAAACTATTGAAGGAAATTCTTGACAGCAACAAAATTGTTTTGACAACACTGACACTGTTTTTGTCTTCTTCTTCTGTTGTTCCAGGTCGCTCACAGGTCCGTGTACCTTCCGTTCATTCTATTTCTAATTCTCAAATGCAAATCAAAAAACTAATTTCTGGCCATTTTTTCTATTCATTTCTGAAACAAAAGTTGGACAACTATTTAATGACATTTTTAAAACGACAGTCGGACTCCTGCTGAACAAAGATTTTACCATTATTCTAAAAACACGCTGAACGCAAAGGAAAAGCTAAAATACTGCTTCCGGTTCAATTTGTCCTCACACAAATAACCACACATTTTTGCATTTTATATTCGATTTTTGTGTTTATCTGGAAAAATAAAAATACATAAAAGGAAAACAGCACAAAATCCAATTTTATGGCAATATTTTAATGAAAATCAACCCTTTTTTGTTTGTTTTAAAATTTGCCATATAAAATAAAAATCGAAAAACGGCCCTAATTTTAGTTTTTGATTTGCGCTTCAGAATTGGAAATGGAACGAATGGAAGGTACACGGACCCTTCCAAAATTGGATTCTGTGCTGTTTTGCTTTTATGGATTTTAATTTTTCCAGAAAAACGCAAAAAAAAATTGCAATAATGTGTATCTGTATGATGACAAATTGAACCGGAAGCAGTATTCTAGCCTTTCCTTTGCGCTTAGCATGTTTTTAGCATAACGGTACCATCCTTGTTCAACAGGAGTCCTATTGAGTCCTACATGTAAAAAATGTCATTAAATAGTTGTCCAACTTTTGTTTCAGAAATGAAAATAGAAAAAATGGTCCGAAACTTGTTTATTAGGACTCCTGCTGAACAAAGATGTTACCGTTGTGCTAAAAACATGCTAAATGCAAAGGAAAGGCTAAAATACAGCTTTTGGTTCAAGTTGTCATCACACAGATAACGATCGATTTTTTTGTTTATCTGGAAAAATAAAAATCCATAAAAGGAAAATAGTACAGAATCCAATTTTATGGCAATATTTTAATGAAAATCAAACCCTGTTTGTTTGTTTTCAAATCCATCCATCCATCCATTTTCTACCGCTTATTCCCTTCGGGGTTGCGGGGGGCGCTGGAGCCTATCTCAGCTACAATCGGGCGGAAGGCGGGGTACACCCTGGACAAGTCACCAACTCATCGCAGGGCCAACACAGATAGACAGACAACATTCACACTCACATTCACACAATCTGCCATATATAATAAAAATCGAAAAACGCCCCTAATTTTATTTTTTGATTTGCGTTTCAGAATTGGAAATAGAATGAACGGAAGGTACACGGACCCTCACAGACGAGGAACCTGTAAAGAGACGTGCAATCCACAGGAATTGTTTTTCACTTGTTGTTTAAATTCCCATTTTCGATTTTCAAACACATTAATAAATTCAGATAACGATCTATTTTTTGTTGTTGTTTTTTTTGTTATCACTAAACCGAAAAACAGGAAAAGTTGATTTTTATGTTAAATTATTTTTCTGTTCCAAACGAAAAACATTTGGCCGCGATGTATACAGACTCTATTAAAGAGAGTTGAGTTTTTTTTACACATTTTGGGGCAGTGAGGGTGTCAAAGCACGAAGTCTTGGAAGCAGTAGACGTAAAACAGTTTACGTTTCATCTATGTCTAGGGGGAGGAGTCGCAGCTCTGCTTTTGTGTACCTCTTGCTTGGCATACTTGCTTGGTCCCTCTATAAACCGTTTGCTTGCCTAACAGAATTGCTATTGTGACAGCCATTGGATTTATTTAAAACAGCAGTTTTGTTTATGAAAAATTGCAGCTCATTTTTATACTTTTTAAACTCATCTCGTAGCGTGCGGGCCATGCAGATTAAACCTGTTTGCGGGCCTGTTCGCCATACGTTTCACATCCTTGGTCTATAGCGAGGATGTTATAACAACTGTTGCTGTGTCAGCATTGTCACAGTCAGTACATGACATGTAAGAGGAGGTCGATCGATCCATAAATTGGTGGTGTTGATATTAGGGGTAGTATCAGTATATGATCCTAGAGTGATCAGATCGATAATTTCATTTCCCCAAAATAACTTATTTTTACGTTGTTTGTTGTGTTTCTTGATGTTTACGAACTCAGGGAATAATTCCTTAAACACAGGAGGTCTTAGAGCAGGGGTGTCAAACTCATTTTAGATCGGGGGCCACATGGAGAAAAATCTACTCCCAAGTGAGACGGACTGGTAAAATCACGACATGATAACTTAAAAATTAAGACAACTTCAGATTGTTTTCTTTGTTTAGAAACATTCTGAAAATGTACAAATCATAATGTTGTTGGGGTTTTTTTTGCACTTACATGTTGCGGTTAATAGTGTTCTATCTTTATTTGTCGTTATTTATACTTTCTGAATAAATTATGTGATAATGTTCATCAGTCAACTCATTGGTGTTCATTTTCAATCTATCAAAATAAAAAAAAAATATCAAAATCAAATTACAGGATGTAATTTATGTAGTGTGCTCATTTTCCTCGGCTGGTTCACTAACATCATGTGGTTTATTTATTTTTACAAATGTAGCATCATCTACAAATATACAAAGAATTGTTATTGCGACATCTAGTGAACACATTTAGAACAGCAGTTTCTTTCATTCAAAAATTTCGGCTCATTTTCATACTTTGCAAACTCATCCCGCGGGCCATATAGAACCTGTTCGCGGGCCTGATCCGGCCCACGGGCCATACGTTTGACACCCCTGTCTTAAAGGGCAAAAACCAAAGGATTTAAATGAGCAATAAATAGTAGTTGTTGCTTTTGTTTAGTTATTGGGTACCTTTGACTTTGTTTTGATCGAACAATTAATTTTACGTAATAAAATATATTAAGGAACAAGTTTAAATATTGTGTTAATATTGTTAAACTGTCAAAAGCACTCACTATAAATACATTAGAACATGGAGTTAATACATGTGATGGGTATTGGCTGATCTCACTCATGGATGATCGGTATCGGAAGATCCGGAAAACCCTTAGTTATTATATGCTTCTGAGAACCAGAGTCCTCTGCAGTGGGCAATCGTTTTTGGTCTTTTGTCAGAGAGACACTTTTAGAAAAAATAATTTACCAGTTATGCAAAACACAAATATCAAATGAAGAGGCCGCAGGTACCCAAAAGGATATTCCCCAGATATGAAATGTTTGATACCTACTTAAACAAAGAACTCAAAATGACATTTTGTTCTCTAAAAAAGGGCATGTAATATCTGCCTTTCCCAGCAGAGGGAATAGGAGAGTCAGGAGTAAAGTGAGTGGTGCAGCGTGTCAATGAGGTTACAAGGTGGTCTAATGCAGGACACACTTCAGCATGCACCTCCCAGCATTCCTAATGAAATGCTACTTCCCAAATTGAACAGCCAAATGCATGATGGACTTTCTCTTGGTATGTTATGAATAAAGCCCTGTAATAATTACCACTGAAATATACGGGGAAAGTTTGAAAACATGTCTCATGAAAGAAAGAAAGCCACACGGTTATCATGGAAACAGAGGCCTCGTCTCATGTCTGTCTTATGGTTGAATTCATTAAGAAAAGGGGAGCAGGAACCTGAGAGAAGCCAGAGTACTCACCTAAATCCTACCTGTGACTCCCAAGCCCAGGTCAGTTACAGTGAGAGATCTAAAATGTCATTGAGGGGAGTTTTTACAGATCGTGTTACACCAACAGACAGACCATTAGGGAGACAGAGACACAGGTGCAGGATCGCTTTTCTTGTCGCGTCCGTTGCCATGGCACAAGTTAAGCTAACCGGTTTGCATTTCTTCCTCTGGTATACAAAGTTCACGGCGTACAGGAATTGGTTTGAATTTTGAAAATATAGTGAGAAAAGTGTGTGTGTGTATGTATATACTGTGTGTATATATATATATATATATATATATATATATATATATATATATATATATATATATATATATATATATGTGTATATGTATACATATGTATATATGTGTACATATATACGTATATATACGTATATACGTACATATATATGTATATATGTATATATATATATGTGTATATATGCATATATATGTATATATATATATATATATGTACATATGTGTACATATATATGTATATATACGCACGTATATGTATATATGTATATATGTGTATATATATGGGCTTCACGGTGGCAGAGGGGTTAGTGCATCTGCCTCACAATACGAAGGTCCTGAGTAGTCTTGGGTTCAATCCCGGGCTCGGGATCTTTCTGTGTGGAGTTTGCATGTCCTCCCCGTGACTGCGTGGGTTCCCTCCGGGTACTCCGGCTTCCTCCCACCTCCAAAGACATGCACCTGGGGATAAGTTGATTGGCAACACTAAATTGGCCCTAGTGTGTGGATGTGAGTGTGAATGTTGTCTGTCTATCTGTGTTGGCCCTGCGATGAGGTGGCGACTTGTCCAGGGTGTACCCCGCCTTCCGCCCGATTGTAGCTGAGATAGGCTCCAGCGCCCCCCGCGACCCCAAAGGGAATAAGCGGTAGAAAATGGATGGATGGATGGATGTGTATATATGTATATATGTATATATATATATATATATATATATATATATATATATATATATATATATATATATATATATATATATATATATATATATATATGTATATGTATATATCTATATATCTATATATGTACGTTAAGTCAGGAAAAAACGGCTATATCATCCCTAAAGCCTGTTACAGGCTTGTAGGGATGATATAGCCCAGGGGTAGGAAACCTATGGCTCTACAGCCAGATGTGGCTCTTTTGATGACTGCATCTGGCTCTCAGA
Source organism: Nerophis lumbriciformis (assembly GCF_033978685.3). Taxonomy (NCBI): domain Eukaryota; kingdom Metazoa; phylum Chordata; class Actinopteri; order Syngnathiformes; family Syngnathidae; genus Nerophis; species Nerophis lumbriciformis. Next base: position 42,940,603 of record NC_084562.2, read on the forward strand.
TAAATCCTAGCTGACATTGCTTAACACGATAAGTAATGAATAATTCCGCAGGTAATCACAGTGTTAAAAATAACCACGTATCAACCAGACTACAAAGCCATCAGCAAAACCATACAGCACCAGAAGTCGCATTCATGGTGAGAAGTATTTTATTTATTATTGGTTACGTTCAGAATAACTGTTATTAAAAAGAAAAAGAGACTTACTATACCGTATTTTTTGGAGTATAAGTCGCACCGGCCAAAATGCATAATAAAGAAGGAAAAAAACATATATAAGTCGCACTGGAGTATAAGTCGCATTTTTGGGGGAAATGTATTTGATAAAACCCAACACCAAGAATAGACATTTGAAAGGCAATTTAAAATAAATAAAAAATAGTGAACAACAGGCTGAATAAGTGTACGTTATATGAGGCATAAATAACCAACTGAGAACGTGCCTGGTATGTTAACGTAACATATTATGGTAAGAGTCATTCAAATAACTATAACATATAGAACATGCTATACGTTTACCAAACAATCTGTCACTGCTGATCGCTAAATCCCATGAAATCTTATACGTCTAGTCTCTTACGTGAATGAACTAAATAATATTATTTGATATTTTACGGTAATGTGTTAATAATTTCACACATAAGTCGCTCCGGAGTATAAGTCGTGACTTATAGTCGGAAAAATACGGTACTCTAAAAATGTTGGTCTTACTTAAAAATGCACGCATTTAGTTGTATTCAGAGTAAAAGAATATTATATGGCTCTCACGGAAATACATTTTAAAATATTTGGCTTTCATGGCTCCCTCAGCCAAAAAGGTTCCCGACCCCTGATATAGCCTCTTGTGTTTTTTCCTGATCTAACGTATATTCCGCTCCAACCCGGTATTGAGCACTGTATAACGGATAAACCACAGAAACCTCGACTACATCTATATATGTAGATATCTATATATGTATGTGTATGTATGTATCTATCTATATATATATATATATATATATATGTATATGTATATATATATATATGTGTATGTATATATGTACAGTACGGGCCAGAAGTTTTGACACACATTCTCATTTCAATGTGTTTTCTTTGTTTTCATGACTATTTACACTGTGGATTGTCACTGAAGGCATACACCAAAGACATGCACCTGGGGATAGGTTGATTGGCAACACTAAATTGGCCCTAGCGTGTGAACGTGAGTGTGAATGTTGTCTGTCTATCTGTGTTGGCGATGAGGTGGCGACTTGTCCAGGGTGTAACCCCGCCTTCCTCCCGTGTGCAGCTGGGATAGGCTCCAGCACCTCCCACGACCCCGAAAGGGACAAGCGGTAGAAAATGGATGGATAATGAGAAATATTTGTATTTTATTTTAATTTGAGCAAGCTTTAAATAGGGGAGTAGATTAGTGTATTGTCAAATGGTATAACCTGTCATATTCAATTTACAAAAACAGGACTAACACATACAGTTAAATACATAGGTGTTTGTTTTGTCTACACATAACCACAGGGGCTATGATAAAAAGCGATCAATATATGGTCAGGAAAAAAAACGAGTGCCTTGATTTTCAAGAACTCAAATACTTGGATGAAAATCCTTGCAGTCCAAAACTGCTTAAATGAAGTCTGGAGCACATGGACATTAAATACAAAACCGTTATTGTTCCTTAGTTATTGTTAAACTGCACAAAAACTGAAGCAACTGTTCCCGTAGGAAATAAATAGGAAATGCAAATCGAATTAATTCTTTCCAGAAACAAAACACATTTTATAGAAATTAATATAGTTTTATAGAAAACTATGTGAAATTCATCTAAATAGCAAATGAAATGGATAAATTAACATTTAACATCACTTTCACCGTAAAGGAGACCTGTGATGATTTTCGTCTATTCTGACTAGTGTTGTCTTGATACCAATATTTTGATGCCGGTACCGGTACCAAAATTGTTTCGTTACTTTTCCGTACTTTTCTAAATAAAGGGAACCACAAAAAATTGCATGATTGGCTTTATTTTAACAAAATAATCTTAGGGTACATTAAACATATGTTTCTTATTGCAAGTTTGTCCTTAAATAAAATAGTGAACATACAAGACAACTTGTCTTTTAGTAGTAAGTAAGCAAACAAAGGCTCCTAATTTAGCTGCTGACGTATGCAGTAACATATTGTGTCATTTTCCATTCTATTATGTTGTCAAATTTATTAAGGACAAGTGGTAGAACATTTATTATTAATCTACTTGTTCATTTACTGTTATCATCTGCTTACTTTCTTTTTTAACATGTTCTATCTACACTTCTGTTAAAATGTGATAATCACTTATTCTTCTGTTGTTTGATACTTTACATTAATTTTGGATGACAAATTGGGTATCAATCTGATACCAAGTAGTTACAGGATCATACATTGGTCATATTCAAAGTCCTCATGTGTGCAGGGACATATTTACTGAGTTTATAAACATAATATAAAAAAAACAAAAGCGAAAGAAGATGTTGTGATGCCAAAAAATATTGACGTAATAATAGTAGTATCGACTAGATACGCTACTGTACTTGGTATCATTACAGTGGATGTTAGGTGTAGATCCACCAATGGCGTTTGTTTACATTTTGGACCGATACTTTTCAGTATAGTACCGAAAATGATTCATTAGTATCGCTGTACTATACTAATACCGGTATACCGTACAACCCTAATTTTGACATTTTCTGATGTTACAATGTTGGATACTTGTGTTAAACAATGCCATAGCGTCAAATCATATGGTTCATGCATTATGTCATGAGCTTGCCCACGGTTTTGAATGTCTCTGCCCGTGGGGTTTTGCAGTCTGGCTACAAGGTGACATCACAGCAAGGTGGACATACTTTTTTTATGCACATAAAGTAAAGCTATCAACCAAAGGGTGGGAGAGCTTTGTATGAGGCCAGTTGAGTTTAAAGAAACGCAAGAGAAGGTAGGATAAATTATTATTGTTAGCTAATCTTGGCATGAATATAATAACGCTGACTTGTGACATGCAATGCTGCCAAAAGCATTTTTTTTAATGCAGCCCATAAAAGACCTTATATAACGCCAATTCATGGCTACCATTTATTGTGCCGCCTTCAGCTGCATGTTGTGTCATTTGTCAATATCTATGAGGTACAACAATACAGGTAACCCATGGTACGATCCATACCTCAGTTTTAAGGCCATGATTTGAGTTCTTTTTCGTTACATTTTGTGGGGATCAACAGAAAAAAAATTGTTCCCTGTCAAAGTTCTTTGGTTATTTTGTTTGCTATTAAAAACTGCATTCTGCAGTATACAAAGAATCCGTTGTGTACTGAATACTGTAAAACTTTTACCTGCGGCCTCTTTTAACGGCAAGGAGTTTTTTTAAATGAAAATACTAGGGCTGCGAATCTTTGGGTGTCCCACAATTCGATTCAATATCGTTTCTTGGGGTCATGATTCGATTCAAAATCGATTTTTTTCGATTCAACGCGATTCTCGATTCAAAAATGATATTTTCCCATTTCAAAACGATTCTCTATTCATTCAATACATAGGATTTCAGCAGGATCTACCCCAGTCTGCTGACATGCAAGCTGAGTAGTATATTTTTGTAAAAAGCTTTTATAATTGTAAAGGACAATGTTTTATCAACTGATTGCAATAATGTAAAATTGTTTTAACTAATAAATGAACCAAAAATATGACTTATTTTATCTTTGTGAAAATATTGGACACAGTGTGTTGTCAAGCTTATGAGATGCGATGCAAGTGTAAGCCACTGTGACACTATTGTTCCTTTTTTTTTTTTTATAAATGTCTAATGATAATGTCAATGAGGGATTTTTAATCACTGCTATGTTGAAATTGTAACTAATATTGATACTGCTGTTGATAATATTCATTTTTGTTTCACTACTTTTGGTTTGTTCTGTGTCGTGTTTGTGTCTCCTCTCACTTGCTCTGTTTATTGCAGTTCTGAGTGTTGCTGGGTCGGGTTTGGTTTTGGAATTGGATAGCATTGTTATGGTATTGCTGTGTATTGTTTTGTTGAATTGATTAATTAAAAAAAAAAAGTATTTAAAAAAAAAAATGGAAAAAAAAAAATCGATTTTTTAAAAATGAGAATCGATTCTGAATCGCACAACGTGAGAATCGCGATTCAAATTCAAATTGATTTTTTCCCACACCCCTAGAAAATACATTAAAGGGCAGTTAGAATTTGAGGTGCTCTAAAATAATGTGTACCAACACACAAAATAAGCTTAATGATTATTTTAGGAACAAAAGTTTTTTTTTATACGCAAACTCAAAAATGATTTTAACAAGAAGTGGCTGAAAAGTTTTTAGTTATATAGTCATGGTCAAAAGTTTTCATACACGTATAAAGAACATAATGTCATGGCTGTCTTGAGTTTCCAATAATTTCTACAGTTCTTATTTTTTTGTGATAGAGGTATTGGAGCACATACTTGTTTTGTCACAAAAACATTCATGAAGTTTGGTTCTTTTATGAATTTATTATGGGTCTACTGAAAATGTGACCAAATCTGCTGGGTCAAAAGTATACATACAGCAACATACATGATCAATTTTGGTGATGTAGAAAAGTTACAATCAAATCAAATGAGCTTCATGGTATGGCCTCTTAACTTCATGTGAGTGATTATGATTGACGACACCTGTTGACTTCTCTGAGCCCATTTAAATAGGGCTCATGTGATGCAGTCATTAGACTCGGTTACAAACGCGACAATGGGAAAGTCAAAGGAACTCAGCACAAATCTGAATCATTGACTTGAACAAGTTAGGAAAGTCACTTCGAGCCATTTTAAAGCAGCTTAAGGTCCCAAGAGCAACTGTGCAGGCAATTGTTTGTAAGTATAAAGTGCATGGCACAGTTTTGCCACTGCCACGATCAGTAAGAAAACGCAAGCTATCACCTGCTGATGAGAGACAATTGGTCAGGATGATCAAGAGTCAACCGAGAACCGCCAAAAAGCAGATCTGCAATTAATTGGAAGCTGCTGGAACACAGGTGTCAGTGTCCACAGTCAAGCGTGTTTTTGCATCGCCATGGACTGAGAGGCTACCATGCAAGAAGAAAGCCCTTGCTCCAGAAGCGACACCTTAAGGCTTGTCTAAAGTTTGCTGCTGATCACATGGACAACGATAAGACCTTCTGGAGGAAAGTTCTGTGGTCAGATGAAACAAAAATTGAGCTGTTTGGTCAAAGTACCCAGCAATATGTTTGGAGGAGAAAAGGTGAGGCCTTTAATCCCCGGAACACCTTCCCTACCGCCAAACATGGTGGTGGTGGCATTATGCTCTGGGCCTGTTTTGCTGCCAATGGAACTGGTGCTTTACAGAGAGTAAATGGGACAATGAAAAGGGAGGATTACCTCCAAATTCTTCAGAACAACCTAAAATCATCAGCCCGGAGGTTGGGTCTTGGGCACAGTTGGGTGTTCCAACAGGACAATGACCCCAAACACACGTCAAAAGTGGTAAAGGAATGGCTAAATCAGGCTAGGTTTAAGGTTTTAGAATGGCCTTCCCAAAGTCCTGACCTAAACCCCATTGAGAACATGTGGACAACGCTGAAGAAACAAGTTTATGTCAGAAAACCAACACATTTAGCTGAACTCCACCAATTTTGTCAAGAGGAGTGGTCAAAAATTCAACCACAAGCTTGTGGATGGCTACCAAAAGCGCCTTATTGCAGTGAAACTTGCCAAGGGACATGTAACCAAATATTAACATTGCTGTATGTATACTTTTGACTCAGCAGATTTGGTCACATTTTCAGTAGACCCATAATAAATTCATAAAATAACCAAATGTCATGAATCTTTTTTGTGACCAACAAGTATGTGCTCCAATCACTCTATCACAAAACAATAAGAGTTGTAGAAATTATTGGAAACTCAAGACAGCCATGACATTATGTTCTTTACAAGTGTATGTAAACTTTTGACCACGACTGTATCTGAAGAGTTGAATCAGAGCAAACAAACAAAAAGTGTGATTAAAAAATATTTAGAGATTTTTCTTGATTTAAATTACTTTGTTCTCCCAGCAGAGTCAATAGTTAAATCACAAAGACGTTCTGTGCCTGCCTGCGAGTCCGCTTTGAGGGCAGGATTATCGCACGCAGTCAGTGTAACTTAAGTCTGTCACTAAAGTCAATGCACTTTCTAAATATTGTGTTTCAACTTCCATGCTAGTGTTGGACATATTTTTTTATTTTGTTCTTCTGGGCTTCACTTCCAGCTATATGAGGGGGAAGTGGCACAATGGCGCAACGGTGATTGGACATTAATTACGTCATGAGGAGCCTGAGTTTTGCAACGGTGGACAGGCACACTCGCACCCACACACGTACGCAGAGACACACAAGACCACGGTCCATAAACGCGTGCAAGATCATGCCATGTACCATTCCATCCTTACTGTATACTACTGCAGTATCTTGTAACGCCATATTTGATTGAGTTAATATATGCTAACAGCTGATCATCGTGATCGACCTGAAAACAATCACAATCATCGATCACAATCATATAATCTCACCCAGCCCTAATATAAGTGTACATTTACGGAGGAAACATTCATACTTTTAGAGAGGGTGGGGCATGGTTTCATTTGCAATCTTGGAACTCCTCCACGATTGAACAACTTACAGATTCAAAAAACGGGTTACAAATGTGACTTTGGAGCAAAATTTATGCAAAATTCACACCAAAGCATATCCACATGTTGTCTAGACCAAAACTAAGTGTTTTAAATGTAAATGAAAATTATTATAGGCAAAGACGTATTTTTCGGATTATAAATCGCAGCTTTTTTGCATAGTTTGGCCGGGGGTGCGATTTATACTCTGGAGCGATTTATGTGTGAAATTATTAACACATTACCGTAAAATATCAAATAATATTCACGTAAGAGACTAGGCGTATATCAGCAACCGAAACCATGCTGTCCGGATTCAGAAAGACTGGAATAATTGGAACTGCAACTGACGATGATTCTGACGTAAGTGACGTACCAATAGAAGAGGAAGCGGCGCATTGTCTACCTTTGGAGTTGGCAGAGTTGTTTAGAAGTGACACCGAGGCAGAAGATTTCATCAGATTTAGTGATTAGGAGTGACAGATTGTTTGGTAAACGTATAGCATGTTCTATATGTTATAGTTATTTGAATGACTCTTACCATAATATGTTACGTTAACATACCAGGCACGTTCTCAGTTGGTTATTTATGCGTCATATAACGTACACTTATTCAGCCTGTTGTTCACTATTCTTTATTTATTTGAAATTGCCTTTCAAATGTCTATTCTTGGTGTTGGATTTTATCAAATAAATTTCCCCCAAAAATGCGACTTATACTCCAGTGCGACTTATATATGTTTTTTTCCTTCTTTATTATGCATTTTCGGCCGGTGCGATTTATACTCCGGAGCGATTTATAATCCGAAAAATACGGTAGTTGAGAGGTAAAAGGGGAGGGAAGAGTCACGAGAACGCTACCTTTCTACTTTGCTAAAAGTTATATCTTGAATTCAATAGTGTTCCTTGGGCTCATGGTGGGGTTTTTTTTGCAGTCGTAGTTAATTAAAATAATAAAGCACAAACATCAAATTACCAATGCCTGGGATTCTTTGTCGATTTTGCGGAATGAAATAACTTGTTGCGTGCAGTGTTTATCCAATAACTTAGACAGTATACAAAACCAGGACAATATTTTGTTGAAAATGTTCGTAAAAAAACAAAATCATACGAAAAGCGGGTCGAATAAAAACCGAGGTATCTCCTTGTAGGTGCTTTGCCAGGTCCTCACTGCAGAAACCTTTATGTTGTGCCTAACTAAAGGCCTTCATGCCTTCACTTGAAAGAAAATGTTTTCTTGGTTGGCTTGGCCTTCGAAGTTTATCTTTTTCTAACCGCAAAAAAGTCTTGAGTTGCTTCCATAGTATGCTGAAGGTCATTAAGCATTGATACTATGACGTGCCGTCCAATCAGTTTTGTAAAGGGTCTATCTTGAATCCGTGCTATGTCTATCAGCAGTCACGCCATCAATCCACACTGGTAAGTCCATTCCATTAGCAGCCATACATACGTACCATGTCTATGAAAAAGTAGTTCCTTGCCTCCATCATGTTTAGCATGTTTAGGAGGGGTATCAAAATAAATTAGATTTTCGAATGAATCACAATTCTCTTTTGTAACGATTCCAAATCAATTCGAAAAATAAAGAAATCGATTAAAAAAACAACTAAATTGTTTTTAAATCTTTCCTGTCCCATCACTCAGGCAAATCATATAGTTGATGTAAAGGCCCATATCTGCTGTATAGATACATTAGAAAAGAGAAGTGATGGATACTTCTCTTCTTGCCTTATTTGTATTTGCATTTTGCAAGCATTTTAATAAACAAAACAAGTTTTCTTTCAAGTAATATAGAAATGTATCAGAGCTGTTCATCTATTTTATGGAATAATGTAGTTAATTATAGAACTGACATCCAATGTTATTAAAAAAAGCTGCATCGAGAATCGATTTTGAATCAAATCGTTACTCCCAAGAAACAAATTGAATCGAATCATGTGGTGCCCAGAGATTTACAGCCTTATTGTTTAGCATGCTTCTCTGAGTTTTACAAGATCACGACACATCACTAACTTGTAGTCACGAGTGGGATGGCCATCTGTGTCCACTAGGAAGAAGGTACATAGGTATACTTCTATTTTTTAAGACTCTGCTTGAAATACTGCCTCCTTACATTAGTATTTTATCATACAGAGAACTCTTGACTCTTAGTTTTTTCAATCAGACAATCAACTCTTGCTCTCTGTGCCTTTCGCCCGGACAGAGCAGGGCCAAAAAAACTTTTGCTTGGTACATGCTGTAAAAAGACTGGAAATTGAACAAGGTTTTACCATTAAATGCTTTAGAATTCAGACTGGCTCATTAATATCCAGTTTTGTAAATTGTGCATTCACATTTATGTTATTCTGCACCGTTTTTCATCTGTTTATTCTTCATATTCCTCTTCCACTCCGTTTTTCGGTCATCCATAACACCCAAACTGTTCATCCGATTGATCCTGTTCAAGTGTCAAAATGTTCAGCGCTTTAAGGACATGCAGGGTGTTTCAACAAACATTACCCAAAACTACCGGTTTTACAGTATTTTCACCCTTTTTTCTTTTGCCTTCTTCTCCTACATCTTTGAACTGATTCTAACCATTCCAACATCAAATTATTCATCTTAACCAGGACAATCATTGGTACTTTAACTTAACTTTAAAACTAGCCATTTTTCATACTGTAACAAATTTACAGTTTTTCAGTTATTCATGATTTTCCAAAATATAGGACAATACATTTGGGACTCAGCCCACCATTCTCACTTACAGTTTCCTTTTTTCCCCTGAAAATAACCTTGAATGCAAGTAAATGTTCAACACTATCAGAAAATATATTTGTTGAGGTAAACAAAACATTTATATAGTCTGTAATGACCAAAAACGCAATACGTTTGCTAATGGGTAATGATGCCAATTTGATCTATTGCATTAAGATTAAACATTGGCAGCCATCTTTGTGTTTGATTGATTGATTGATTGATTGATTGATTTATTGAGACTTTTATTAGTAGGTTGCACAGTGAAGTACACCAAATAGTTCCCCTTAAGAGCTCATTTTCAATATGTTAATGTTAGTTTATTTAAACATCCTAAATATATTTTAATTGTGTTTGTGTAACATACTTTAATGAAGCTTCACATTGAAGTCATTTTGTAAAGGCAGGGGTTCAATGATAACATAAGCAGTGGTGCAAAATGTGATGTTGGGTGATTTGAGAATTCAAGCACAAAGCGTCATAATTTAGACTACGACCTCTTTATCTCCCCTATCAATGTAAGTAATGGTTTGAACTTTTTTTTCTCTAAATGTTATTAGCTTGTGTGCCAGTAAATGTTTCATACAATCAGGTAACATATTTTTATGTTAAAAAAGTTGTTAATTCATCTCAGAAATTAGCTGAAAACATTGAATTGTTGCGGCAAAGACCTCTAGGTAATCAATCAATACAACAGTTGAATCTTTCCATTTAACAACAAAAGTTGGACATCACCTTGACAACTAAGACGTTTGGCCGAATTGATAACACATCTGCCTTTTCTCCGCATTAACGTGGGTTCAAATCCCAGAGGGAACAAAAGCAGAAATCTTTTTTAGATAATTTTACATCTTTGAGTGATATAGTTTAATGCCAACTATTAAGACATGCATTTATCATTTCTATAGTCATATTACATTTCAGTATAGTTTCCGATCTTCAACAATAAAACAATTTCAACATTGAAATAATTTCTACTATTAAAGTATTTCTATATTCAAACCATTTCACAGTCCAACTGTTTCTATCCTTCCTTCTATATTCCACTAGCATTTCAACCAGCATTTTTCAATACTCTAACCATTAATAACATATTTTATTGTAAAAAATATCTTGGTATTTCCCCAAAATTAGCTGAAAACATTGTACTGTTACAGCAAATAATTCTGTGTAATTATTTTCGGGCAGAGGGGTTAGTGCGTCTGCCTCACAATACGAAGGTCCTGGGTTCGATCCTGCGCTCGGGACAGCTTGGCAGTTTGGCTGAAAAGATAACACCCATACCCCCCGACACCCGAGTAATGTAGATTCGAATCCTAGAAGCGACCAAACGAACAAAGCTTTTTTTGGGGGCAATTTTTCATATTTATGTCAAATAGTTTAAATCGAACTATTACGACATCCATTTATCATTTCTATATTTATAGTACGTTTCAGTACAGTTACCGATCTTTAAGATTCAAACCATCCATCCATCCATCCATCCATTTTCTACCGCTTGTCCCCTTTTTTGGGGTCGCTGGGGGTGCTGGAGCCTATCTCAGCTGCATTCGGGCGGAAGGCGGTGTACACCCTGGACAAGTCACCAACTCATCGCAGGGCCAACACAGATAGACAGACAACATTCACACTCACATTCACACACTAGGGCCAATTTAGTGTTGCCAATCAACCTATCCCCAGGTGCATGTTTTTGGAGGTGGGAGAAAGCCGGAGTACCCGAAGGGAACCCACGCAACCATTTCAAAGTTAAATCGTTCCTACCATTCATTCTACATGCCACTAGTATTTCAGTTGAGCTTCAGCGCTCAAATTTTCAAACCATTCCTACTGTTTATTCAAACTTTTTTCGAAATTAATTCTGCAGTCATTCCGCTATTAAATTCAACTTCAGCAATGATTGGGGCATTCACACGCAATTCCTACCGGAATTGCATAAACTCTAGTTCATCTGTGATGTTGGAACTTTGTGTGAAATGTTGCTGCCTTCTGGCTAGGACTCCCTTAAAAAAGGAGTGTTTAATTTTCACGGAACTTTTATCCTGGTTACAGTAAATACATAAATAAATTAACATCATGGATCCTGAGCTTTTTCTCCAGTTCTCTTGTTGTTTTACTGCAAAAAGTACCGTATGCTCCGGACCATAGGGCACATCGGATTATAAGGTGCACTGCCGATGAATGGTCTATTTTTGATCTGTTTTCATATAAAAGGCGCACCGGATTGATTATAGGGCGTATTAAAGGAGTCATATTATTATTTTATTTTTTTCTAAGTGGAAAACACTTCCTTGTGGTCTACATAACATGTAATGGTGGTTATTTGGTCAAAATGTTGCATAGATTATGCTTTACAGATCATCTTCAAGCCGCTACCTGACAGTCGCTTCCGGACAGTCTTATTTACATGTCTCACCTTAGCATACTTGCCAACCCTCCCGGATTTTCCGGGAGACTCCCGAAATTCAGCACCTCTCCCGAAAACCTCCCGGGACAAATTTTCTCCCGAAAATCTCCCGAAATTCAGGCGGAGCTGGAGGCCATGCCCCCTTCAGCTCCATGCGGACCTGAGTCCGCTTTCCCACAATATAAACAACGTGCCTGCCCAATCATTATAACTGGAGAATAATCGAGGGCGAGTTCTTGGTTTCTTATGTGGGTTTATTGTTAGGCAGTTTCATTAACGTCCTCCCAGCGCGGCAACAACACACAACAACAGCAGTCATGTTTTCGTCTACCGTAAAGCAGTTCGTCTGCCGTAAACAGCAATGTTGTGACACTCTTAAACAGGACAATACTGCCATCTAGTGTATTTGATGAAAGCACGTGCCACACAGCAATGCATCATCAGAGAGGGTGTTCAGCATGGTTAGAAAGATAGTGACAGAGAATAGAACAAAGATGGACAATTCAACCCTTAACTCAACAATGACTAGATGAGGGTTATGTGTGTGTATATGTGTAAATAAATAAACACTGAAATTCAAGTATTTCTTGTATTTATATATATATATATATATATATATATATATATATATATATATATATATACATATATATATATACATATATATATATATCCATCCATCCATCCATTTTCTACCGCTTATTCCCTTCGGGGTCGCGGGGATAGATATATATATATATATATATATATATATATATATATATATATATATATATATATATATATATATATATGAAATACTTGACTTGGTGAATTCTAGCTGTAAATATACTCCTCCCCTCTTAACCCCGCCCCAAACCAGGCCCCCGCCCCCAACCACTCCCCCCGGACCCACCCCCACCCCCCACCTCCCGAAATTGGAGGTCTCAAGGTTGGCAAGTATGCACCTTAGGCAGCGTCTTCTCCCCGTCATCTTTGTTGTAGCAGTGTAGCGTGCAAGGACGGGGGTGGAAGAAGTGTCAAAAGATGGAGCTAACTGTTTTAATGACATTCAGACTTTACTTAAATCAATAACGGAGCAGCATCTCCTCATTCGGAAACAACAACAAGGCCGGAAATGTGTCCCGTGAAAAACCGTCCAACCAGAACTCTCTAATAACTAAAGTTCCCTGGGTGAATAATGTAAACTCACTACACCGGTATGTTTTAGCGCTTTCATGGCGAGTTTACTAACAGATATAAGTAAGAACTTTACACTACTTTATATTAGAAATGGCAACAGCGGAAGAAGAATGTCCCATAACAAGAAGATAGAGAAAAAATAATTAGTCCGTACATTAGGCGCACCGGGTTATTAGGCGCACTGTCGAATTGTGAGAAAAATTATAAGTGCGCATTATAGTACGGAAAATACGGTAGCCAAACTCTTTTGTGAGGTAGATAAATTGCATATTGTTCTCCGGAAAAGTCAGTCTATTAAAAAAGGTGTGGTTTTGTGTAACCTTTCAAAGCTAAAAGTATGCGCTACAGTCACACATTGATTTGTTTATTTTAGGCATGCGGCGATCGATCGGCCACCGATCAGTATTGACCAATTTTCGTGAAAAAGTTTGTGACTGGTCGATGCTGATTCATACCTTTTAATGCTAATCACAAAAGCTGGCTGACGCTGCATTTATTTTTGGTACCCTGGCTGACAGCCTTATCTCTATAAACAGTAGGGATCGACCGATTATTGGCCAGGCCGATATTTGGCATTTGGATGTATATTGGTATCATGAAGATTATGTCATCTATAAGCTACGTGAAGGATCCCACAATGGTTTATATTTAAATTATATTTAGAAATCATATATTTCATATCAATCATTCCATATTGAGAAATCGTTGATGTAAATTGTGTTACAGATTGAGAACAGGAAGTGAACATTTGTGTTAGCTATTGCTTTGAAATGGAAAAGGGGAAGGGTTAAATAAACTTTGCTTCTACCCACTCCTTTTCGGACATGTTGTAAAGAAAAATGAAAATATGTACACTATGTGATGTTTCATATTGAAATTGTATACATGTTTGAAATCAACTTCAACTAATATTTTAGGGTTCCTCACAAGGAAACCTTACAATGTACTAAATCAATAAACTGCCATAAAACGGAGAGGTTGGCGAGTTATTGTGATGTAGAAAAATATGTGTATCATCAGATTTCCCATATTTTGAAATGCAAACGTTGATGCTCCTCTTCGACACATGTATTAGGTGCTTGTGAAACCCCCTGATTTGTTTTTTGGGCTAAATTAACCACAACATTAGTGCGGCATAAAACATTATGTCGCTGCTAAATTACGTAAAAAACAAAAAACTTAAAGGCTTGTCAAGCTGTTTACTAACATATACTATTCATTTTTAAATAACTTTTCTGCAAATGGATATCGGCTCAAATATCGGTTATCGGCCTCCTTGACTATACTAATAATCGGTATCAGCCTCTAATACACAGTGTGGTGCCGTTCCCCCAAGTTGTTAGTCCTCTATTGCAGCAACTAGACTGTATCTTTTCCAACTTTTATTATCACTGGAGGATGAGCCTAAACATGAATATACACCAAGTAAGAACAAGCAGAAGTAGACAAGAATGCATGCTAATTGCTAAGATGGTAGCTAATATAGCTTGAGACAACACAAGAAATAAGTACTAATAATGTACTTACAAACAGACAAACTGTGTGTAGAGACATAATAGGCAGAATGGACGTATTTTGGCTCAAAAATAAATGATAAAGGTGGATCTTTTCACACTAAAGCACTGCTCTGGAAGAGGTGTTTTAAACATGGCTGGCTAGCTAGCGGCTAACATCCATCCGCAGTCGGCACTGTTTTAGCTACCACTAAATCACTAATCACTGCTTCCATGTTGACAAATAAACTGCATTTCTCACAAGTATCATCTCTGCAGGATGAGGAATAGCTAAAGATGCTTCACTACAGACCGTAGGACAGGGGTGGGCAATTAACTTTTACCGGGGGCCGCATTAGCAACCCGAGCACTGCTGGAGGGCCACACCGACAATATTTCAATTCAATTTTGCTCAATATTTTTTTTGATATACCGTAAGATAAATAATAATAATAATAATATTAATAATAATAATGAATAATAATAATGGGGCAGCACGGTGGAAGAAGGGTTAGTGCGTCTGCCTCACAATACGAAGGTCCTGAGTAGTCGTGAGTTCAATCCCGGCCTCGGGATCTTTCTGTGTGGAGTTTGCATGTCCTCCCCGTGACTGCGTGGGTTCCCTCCGGGTACTCCGGCTTCCTCCCACCTCCAAAGACATGCACCTGGGGATAAGTTGATTGGCAACACTAAATTGGCCCTAGGGTGTGAATGTGAGTGTGAATGCTGTCTTTCTATCTGTGTTGGCCCTGTGATGAGGTGGCGACTTGTCCAGGATGTACCCCGCCTTCCGCCCAATTGTAGCTGAGATAGGCTCCAGTGCCCCCCGCGACCCCGAAGGGAATAAGCGGTAGAAAATGGATGGATGGAATAATAATAATAATAATTTCATTTAACCAAACTTAACTTTATACAAAAGCAGATCGCTTTTGATGGTTTTATTTTTAACACTGTCTTACACAACGCTTCCTGATGTATAAATACAATGCAAAAATGTCCATTTCTGCACAGGGTTAATTTCTGTCACTTTATCCTGCATTATCCAAAAATTTTCCCCGTCAGATTTGGACAACCATTTGTTGTTAAAAATCGTTTTTAATCATATTTATTTTATATTGTTTTTTATATTGGTTTTATATGTAATTATTTTTTGTTTTTATTCAGTCATTGGTGGAGCTAAGGATATTATTTGATAATTGTTTTTAATATTGTTGTGCAGCACTTTGGAAACATTTTGTTGTTTAAATGTGCTATATAAATAAAGTGGATTGGATTGGATTGTCACACCTGCCAGCTTGTCCCATTTCAGTCCTAACATGTCCAAACACGCATTTACCTTTGTGAACAAGTCCTTACCTGTGGTTGTCTCTTTAATTGACTGCATGGCTGCCAGCTCCTTCGTGATTTGAAAGTCAGCAGTTATCCCACGTAAAAAGATGAGCAGCTGGGCGGTGTCACGTACATCGCAGCTCTCATCCAAAGCCAGCGAAAAACAGTCAAAGTCTCCGGGCATACAGCGCAACAGAGTCCAATAGGCACTCCTTAATAAACTCTCCGTCAGAAAACGCCTTACGTTTTCTGGCGATTTTGTGAGAAATTACGAAACTTGTCCTGACGGCTGCATCTCTGGGGGTGTGAAATTTGGCAAAAAGTCCTTGTTGGGTTTGCAGTTTTACCATCAACGCATCAGCCTCCCTTGCGCGCTCTTCATCAGACAGATTGCGGTATTTGTTATTCCTTGTGCTTCGTGGTGTAGTGGCGATTCAAATTATATTCTTTAAACACAGCAACCTGTGTACCACAAATTAAGCACAAGGCTTTACCTTTAATTTCTGTAAAGAAATACTTGGCAGTCCATGTCTTGTTGGAAACACGGCATTCGTCATCAACTTTTCTCTTTTTAGCGTCTCATCACTTGTCGCTGTGCACCTTCACTCACAGGTTACACCCGGACATACGCCCATAAATAACACTTTTTAAAATAAAAGCTGCACAGTTGTATTGCACGCACGACATAGATGTTTTTTAAACTTTATTTTGTAATTTGTGATTGCCGCTGTTCACATTCACTCACAATCACACACGCGCTACATCCACACGGAAGTAATACAAATAACGCTTTTCAAAACAAAAGCAGCACCGTTGTATTGCACACTCGACATAGATACTTTTTTCAATTTATTTTGTAATTTATGATTGGCCTCACGCGGGCCGGACAGGGATGCAGGGATGCACTCTGTGGCCCGCGGGCCGCAGAGTGCCCAGGTCTGCCGTAGGAAGATACAATAGCTAACCGCTAACAGCAAGCTAGCGCTCCTGTATGTAAACAAATGCCGTGGGTGGATCTACACAGCTCATCAAATGTAACAATACCAAGTACATGAGTTGATACTACAATGATTGCATCGATATTTTTTTATTATGTCAAAATCTTTTGTCATTTGTTTATTGTTTATAAACTCGGGAAATATGTCTCCGGAAACAGGAGAACTTTAAATATGACCAATGTGTGACCCTGTAACCACTTGGTATTGGATTGATATCAACATTTGTAGTATCACCCAAAAGGTATGTAGAGTATCCAAACAACAGACAAATAAGTGATTAACCCATTTTAACAGAAATGTAGGTAGAACATGTAGAAAATAAGCAGATGTTAACAGTAAATGAACACGTATATTAATAATCAATTTTCTACAGCTTGTCCCACATAATAATTTTAACAAAATAATAGAATGGGATATGAGAGAATATAAAACTGCATACGTCAGCAGCCAATCAGGAGCCTTTTTTGCTTACTTGCAGCTAAATTAGAAGTTGTCTAGTAGGTTCACTATCATATTTAATGCCAAAACTGTTCTTTGATTGCAAAAAGAAACATATATTTAATATATTATATGATTTTTAGTTAAATTAAAGCCAGTAATGACATTTTCTTCATTGTCCCCTTTATTTTGAAAAGTATTGAAAAGTATCAAAATACATTTTGGTACCGGCACTGGTACCAAAACATTGGTATTGAGACAAACCTACTGCATGGTTTGATTTTCAAATTTTCAGGACTTATGGGGATCCCAAATACACAAATGCATGTACAGGTGAGAAAAGTTGGTTCTGCATAATAGGATCCCTTTAAGAGAAGGGCGGATGCATCCATAAATTGGTGGTGTCGATACTGAGCGTAGAATCAATACATGGTCGATACTAGAGTGATTAAGTCAATAATTTCATTTTCTCAAAGTAATTTTGTATTGTTTTTGTTAATGTTTACCAACTCATGTAATACGGTTGCTTAGGTATTGTGTGTTAGTGGCTTTGTTTTGCAAAAACAATTGTGAGAAAAGGGAATAAGGAAATAGTTTAAAGATTTTGTTAAAAGTGCTACAATGTCGATGACACTTACCATGAGTAAATACAATTTACAATATCGGCAGATCTAACTCATGCATGATTGGAATCAGCAGCATAAGACCCTAATCAATTAAAACACTGCTCGTTATTTCATAGAAAGGCTAAATCAGAACTATTACTGTCCAAATATACTAGTTCACGTAACTGTATTTCTATGTTTTACGCTAGAAATATATTTGAACATCTTTGGCAGCTAGTAATCAATATCTATTTGAAAGAAAGACAGTGTTTGCTATATAGTCTTACAGGTGGGAGGTGGCCTAGTGGAAATGCCTGTCCAAAACAGATGGCTTGTGGAACAAATAAACTTAAAAGACATGTCAGCTTCTAACAATTAGTCCGTCAAGCGTCTGTGAATCGTGGTCAGTGATGTCTCAGATGCTAACCTACAACCACGTGGTAACTAAACACACTACTTAAGTTTCAGAATGAGTTAGAGGCTGCCATTGAATAGGAAAGCAAGTGATGCACAAACACTTTGCGAGAGGGCTTGTTCCAAACGATTACCTGTAAGTTTAGATAATATTTATTTTGTCAGAAGAATGCTGCAGAGGCACAACAAACATTTTGATTCCACAGCTATTCATTACCGCTTTCAGTATTGTATTTGAGAAATAGTTTGAACAGAAAAGACAGTAATAGGGCTGGGCCGATAAAGCGATATGAATAAAAAATATGTCCGATAAAACGGTATATGGACATAAGTACCGTATTTTTCGGACTATAAGTCGCAGTTTTTTCATAGTTTGGCCGGGGGTGCGACTTATACTCAGGAGCGACTTATGTGTGAAATTATTAACACATTACCGTAAAATATCAAATAATATTATTTAGCTCATTCAGGTAAGAGACTAGACGTATAAGATTTCATCGGATTTAGCGATTAGGAGTAACAGATTGTTTGGTAAACGTATAGCATGTTCTATATGTTATAGTTATTTGAATGATTCTTACCATAATATGTTACGTTAACATACCAGGCACGTTCTCAGTTGGTAATTATGCGTCATATAACGTACACTTATTCAGCCTGTTCACTATTCTTTATGTATTTTAAATTGCCTTTCAAATGTCTATTCTTGGTGTTGGGTTTTATCAAATACATTTCCCCAAAAAATGCGACTTATACTCCAGTGCGACTTATATGTTTTTTTCCTTCTTTATTGTGCATTTTCGGCATGTGCGACTTATACCCCGGTGCGACTTATACTCCGAAAAATACGGTATGTGCATGTATACATGTATATATATACATGTATATATATATATATATATATATATATATATATCAACCAATATAAAAAACGTATATCGTGATACAGTTTTCAGCCATATCGCCCAGTCCTAGACAGTAGAGATAATACAGTATCTACATTAAAAAGTAGAAATTATTTCCAAGATACTAAGTCAACTGTCAGCCACATTATTAATGTTAAAACGTGTTTAAATGTGACTGATGCAAGTGTTGTGTTTGGCAAACAAAATCAAAAATAGCCTTGTCTCACAAGACACAAAGTAGGTAATCATGTACAGAAAATAATCAGTAATGATGGCAACATCAGGTCCTCTAAAAAAGATGCTCATAAAATAAAAACAAATATTAATATTTATATGTGTTATGAATGTATTTTTCTGTATGATTCTAATCGTTTTCAAACATTTTATTAAGTAAAAAATGGAAGAATTTGCACATTTCCTGATGTCATACAGGGAAGAAACCTGAGATGAGGCTGCTTAAAGTGTTTCCTCTCCACTTCACTTCCTGTCCGATTCATTTCAATGTGAAGAAAAGTGAAGTGAATTATATTTATATTGCCCTTTTCTCTAGTGACTCAAAGCGCTTTACATACCGAAACCCAATAGCTAAGTTACATTTAAAACAGTGTGGGTGGCACTGAGAGCATGTGGGTAAAGTGTCTTGCCCAAGGACACAAGGGCAGTGACTAGGATGGTGGTAGTGGGGATCGAACCTCGAAATCTCAAGTTGCTGGCCTGGCCACTCTACCAACTGAGCTATGCAAGGCACACTGTATTTGAAAACATGTTTAAAATAATGCTATCCTGTTATCTTCCTAATGAGCAACCTGTATTAACATATTCCCGGTTAGAGCACAAAAATATAAAGATAAAAAAATAGGTCTCACCAGCCATTAACACCGCCAACACACCACTGAAAATGGTGTACCACAAAACTAAGTGCTGTGCACTTTGCTGTTGTCAGATTTGTATGATAACTTCCTTCTGTTATTACAGCATTACAACACCATAATAATACTGTATGTGTAAACGGTCGCTTTGGGGTAAGCCTGACCAAAGGTGATGACAGGCCAATCGTTTAGAATCGGATTCAGCAACTTACTGCGTGGTGCACAAGTAACAACCAGATGCAAGCACGTGTCCCCATCAGTTCCTTGAATCATTGACTCTAAATCAGGGATATATTTGATGGGGCACTTTTCCCATCAGGGATAGATTTAATGGGGCACTTTTCCCATTTATTATTTCTTGGCATCCACTTCACCAAAGAGCTAACATGATCCCTGAACTCCTCCCCCCTAATCAGGAAAGGCCTAACAATGTCTTTAGAGCTTAGCAAGGCTTTCTTAAAGCTCACCTGTATCCCTGGATACAGCTGAACACAAAAAGAAGTGATGGAATAACCATTGTGTCATTAGGGGTATACTCACTACGGTATGACAACTACACTGCTAATCAGTCCGAAAGGCACTCGACTGGGTGTTATTGACTGAAAGGACCGCCACTCACTCGCTCAACACTGCACTGACATCATCCAAAGATGAGATGGAAAGATAGAAAATAGATTAAGTTAGACCTAAAGGTTGTACTATGCACAAGAGATTTTACTTAAGCATAACTGAAGGTTTAAAGGGACCTATATGCAAAACCAACTTTTTTTACATATCGGTACCTGCTTTTGTGTATTTGGAATCTGCGTAAGTCTCGATAATTTAAAATCAAACCATGGAGGCATGGCGGAGATATTTATAAAACAATCTTGCTTTCCTTCATACTTTCTCCAAACGAGCCGTTTAGAATTTGCCCCATTTATGTTTTTCCATTGCTGACATCAGCTCAGTCAGTCAGTGTTGAACATCAGTGGCTGACGACATCCTCTTGTGGTTTTTCCTGACTCTTCTGGTGGCTAAGGAGTCCATTGCATGAGTGACATCTTCTGTGGCAGGCCGGACACTGGTGGGCTGTGCCGGTAAAGGTGCTGCTGCACGTTGGTGTCTCCGAGCACAATGTTCTGCAGCAGTGTGATTGTACTTGTTGTCGAAGTGCCACATACCATCCTTGAAGGTGGCTCACCAGTTGTCTCTGTTGGCTGCAAGGGTTTCCAGCCTGCTGAAGGGAATACTGCAACGCTTGAGGCTGGCCTTGACATGGTCGTTGTAGTGTTTATTTTGGCCTCCCACACTCCAGCGACCTCTGACAAATTGGCCATGCAGGACTCAGCGAGGCAGACGGTTGGTGGGTATCCTGACGACATGGCCAAGCCAGTGCACTTGACGGTGGAGGAACAAAGACTTCTGATTTCAACATAAGTCAACTTATCCCACCGAGGATCGGCTGGAGTTGTCTGATGTGTAAGAACTCCAGGAGCTTGACGTGTCAACTATTAGGAACCCACGCTCCACAGCCACAGAGGAGGGCGGAAATGACAACGGCATTGTAGATAGCGATCTTGGTGCTGGTGGTGTTGGCAAAGACCCGATCGTTGAGACGAACAAAAGAGACTGGGCGAGGTTTGATGCAACGCTGGATCTCATCAGACAAGTCGCAGGAGAACTGTAGATCGTAGATTAGCTCCAGAGAGATCTTTGTCTTGTCCTGTAGACGCTGCAGGTTGAAGAGATTGCCGTCGAGGCAGTACTGGAGTGGGGCACTGACAGCGGGTGGAGGTCACCAGAGCCAGGACGCAGCCCTGCCTCACGCCGACGTCCACAGTGAAGCTGCTTGACTTAGCACCTGCCATGGAGACTCAGGCACACATACCATTGTGCAACTCAGCTTTGGGATGGTCGGGAGTGTTGGTAGATGGTCGAGGATGATGGGGTCGGTTGTGTTGATCTTGCCGAGGAGCTCTCGCGGAGCTCTCGATCATCCAGTCTTTTCCCCCTCGGATGAAGGGTCTGATATGAGCTGCGCTCTCATCAAACAAGTCCTGGTGGTGGCGGTCGAAGTGGCCGAGAGCAAACATGGATGCATCAAGGAGTGCTGAAGCTATATCATGCCACTCAGCCATGAGGAGGGAAATGGTCTCCGAAGGGGTGGAAGGAAAATCAGAGGGCAGGGAGTCAGCAATGACACGCCGCAGCTCTCCTCTGGTGGCAGGGTCCTGAGCTGCAGACACGTTGAGACAATGCTTCGGCTTCTGACGTCTTGCTGGTGGTCGCACGATGAGCCGAAGGGTTGAGCAGATCAAGGGGTGGTCAGTGGAGCACTCAGTACTTCGCATAGCGTTGGTTAGGAGCCCATCTCTAGGGTCACACCTCCTGACGATGACATAGTCAATGAGGTGCCAATGCTTAGACCTCGGGTGGATCCAAGATGTCTTAAACATATCCTGGAGCTGAAAGATGGTGTTGGTAATGGTAAAGCCCAGCTCCGACCACAGTCCAGCGTGGGGGCGTACGCGCTGACCAAAATAGCAAAACGACGCTTGGCCAGCGGGATGCAGAGGGTCATGAGACGCTCATCGACGGTAGTGAGTGCTTTGGGGATGTGACACAGGAATAAGGTTTTGATGGCTCTGTGGATGCGGTGGGTGTCAGCGGGCAGGCCTCTCCAGAAGAAGGTATAACCTTCACCTACCATCCTCAAGGGATCCGTCTTTAGTGAATTATCGTCTCACTGAGGACAGCGATGTCAATGTTGTAATGGGTGAGTTCGGCGGCGACAAGAGTGGTGCAACGACGAGGCTGATCGCTTGCGACAGAGTCCAGAAGAGTCTGGACATTCCAGGTTGCGACCATGAGGGGTTACTGTAGTTTACTCATGTTATTTCGACCGCAGAAAGTGAGGGTGGCTAAGGCTAACCACCCAGGGAAGGTTGAAGGTTGAACAGGCAATGTTTGGGCCACCTTTTCTAGGCCCCTACTCCAGTGGAGGTGAGCACTGTGAGCACAAATGGAGGAATAATTAATTCCCAAGAAAAACAGCACGGGGTCCATCGTCTGACGGTGGTTTGGCTTCAAGCGGGAATATGTCTTTACATGTCAACATCTCTGTTCGGTGCCACACCAACTAAATGCCGTAGCAACCATTTCCACATCAACACCGTAGGACATATACTATTTGATATGCAGATCATTTTTATGTGCCACGTATTGAAATATCTTGTGTGACATCTTGTTTTAAACTATTGTAGTGGCGTTCTGTACAAAAAGTGCACTTTGATTTAGTGTTGTTTTGATAAGTCATCTTAGTGACATCATGCACAAAAGTGCACTAGTAACTTGTTTTAAAATGTCTCTGACAATCTTGCACTTTCTGTTTTGAAATGACATGAATGTTTGTGCCACTGCTTAATAACTGTTTAATAAATACAGTTTTGGTAAATTGACTTAATTGTGGTTTCCCTCTCTGCATGAAAGTTTAAAATTAGCATATATTAATGCAGTATGAACAATAATGTTTTAATGTAGACACATAGAATCATCATACTGCTGTGATTATATGCATCAAGTGTTCATTCAAGGCTAAAGCAAAATATCGAGATATATATCGTGTATCGTAAAAATATCGAGACATTAATAAAAGGCCATATCGCCCAGCCCTAATTCCTATTATTTCTTGTAAGGGAATTAAGTATAAATGAATTATGGATACAAACAAGGAAGTTACCAACAATTAATGGCCAATACATTCACCACACCTTTTTTAAATAAAGTGCAACCAACACTTTAGGTTGAATTAACAAGAGGAAACCTTTTCTGCTCACATTTTCAACATTCAAGCAATTTTCAATAAAACCAGAGTAAGCAACATTTTAACAGTAGATTTACCATACAGTATCTGTTCTTCGCCCGTGCATTGCCGATGACGTACAGCGTCTCAGCATGTATGTCTCCTCATTCCTGTTGATGGTGTTGGCCTCTCCTTTCCTAATTCCCATTAAACTCTTTGATCCATCTCTTCTATGTATTTCTTTTGATTAAAAGACTTTTCCTGGTGTTGCGTTCCGGACGTCCGCCCATCGCCCTAACTTGCTCTGCTTACACTTCCGTTGTGTCAGTTGCGTCTTTTGTGGCCTCAAGTTGTGTTACTGCTTTATATTATTGTGTTTTGTTTTTGTCTTTGTTGTGCCTTTTGCAATCGTGCTATAGCTGAAAGTTTTTGTGTTGTAATTTATGATATTGTCTTGTGATGTTCACATTTATTGTGACCTCTCTCGGCCACCATAGATATCCGCCATTCTTGTTTTGATGACGCCACAGACGGGCAGACAGATTGGAAAAATGATTAAAGTCCTCACCATTAAAAGTGTTACATTTAATATAAAGTATGCCGTTCCTAAATCCAATGTTTTAATTTTTCTAGTACCGATAAAATCGATCGATTCATTTTTAAAACGATCTTGAATCGATACCTATCTTCCGGAAGGCAAACTTGCCGATGGAGTTGAATCTAAGGAATATGAATCAATATATCGATATATTGACTAATCGTTACACCCCTACAACTTTGATACATGAGACCCCAGTTCTTTTGTTAAGACTTCCCAATAATGTACAAAACCCAAAACCAGTGAAGTTGGCACGTTGTGTAAATCGTAACTAAAAACAGAATACAATGATTTGCAAATCCTTTTCAACTTTTATTCAATTAAATAGACTGCAGAGACAAGATATTTTTAATGTTTGAAATGAGAAACGTCATTTTTCTATGCAAATAATCATTAACTTGGAATTTAAAGGCAGCAACACATTACAAAAAAGTTGTCACTGGAATTTTTACCACTGTGTTACATGGCCTTTACTTTTAACAACACTCAGTAAACGTTTGGGAACTGACCACTTTTTGAAGCTTTTCAAGTGGAATTATTTCCCATTTTTGCTTGATGTACAGCTTAAGGTGTCCTGGGTCTCCGTTGTGGTATTTTAGGCTTCATATTGTGCCACACATTTTCAATGGGAGACAGGTCTGGACTACA
Organism: Nerophis lumbriciformis; assembly: GCF_033978685.3. Taxonomy (NCBI): domain Eukaryota; kingdom Metazoa; phylum Chordata; class Actinopteri; order Syngnathiformes; family Syngnathidae; genus Nerophis; species Nerophis lumbriciformis. Next base: position 42,965,689 of record NC_084562.2, read on the forward strand.
GGCAGGTCAGTCTAGTACCCACAGTCTTTTACTACTAAGCCACGCTGTTGTAAGACGTGCAGAATGTGGCTTGGCACTGTCTTGCTGAAATAAGCAGGGGCGTCCATGAAAAAGACGTTGCTTGGATGGCAGCATATGTTGCTCCAAAACCTGTATGTACTTTTCAGCATTAATGTGCCTTCACAGATGTGTAAGTTACCCATGCCACGGGCACTAATACACCCCCATACCATCACAGATGCTGGATTTTAAACTTTGCGCCTATAACAGTCCGAATGGTTCTTTTCTTCTTTGGTCTGGAGGACACAACGTCCACAGTTTCCAAAAATAATTAGAAATTTGGACTCGTTAGACCACAGAACACTTTAACACTTTGCATCAGTCCATCTTAGATGAGCTCGGGCCCAGCGAAGCCGGCAGCGTTCCGGGTGTTGTTGATAAATGGCTTTCACTTTGCATAGTAGAGTTTTAACTTGCACTTACAGATGTAGCGACGAACTGTAGTTACTGACAGTGGTTTTCTGAAGTGTGCCTGAGCCCATGTGGTGATATCCTTTACACACTGATGTCGGTTTTTAATGCAGTACCGCCTGAGGGATCAAATGTCACGGGCTTGTCGCTTACGTGCAGTGATTTCTCCAGATTCTATGAACCTTTTGATGATATTATGGACCGTAGTTGGTGAAATCCCTAAATTATCTGCAATAGCTTGTTGAGAAATGTCGTTCTTAAACAATTTGCTCATGCATTTCTTCACAAAGTGGTGACCCTCGCCCCATCTTTGTTTGTGAATGACTGAGCATTTCATGGAAGCTGCTTTTATACCCAATTATGGCACCCACCTGTTCCCAATTAGCCTGTTCACCTGTGGGATGTTCCAAATAAGTGTTTAATTAACATTCCTCAACATTCTCAGTCTTTTTTGTCATTTGTGCCAGCTTTTTTGAAACATGTTGCAGGCATCAAACTCCAAATGAGCTAATATTTGCAAAAAATAAAGTTTACCAGTTCGAATGTTACATATATTGTCTTTGCAGTCTATTCAATTGAATATAGCTTGAAAAGTATTTGCAAATAATTGTATTCTGTTATTATTTATGATTTACACAACGTGCCAACTTCACCGGTTTTGGGTTTTGTATGATTTTATAAATTGCATAGTCGGTTCCCATAAAAAATATGAGATTTGCATACTGACACCTTACAGAGATAGTCAAATATTCCAGTGAGATCAAATAAAGAAGCAGTCTGAAACATGTAATACAAATGTCTACATTTTGGACTTAAAAGCACAATTAGTTATACTGTAGATTGGTGTATGTACCTGCACATAGATATATCTGGAGTAATATATAACCCAAAATGATAACTATTTGTTTGGACAAAAACAAGGAATAAGGTCAAATGTGATGCAGTGCATCTGTTCAAAAAGATTACATGCTTCATTGGTGCTGTCTATGAAAGATTTATTTTAAGTGTGACACCACCATTAATGCAGTGTGCCAAGTAAACAATGCAAACTATATAAAGCTCAAGAGAAGACCGAAGTGAAAAGAGGGGGTAGGATCACCTAACTATATTCACAAAATGTAAAGAAGCATCAGGAATGATGGCTTTCTCTCCTGAAGGAGAATTTCATGGCACTAAAAGAAGACAAAAGAAGAACAGGGCCAAGTCCATTAGGGGGAGCGAAGCAGAGTTGAGCTAAATGAAGGTTCTGTGGAGGAAGGCATGGTAATAGGGGAGAAAAAAATCTAGAGGCATTTAGGAAGATGCTTCCAGTAGTTTGAAGACAATATTGACAATACAGTATGAAATGAAAGGAACTGGGGGCAGGGTGTAGTGTGTAGGGGGTAGTGGCAGGGGTGCTTTTTCGTTTAACCATATGGTCAGATTATTTTTTTTTTCACAAAAGTTGCCATGGGCATTGCAAACAAATAAATATTACTAATATTTATATGTTTACTGTAAGAAACGAAGCAACTGCTCTTAAACCAAAAGCTACATTTAAAGCTTAGTCAACATTCAAGCAAAGCAGATGTTGCTTATACATAGTGTTCTCTCACCACTTTGCAGTCCTTACTGCGGTCTCAGTGCATCGCAGATTTTAAAGTACTATTGAGTACACTGAGATTTGAGTACACATTCAAGTTTTCATGTTAAAAAGACATAGGTTTTATATTGTTTGAAGTGTTTCAAGGAAATGTTTATAAGTGTGTGTGAAAGCTGTATGGAGTGCGTGCAGACATCAAATGCATATAATATTCATAAGAACCACAAAATAGTATCTTTACTTAACATCCTTGTCTTCTACAGTATTACTTTACATCCATCTGACACAGTTACAGTACAAAACAAAAGCAGGTTCAAATAATGTCTGCATAAGTTTCCATTGATGTAATTGATTATTTTATTATTATTATTCTTGTTCAGTCTATTGCATAACACGACCAATTTTAGATTTTACAAGATTAAATATTAAAAACAAAAACTTACTGGCCTTACTGGTATGGGCGACATGGCCTAAAACTATATTGTGATATATATTCCAGTCTCTTAAATGCCAATATATATCACATAGTATTATTTGGTGTGTAAATTATGATGGAAGCATTTAAAAATTGGTTACAAAGGCTCCTAATGTACAAAACCCAATACCAGTGAAGTTGGCACGTTGTATAAATCATAAATAAAAACAAAATACAATGATTTGCAAATCCTTTTCAACCTATATTCAATTGAATAGACTGCAAAGACAAGATACTTAACGTTCGAACAGGTAAACTGTTATTTTTTGCAAATATTAGCTCATTTGGAATTTGATGCCTGCAACATGTTTCAAAAATGTTGGCACAAGTGGCAAAAAAGACTGAGAAAGTTGAGGAATGCTCATCAAACACTTATTTGGAACATCCCACAGGTGAACAGGCTAATTGGTAAAAGGTGGGTGCCACGATTGGGTATAAAAGCAGCTTCTATGAAATGCTCAGTCATTCACAAACAAGGATGGGGCGAGGGTCACCACTTTGTCAATAAATGTGTGAGCAAATTGTCCAACAGCATAAGAAAACAATTCTCAACCAGCTATTGCAAGGAATTTAGGGATTTCCCCATCTACAGTCCATAATATCATCAAAATGTACAGAGAATCTGGAGAAATCACTGCACGTAAGTGGAAATGCCCATTACCATCGATCCTTCAGGCGGTACTGAATCAAAAACTGACATCAGTGTGTAAAGGATATCACCACATGGGCTCAGGAACACTTCAGAAAACCACTGTTAGTAACTACAGTTTGTCGCTACATCTGTAAGGGCAAGTTAAAACTCTACTATGCAAAGTGAAAGCCATTTATCAACAACACCCAGAAACACAGCTGGCTTCGCTGGGCCCGAGCTCATCTAAGAAAGTGGAAAAGTGTTCTGTGGTCTGACGAGTCCACATTTCAAATTGTTTTTGGAAACTGTGGACGTCGTGTCCTCCGGACTAAAGAGGAAAAGAACCATTCGGATTGTTATAGGCGCAAAGTTCAAAAGCCAGCATCTGTGATGGTATGGGGGTGTATTAGTGCCCAAGGCATGGGTAACTTACACATCTGTGGGCGGCATGGCGTAGTGGGTAGAGCAACCGTGCCAGAAACCTGAGGGTTGCAGGTTCGCTCCCCGCCTCTTACCATCCAAAAATCGCTGCCGTTGTGTCTTTGGGCGGGACACTTCACTCTTTGCCCCCGGTGCCACTCACACCGGTGAATTGAATGATGAATGATAGGTGGTGGTCGGAGGGGCCGTTGGCGCAAATTGCAGCCACGCTTCCGTCAGTCTACCCCAGGGCAGCTGTGGCTATGAAAGTAGCTTACCACCACCAGGTGTGAATGATTGATGGGTTCTACATGTAAAGCGACTTTGGGTACTTAGAAAAGCGCTATATAAATCCCAGTTATTATTATTATTATTATTATCTGTGAAGGCACCATTAATGCTGAAAGGTACATACAGGTTTTGGAGCAACATATGTTGCCATCCAAGCAACGTTATCATGGACACCCCTGCTTATTTCAGCAAGACAATGCCAAGCCACATTCTGCACGTCTTACAACAGCGTAGCTTTGTAGTAAAAGAGTCTGGCCTGCCTGTAGTCCAGACCTGTCTCCCATTGAAAATGTGTGGTGCAATATGTAGCCTAAAATACGATGACGAAGATCCCGGACTGTTGAACAACTTAAGCTGTACATCAAGCAAGAATGGGAAATAATTCCACCTGAAAAGCTTAAAAAATTAGTCTCCTCAGTTCCCAAACATTACCTGACTATTGTTAAAAGGAATGGTCATGTAACACAGTGGTAAAAATGCCCCTGTGACAACTTTTTTGCAATGTGTTGCTTCCAATAAATTCTAAGTTATTATTTGCAACAAAAAATTAAGTCTCTCAGTTCGAACATTACATATCTTGTCTTTGCAGTCTATTCAATTGAATATATGTTGAAAAGAATTTGCAGATCATTGTATTCTGTTTTTATTTACCATTTACACAACGTGCCAACTTCACTGGTATTGGGTTTTGTAGCTGCTAATGTATGCGGTAACATATTGCGTCTTTTCCAGTTATATTATTTTGTCAAACTATTATTATTCTACCTGCTAATTTACTGTCAATAGCTGGTTAATTTCTGTTGTAACACGGTTCTAATTACACTTCTGTTGAAATGTAATATGCGCATATTACATTAGTTGCGTTACGTTGTGGGCGCATTGTTGCGACTGTCGTGTCTCCCAGGATGCAAAGGAAGCAGTGTGCAGGTAAAGAAAGTTCTAATACTCACGAGGGAAAAAATACACGACGGCAGTGTGGCGCAGGGACGCGTGCGTGGAACGTAGGGCTGGGCGATATATCGAATATACTCGATATATCGCGGGTTTGTCTCTGTGCGATATAGAAAAGGACTATATCGTGATATTCGAGTATACGTTCTCAGGCAGTTGCTTTTAGCTGCGGGCATTACATTACATGCTCTTCTCACTCTTTCTTGTGTCTCCTTCTCACAGAGACATAAAACAAGCGCACCTTCTTACATACGTCACATACTGTCGCGCGTGCAACGTCACACACCCTCGCGGAGCAGACAGGTCGCGGCATGGTAACGTTAGCTGTGATGCTAGCGGTGCGGTGCGAGTGGTAATACGAGAGAGAGAAGGTGCCAATCTGGTAACAAATGAAGGAAAAATAATTAATTCCCAAGAAAAACACCACGGGGTCCATCGTCTGGCGGTGGTTTGGCTTCAAGCCGCAAGATGTCGAACAAGTATGCGGCAAAGGCGTTGCTACAAAAAGTAGCACCACTGCTAATTTGTAGCATGACTTGAAAAGTCACCCGCTAGAGAATGAAGAGTGCTTGAAACTCTGCATGTCAACATCTCCGTTCGGTGCCACACCAACAAAATGCCCAAGCAACCATTTCCAGATCAACACCGTATGAAAAAAATAGTCAACAACAGAAGGAGATAATGTCCACAGGAACCTACCACATAGCGAAGGACATACACTATTTGATTACCTATTATGCAGCTAATTTTTATTTGACAGTTATTGAAATATCTTGTGTGACGTAATGCATTAAAGTGCACTTTATTTGTTTTAAACTATTATGGTGGTGTTCTGTACAAAAAGTGCACTTTAATTTAGTGTTGTTTTGATATGTCATCTTAGTGACATCATGCACAAAAGTGCACTAATAGCTTGTTTTAAAATGTTTCTGACAATCTTGCACTTTCTGTTTTGAAATTACATGAATGTTTGTGCCACTGCTTAATAACTGTTTAATAAATACAGTTTTGGTAAATTGACTTAGTTGTGATTTCCCTCTCTGCATGAAAGTTTAAAATTAGCATATATTAATGAAGTATGAAAAAGAATGTTTTAATGTAGACACATAGAATTATCATACTGGTGTGATTATATGCATCAAGTGTTCATTCAAGGCTAAGGCAAAATATCGAGATATATATCGTGTATCGTGACATGGCCTAAAAAAATCGAGATATTAATAAAAGGCCATATCGCTCAGCCCTAGTGGAGCGCCACACAAAACTTAGCATAGCAGCAAAGATGAACTAAGATAGTAACCTGACGCTAGCATCCACATAAAACATAACATGGACTGAAACAAAAACGTAAATTGTCGTGTGTAGCAAACATTGTGATACGCTTTGACTCCAAAGGAGATCCCAAAAAATGTCAGAGAGGCAGAAATACAAAAAGGTCCTTTTAATTTCACAAAAAGGGACAAAAAACAAAATGAGATGATCCAAGCTGGAAAGGCCAAGATTATAAAAGCCTGCAAACTACGCTAGGCTTTGAGGGTGTAACAAAAAACAATGTCACTGGAGGGAAACAGTCAGTGACACGTTAAAGGACAAATAAATTAAGTAACAAAAAAAGGAGACCGCAAGGGAAAAACTGGAGTAATGAGCACTCAAATCATTCTTGCCAACCCTCCTGGATTTTCCGGGAGACTCCTGAAATTCAGCGCCTCTCCCAAAAATCTCCCGAAATTCATGCGGACCTGAGTGACGTGTCGACAGCCTGTTCTCACGTCCGCTTTCCCACAATATAAACAGCGTGCCTGCCCAATCACGTTATAACTGGTGAATGATCGAGGGCAAGTTCTTGGTTTCTTATGTGGGTTTATTGTTAGGCAGTTTCATTAACGTCCTCCCAGCGCGGCAACAACGCACAACAACAGCAGTCACGTTTTCGTCTACCGTAAAGCAGTTTGTCTGCCGTAAACAGCAATGTTGTGACACTCTTAAACAGGACAATACTGCCATCTACTATACATGCATATGTGACAATAACATCTAGGGCTTTTAGAGAGTGCAGTGCACAACTGCGCACACAACAAGGAGACGAAGCAGAATGCATCATCAGAGAGGGTGTTCAGCATGGTTAGAAAAATAGTGACAGAGAATAGAACAAGGATGGACAATTCAACCCTTAACTCAACAATGAGTAGATGAGTGTTATGTGTGTGTATATGTGTAAAAAAATGAACACTGAAATTCAAGTATTTCTCTTATTTATATATATATATATATATATATATATATATATATAATAAAATAAATATATATATATATATATATATATATATATATATATATATATATATATATATATATATATATACTGTATATATATATATATAGCTAGAATTCACTGAAAGTCAAGTATTTCTTATATATATATATATATATATATATATATATATATATATATATATATATATATATATATATATATATGAAATACTTGACTTGGTGAATTCTAGCTGTAAATATACTCCTCCCCTCTTAACCATGCCCCCAAACACGCCCCCGCCCCCACCCCCCACCTCCCGAAATCGGAGGTCTCAAGGTTGGCAAGTATGACTCAAATACAAAACTAACAAACTGGAAAAAGCACAAGAATACTATGAGCTGGAGGAACTGGAAGCCAACTGAATAGGTGTGGAGTCACGTGTAGAGACTAAGTGAAAGATGCCGCACCAAACAGGTGCACGAGGGGAGAATAAATAGGTGGAGGTAAATTGGCTACGGTGGTGCTCGTTACTCCCGCCTCCCCTTGAGTGTCATGGCAACTGAAACAGAAAAGGACAGAGGGGAGACACTACACCAGCAGGAGGAACCAAAACACAGATATGGAACACATTGGACCCGCGAGGAAGACAGGGTGAATTGGACTAATATAGGGAGTGATTAATGGTGACCGCAGGTGGAAACACTAATCATTAAACAGAGACGAGTGCGTGAGCTCTGACACTCCTAGCAACAAGAACGTAAATAAAGGAGGACTACGAGTGCTGCAACATAAATATACACCAAAACTAAGGAGAACAATAACAAAACCAATAAAGGACATGACCGGGACAGACCAGTCATGACAAGTTTTGGCCGAAACTATAAATGCGGGTATTGATCCACTATCAAGTGGTTACATGGGCAGTATTGGTCACACCAATGCTGATATTGATACCTCAAATGTTCAAGATTACTGAATGATTACATTTTGATCACAATTGTAATCAGACAAAAGCACAGGATGGAGGAGTTACAATATCAAGTAAATATTTAAATCATTTCATACTATTGGTACTGATTGAAATCGTTCGGTTTTTGCCCTTCTGTGTCCAAGGACGTGTTTCCTGAGTTTGTAAAAAATAAAAACAACAAGATTTTTTGGATAATATAAATGTCAATCTAACTACTGTAGTTTTGAAGATATACTGATTAAATATGCGGTATTGTTGTTGTTGATATTTGAATATATCCGCCCACCTTTATTCAAGAGCTCTAGCTTGCAATTAGCAATTAGCATACCTTACTAAGGTGTATAGTGTAGCATGTTTAGCTATTCCTTGTCATCCAGTGGTGATACTTGTAAGAAACACAGGTTTGTTGCCTCCATCTCGGCAAGGATTAGTGACTTTACAAGTGGCTTTGAACTGCGGAAGGATGTTAGCGGCTCAACAGACTGCCGGATCTCTAAAAACATTGTTTCCCCGTTTCTGGTCATTTTGAGCCTTTATACAAACGGCTGATATTGCACATATTAACCCAATCTACCTTAGTAAAACAATAGTATTTCACGGGTAAAGCTCAATTACAAAAGAGTTGTGTAATTGTACTCAATAAACGAATCATCGAAGCAACGGAATACTTAAGTTTTTTTCTAATCAAATGTATTGATTTAATCGATGATTTGTTGCAGTTCTACTACACATTCAATCAGGACTGCCAAGCTTCAGAAAATTACAAGAGTGAGACTTTAGTGTCAAGATGCGTTTGAAAAAAAATTGGCCATTTTCTAACATTGATTTGGCCTGTTTTAACATTAATTCATACCTTAAAACTGATGTCCTCACCCCCAGTGGCTCTCCCTGCACTGTGGCCACTATTTGATTGAACACTGTTTTACAGTGGTTCTGAAAGTGGATTCCAGAGACTCTGTGAGTTCCTTAAAGACCTACTGAAATGCGATTTTCTTATTTAAAAAGGGGATAGCAGGTCCATTCTATGTGTCATACTTGATAATTTCGCGATATTGCCATATTTTTGCTGAAAGGATTTAGTAGAGAACATCGACGATAAAGTTCGCAACTTTTGGTCGCTGATAAAAAAGCCTTGCCTGTACCGGAAGTAGCAGACGAGTAGCGTGACGTCACAGGTTGTGGCGCTCCTCACATCTGCACATTGTTTACAATCATGGCCACCAGCAGCGAGAGCGATTCGAACCGAGAAAGCGACGATTTCCCCATTAATTTGAGCGAGGATGAAAGATTCGTGGATGAGGAAAGTGATGAAGGACTAGAGGGCAGTGGGGGCGATTTAGATAGGGAAGATGCTGTGAGAGGCGGGTGGGACCTGATATTCAGCTGGGAATGACTAAAACAGTAAATAAACACAAGACATATATATACTCTATTAGCCACAACACAACCAGGCTTATATTTAATCCATCCATCCATTTTCTACCGCTTGTCCCATTCGGGGTGGCGGGGGCTTATATTTAATATGCCACAAATTAATACCGCATAACAAACACCTCCTTCCTCCCGTCCATATAACCCGCCAATACAACTCAAACACCTGCACAACACACTCAATCCCACAGCCCAAAGTACCGTACACCTCCCCAAAGTTCATACAGCACATATATTTCCCCAAAGTTCCCAAAGTTACGTACGTGACATGCACATAGCGGCACGCACGTATGGGCAAGCGATCAAATGTTTGGAAGCCGCAGCTGCATGCGTACTCACAGTACCATGTCTGCGTATCCAACTCAAAGTCCTCCTGGTAAGAGTCTCTGTTGTCCCAGTTCTCCACAGGCCAATGGTAAAGCTTGACTGTCATCTTCCGGGAATGTAAACAATGAAACACCGGCTGTGTTATCCGGCACACCAGTCAAGGGGTGCATTCTACGGCGGGGGTGCGTTATCCAGCACAACACCTGCAGCAATACACCGCTTCCCACCTACAGCTTTCTTCTTTGCTGTCTCCATTGTTCACTGAACAAATTGCAAAAGATTCACCAACACAGATGTCCAGAATACTGTGGAATTTTGCGATGAAAACAGACGACTTAATAGCTGGCCACCATGCTGTCCCAAAATGTCCTCTACAATCCGTGACGTCACGCGCAGACGTCATCATACCGAGACGTTTTCAGCAGGATATTTCGCGCAAAATTTAATATTGCACTTTAGTAAGCTAACCCGGCCGTATTAGCATGTGTTGCAATGTTAAGATTTCATCATTGATATATAAACTATCAGACTGCGTGGTCGGTAGTAGTGGGTTTCAGTAGGCCTTTAAGGGCAGTCTAAAATGACCCTTACAAGGTCTGTAACTCAGACAGTGTTGGGTCTAATTTGTTCAATTTGAACACTGTTAAGGACATACCTTGAAACATATAATTTTGATGAACACTGCTTTAGGGGGTATAAATTGATATTTACAAGTCTGTAACTGACATACACACACACACAAATTGAGTGTTTTTCAAGTGTGAACCGGCCAAAAGAAGACGCAAATAAATGTTACACAGTGCTGCAATAAATACAAATAGGACAATGATAGACTTATAGCAGCCTTAAAACAGTACATATTGGCAAAAAAACTCAAGGAGAAAACAGCGACTCAACAGTAAACAAAATCGGATTGTTACCTATCTTCTAACTAGCAGGAGAACGTTGAGCAGGATTTTAAAGGGGAACATTATCACAATTTCAGAATGGTTAAAACCATTAAAAATCAGTTCCCAGTGGCTTATTAAATTTTTTGAAGTTTTTTTCAAAATTTTACCCATCACGCAATATCCCTAAAAAAAGCTTCAAATTGCCTGATTTTAACCACCCGTCCATTTTCCTGTGACGTCACATAGTGAAGCCAACACAAACAAACATGGCGGAAAGAACAGCAAGCTATAGCGACATTAGCTCGGATTCAGACTCGGATTTCAGCGGCTTAAGCGATTCAACAGATTACGAATGTATTGAAACGGATGGTTGTAGTGTGGAGGCAGGTAGCGAAAACGAAATTGAAGAAGAAACTGAAGCTATTGAGCCATATCGGTTTGAACTGTATGCAAGCGAAAACGACGAAAACGACACGACAGCCAGCGACACGGAAGAAAGCGAGGACGAATTCGGCGATCGCCTTCTAACCAACGATTGGTATGTGTTTGTTTGGCATTAAAGGAAACTAATAAATATGAACTAGGTTTACAGCATATGAAATACATTTGGCAACAACATGCACTTTGAGAGTGCAGACAGCCCAATTTTCATCAATTAATATATTCTGGAGACATACCCTCATCCGCGCTCTTTTCCTGAAAGCTGATCTGTCCAGTTTTGGAGTTGATGTCAGCAGGCCAGGGAAGCTAGGGTCGATAGGGGGTTTAGCTCGCTCGTCTGCGGGAACAAACTGCCGCCATTGCTTGACGTGCTACTGAGGTCCTTTGTCCCTGAATTGCTCACACACTCCGGCAGATTCAATGGGGGTCTGGCGGCAGATTTCTTTGACTTTATCGTTGGAAATGCATCTGCTTGGAGTGTCGCAGGATATCCACACATTCTTGCCATCTCTGTCGTAGCATAACTTTCGTCGGTAAAGTGTGCGGAACAAGCGTCCAATTTCTTGCCACTTTCGCATCTTTGGGCCACTGGTGCAACTTGAATCCGTCCCTGTTCGTGTTGTTACACCCTCCGACAACACACCGACGAGGCATGATGTCTCCAAGGTACGGAAAACAGTCGAAAAAACAGAAAATAACAGAGCTGATTTGACTCGGTGTTTGAGAAAATGGCGGATTGCTTCCCGATGTGACGCCAAGTTGTGATGTCATCGCTCCGAGAGCGAATATTAGAAAGGCATTTAATTCGTCAAAATTCACCCATTTAGAGTTCGGAAATCGGTTAAAAAAATATATGGTCTTTTTTCTGCAACATCAAGGTATATATTGACGCTTACATAGGCCTGGTGATAATGTTCCCCTTTAATGTCGGCTCTGTTGTGTGTGAAAGAGAGTTTGAGATGCCAAGACCGGCCTTCTTGTTCTTCTTTCTTTTAATGGCGGTTGACAAGCAACATTGTGCTGTGCAGTACCGCCACCTTCAGAAATGAAGTGTGAATCGAGATGGTACCCTACTTTAAATTATTTTATTAAACTATGTCTTATTAAAAATGAATATATTGCTTTGTACTCTACATGTTCCGAATGCAATCTTAAAATATCCCCCACTGCTATACTAACCTTCTTTTTCACTAACTTATTATTCAGTATTTCCTTATCTCTATTATATTGCCTACACTGTATTAATACATTTTCTATTTTCATCCATCCATTTTCGGGGTCGCGGGGTGATGAAGCCTATCCCAGCTGCACTTGGGCAGAAGGCAGGGTACATCCTGGACAAATCGCTTCATCGCAGGGCACATTTTTTATTTGATAACAATAATCACACAGCCCTGTATTATGTTTCACTAATAATTTCAGTAAACTATTAAGATGTGTATGTCCTAAACTCATAATTGCAATAATATCCTCCTTGTTCCTAGTTCTATTACCTCCTCTAATTATTCCTACACTTCTCTGGACTTTGTAATACTGACTACCGTTTGTATCTTTATTCCAAATATCCCGCCATTTGTATTGACTTCTCTCTTAACTATACTATTCACTTCTACTTTACTTTGATTAATTTCCATCCTCATTTCTGTTTTGGTTTTTGCTTGCTTTCAATACCAATCTGCTATAGTTCAAATCTTTACCAACTCCTACATGCGCAGGTACCCAGAGAAATATTATCACACTTCCAGAATTACTTATTCTAAAGATTGACTGAACTATTTCATAAAATAAATCCTGTCTTGTTTCTGAAACTATTTTTTTTTTCTTTGCTGATTATTCCACTGCTGCAGTTCGAGTCCACTACTACTTTACTTGCTTTATTTTCCTCTATAAAATTAACTGTTACGTAAATTGCTTATAATGCCCTGGTAAAAAAACGATAACTTGTCACAAATTATTTTATTCAGTACTATGTGATGAGGTGGCGACTTGTCCAGGGTGTACCCCGCCTTCCGCCCGATTGTAGCTGAGATAGGCTCCAGCGCCCCCCGCGACCCCAAAGGGAATAAGCGGTAGAAAATGGATGGATGGATGGATGTTTTGTTGTGGAATAACTGCTGAAACTCGTAATTTATAGTATATATAGTTGTATATGCATCTGTATATATTTTGGATACATGTGATGTGGTCAGATGAGACCAAAGTTTAGCTCTACATGCCATGATTACAGTCAGATAAATGTTGAAAATGTCTCCAACAACACCACCCCTGCTGTCAAACATGAAGGTGTAAACATTCTGCTGTTGGGCTGTTTATCTGCTAATAGTGCATGAAGGGGCAGACTGAGTCCATGTACCATCAAGTATTGGATAAGCACTAAGAATGAGAGGTAGTAGTCCTAACATGACAAAAAGCATCTTGTTTCAACGTTGTATTTGTGTTGTAAAATATTGGTTGGGAAATTACCAAAATTCAATAGTCAAATCAACGTCAGAACATTGATTAAACGTCATCAAATTGCATGTTGTTCCAAAGTTAGGTTTGAGTTGCTCAACGTCAGAACCTAAGTCAACAAGTTCTCAACGCTGTTTTAATCTATAGTGCCTGCTTGGGAAACAATCGTAAGTACACTAATTCATTATTATAATAATTATTATTGTAGCTGTTGCTGAAAGAGTTTGCATGCTTTAAATATGTGTCATAAATAAATAAATATTAATAAATAAGTTCATGATGCAGAGGTATAAAATATTATTACAAAATTTGTGATTGTAAAATCTCCTGAGGAGAATGTATATGTATTGTGTTAATTGTGTTGCAAGGCGGAACGAGTGTTGTGATGCTCCGCCCCCACGGACTGTAAACAAGGAAGAACATGCAAGAGGGGAGGGGGCTGGAGCACGTTATCTTCAGCTCCTTGAAAGATTTTAAGTTTATTCATTGATTTGTGCAAAACTTCAAGCAAGTCTTTGTTAGAACCTCGTTTCGTTACAAGCAGCCGACGAGGTATTGTATTTTTTGTAATTTAATTTCTTTCCGAGTGTTTATTGATGCGAAACCAAAGTCTGTTGTATTGTATTGTACTATATTTTCTAAGTTCTCATGGCATTGATGGTGTGTACAGCAACAAGGAGTCGTCAATAAACGTCCGTTTTACAAAAAATAACTTCCCTGTGTTGCCGTGTATCGAAAGGAGCTACAATTAACATTATTATTAATAAAACATACGGCCAAAGCAACAAAAAAATTCCTCAAGAAGAAGCTTATTATGTTATAACGCGCTCGCATTTTGCTGCGTGGATCGTTCCCCCAGGATGCAGACGGAAACTCCAGAGGCAAGGTGCAGGTAAGGAGATGATTTATTTTCATAAATCGGTCAGGATACAAATAAAAATAGAACTAGCGTGCCGATAGTACTGGAAGCTATGGAAAAGCTAAAGGGAAAGCTTAGCATAGAACCCAAAAAGCAAACAAATGGCAAAGCTTAGCTCAGGAATCAAATAAGGTAACAAGCGTAACTTGTTGCAGGAGCAAACCAGACAGCCATGCTGATAGTGGCAAAAAACAGGAATAAGTAGCTCTCTGATAAGTGCCCGGAAGCAGGTGAGTGTCCCGAACACTAATCAGAGGCAGGTGAAACTCATCAGCACCCATGGTAACCAAAACACAAACAAACCCAGGGGTGCTGAAACAGAACTAAGGTAGTCTCTAACTAAACAAAACATGATCCGGGCACCGGTTCATGACAGGACCCCCACCTTAAGGACAGATTCCAGATGTCCCCAGAAAAAAAAAAGTAAGAAATAGTTCACGGGAGGACCCGGCGGCGGGTCGCCAGGCCAAGTGTCCTCAAATCCACCGGGGACGAGTCAGGTGGCGGAGGCGACCACGGAATGGCCACGGATGGCCGTCGAGAAGGTGGACGCAAGTGGCGCCAGAACTTCAGCAGCCTGTCAGTCCTACGCCCAGTTCCTGAGCGTCGCTGCTCTTGGCGCAAAGGGCGTCCATGAATTTGCCACTGAGGGAGCCGCCTGCTGGCCTCTCGTGCGGCAGGCCAGTTGGAGGTCATGCTGGAGACAAGGAAGACAGCGGGGCCGTGGAACGGCCCGCCGGAGACGAGGACGTCGTCGTGAGAGGAGCCAGAGTAGCAGGCGGCTGGGCTGGAGGCGTTTCCGGAGCTTGAGCAGCCGGCGCAGGAGGTAGCCATGGTGCAGGCGCAGGGGGTAGCCGTGGTGCAGGCGCAGGAGGTAGCCGTGGTGCGGGCGCAGGAAGTCGCCTTGGAGCAGGCATAGGAGGTCGCCTTGGAGCAGGCATATGAGGTCACCTTGGAGCAGGCACAGGAGGTCGCTTTGGAGCAGGTACAGGAGGAGGAGAAGATGGGGTCTGCAGGCCCACCGGGGTTGATGGCGGCGTCTGCAGGCCCACTGCCAAGCGGGATTGTTCCTCCATCTCCAGTTCCCTCAGCACCCTCTGATATCAGTCATCCATCCACGCTGGGCTGTACTTCTCTACAGGGTCCCCTGTGCGTTGCGGCGCTGCAGCAGGAAGTGGAGCTGAAGCCAATAATAACCCCATTGGTGGAGAGACAGGCAGAGGAGGCCGAGCATTAAGTGGTCGCTTTACTGGCCGCAGCTGTGCCACCCCACTAGCACAGCTATCAGCCCTAGTCCCCCCTCCCCCACTCAAGAAGCGGATACCAGATGCGTCTTGTGTTAGTAGGAGCAAACGCCAAGGGTGGGAGGGGGCAGGTTAGGAGGTGGGTAGACTTTTCCTCCTTTCTTGATTGTACATAAAGTCTATTTCTACTCCCAACAGGAGATTGAATAGGAGAACAGGAAGAAGAAATCTGTGCAGTGGGCGGAACAAGAGTCATTGAGGGAGGGGTCTGAGTCATTGGGGGCGGAGCTTGAGTCCTGGACGGCGTGGACTGACCTGGTGATTGAGTCTGTGAAAAAATGTTCTGGTATTCCGCTATAGTTAGGTGAATGTTTTTAGCGGGGAAGCTGACAGGATGGTTTGAAAACAAAGTATTGCTGCCTGACGTCATTACCCTGCGTACCCAGAGTGCCGACATCGGAAGGCCCAGTCAGTGAAAGGTTTGGCGAAGTAATGAATGGGATTTCCAAACATCTGCGGCAAGGAAGATTGGGCTGTTAGCAGCTTGCTTTAGTCCAGAGGAGGAGCTTGAGGGGTCAGCGCGTCTTGGCAGCGAGACGAAGCCTTATAGGTTGGCTTCCGCCTTTGCTGACGCGTCCGGTACGGAGGTGTGGTGATGTCCCTGGGCCAAACGGAGTTGATGGGGAGCAGCGAACCTCTGGGACCCCACATCAGATTCTCGCTCTCCTCGGGCGAATAGCGGAGCGTCTCCGCTTGCATCGCTCTTAGCACCCTCCACATACCATCATCAAACTTGTCGAAGTCCGTTGTGAGAGAACTGTATTCTGCTGGCTGTCTTCTGTTACGACGAAGTCGCATTTTGCTGCGTGGATCATTCTCCCAGGATGCAGACGGAATCTCCGGAGGCAATGTGCAGGTAAAAAGATGATTTTAAAAAACAAAAATAAGTATTTCTCTGATTAGTGCCCGGAAGTAGGTGAGCGTCCCGAACACTAATCATAGGCAGGTGAAACTCATCATCACCCATGGTAACCAAAACACAAACAAACCCAGGGGTGCTGAAACAGAACTAAGGTAGTCTTTAACTAAACAAAACATGATCCGGGCAATGGATCATGACATATTAAAATCCTCAAATGGAAGGACAATTGAAGGGTAAACTTACATGCACACATACTAGCAAATTGTCTGTGCAATACCACAAATATAAAAACAGAACTCAGTGTGTAATGATGCTGCTTAGTGTGGCAGTAGACACTGTAGAAACAATGGCAAGGAAATAAGAAAACATTACTGGTTGAGGTGGAAAGTGTCATGTAATGTCAAGCAGACATGCTCTTCCCTACCAAATTAGTCAGAGTAAGCAATGAGTGGGAGCACTCTAGCTGAGAATAACAGCACTTTCAGGGTGAGGCTGGGAATACAGATTGTGTTGGTAACACAGATAAGGTCAGTGCCTGACACTTTTACAGGGCTATTAGCAGTGATCCTTTGTGTCGAATAATACATGTTGAGGATATGATTTTGTGTCTCATGTAGGGGCTGCCCCAACTTTTTCACTTCTGATACAATACCGATATCAGCATGAATCATAAATACAGTGCTTGTATTATTTTGTAGTGTGGAATGTTAGAAAAAGCTTGATCAAGAGAAATCACTCAAACGAAGAACACTGATGGGTATGAAAAACATTAACCTATTTATTAATAACCGTCTAATATGCACTTAAGCTGTCTTAACGTGGAGTGGTAATTTTTTTGGACAACACCTAGTGGCCACAATATTTCATTAAGTTAAGATCATGACACATTAAGTTAAATGATGAGGACAGGTTTGTTCATGGATACTTTCTAATACACTTCTGCCTTGGACACTCTGTATCTGTAAATTATATGCCAATGTAATTATTTATACTTGTTTATGTTGACAAAGGTGTTTTAGACTGCAATAGTGTTAGTATAAGGACATATATTGCGTAGGCTAGCTTGTGTGCTTAGCTGTAGAAGTCGATAGCCATAATATGTTTACTTTTGGTAAATGACTTAATTCCTAATACAAGAAAAGACCAACCTTGTGTGCATATTGGACGACATTTAGATGTTAACTGGCTGTTGACATTTGCACAAGTAAACGCGGTGCAGGACTACTTGCATTAATTTTACATGCACGCCAATATAATAAAGTTATTGATTTTACGGATTTTGGACCGATATCAATATTGGATCGGGACACAACTAATCGCATATATTCTCTGTGTTTATTTTGGCCACTATATTGAATATGTGAACAAGAAAAAGGGATATAAGTAATATTTGGAAATACTTAAGACAAAAACTGTACAAATACCCACAACATTTTGCAACGGTTTTCACATAACGTCTTGGTTATCAGCAAACCAGTTCATTTGACCTCGAATCATTCCACGGAATTATGTGCAAATACACAGATTCTCCAAAGTTAGTGACTCTGTTTTTCGAATGGAGTGGGACTGCAAAATAAGCCACCATGGGGAAGAAAGTGGCTAGCAATGCAATTCTACATTTAAATCACTTTAAAAATGCATTCAAAAACCGTCAACAATACTTCATTTACATTCCGTAACCTGTGTGATAACCAATCTGTAGCATCATTGTTATTGTAAAAGCGAACACCGAGGACCACTTTTTCTAGCGTAGTAACACATTGACATGCTAAGGTATTAGCCGTAAAAGCTAACTACGGCAAGAGATAAGCTAGCTTCTACGTCAACACGAAACGTGTTTGAGTTTGTAATGCACAACACATTGCGATAAAACACCAATCCGTACTGACTGAAAAACATGAACAATCATATTACAGTGTCTGTAAAGTATTAGCCCACATTTCATGTTTTGTTTGTATACAGCTGAGCTAGCCAGAGAGTGTATGTATTGTAGTTGTACAAACACACTGCGTGCTGCTTGTATCGTGATTGGTATTAAAGTGACTCACTCGATATACAGTTGTTTGTCTGGTCCAGTTGGCCGGGGACGTTTCCTGTTGATTTTGGGTAAGCACTCCATTTATGTCGAAATAGCTTTCATCCCCCTCTCCGAATTGGGGCTATTCTTTCTCAACGTTCCAAGCATGACAATTTGATTCACCCATATGCATTCTTCTCAGGACGTCTGTCCCAAGCTGAGCAGAACTACTACGCTTGGAATAGAGAACTGTTGGCGGTCCACGAAGCCCTGGCCGAATGGAGACATTGGCTTGAAGGAGCGAGACACCAGTTCCAAATCCTGACCGACCACAGTAATCTTCTCCACATCCACTCAGCCAAGAGACTCAACAATCGCCAGGCAAAGGGGCAACAATTCTTCTCCCGGGTCAACCCACATCTTGGAGCAAGTTCCTGCCTTGGGTGGAATACTTGAAGAGCTCCGCTACCGGTATGTCACCTTTTGAATTCACATTGGGCTATCAACCCCCCTTGTTTCCCCAACATAAGCAGGAGATAGCAGTGCCCTCGACTAAGGCTCATATTAGACGGTGTCAGAGGGTGTGGAGAGCCACTCGTGCTGCTTTAGAAAGAGCGTCTGAAAAGATGTGCCGCAACGCCAACCGTTATCACATCCCGGCTCCATCCTATCGGCCGGGACAGCAAGTTATGTTACTCACCAAAGACCTCAGGTACCGTCTAGAAAGTTAGCACCACGTTACGTTGGTCTTTCTCCATTATGACTATCATTAAACCCGTATGTGTCAAGCTGGCTCTCCCACCCTCGGTCAAGCAGTGGTTCAAGTGTCCCAGATAAAACCGGTAGCAGAGAGCGCTCTGTCCCCTCCTGTCCCTGCCCCTCCGTCCCTCTAGGTTCTTGGAGAATGGAGATCAGGTTTGGACGGTAAAAGAAATCCTCAGGATCTGTCGACAAGGTAGGGGGCTCGTGTATCTGGTCGACTAGGAGGGATATGGACCTGAGGACAGATCTTTGGTTCCGGCCTCCTATCTTGCCGACCCCTCTATTCTGGAGGATTTTTACCGTGCCAATCCTGATGCTCCCCGGCGCTCGTCGGGAGCCTCACCTAAGGGGGCGAGGGGTACTGTCACGGCACGGGCTCGAACCCGCTTTTCCCCAGCAGCTGAGTATGCCAGCACCTCCGCTGGCAGCGTGTCTAGACACGCCCCAGCTCGCGCTGAGTGCAGCATGCCCACGCAGCGACAAATCTGCAGGCAATCGCAAATATGCGCACCTGCATCTAATGAGAGGGAGCAGCATATAGACCAGCAGACCCAAGGAACCTTTGCCAGAACGTCGCTCATCTTCCCAGTAAGCATCACGTCTGGCATTCCCTCCCCCGTGCTTTGCTCGTTTTCTCTGTGCTCTTCCTTGTTCCCTCGTTGATGTCCCTTGTGTCTTCCGCAGTGTCTACCCTGTCGTCTGTGATCGTGTCCTGCTTCACGACATCTATCCGGATCTCTGACTGCATTCCTCGATCCTCAACCCCTGCTCGGATTCGGACATCGCTGCCTCTCTCCACCCCTCGACTGCTTGCCTCCCTACGGACTGCCTCTTCGCCTTGCCCTCTTGACTCGACGAAACATTCATCCAACACACACAGACAACAACCCCTGGTAATACGTACACAATTAATTCTACACATCGTCCGCACTCATTCACTTGAAGTAGCATACACCATGAATTGATTAACGTGGACCCCGACTTAAACAAGTTGAAAAACTTATTCGGGTGTTACCATTTAGTGGTAAATTTTAAGGAATATGTACTGTACTGTGCAATCTACTAATAAAAGTTTCAATCAATCAATTAATCAAAACACACTCCACTCACTCATTAAAGGTTTCAATAAAGCTTGTAAACTGCAGTTCTGCCTTGGTTGTCACCTCATTCCCTTCTCAGTACATAACATGTTGTCTGCTACCAATTCTGCCATGATTAGAAAACACACTCATGTTTGATTCCAGAAGTAGGAACAAACATTTGTTCCCAGAAGTGAGACGAGATGAAAAAATATATAAACACGCGGAAGAAATCAGTCCTGGAAATTATTAAAATTATCAATATACGGTAAATATTGTACATATTACATATGTTTGTTACTACATTACGTATAGTCTTGCACTGTGTATATGAAATGTTGCTGGAGGGTTTTGAAGTTTTTTTGAGGGCTTTGAGGGCTACAAAGGTGACTCCAATTAGCTGCATCTTTCAAGCGTTTTTTATCATCTTTTAAAAAAAAAATTTTTTTTAATAACATGTGCGTTCTTGTCTCTCATAATGATTGTAAACAATAGGCAAAATTCCTCAAAAAGTGCAGTTCCTCTTTAGCTGAAAAGCATTTCTATTGCAGTACAAGCCGTAAAGATCCCGCTGAAACTACTTGTGGATGGGCCTCCTCTCCAGGTTGGTCTGTGGACAAGTATTATGAGCAGCCATTATCAAAACAAAAGAAACAACCATCCTCTTTGGTTTTTAAACATGGCCCTTTACATTTATATCATTGCAGGGTTATGACCAATCAAGCAAACAACAGAAGGTGTTTTCCCTGCCACTTCCTTACCAAAGTGAGCCACTGCATTAGCACCCCAACAAAAAAGTGACACAAAGTGTGAGAAGTTGGGCCGAATATATTTTACAATGGGGACACAATAAAATGTTAGCTCTCACTGTGTCTGACTCCCACTTGTTTTCATTTCTGTTAGTCTCCCAAGATGCATTTACACTATATTGCCAAAAGTATTTGGCCACCCATCCAAATGATCAGAATCAGGTGTCCTAATCACTTGGGCCAGCTACAGGTGTACAAAATCAAGCACTTAGGCATGGAGACTGTTTCTACAAACATTTGTGAAAGAAAAGGCCGCTCTCAAGAGCTCAGTGATTTCCAGCATGGAACTGTCATAAGATGCCACCTGTGCAACAAATCCAGTCGTGAAATTTCCTCGCTCCTAAATATTCCAAAGTCAACTGTCGGCTTAATTATAAGAAAAGTGAAGAGTTTGGGAACAACAGCAACTCAGCCACAAAGTGGTAGGCCACGTAAACTGACAGAGAGGAGTCAGCAGATGCTGAAGCACATAGCGCAAAGAGGTCGCCGACTTTCTGCGCAGTCAGTTCCTACAGAGCTCCAAACTTAATGTGACCTTCCAATTAGCCCACGTACAGTACGCAGACAGCTTCATGAAATGGGTTTCCACGGTCGAGCAGCTGCATCTAAGCCATACATCACCAAGTCCAATGCAAAGCGTTGAATGCAGTGGTGTAAAGCACGTCGCCACTGGACTCTAGAGCAGTGGAGACGCATTCTTCGGAGTGATGAATCACGCTTTTCCATCTGGCAATAGATGGACGAGTCTGGGTTTGGAGGTTGCCAGGAGAACGGTACATTTCGGACTGCATTGTGCCGAGTGTGAAATTTGGTGGAGGAGGAATTATTGTGTGGGGTTGTTTTTCAGGAGTTGGGCTTGGCCGCTTTGTTCCAGTGAAAGGAACTTTGAATGCTTCAGGATACCAAAACATTTTGGACAATTCCATGCTCCCAACCTTGTGGGAACAGTTTGGAGCGGGCCCCTTCCTCTTCCAACATGACTGTGCACCAGTGCACAAAGCAAGGTCCATAAAGACATGGATGAACTTGACTGGCCTGCACAGAGTCCTGACCTGAACACCTTTGGGATGAATTAGAACGGACACTAAGAGCCAGGCCTTCTCGACCAACGTCAGTGTGTGACCTCTCCGATGCGCTTTTGGAAGAATGGTCAAAAATTCCTATAGACACACTCCGCAACCTTGTGGACAGCCATCCCAGAACAGTTGAAGCTGTAATAGCTGCAAAAGGTGGACCGACATCATATTGAACCCTATGAGTTAGGAATGGGATGGCACTTCAAGTTCATATGTGAGTCAAGGCAGGTGGCCAAACACTTTTGGCAATATAGTGTATGAACTGAATTACAAAAACCATGCAAGCGTGCCACTTAATGCAGACTAGATTTTAAATAATCCATTCATTTTCTACCGCTTATTCCCTTTGGGGTCGCGGGGGGCGCTGGAGCCTATCTCAGCTACAATCGGGCGGAAGGCGGGGTACACCCTGGACAAGTCGCCACCTCATCGCAGGGCCAACACAGATAGACAGACAACATTCACACTCACATTCACACACTAGGGCAAATTTTAGTGTTGCCAATCAACCTATCCCCAGGTGCATGTTTAAATAATGATAACATAATTTAAGTAATCGCAGATGAGCACGTTGCCAGACAAGTATACCTTATTATTATCTCACATTTACTAGAAAGTTCAAGATAATGCACGTGGACCTTACACACGCCGAAGGAGCATGTGTTGCAGGAATGAGTCATCCTGATACAGCAGTCCACAGGGGATATATATATGATTAGCATACCCACACTCTCAAAACAAGAATCACTGTAAATATTGCAAAAAGGTCTACAGTAATACTATAAATTGAGCATTTACAATGCTTACCAGCTTGTTATAGAGAATCAATATTGGATGCAGGCAGTATAGGACACCAGCTTCAGTAATTGCTATGAAAGCAATACAGGGGTACCTGGGTTTTCGTTATTAAACAGTTTCAAATGGCCCAACATAGACCATAGCGCATGAAAACCGAAGCGATTTTTCCCCATAAGAAATAATGCAAATGCAATTAAGCTGCTTAGTCACCGAAAAAATATTAATACAAAACACAATTTATGCAGAATAATGATAGTTTCACGAACAGAAAACAATGCAAAATACATACAAATGACAAGTTATTTCTTGAATTTGCTCCTCAAGTGCTCTTGGGTTCTTTCGCAGTGGTAATCAATAAAAATAAAAATAAAAGCACAGGGACTGAGTCACCAACACATGGGATTCAATTGGACTAGTTTGTTAGGCACCATGTTTATGTAATAACCAAGACAGTATACGAAAACTAGTGCAAACTTTTGGCAGGAAATCTTGGCAAAAACTGGCAAAATCATAAGAAACGTAGGCCGTGCAAAAACCATTGTACGAATATGCTGATATGATGGTGCAGCACTCGCTCTCCATCCAGTTGCCATGTAATGTTTTAGATGTTGTTTAAATCAATGGCCAATACCTTTTCAATCTCAATTAAACTTGTATCATGCACAACATAACATAAACATTTTTGAGTTTAGACCAGGGCTATTGAACTTGCCCAGGAATGACACCACACCGGCCCCTGAGTTCAGTTCAAAACTGCAAGACAAACAGGACCCCTTTAAAGGGGAACTGCACTTTTTTTGAAATGTTGCCTATCGTACACAATCATTATGAGAGACAAGAACATTTACGATTTTAAAGGTGATAAAAAAACGCTTGAAAGATGCGGCTAATGGGAGTCACCGTTGAGGCCTTCAAAGCACTCTAAAACAACATCAAAACCCTCCAGCAATGTTTTTATACACAATGCAAGTCTATATATAAAGTAGTACTCACTATACAGACACGTTCATAACGATATGAACAAAATTTCGGGACTGATTTATTCCGCGCATTGATTTCTGTTTCCATTGAAGCGCACGTCTGACTTCTGGCAAAATGTGTGTTCCTACTTCCAGCCGCCATCATAGTCTTCAGTGGGTCTTTCCACGGCGCCGCCATCATTGTCTTCAGCGGCTCCTTCCACGACGCCGCCATCATTGTCTTCAGCAGGTCTTTGCATGACTCCGCCATCATCGTCTTCAGCGGGTATTTCCACAACGCCGCCCACAACGTCTTCAGCGGGTCTTTGCATGACTCCGCCATCATCGTCTTCAGCGGGTATTTCCACAACGCCGCCCACAACGTCTTCAGCGGGTCTTTGCATGACGCTGCCATTATTGTTTTCAGCGGGTCTTTCCACGATGCCGCCATTATCTTCTTTTGCGTGTCCTACCACGACGTCGCCATCATTTTCGTCTTCAGCGAGTCCTCCCACGACGCCGCCATCCTTGTCTTTAGGGGGTCGTCCCACAACCCCGCCATCCTCGTCTTCAGGAGGTCAGCCCACGACGTCCCCATCCTCATCTTCAGCGGGTCAACCCACGACACCCCCATCCTCGTCTTCAGCGGGCCAGCTCACGACACCGCCATCCTCTTCTCCAGCAGGATCATCGTTACCTCTTGTCCTGGAGTAAGCTCCAGTATCATCGTCGCTTCCGTGACGTGGTGAAGATCCCGCAAAGGACTAAACGCTGTGGCTTATAAAACGGAGCAGATAATTTATGGATTTTTCTTCGCTAACGGCCACAAAAAATAACAATCAAAAACACTGAGAGAGTCTTTTATTGTTTGTGCCATGGCACCATCTTTTGGACGAATTTGCTCACTGCAAGTGCTGCAGTGTCCTTCAATTGAGTGCAATCAACAACCGGAAGTAGACTGCCATTCAGTCTTCTAATCATCCATACCTTTTCTACTCTTATAGATTCTTCATTCGTCACTCCAAGCAACGTTTTTAAGTTTTACAGTTTAACTAAAACTGTTAATACTTACTAAACCGTCCCATGTGTGATGTTTGTAGGAGTGTTTTCATACATATTTGTATGTGCTATCATAATGTAAACAAACTAGCGTTGTTAGCATTAGCTATTATGCTAACATGTTTACGAGTGTCTGTGTTAGTATTACTAACTTGCAATGGCATTATTTTTGTATTTTTTCAGTTTCACAAATTCCTCAGTTAATCCACCAAGACGTCACCGTGGAGTTATTAAGTCTGTTTAGCTAATTGGAAAGCTAGCCGCAGCTAGTGGGTCCATGACGATGACTTCTGTTTTGTTTGATCAGCCTTTTTTTGCCGTTTTACAGGCACTGTTTGAAACAATTAATGTATGTAAATTAACATTTACAGAATCTCACTGTGTAATTAACTCATTTTGCAACGTATATATCTGCAGCTTATAGCCTGGTGCGGCTAATATATGGAAAAATACCTTTTTGTCTAAAATTTAGTGGGTGCGGTTTAAATCCCGGTGTGGTGCGCTCTATAGTCTGGAAAAACGGTACTACTCATTTGCATAATTTAGTCCCTAACTGTCTACAGAACACACTTTCTCCCGTTTTGTCATCCCCTTCTCATGAAATTAATTTGGCAGCTAGAGAGAAAGACTCTTCTGACGACTGATCAAATTTCTAACTTCACGAGACCAAGACCTAATATTTGCCTGTCAACCTGTCAATGACAAGCATCTTCTTTCACTACACAGTTGTGCATCCAAGGAGTTAAAGAATCTGAAAACTATGAAGTCCTTTTAATATGCTGATGAATTATGTTTCTCTCTCACTCACACACTCTGCCAGTAGTTTATATGCTCTAATAAACAAAAAATGATTGCATTTCGGTCGAAAAACATATTTTCAAAACACAACAGGGAACAACTGAATCAAATCATGTTTGACTTTTTAAAAGGTCTGATTTACACACTTAGAGTGTATGTTTAAATTGTAGAGTACTCAAATGGACATGTACAATTTTATGAATCGATCTACAAAGCTGACTTTCTCTGCATTCCCTAGTTTGGCGGATTGACGCTAAACTAAAAACAATAATGATAGTAATAGTCATACCAATACAATATTGTATTCACAATTGAAAATGAATCTAGGGGAAGGTAACATGTTTAAACCAAGGAAACAAATGCATCTCACAAAAGCGGAAAGAAGTTCCAAACACTACTTTTCTGGCATAATGTTATATTGTAACTTGTCTATATTATATATAAGGCTGTCAAAATAACGAGTTAAATCAAGTGATTAATGACAAACAAAATATTGCATTAACCGTGTATATACGCAGAATTATAATGCAATTTATTTTGACTGTTGAAGCTTCTTGACCTGAACCATGAATGGTTACCTGAAAAGCGGCGAGGGTTGCTATAAGGTCAGTGATCAGATCAATGCATATGAGCAGACTCCAACTGGTGTATTTGCTGGCAGATTTTGCTTAAAAATAAACCTCTACAGTATCTTGAAATAAAACTGGCAACAGATTTTGAGCAAATAAATGACATACATTCATGTAAAACATTTCAAAAATGTTTGGGAATGACATTCTGACAATAAAATTGCATTTGTTTGAAAATATTGGAGAATTTTTTTTTTTACGTTGATTTAAATCATGTAAACAAGTGATTGATCAAACATGATTAATTCCGAAAGGAACAAGCGGTAAAAAATGGATATATATATATATATATATATATATATATATATATATATATATATATATATATATATATATATATATATATATATATATATATTAATATATATATATATACATACATATAGCGAGCAGAAAGGAGAAGAAGAAGGGACTGTTTTTCGCAATGTAAAGAGGCAACATCCCTGCAGCAAACGCCTGCTGCGCGCGCCGCGCCGTTCAGAGGTGGGTGGTGCTTCACTTCAGTGTTCAGATCACAGTTAAGGTGCAGTGATAACATAACATTTAAAATTGTTACTGTGACTGCTTTAGTAAGTAAGATGACATAAAAGCTCAACAGAAATGAAAAACCGTCGGCAGGATGTCGAAAGGAGACTTTTTTATTGCAAACAATCAATCCGACACGTTCAAGACACGTTCTCAAACCAATCACACACTTTACTACGTTAAGAGTTTCTCCTTAATGTACGGGCTTCATATTAGCCATCACACCTAACAAAATTAATTAATTAATATAATGCATTGTAGCATCCTGAAGAAAACAAAGTCTGGCGCTCTTTTTAACTTTTATGACCAATTTTATGCTAACAACAGGCCCAATTCCAAAAAGTATTTCCTCCATGCTTCACTCCTAGACACACAACACGTGATCCTTTTCCGCCGACACGGTGTGTTCACAAACCATGGGGAAAATGACCACTATAACACACTAACATACACATCAACACCAGCCATACGCACGTGGTTGTCTGGAGCGGAGGCAGCGTGTCCACGCGTTGGACGTACTTTAATATATTCGAGATATACCTGCGGACAGCGATCTTCACAAATTAAGATGACACTGGCGACCTTTAATGAGAGAAAGGCTCCCAGCAACGCAAAGCAAGTGTGACTTCAGGCTCTCTGCAATGCTTTTCGTAACAAACATGGCGCGACAGAAGTATCTCAAGAGTCTCTAAACAAGTGTACAGTCACCAATAACACCAAAAATAGATGCTTTATTACAGAAAAAGTGACTATAGGGATTGGAGAAATCTCAAAAAAAAAAAAAAAAATCTTATTGTACAATAAGCAGCAACAATTTAAATATAGAACAAAAGAATATGATGCATTATGACTTCGGCTTCAAAACAAAAGCGCTACGCTATACATCCGCTTTAACTACAATAACAAATAAAAATGTCTTACATTATGATCATGCTTTGTCGAATATGTTTTGTTATGTTATTCTGTGATATTTGCACCTAAAAAATTACATCAGTTGAGGAATTTGTGGGGGTTGGCTTGCTTAAAATCGACGTACACTGGGGTGGCTCGGTTGGTAGAGCGGCCATGCCAGCAACTTGAGGGTTGCAGGTTCGATCCCCGCTACCGCCATCTTAGTCACTGCTGTTGTGTCCTTGGGCAAGATACTTTACCAACCTCCGCCCAGTTTCACCCACACCGGTTTAAATGTAACTTAGATAATGGGTTTCACGGTTAAGCACTTTGAGTCACTAGAGAAAAGCGCTATATAAATATAATTTTTATAATAATAACTTTTTTTTTTAATAAAATCTTATAATTGTAAATGGGTTATACTTGTATAGCGCTTTTCTACCTTAAATGTACTCAAAGCGCTTTGACACTATTTCCACATTCGCCCATTCACACACTGATGGCGGGAGCAAATTAATTGTCCATTCATGGTGTTAAAACCTGAAAATGATCCATCTAGGGTACCCTTATTAATGATTAAAAATGATATCTATTTGCGCTTATCGCGATTAATTTAACTATGAA
Source organism: Nerophis lumbriciformis (assembly GCF_033978685.3). Taxonomy (NCBI): domain Eukaryota; kingdom Metazoa; phylum Chordata; class Actinopteri; order Syngnathiformes; family Syngnathidae; genus Nerophis; species Nerophis lumbriciformis. The sequence goes on from NC_084562.2 coordinate 42,994,385, forward strand.
CTATACGATTATTGCGATTAAATATTTTAATTGTTTGACAGCGCTAATATATATACATATATGGTGCATACATACACACACATATGTATATATATATATATATATATATATATATATATATATACAGTATGTATATTCACATTACAGGCCAAAAGTTTGGACACACCTTCTCATTCAATGTGTTTTTCATGACTATTTACATTGTAGATTGTCACTGAAGGCATCAAAACTATGAATAAACACATGTGGAGTTATGTGCTTAACAAAAGAAATAGGTGAAATAACTGAAAACATGTTTTATATTCTCGTTTCTTCAAAATAGCCACCCTTTCGTCTGATTACTTTTTCGCACACTCTAGGCATTCTCTCGATGAGCTTCAAGAGGTAGTCACTTGAAATGGTTTTCACTTCGCGGGTGTGCTTGAAGCTCTTTGAGAGAATGCCAAGAGTGTGCAAAGCAGTAATCAGAGCAAAGAGTGGCTATTTTGAAGAAGCTGGAATATCAAACATGTTTTCAGTTATGTCACCTTTTTTTGTTAAGTATATAACTCCACATGTGTTCATTCATAGTTTAGATGCCTTCAGTGGCAATCTGCAATGTAAATAGTCATGAAAATAAAGAAAACGCATTGAATGCAGAGAAGGTGTGTCCAAACTTTTGGCCTGTACTGTATATACCAGGGGTCGGGAACCTTTTTGGCTGAGAGAGCCATGAAAGCCAAATATTTCAAAATGTATTTCCGTGAGAGCCATATAATATTTTTTAACACTGAATACAACTAAATGCGTGCATTTTTAAGTAAAACCAACATTTTTAGAGTATAATGAGTCTCTTATTCTGTTTAATAACATTGTTATTCTAAAGCTAACCAATAATAAATATAATACTTCTTACCATTAATGCGACTTCTTGAACAGGTGTGATAGAAAACAGATGGTTGGATTAAAATGCATGAGAATATTTTATAAATTGAACGTTATTTTTAGCACTGTGATTACCAGCAGAATTATTCATTACTTATCGTGTTAAGCAATGTCAGCTAAGATTTAACTGAGAGCCAGATGCAGTCATCAAAATAGCCACATCTAGCTCGAGAGCCATAGGTTCCCTACCCCTGGTATGTACAGTATATATTTATATATGTATGTATATACACATACATACATATATTTATATACATTTAAGTTTATATATGTAAATATACATATATATACTAAGATTTAACTGAGAGCCAGATGCAGTCATCAAAATAGCCACATCTGGCTCGAGAGCCATAGGTTCCCTACCCCTGGTATGTACAGTATATATTTATATATGTATGTATATACACATACATACATATATTTATATACATTTAAGTTTATATATGTAAATATACATATATATACATATATTTATATGTGTGTATATATATATATATATATATATATATATATATATATATATATATATATATACACATTAAATATATATATATACATTAAATATATATATATACATTAAATATATATATATACATTAAACATCAGCGATGTTTAATGTTTTATATATCTATATTGTGAGTTGATAATATAATCATTCAAAAGGTTATGTCAGATTCCTCAATTGTTAGTGTGACTGTGTTGTCACAGTAACGTAATAATGTAACAACTACAACTGCAGCATTATTTCTGGTGTGTAGATAAATGAACTCACATCCGTGGTGAAGCAACCGTTCTGAATGTAGCCACGCAACGGATAACTGAAGTGTACAGCATGTACTGTGCGGGAAAAACAAAATCTATTCATTTTAATAGCATCTGATTGGCAAACTGTCTTGGGACAGTTGGCAAATGGGCGGGCAGCGGAGGAGTTTAGAGGTGCTAAAGTTCAGGCAGGAGCGACGCAGCACCCTGTGTCGTGCCAACAGCATTGCAGTGGCGCAATTCCTGACTAATTAATTGACCCGTGGCCCCCACCAGTCTTGACCGTGCATTATATAGGTGGGCAGCACTTCCCCTCCTGTGCTTTGCCACACCAGAAGGCTTTTTGACTCATGCCCATCTGTCCTAATTATACATACATTGAATAAAAGCAAGTATATCACCACCATGTCTCTGTTGCAAATGAAAATGAATACAGAGCAAATAATGACAAGCACCGGTTTGCCACAACAGTTGAGACTCATGCATCATCTCAAAAGATACAGGGAAACCATTTAATAAGGTGTATTATTTTAGTTTACGTCTGTAGCAATGCACTGCATTGTGGAATATGGAATTTAATTAATATGTTCCTTCTGCACCATTTCCGTGCATCTTTCTAGTCCCATTCCTAAATATTGCAGTACCAATGGGAAACTGCGGGGGCAGTGTGTTGGATGCAAAGCAAACTTTTTAAAGGGGTCCATTCATCCATCCTCTACCGTTTATTCCCTTCGGGGTCGCGGGGGGCGCTGGAGCCTATCTCAGCTACAATCGGGCGGAAGGCGGAGTACACCCTGGACAAGTCGCCACCTCATCGCATGGCCAACACAGATAGACAGACAACATTCACACTCACATTCACACACTAGGGCCAATTTAGTGTTGCCAATCAACCAATCCCCAGGTGCATGTCTTTGGAGGTGGGAGGAAACCGCAGTACTCGGAGGGAAGACATGCAAACTCCACACAGAAAGATCCCGAGGCCGGGATTGAACTCACGACTACTCAGGACCTACGTATTGTGACATATTATGATATTTTTTCTTCAAATCAAGCATTTCGTCATGGTCGACATAACAAGTAATAGTGATTTTTGGTCAAAAGTTTGCAAAGATTATGTCGCTTTCTGACCGTCCCTTCAGGATGCGCCATTTTGTGGGTGGTTTTATTTACGGGCCTCTATTTCAACTGTTGTAGTTTTTAGCGCTTTCATAGCAAGTCTACTCACAGATATAAGTTAGAACTAGGGTTGTACGCTATACCGGTATTAGTATAGTACCGCGATACTAATGAATCATATTCGGTACTATACCACGTCTGAAAAGTACAGGTCCGCCAACCCCCAGTCTGCCCCACAACAAGAGGATAAAGAAAATTAATTAACTTAGAGACAACAACTTTGGACTACAATGGCGGACTTGCGCAAAGGTCTACGGGTAAAACTTTACCATATATGGATATATTCGCTGACGTAACTTGCGACAAATTTGTCACTAGCAACTCAAATTCCAAATTGCTCGTTTGGAAGAAGTATGAAGGAAGGCAAGATTAATTTATAAATATCTCAACCAAGCCTCTGTGGTTTAGTTTAACATTTTCAGGACTTATGGGGAACCTGAATACACAAAAAACAAGTACTAACAGGTAAGAAAAGTTGGTTTTGCATAGCAGGAACATTTTAAAGGGGGCTTTGGTAGCTGTGTGAGCTGTTGACATACAGAATTTATGACACATCATCATTCCGGCACGTGGACAAGAAACAGAAAAGATGGGAGCAGATAGCATGTGAACCAAATGTTATTTGGAAGGTAGGATTTCTTTAAAAATGACCTATTATACAAAACCAACTTTTCTTATCTGTTGATGCCTGTTTATGTGTAATTGGGATCTGCATATGTCCCGAAAATTCGAAATCAAACCATGGAGGCATAGCAGAATTATTGATTAAAAACATTTGCGTCTTTATTTTTGGAATTTGATACTTTAGTGACAAAATTTTGCCTTAGTTAAGTAAGCAGATATCTCCATATGTGGTAGAGGTTTAGCCAAAGAGGTTTTATTCAGTTGTAGTCCAACATTGTAGTCACAGAGTTGTTGCGGGGTCGTACATGCACATGCACATGCATCCTCCGCTATTGCCATTTCTAATAAAAAAGCAGCGCATAGTTCTAATGTATATCTGTCAGTAGACTCGACATGGAAGCGCTAAATACTAGAACATAGCTGATTGTGCGGTGACGCAGTCGTAGGGTGCTTGGCCTGGAGGAGGGCTTCAGCACATATACGGCGCATCTTGAAGAGACGGTCAGAGAGCAGCTTGAAAATGGTTTGTAAAACTAAATCTATGCAAAATGTGGATCACAGCACAAGCTTTTTATGTTTTGCAAACCACAAGGTGTCTCAAATGAACAAGTATGGAAGTCTGGGATTGGTTTTGGAATCTTACACGGCAGAAGAGTCACAAAAGTCATGAGGGTTCTTTCTGATTAGGGACAGAAGTTAACACACGCACACGGATCGAAAACACACGTACATGGATCTGAATACACACACTCGGATTGATATACAGACACACAAATTAGTACACACGCACGCAAATTGGATTACACAGATTGAGATACAAGTTTGCAAATAATTTTGCGACAATAATACTTTCATAAACAAAAGTCTGAAATGACGCACGAAAGTGCCGGTGTACCTAATGTTGTGACCGAGTTAATTTATTTAATGTTCATGAAGTTTATTTTTGACCGTGTCTGGAAAAAAAGAGCGTTGACGACTTCAAGATATATATTTAACAATGTACATTTTGAAAATACAAATTTTGATACTTTCATAGAAAGTGGGGTGCAGTTTAATTTCCAATCTGGTAACGCCTCCACAAAAAATGTCTTCTAAACGTGACTGTGGAGCAAAATGTACGCCAATTTTACACCAAAGCAAATTCAATACATATTATCTAGACCACAAGGAAGGGCTTTAAATGTAGATTGCAGACATGTGAGCACCTTTTGAGGAAAAAAAGAGGAAAACTGACAAAAAAAGAGGAACATTTCTATCGGCACAGAGTACTGCCACGCAAGCCCCAAAAGGAAATTTTGAAAATCAAGACTACATTTCATGCAATTGAGTGCATTTCAACACTGTATTTTACATACATTATATTACTTTTTTTTTTTAAATCACATAGAAAAACACTAATTTTTTAGGGCGTGCTGACCATATCTATGGTGCCGACTTTTATTGTATTTAGTAGTAGAAACTTCCTTGTTCATTTACGGAATCTTCTTTTTTTTCTTCACTTTATCGAATTGTGCATGCAAGTGACGTCAAGGCCACATTGAGGCAACATTGGGGCCTGTCCATCCATCCATTGTCTACCGCTTATTCCCTTCGGGGTCGCGGGGGGTGCTGGAGCCTATCTCAGCTACAATCGGGCGGAAGGCGGTGTACACCCTAGACAAGTCGCCACCTCATCGCAGGGCCAACACAGATAGACAGACAACATTCACACTCACATTCACACACTAGGGCCAATTTAGTGTTGCCAATCAACCTATCCCCAGGTGCATGTCTTTGGAGGTGGGAGGAAGCCGGAGTACCCGGAGGGAACCCACGCAGTCACGGGGAGAACATGCAAATTCCACACAGAAAGATCCCGAGCCCGGAATTGAACTCAGGACTACTCAGGACCTTCGTATTGTGAGGCAGACGCCTGTGTGCGTTCATATTGGAGTCTGATAAAGATCACATTTTACTTGCAGTCTAAAACCGTCAGCTAAAAAAAATACGGTTTTGAAAAAATGTACGCAACTTTGGCTGCAGTGTAAACGTAGTCTTGGTGTGTCAGCATTGTCACGGTCAGTATACAACACGAAAAGGGCCGATTCATCCATAAATCGGTGCTGTCTACCCCAAGCATAATTTCAGCATGTGACCGATACTAAAACGATTATATTGCTTTTTTTTTTTTTCCGCATAATCATTGTTTACACAACACATAAGAGGGCCGATTCATAAATTGGTGACGTCAGCCCCAAGGGTAATATCAGCATAATTACGAAATAAAATGATATTTTTATTTTCTCAATGATTTTTTTTTATTGTTTTTGTGATGTTTAAAAATTCTGATAATTTCCTGGACACAATGAGACGTTGATGCTAAAAATGATTTTAATGAGAAAGCGGTAGATGGATGGATGGATGGATGGAGTAATAGTAGTTTTTGATTTTGGTTAGTTATTGTCAACTATTGACTTTGTTTTGCTCAAAAATTGTATGTAACGTAATTTTCGGACCATTGGGCGCACAGGATTTTAAGGCCCACCATTGATGAGCGTGCTTATTCTGGTATATTTTCATACAAAAGGTGCACCGGATTATAAGGCACATTAAGGGGACGTATGTATTTTTTTCTACATTGAAAACATCTCCTTGTGGTCTACATAACATGTAATGGTGGGTCTTTGGTCAAAATGTTGCATAGATTATGTTTTACAGACCATCTTCAAGCTGCTTTCTGACCATCTCTTCATGATGCGCCATTTTGTGGGTGGTCTTATTTACTTGGGTCCACTTCGACTGTGTCTACTCCCCGTCATTTTTGTTGTATGTACATATATGTAGTTTTTAGCACTTCCATAGCGAGTCTACTGACAGATATAAGTTAGAACTGTACGCAACTTTATATTACAAATGGCAACAGCGGCGGATGAATGCCCCACAACAAGACGATAGAAAAAAAAAGAGCTTATTCACTATGGTTTTCGGCGCGGACTACAATGGCGGATGCGTGCAAATTTTGGGGATTTATACAGATCCCAAATCTCAAATACACATCAGCAGGAACCAATAGGTAAGAAATATATAATATTATGAAAGAAAACGCCGGATAATATATCTCCTAATAGGTGGCATTTTGGGGTCCTTATACACACACCATAATAAGACCGTATGTTGAAGCACAGTATATATGACTACGGTAGCCGCTCCGCGTTCCATCAAGTGGTGCAGCTTCGTAACTTACCAAAGTCGTACTAAAACATTTTGACAGATTTTTGAGCACCGTGTGTAATGTTCTATACTCTCAATGAAACATCAAAGTTTTGGTGTTGGTTTGTTTACGGGCAAATACTAGCATTATTTATTAGCAGGCGTCGACTTGCAGTCCACACGCACTGGTCACACTTAACATCGCACCATGTACCAAATAAAATTGCTCTGAGGTCGGTGCGCACAGCCAGACTTAATACGTACCACAGGTGGACCGGTTTATAAGGCGTACTGTGATTTTTGAGAAAATGAAAGGATTTTAAGTGCATTTAACAGTTTGAAAAACAGTAATAAAAGAAAAAGAGGAACTAGTTCATATATCGCTCTGATATTGTTAAACTGTCCATAGCATTCACTCTAAATAGAGTGAAAAATGTAAAGTTAATGCATGTGATCAGTACTGGTATTGATATCAGTCAATCTCACACATAGATGATTGGTACCGAAATTGGCAGAAATTATACCTAATTGGTGCCGTATCAATTCAAATATAAGAGGTACCCCATCTCTAGACGCCATGTAGTGCACTGACAAAAAAAAAATTAAAATCGCAACTTTGTGAAAAAGCTGCTACAAAATCAGACATTTTAAGCTGCAAAAAATCAGCTAGTGAAAATCTTGTATAGCTGGACATGCTTTTTGTGCTTGTGTAGCGAAATTATGTAAATGCAATATAATGACATCAGTGTGAAGTATTTCAAACATATTACACAATACCTTCATTGTTCTTAGTAATTGCTACACACGTCTCATTATGTATTCTTCAGTCTATGGCTGGGTTCTTATTTAGAATGCATTTTACAAGAAAGAAAGAATAAAATCAACTTACCTGGCCTGGTTTAATGTCCAAGTAATGAAGCACCTCTTTCAGCATGACAGGCACATGAGGAAGTTTTTCAGTGGAAACAGATACCCGTTCATGTGATTTGCACGAAGCACCACGGCCAGAGAAAACACACAGGGCCGTCTGAGAGTGGAAATTTGAATTCCATAATTTCCGCACAGCCAAAGTTTGTTTCTGGAACAGTCGGCTGGAGCGAGCAGAAATATGGAAAATCATCAGGCTTAATTTGATCTGTGGAGAAGAAAAGAGTACTGATTGGTCGCTGTTTATGCAATAGTTTATTCATGGCAAGTTTGAGGTTTCCACTGGATTAGATAGCCATATGGAGATAGCCATCCCTGCTGCTGGACTCTCTTGGCCCTACTATAAAAGAATCTTCAGGGGAGGAATTGGCCTCATCAGCCATATCTGTACCCATCCTACCCCACAATTTAATGACGGATGAAGATGGTCACCTTCCCGCAGGAAGGAAGAACAGCACATTATGAACGCTACATTTATATATATCATCATTATAATCTATTAATTACAACTTGCAAATACATTGGTTTGGCTCGTCAGAGACACTTCTCCCAGCGGGCACTGTCTCATAACTCTATTTCACCAATGCAATGTGAGCACTCGTGATGTTTGACTCCATTTCACCAATCAAACGGAGCCTGGCAGTCACATGACCGCTACACACTGTACAAAGTGACATGACGTCAGACGAGGCGATGTCAATGTTTACTTTAAAAACTACAAGAGGTACAACTATATCACGCACTGTCATCTGTGTCAGTAGTAATGTTCACATTTCAGCCTACACAAAGTCTACGTCCAACTACAAAAAACATGTTGTGGTAAATTGTAGATGTTTTTTTTGTATGTTTTAGCTGCGCATATGCATTGTTATAATGTAATACAAGAATGCAAAAGGTGCATTTTTTTCCGTACATACTGTAATAGGGTTTCTGTGCACACACACGCGCACATGCACACATTACCTCCCTGCTTGGCACTCAGCATCAAGTGCTGGAATTGGGGGTTAAATCACCAAAAATTATTCCTGGGCGCGGCCACCGCTGCTGCCCACAGCTCCCCTCACCTCCCAGGGGGTGATCAAGGGTGATGGGTCAAATGCAGAGAATAATTTCGCCACACCTAGTGTGTGTGTGACAATCATTGGTACTTTAACTTAACACACACACACACACACCAACACCAACTAAGATTGCATTGTAAGGACCATACAAGGACCATTAAAAAATAGCTACTAAATACATCAGAAGTTACTCAGTACTTGGGTAGTTTATTCACTGAATTTTTACTCTTCCTCAAGTAATTATTTGGATGACTACTTTTTACTTTTACTTCAGTTGCATTACTTTAAAGCAGTGTTTCTCAATTATTTTCTGCTACGCCCCACCTCGAAAGACCATCATTTCACCCCTCCCCGCTCTCTGTTGCAACTATAAATAGTATAATTTGTCTATAAAACTGTTATAGGCATATCTCTGCGTAACATTTTATTTTATCCATGCATCCATTTTCTACCGCTTGTCCCTCTTTGGGGTCACGGGTGGGTCGCTGGATTGATTGATTGAGACTTATATTAGTAGATTGCACAGTACAGTACATATTCCGTACTATTGACCACTAAATGGTAACACCCGAATACGTTTTTCAACTTGTTTATGTCGGGGTCCACGTTAATCAATTCATGGAGCCTATCTCAGCTGCATTCGGGCGGTAGGCGGGGTACACCCTGGACAAGTCGCCACCTCATCGCAGACATTGTATTTGAATCAACATTAAATAAAAAAGAAAGAACTGTAGATAACTTGGCATAAACAAAATGTTATTAACATTTAAAATGCAATAATTTGCATTAAATAATAACAAAAAGGTATCCTTTAAACTATAGCATTTGTATGGCCTACTTAAACCATTTCAAACTGAAAAATATAATAATTAAATTCAATAAATAATAAAAACAAATCGATCAGCAACATTAACTCAATAGGAGCACTATATACAAAACGAAAATTAATAGAACAATTTGTGTGGATTTTATTTTTTTATCAAAATGAGGAATCAGAATCAGAAGTCAGGATTAATGGCTACAATGTGCACGTTTCTTAATGCACCTTTTTTTCAAAACAGGGTTTGAAGCATGATACTGATAAAGCATATTTCTCAGGGTTATATGCAAAATCAAGCTACCAGTGTACTACACAGAACCTGAGTAGTTTGGTATTTTGTACTGAATTGTAACGTAAAAACTGAGATTCGTATTGAACTGTAAATTATGACAAACAGCTACACCCTGAACAAATACAAAAGCAATAACAGACAGATGCTAATCACAGTGCTAACTGATCTTTACATGACAGGCTGACATTTCCTTGCTTTGATCCTTCTGGCTGGGGTAAAATTTCTAACTCGTGAGACCACTACAGTTTTACCTTTGAAGGTTGACGCCTCGCAGCAGCATGTCCAAGATGTGAAGTCAATGCCAGCCACAAAGCAGAGCAGGGTTGGCATATTCCAGACACGATCATTTACTAATTAGCTGAGGCCAATATACACAAAAATACACAACTACAAAATGACATATTTTATATTTTGCGTTGGATATTCAATCATTTTGGTATTTTACATGACGCAATACTGTATTGCCAACTATGCTGGAGCCTATCACAGCTGCACTCGGGCGGAAGGCAGGGTAGACCCTGGACAAGTCGCCACCTCATCGCAAAGCCAACACAAAAAGACGGACAACATTCACACTCACATTCACACACTAGGGCCAATTTAGTTTTGCCAATCAAACTATCCCCAGGTGCTGAGAGGGACAAGCAGTAGAAAATGGATGGATGGATGGATCTTCCAATCAGGGCTCTATGCAGCCGATTCCGATCATCCATGGCTGAAATCCGCCGATACAGATACCAATCATGTGTATTAACTGTAATTTTTTCGATGTATTTATGGTAAGTTATTTTGGCCTTTCAACAGTATCAACACAATATTTAAACAAGTTTGTTATTCTCTTTTTCTGTGTGTAATAGGTTCACCCTCATCCTCCAGTGATATCGCATGATTCTTAAAATACAAAGAATTGCAGTTTATTTTCCGTAATGGATGTGATTGTTATTGGCTTATAGGAGCAGCTCCACACTGTGTATGGAGACAAACAATTAGCTGCTGACTGTTCCACAGCCGCGGGGCTAAAAATAAAAACAATGCCAAACAGAAGGTATGGGCATTTGGGATCAGCAATAAAATCACATACTTCCATCCATCCATCCATCTTCTTCCGCTTATCCGAGGTCGGGTCGCGGGGGCAGCAGCCTAAGCAGGGAAGCCCAGACTTCCCTCTCCCCAGCCACTTCGTCCAGCTCCTCCCGGGGGATCCCGAGGCGTTCCCAGGCCAGCCGGGAGACATAGTCTTCCCAACGTGTCCTGGGTCTTCCTCGTGGCCTCCTACCGGTCGGACATGCCCTAAACACCTCCTTAGGGAGGCGCTCGGGTGGCATCCTGACCAGATGCCCGAACCACCTCATCTGGCTCCTCTCAATGTGGAGGAGCAGCGGCTTTACTTTGAGCTCCCCCCGGATGACAGAGCTTCTCACCCTATCTCTAAGGGAGAGCCCCGCCACCCGGCGGAGGAAACTCATTTCGGCCGCTTGTACCCGTGATCTCGTCCTTTCGGTCATAACCCAAAGCTCATGACCATAGGTGAGGATGGGAACGTAGATCGACCGGTAAATTGAGAGCTTTGCCTTCCGGCTCAGCTCCTTCTTCACCACAACGGATCGATACAGCGTCCGCATTACTGAAGACGCCGCACCGATCCGCCTGTCGATCTCACGATCCACTCTTCCCTCACTCGTGAACAAGACTCCGAGGTACTTGAACTCCTCCACTTGGGGCAAGATCTCCTCCCCAACCCGGAGATGGCACTCCACCCTTTTCCGGGCGAGAACCATGGACTCGGACTTGGAGGTGCTGATTCTCATCCCAGTCGCTTCACACTCAGCTGCGAACCGATCCAGTGAGAGCTGAAGATCCTGGCCAGATGAAGCCATCAGGACCAAATCATCTGCAAAAAGCAGAGACCTAATCCTGCAGCCACCAAACCGGATCCCCTCAACGCCTTGACTGCGCCTAGAAATTCTGTCCATAAAAGTTATGAACAGAATCGGTGACAAAGGGCAGCCTTGGCGGAGTCCAACCCTCACCGGAAACGTGTCCGACTTACTGCTAGCAATGCGAACCAAGCTCTGACACTGATCATACAGGGAGCGGACCGCCACAATCAGACAGTCCGAAACCCCATACTCTCTGAGCACTCCCCACAGGACTTCCCGAGGGACACGGTCGAATGCCTTCACCAAGTCCACAAAGCACATGTAGACTGGTTGGGCAAACTCCCATGCACCCTCAAGGACCCTGCCGAGAGTATAGAGCTGGTCCACAGTTCCACGACCAGGACGAAAACCACACTGTTCCTCCTGAATCCGAGGTTCGACTATCCGGCGTAGCCTCCTCTCCAGTACACCTGAATAGACCTTACCGGGAAGGCTGAGGAGTGTGACCCCACGATAGTTAGAACACACCCTCCGGTTCCCCTTTTAAAAGAGAGGAACCACCACCCCGGTTTGCCAATCCAGAGGTACTGCCCCCGATGTCCATACTTTTTTCACGAAAATTGTCTGATACTGTTAGTTACTTGGTAAAAAAAAGAGAAGCTATTTTGGTGTTTCCTGGAAAAATACATTAATTAGAAATAAGGCTGCCCTGCGATGAGGTGGCGACTTGTCCAGGGTGTACCCCGCCTTCCGCCCGATTGTAGCTGAGATAGGCTCCAGCGCCCCCGCGACCCCAAAGGGAATAAGCGGTAGAAAATGGATGGATGGAGAAATAAGGCTGGGTCGATAAAATTATATCAATACATATCACAACAGTTGTCCGGGGGTTTCTATGCCCCCTGATAGGGTCTCCCAAGGCAAACTGGTCCTAGGTGAGGGATCAGACAAAGAGCAGCTCGAAGACCTCGATGAAGTACACAAACAAAGGACCCAGATTTCCCTCGCCCGGACGCGGGTCACCGGGGCCCCCCTCTGGAGCCAGGCCACGTTGCCTCTTCGGGCTGTGCCCGGCCGGGCCCCATGGAGACAGGCCCGGCCACCAGGCGCTCGCCATCGTGCCCCACCTCCGGGCCTGGCTCCATGGGGCCCGGCCGGGCACAGCCCGAAGAGGCAACGTGGGTCCCCCCTCCAATGGGCTCACCACCCATAGCAGGGGCCATAGAGGTCGGGTGCAGTGTGAGCTGGGCGGCAGCCGAGGGCAGGGCACTTGGCGGTCCGATCCTCAGCTACATAAGCTGGCTCTTGGAACGTGGAACGTCACTTCGCTGGGGGGGAAGGAGCCTGAGCTAGTGCGTGAGGTGGAGAAGTTCCGGCTAGATATAGTCGGACTCACTTCGACGCACAGCAAGGGCTCTGGAACCACTTCTCTTGAGAGGGGCTGGACTCTCTTCCACTCTGGCGTTGCCGGCAGTGAGAGGCGACGGGCTAGGGTGGCAATTCTTGTTGCCCCTCGGCTCAAAGCCTGCACGTTGGAGTTCAACCCGGTGGACGAGAGGGTAGCTTCCCTCCGCCTTCGGGTGGGGGGACGGGTCCTGACTGTTGTTTGCGTTTACGCGCCAAACGGCAGCTCAGAGTACCCACCCTTTTTGGATTCACTCGAGGGAGTACTGGAGAGTGCTCCCCCGGGTGATTCCCTCGTTCTACTGGGGGACTTCAACGCTCATGTTGGCAGCGACAGTGAAACCTGGAGAGGTGTGATTGGGAAGAATGGCCGCCCGGATCTGAACCCGAGTGGTGTTCTGTTATTGGACTTTTGTGCTCGTCACAGATTGTCGATAACAAACACCATGTTCAAACATAAGGGTGTCCATTTGTGCACTTGGCACCAGGACACCCTAGGCCGCAGTTCCATGATCGACTTTGTAGTTGTGTCATCGGATTTGCGGTCTCATGTTTTGGACACTCGGGTGAAGAGAGGGGCGGAGCTTTCTACCGATCACCACCTGGTGGTGAGTTGGCTGCGATGGTGGGGGAGGATGCCGGACAGACCTGGCAGGCCCAAACGCATTGTGAGGGTTTGCTGGGAACGCCTGGCAGAGTCTCCTGTCAGAGAGAGTTTCAATTCTCACCTCCGGAAGAACTTTGAACATGTCACGAGGGAGGTGCTGGACATTGAGTCCGAGTGGACGATGTTCCGTACCTCTGTTGTCGAGGCGGACGATTGGAGCTGTGGCCGCAAGGTAGTTGGTGCCTGTCGTGGCGGTAATCCTAGAACCCGTTGGTGGACGCCGGCGGTGAGGGATGCCGTCAGGCTGAAGAAGGAGTCCTATCGGGTTCTTTTGGCTCATGGGACTCCTGAGGCAGCAGACAGGTACCGACAGGCCAAGCGGTGTGCGGCTTCAGCGGTCGCGGAGGCAAAAACTCGGACATGGGAGGAGTTCGGGGAGGCCATGGAAAAAGACTTCCGGACGGCTTCGAAGCAATTCTGGACCACCATCCGCCGCCTCAGGAAGGGGAAGCAGTGCAGTGTCAACACCGTGTATGGTGGGGATGGTGCTCTGCTGACCTCGACTGCGGGTGTTGTGGATCGGTGGAGGGAATACTTCGAAGACCTCCTCAATCCTACCAGCACGTCTTCCTATGAGGAAGCAGGGCCTGGGGAATCTGTGGTGGGCTCTCCTTTTTCTGGGGCTGAGGTTGCCGAGGTAGTTAAAAAGCTCCTCGGTGGCAAGGCCCCGGGGGTGGATGAGACCCGCCCGGAGTTCCTTAAGGCTCTGGATGTTGTGGGGCTGTCTTGGTTGACAAGACTCTGCAACATCGCGTGGACATCGGGGGCAGTACCTCTGGATTGGCAGACCGGGGTGGTGGTTCCTCTCTTTAAGAAGGGGAACCGAGGGTGTGTTCCAACTATCGTGGGATCACACTCCTCAGCCTTCCCGGTAAGGTCTATTCAGGTGTACTGGAGAGGAGGCTACGCCGGATAGTCGAACCTCGGATTCAGGAGGAACAGTGTGGTTTTCGTCCTGGTCGTGGAACTGTGGACCAGCTCTATAGTCTCGGCAGGGTCCTTGAGGGTGCATGGGAGTTTGCCCAACCAGTCTACATGTGCTTTGTGGACTTGGAGAAGGCATTCGACCGTGTACCCCGGGAGGTCCTGTGGGGAGTGCTCAGAGAGTATGGGGTAACGGACTGTCTTATTGTGGCAGTTCGCTCCCTGTATAATCAGTGTCAGAGCTTGGTCCGCATTGCCGGCAGTAAGTCGGACACGTTTCCAGTGAGGGTTGGACTCCGCCAAGGCTGCCCTTTGTCACCGATTCTGTTCATAACCTTTATGGACAGAATTACTAGGCGCAGTCAGGGCGTTGAGGGGATCCGGTTTGGTGGCTGCAGGATTAGGTCTCTGCTATTTGCAGATGATGTGGTCCTGATGGCTTCCTCCGGCCAAGATCTTCAGCTTTCACTGGATCGGTTCGCAGCAGAGTGTGAAGCGACTGGGATGGGAATCAGCACCTCCAAGTCCGAGTCCATGGTTCTCTCCCGGAAAAGGGTGGAGTGCCATCTCCGGGTTGGGGAGGAGATCTTGCCCCAAGTGGAGGAGTTTAAGTACCTCGGAGTCTTGTTCACGTGTGGTGGAAGAGTGGATCGTGAGATCGACAGGCGGATCGGTGCGGCGTCTTCAGTAATGCGGACGCTGTATCGATCCGTTGAGGTGAAGAAGGAGCTGAGCCGGAAGGCAAAGCTCTCGATTTACCGGTCGATCTACGTTCCCATCCTCACCTATGGTCATGAGCTTTGGGTCATGACCGAAAGGACAAGATCACGGGTACAAGCGGCCGAAATGAGTTTCCTCCGCCGAGTGGCGGGGCTCTCCCTTAGAGATAGGGTGAGAAGCTCTGTCATTCGGGGGGAGCTCAAAGTAAAGCCGCTGCTCCTCCACATCGAGAGGAGCCAGATGAGGTGGTTCGGGCATCTGGTCAGGATGCCACCCGAACGCCTCCCTAGGAAGGTGTTTCGGGCACGTCCGACCGATAGGAGGCCACGGGGAAGACCCAGGACACGCTGGGAAGACTATCTCTCCCGGCTGGCCTGGGAACGCCTCGGGATCCCCCGGGAGGAGCTGGACGAAGTGGCTGGGGAGAGGGAAGTCTGGGCTTCCCTGCTTAAGCTGCTGCCCCCGCGACCCGACCTCGGATAAGCGGAAGAAGATGGATGGATGGATGGATGGACATATCACAACAGACACGTAATCGATATCAATAAAAAATGTGTTCGAGATATACCATTTTTTGGGGGGCGGATACAACCAGAAAGAATGAAGCAAGAATGGTTGCATGAACAAAGGCACACTCGATCTTAGCAAAACAGGAAATGGTCAGTGGCAAAGGGAGGGACACGCTCAGCAGCTACGATGAATTGATTAACATGGACACCGACTTAAACAAGTTGAAAAACTTATTCGGGTTTTACCATTTAGTGGTCAATTGTACGGAATATGTAATGCACTGTGCAATCTACTAATAAAAGTTTCAATCAATCAATCAATCGTGTAATAGAATCAACTATCATGTTTGGGTGTGCCATCTTGCTGTCTCGCTATTGATTCTCTGCACGGAGTGGGAAGAGAAACTAAAAATGGGTGCTGCAGAGAGCTAAGAATTTGTGAATAAAACAGGAATAGTATGATCAGCAGTTTTTAGGATTTTTTCAAACAGACCGTAGTCCTTTGCACTTATTTTTTCTTGTCAACCCTCGTCCTTTCCGTATTTGGATGAACAGAAAACAACAGGTAGAAACTAAGGTGCAGGACTGTATAAATAAATAACAAAATATAACAAATGTGTTACTTTAAAACTAAAATTTGGTCCAATAATATTTAACTAATATAACTACTGCTTAATATAAAAATAATTAATGCCTAATATAAATTCATCTCAGCATCGCAGCCCTTTGAGACATTTGTGGGCTATATAAAAAATATTTTATTAATAGATTAATCGCCATACATAAATAAGAATAACAGAACAAATTAAATGTTACAAAGACCACATAACTTCCTGGCAGTAAACCTGTGTGGTTTTGGGAATTTGTTTACATTGATTTGTTGTGTTTTTTCCATGGTTGTGTTGACATTTCCCTTCCTGCCCTGATAGCTGAATAGATTATCATCAGAGTTTTTTGATTGATTGATTGATTGAAACTTGTATTAGTAGATTGCACAGTACAGTACATATTCCATACAATTGACCACTAAATGGTAACACCCGAATAAGTTTTTCAACTTGTTTAAGTTGGGGTCCACGTAAATCAAATCATGGTAAGAGGAAAGTTATAGTTGAAATAAAAGTGTTAACTTTTGATATGTTTTTCTCCTGGTCCATATTTTCCACAGGTCATAAAAATATCAATATTTATCGACATTGACCAATATTTTTAAAAAGTATATACTGTAGTGATGCACTTTTCAGCCACATCGCCCAACTCTAATTGGAAATCTGCGTGTTTCTGGTGCAGGACTCCGGTTCAACAAATACATATAGAGCAGGTGCAGGGAATGGTGAACAATTTAGGTCCATCCATCCATCCATTTCCTACCCCTTACCCCTTTCAATGTCTTTAAATCAGTGGTTCTTAACCTGGGTTCGATCGAACCCTAGGGGTTCGGTGAGTCGGGCTCAGGGGTTCGGCGGAGGTCAAGACACACCAGACCCATCGTGTAAATAAAAACTTCTCCCTATCGGCGTATTACGGATATGGCAACAGCAGAAGTCACACTGATTTGCAGGTGTGTAATTTGTTGTGAGTTTATGCACTGTGTTGGTTTTGTTCTTTGAACAAGGTGATGTTCATGCACAGTTCATTTTGTGCACCAGTAATAAAACATGGTAACACTTTAGTATGGGGAACATATTCACCAATAATTAGTTGCTTATTAACATGCAAATTAGTAACATATTGGCTCTTAATTCAAATACATTAAATAAATTAATTAAATAGTTCCTTGAATTCCTTGAATTCTTTCTAAGTCTATAACAAGATCTGATAGCTCAGTTACAGCTCTTTTTATTACCAAATCTGTGTTATATGTGTTTTATGTTGCACCAAGAAAAATGTTTAGTTTGTTAACCCGTTCTCAAACAATGGCAATAAAACTATTCTGATTCTGATTCTGATTAACTAGTCATTATTAAGCACTCATTAATGCCTTATTCGGCATGGCCTTATTATAACCCTAACCCTCTAACCCTGGCCCTAACCCTCTAACTCTAACCCTAACAACCAAATAACTCTAAATTAAGTCTTTGTTACTTAGAATATGGTCCCCTAGTGTGCAAAAAACTCTAAATTAAGTCTTTGTTACTTAGAATATGTTCCCCTAGTTTCCAAAAAACTCTAAATTAAGTCTTTGTTACTTAGAATATGTTCCCCACACTAAAGTGTTACCAAAAACATATAACTATGTCTTGAATTTGGAAAAAAAAAAACATTTTATTTTTCACTAAAGAAGGGTTCGGTGAATGCGCATATGAAACTGGTGGGGTTCGGTACCTCCAACAAGGTTAAGAACCACTGCTTTAAATGAATGCACTGACTTTCAAACGGCATGCATCTTGTCAGACTGCAGGTATGTTAACATTACAAGGGCCATGATATTAGCAGGTATGTTCTGCAATCCATATTAGAATGAGCGTGATTTGCAGGAGTACAACTTAGTAGTGAAGTCAGTGACTTTACTATAAAAGTGGGTGACATTGTTATCGCCAGGAAGGATGAGGTCACCTACCTAGGTTCCATTCTAGAGGCTAATCTTTCCTGTGATAAAATGGCAACCAAGGTAATCAAAAAGGTCAACCAACGAACAAGATTTCTCTATAGAATCTCCTCTCTGGTCAACAAAAGCACCATGAAGATTCTGGCGGGAACTCTCGTTCAACACTTTTTCGATTACGCATGCACCTCCTGGTACCCTAGCACCTCCAAAACCCTCAAATCTAGACTCCAAACATCCCAGAACAAGCTAGTCAGATTACTTCTAGACCTCCACCCCAGATCACACCTCACTCCTACCCACTTCTCCAAAGTGGGCTGGCTCAGGGTGGAGGACAGAGTAAAACAACTTGCACTGAGCCTTGTCTATAAAATCCGCTACACCTCCCTGATACCAAAGTACATGTCAAACTACTTCCTTAACGTAAATGACCGCCATTACCACAACACCAGGGGGAGCTCCACTAACCACTTTAAACCCAGATTCCGATCTAACAAAGGTCTTAACTCATTCTCTTTCTATGCCACATCAATGTGGAATGCACTCCCAACAGGTGTAAAAGAAAAGGCATCTCAATCCTCGTTCAAAACCGCACTAAAAGAACACCTCCAGGCAACTTCAACCCTGAACTAACACCCTCCCTTCCTCATCATACCTCTTCGGATTGTAAATAATCAAATGCAAACAATCAAATGTAGTCACTTTCTCTTATAATTTCTGATCTCTCTCTCTGTGTCCAATACTTGCTGTACATATGTACCAAGTCAGACCTACACTGTTTCAATGTCCATTTCTCTGATGATGCAATTGTTGATGACTGAAGTGTTGATACCAAACAAACTACAGCCCCCCCGCCTCCATATCCCACACCCCGGATTGTAAATAATGTAAATAATTCAATTTATATACTATGATGATTATCTTGTGTGATGACTGTATTATGAAAATAGTATACAGTATATCTGTATCATGAATCAATTTAAGTGGACCCCGACTTAAACAAGTTGAAAAACGTATTCGGGTGTTACCATTTAGTGGTCAATTGTACGGAATATGTACTTCACTGTACAATCTACTAATAAAAGTTTCAATCAATCAACCCTACGTGCATTACAGTGGCCGGTGTTGTGCCGGATAATGCACGCCCTGACGGGAGTGTTGTATCAACTAAAGCCCACACTTAAAAGTTTCCACGTGCAAGATTGAATCTATTTAAAAAAAGTTATTTAATAAGAAGCCAAAAGTGCAAAAACAATCATGTTCGTGTTGGAGGAGTTGTGAATAAATGAAATATGACATCCGTGCTGCAGTCTGCAGGTGTACCTAATGTTGTGGCCCAGCAGCGACTGCAGCACGGA
This sequence comes from Nerophis lumbriciformis, assembly GCF_033978685.3. Classification (NCBI taxonomy): domain Eukaryota; kingdom Metazoa; phylum Chordata; class Actinopteri; order Syngnathiformes; family Syngnathidae; genus Nerophis; species Nerophis lumbriciformis. The sequence goes on from NC_084562.2 coordinate 43,014,167, forward strand.
TTTCATATTTCATTCATTCACAACTCCACCAACACGAACATTATTCTACGCCGGGGGTGTATTATCCGGCACAACACCGGCAACATCCCAATTTAGCTTCAAAACGTAGCATGCTAACGTTTGATGTTTGCTGTGCCTCCACAGTGGGTCATATAGCACACTCGACAGTACAACAACCAATACACCCGTGGGTATAGAATAATATATGAGACTTACTACTACCTAACGGGAACGAAGTGTCAATGCGGCGTGGCAACACGCTCAGGAGGTCAAGCTATGTACCGTGAGAGTCTAACTCGTGACTCCGCCTACCAGGAAGCGTGAATCATGACGTCACGTAGCCCCGCCCAACTAGAGACTCACACCCAATCTGCAGCGGTAGAGGAAGAAGGCTTGTTTTTGAAAATATTGGCGGTGGTGTCTTTTCAACGTTAGCTTCCCGTAAGACTTTGATTACTTGTTCTTTTTTTTTTTTGGTAATGCAAGCTTCGTGGTTTCTCCTGTCCTCTTGTCGCCGTTTCTCGTGAGGAAACGAAAGTGTGCCCGTGTTAACAAAAGGTAAGTATTGGTCTTTCACGGCGAAAAGTGACCATGTTGTCGGTAGCGTCTACATCGTTGCTAGCTAGTGTTAGCTTACCGTCCAAGTTCAAAACCATCATATTTAGTTTGTAAACAGACGATGAGCTTTACTAACCACCAGTCAACATGTTGTTGTTTTTGTTGCTATATACAGTACTTAATTTAAAGCATCTAGTTTCAGTTGATTGATTTGACCACTGATGGAGTTTGTATGGTGGCTGACGAGGGCTAACACACTTCTGATGACCAAAGACACGAACGCCTTCAAGCAAATACAATGCTGCAAATTAGAAATGTAACAAGCTTATGCACGGCGCCATCATAACGAAAGGGAAGACTCCGAATTAAAAAATAATGCACTGTAGCATGTTTAAAAAAAAAAATGCACACAATGCTGCATATGCTCAGTGTAAAGGATTGCAGCTAGTGTGGCTGTAAGATAGTACTTGTGTAAACCTCGCATCCAGACAGCTTAAGAGCTGTGCTGAACCATGCATACATATATATATACATATATATATATCCATCCATCCATTTCCCACCGCTTGTCCCGTTCGGTGTTGCTGGAGCATATCTCAGCTGCACATGGGCGGAAGGCGGGCTACACCCTGGATATATATATATATATATATATATATATATATATATATATATATATATATATATATATATATATATATATATATATATATATATATATATATATATATATATATATATATATATATATATATATATATATATATATATATATATATATATATATATATCCAGGGTGTATATTCACGGTGGCAGAGGGGTTAGTGCATCTGCCTCACAATACGAAGGTCCTGAGTCTTGGGTTCAATCCCGGGCTCGGGATCTTTCTGTGTGGAGTTTGCATGTTCTCCCCGTGACTGCGTGGGTTCCCTCCGGGTACTCCGGCTTCCTCCTACTTCCAAAGACATGCACCTGGGGATAGGTTGATTGGTAACACTAAATTGGCCCTAGTGTGTGGATGTGAGTGTGAATGTTGTCTGTCTATCTGTGTTGGCCCTGCGATGAGGTGGCGACTTGTCCAGGGTGTACCCCGCCTTCCGCCCGATTGTAGCTGAGATAGGCTCCAGCGCCCCCCGCGACCCCAAAGGGAATAAGCGGTAGAAAATGGATGGATGGATATATGTATATATGTATGCAGTCGTGGTCAAAAGTTTACATACACTTGTAAAGAACATACTGTCATGGCTGTCTTGAGTTTCCAATAATTTCTACAACTCTAATTTTTTTGTGATAGATTGATTGGAGCACATACTTGTTGGTCACAAAAAACATTCATGAAGTTGTTTTTTGTTTGTTTTTTTATTATGGGTCTACTGAAAATTTGACACAATCTGCTGGGTCAAAAGTGTACATACAGCAGTGACGTGCGGTGAGGTTGATGGCTGGTGAGGCACTGACTTCATCACAGTCAGATTTACAAACATATGAACCCTAAAGAGTATCTTATTCACCATTTGATTGGCAGCAGTTAACGGGTTATGTTTAAAAGCTCATACCAGCATTCTTCCCTGCTTGGCACTCAGCATCAAGGGTTGGAATTGGGGGTTAAATCACCAAAAATGATTCCCAGGCGCGACGCCGCTGCTGCCCACTGCTCCCCTCACCTCCCAGGGGGTGATCAAGGGGATGGGTCAAATGCAGAGGACAAATTTCATTACACCTAGTGTGTGTGTGACAATCATTGGTACTTTAACTTAACTTTAACTTTACACATACAAACTGTAGCACACAAAAAAGCACATTTAATAAAAAAAAAAACGTTATTATGGTCTTACCTTTATTTAGAAATTAAGTCCATGCACCGCAACTAAAGCCCTCACTTAAACTTTCAACGTGCAAGATTGAATCTATTTAAAAAAGTGTAACCGAGTGTTTATAAATGTCGCCTATGCTGTATGAAACTACAAAATAACAAACACGGAGGCTCCAGTTTACACGAGGACCACTTTATTTACCTTCTTTCAAAAACCTCCGCAACGTGACATCACTTCCGCTCTTAGCGCCTTCAAAATAAGAGCTCAAGGCATATACTGTATAACAGCGCATAACAGGAACTTAACATCACAAAGAGGAAAGCCCATGAAAATAGATTACAAAAGTTATTTAATAAGAAGCCAAAAAGTGCAAAAACAATAATGTTCGTGTTGGAGGAGTTGTGAATTAGGTACAGACTGCAGGTGTATCTGCACAGCAGGCCAGCAGTTAGCCGAGCCATTGCGCAATCCATGTTGCGGCACTGAGTGACGTGCCTCAACTGGCTGCTGTTCACCGCACTGTCTCTTCTCAGTATTTGAACGGCAAATGTGAAAATTCAGCGATTTTGAATAAAAATAATCTAAAACTGGTGAAGTTGAATGGAAAATAACTTTATAGTATAATCACTGGATACATATAACAATTTTTTTTTTTTGTCCCTGCAGTCATTCACAACTCCTCCAACACCAACATTATTGTTTTTGCACTTTTTGGCTTCTTATGAAATCATTTTTTTAAATAGATTCAATCTTGCACGTGGACAGTTTAAGTGTGGGCTTTAGTTGATATAACAATTCTACGGCGGGGGTGCAGGAGGCGAGCCTCAGCCAGTGCGTCTTTTGCAGCCGTTTTATGATCGCTCAGCACAAGAAATACTTTACACACATACAGTTGTTGACAAAATACACTGTACATTATATACCTCAGCTAACTAAACTATGGAAATGTATAATATAGTTCATATAGCAATACAGTCTCACTGCACAGCAGGCCAGCAGTTAGCCGAGTCATTGCGCAATCCATGTTGCGGCACTGAGTGACGTGCCTCAACTGGCTGCTGTTCACCGCACCGTCTCTTCTCAGTATTTGAACTGCAAATGTGAAAATTCAGCGATTTTGAATAAAAATAATCTAAAACTGGTGAAGTTAAATGGAAAATAACTTTATAGTATAATCACTGGATACATATAACAATTTAATTTTTATTTTTATTTTTTTCTTTTTTTTTTCTTTCCATGATGGCAGTTGAGGCCCCGCCTCACCTGCCTCTAGTGACTGCACGTCACTGACATACAGCAATGTTAATATTTGGTTACATGTCCCTTGGCAAGTTTCACTGCAATATGGGGCTTTTGGTAGCCATCCACAAGCTTCTGGGTGAGTTTTTGACCACTCCTCTTGACAAATTTGGTGCAGTTCAGCTAAATTTGTTGGTTTTCTGACATGAACTTGTTTCTTCAGCATTGTCGGGACTTTGGGAAGGCCATTCTAAAACCTTAATTCTAGCCTGATTTAGCAATTCCTTTACCACTTTTGACATGTGTTTGGGGTCCTTGTCCTGTTGGAATACCCAACTGAGCCCAAGACCCAACCTGCGGGCTGATGATTTTAGGTTGTCCTGAAGAATTTGGAGGTAATCCTCCTTTTTCATTGTCCCATTTACTCTCTGTAAAGCACCAGTTCCGTTGGCAACAAAACAGGCCCGGACATAATACTACCACCACCATGCTTGACGGTAGGATAGTGTTCCTGGGAAATAAAGGCCTCATCTTTTCTCCTTCAAACATCCATCCATCTTCTTCCGCTTATCCGAGGTCGGGTCGCGGGGGCAGCAGCCTAAGCAGGGAAGCCCAGACTTCCCTCTCCCCAACCACGTAGTCCTGCTCTTCCCGGGGGATCCCAAGGCGTTCCCAGGCCAGCCGGGAGACATAGTCTTCCCAACGTGTCCTGGGTCTTCCCCGTGGCCTCCTACCTGTCGGACGTGCCCTAAACACCTCCCTAGGGAGGCGTTCGGGTAGCATCCTGACCAGATGCCCGAACCACCTCATCTGGCTCCTCTCGATGTTGAGGAGCAGCGACTTTACTTTGAGTTCCTCCCGGATGGCAGAGCTTCTCAAACTATCTCTAAGGGAGAGACCCGCCACCCGGCGGAGGAAACTCATTTCGGCCGCTTGTACCCGTGATCTTGTCCTTTCGGTCATGACCATAGGTGAAGATGGGAACATAGATCGACCGGTAAATTGAGAGCTTTGCCTTACGGCTCCGCTCCTTCTTCACCACAACGGATCGATACATCGCCCGCATTACTGAAGACGCCGCACTGATCCGCCTCTCGATCTCACGATCCACTCTTCCCTCACTCGTGAACAAGACTCTTGTACTTGAACTCCTCCACTTCAAACATATTGCTGGGTATTGTGGCCAAACAGCTAAATTTTTGTTTCACTGACCACAGAACTTTCCTCCAGAAGGTCTTATCTTTGTCCATGTGATGTCAGTTGAAACAAAAATGAAGCTGTTTGGCCACAATACCCAGCAATATGTTTGGAGGAGAAAAGATGAGGCCTTTAATCCCAGGAACACCACGTGTGCCGTCAAGCATGGTGGTTGGTAGTATTATGCTATGGGCCTGTTTTGCTGCCAATGGAACAGGTGCTTTAAATGGGGCAATGGAAAAAGGAGGATTATGTGTGGACAATGCTGAAGAAACAAGTCCATGTCAGAAAAGCAACACATTTAGCTGAACTGCACCAATTTTTTCAAGAGGAGTGGTCAAAAATTCTACCAGAAGCTTGTGGATGGCTACCAAAGGCGACTTATTGCAGTGAAACTTGCCAAGGCACATGTAACCAAATATTAACATTGCTGTATGTATACTTTTGACCCAGCAGATTTGGTCACATTTCAGTAGACCCATAATAAATTCATAAAAGAACCAAACTTCATGAATGTTTTTTCATGACAAACAAGCATGTGCTCCAATCACTCTATCACAAAAAAATAAGAATTGTAGAAATTATTGGAAACTCAAGACAGCCATGACATAATGTTCTTTACAAGTGTATGTAAACTTTTGACCACGACTGTATATCACCTCAAAAACTGAAATTTAACACGACATGTACACAAACACATATTAACAGACACGCATAGGACAGCAGTCAATAAAGGCGGATTGTTGCGTGCAGGATTTCACAGAGCACCATTGCTTCCCTTCTGTATACTAGTGCGGTATCCTCTAACAGACATGTCCCCACCATGTTTGATCGAAGTAATTATGGTTCCAGCTGATCACCGCAATCGAACTGTAAATAACAACATTATAATTACCAAGCCCTACCACCAACTTAAGTTTATCAGTCCGGTAAAGCCAGAAGGAGATTGGAACATTCAAAGTTATTGGAATACCCACAGACTTTCCCCTTAATGTAACTGCATGTGGTGCACCACCACAGATATCTTGATAATCCAGGGGAAACGCTGACCTGTCAATGTATCGTCCATATACCTGTGGCATTTTTTTAAACATCATCATCATCACAAAATGCTTTTTTGGTTGCGTTTTGCTATTAGTGCTATTTTCGAAAATGTATTTTTATTATCAACAATACAGTTGATAATAGAGGTAAATTATTGGTATTGTTCATTATCAATAGCGTTATTTCTATTGGTATTTGTATTGCTCCATTTGTAGTGTATTAATTCTTTGTCATTTCTGTATTATTTATTTCGCTAACTGCTTCTTTGCTATCACTTTTACCATCATATTTGTACATATCGTATTTGCTGATGTTGCTCTATTGTTGTTGTTGTTATTGTTATTGTTGTGTTTGCTGTTGTTGTTTTTGTCTCTCTGTCTTATCCCCTTCTTGTCCCCACAATTTCCCCCTCTGGCTTCTTTTTTCTCTTTTTCTATCCCGGCCTGCTCCGGCCCGGCTGCACCAAATGATAATATGAATATGTTTAATAAAGTCAAATACAAATAAGACAAAAAGAGAAGTAACCTGCACTTTTCTGTTGTAAAGTAAATCTGTACAGCCGATATGGGCATCTACCGGTACATCAACTACATGATTTGCCTGAGAAGCTGGACAGGACAAAAAAAAGAAAATGGATTTTTTGTTTTTATCAGCATTTTTCCAGTCCTTACTTTTAAATGGACAAAAGCTGAATACAGTTATTATTGTAACAGCTTAATGAGCAGTACTGTTACAGTATATACAGTATAAATATTTCTGAATGAAGTAGTCATCATTATTGTTCATACATGCATAAAAATATCTCTTTAGAGCCAATGGCTAAATTAGAGCCAATGAATATGCTTCATAATCCGATTAGTCGACTAATCTTCAAGATAGTTGATGACTATCAAAATAGTCGTTAGTTGCAGCACTACTAACTAGCAAAAAAAACAGACAATAGCTGTTTAAACCCTCTGTGTAGCTGCTCGGCACAGACGTCATCACCTGTACACAGTAACTAGTTTAGCCTCTACCAAAACAAGGAGCCAGTCACCATGGATTTAATTTCAACAAATACAAAAGGCATAATAAATAAACCCACAATTCAATTGCTCGGTGCTTTTAGGGGACGCGCTGTAAAGAAATGTAACAATATATGATGAAAAATACTTTCATTGGTGGTTCCCATTGTGTTATGCTAATATGGCTTCTGTGAAAATGTTTAATTTTATTTGTTTAATTTCAGAACGTAAATGAAAGCTTATGCTAGTTATAACCAATACCAGATATCATCATTCCATAATCAAATGAGTTTAACGCTACAATTTAAGAGAAGGATCAAAACATTTAAAAATATGTTTTATTGGGGCCCCAATGAATTTTCCAGGGACCCACTCCTGGGGATTCAATACATTGAAAACCTAAAAACACCACTAAAGACATAATGCTTCATGTTCAGATTTTTTTTTTAAGTGAAGGCATCAATCTCAATGGTTTATTACATAATGGCTACATTTTCTTCCAATAAAAAGGGAAGTATTTGTAATAACTTTTACGATATGTAACACGTTAGTACAGAATACCTCAAAGTGTATTGCATATTTTGTTAACTTTATTTATATAGCACTTTTCCTGCACAGGCTAATTGCAAACACAAATTGCTGTACAAAACAGAACCTTAGATTTATTACACAATAGGTTAAAAAATGTTATTACAAAATGTATTACATTTACTACATAATATCGTGTTACCAGTCATTTTTCAGTTGTTTTTTTGTTCTGAATCATTTCTGTCTTTGGAGCGTCTGAGCAATGCTGGAGGTTTTCTCCCCCGTCAGCCACTAAAGAACAGAGATTTAAACAAAGAGTCTTAAATTGTTAGCACAGCACTATCTAGTCTTTAAAATGCATAGCCTCTGTCGTTTCTTGCTCTCTGCCCTTTCCTTTCCTCAATAATTAGCAGCTAGCAAATAAAAATGTGTTTCATCATTTTGCTAATATTTGCTTTTGTGTTTAGTCACCAGCAAAGAAACGCAATGGCAAGCAATGTGTGCAGCCACGTGAAGGTGGTCGTTCGGGTGAGGCCAAACAACGACAGCGAGAGGTGTGAAAAATTTCGGAATGTGGTCCAAGTTGTCGATGACCACATGATCATATTTGATCCAAAAGAAGAGGACATATCATGTTTTGGGTCACAAAGAGTTCGGAACAGAAACCTCAACAAAAGGGCGAACAAAGACCTTAAGTTTGTTTTTGATCGTGTCTTTGGCGAGACTTCTACTCAAGATGATATATTTGAGAATACCACTAAAGCAGTGCTGGATGGTGTCATGAACGGATTCAACTGTACAGGTAATATTGTTGTTAATACACATTTTTTAAGCCAATAAACCAATTTTATTATCTGTTGTAATGTCCAAACAACTTTGAGCAGTTTTATTTTATTTTTTTGGAGTATCAACCAAATCACTGTTTTGTTTAGTTTGCCTCGTACTAATCTTTGAACGAATACACGTCTCTGACAATTGCATGTTTTTGAATGTCACGTAGGTGAGCATTAGTTGGATGTCAAATCTGCTACTTTGCCTACAACATTCAACAGCAATATTATTTGTTATCAGCAGTATTAGACTTGATTGAAATATGTTTTTACAGGATGTGGCCTGTTTTGTGTTGTTTTTTTAGTTAGTTAAAGAAGCTACTCTATCATTTTGGAAACTGTGTCCTACTGGTTTGGTTTTTCTCAAGCCATTCTAAAATTATATTTTTTGTCTGTCACACCAAATTAAGCTACGGGTACTTTTTTATAAAACAAGGAAATCAGTCGTCGTATTGCAAATTGAGGTTATAGTCGTCATTTCGTTGGAAGCAAGGCAAGTTTATTTATAGAGCACAATTCGTACACAAGGCAATTCAAAGTGTTTCACAGAAAAAGAAGGCTAAGTTAAAAATATAAAATCATATTTCAAATTAAAATCTGAAAAAACAACCATAATTAAAGTTAAATCAATCAAATACTTTCAGTTGCCATATGTCCAATTGAATACAAGTGTTTTCAGACTGGATTTGAACATTATCCAGTCTGTCAGACCTGTCATGGCAGGTCTGACAATATTCTTGTTCCCTTAGTTAAGTATTCTCTTCCTTAGCTTACTGTTGTTTCCTTTTCAGTGCTCTTATTTTCTGTTCCACTTCCTGCCTGGCTCCATAGATTGGCAACATGAGCACACCTGTTTGTGGATGACATACAGGCTTCTTTATACTATAGTGTTGTGAACTGACAATTGTTACTGACGGTTTGTGTTGCTTTGCTAGCTATTCGTTTTTTTAATTTTTTTATTTGCTGGGGCTTGTAATTGCACTTCCTTTTGCTACTTATGAGTAATAAAAGATTATTTCTTACCTGCACGTTGCCTGATGACTCTTGTATTTTGAAGTCACAACTACCGAAGCGATGCGTTTTCATGACATTAATAGAATTTACAGTAATTCGACACTTAATTTTTGTTATTTAAAATATGCATAAAAAACATTTAAAACTGCAATGTTGTGATGTAGCAAGGGACGGCTATACTTTTTCCATGTTAAGAATAATGGCATCCTCACAATATCATTATTGTGGCCTCCACTCTGCATGATGTACTTAACTACACTTTTCCCTTTTGTTTTAGTTTTTGCTTATGGAGCAACTGGATCAGGAAAAACACATACCATGCTAGGTACACAAACAGAACGAGGGGTTATGTACCGTACGATGAAAGAGCTTTTCAAGCGCATGGATGATGTCAAAGAGGAGAAGGAGTTTGCTGTTGCAGTCTCATATCTTGAGGTGAACATTTGAATCTTTTTGCAAAAACCTGCTGTATACACAGTTGTTGTAATGATATTTGGTGGCAGCATGCACCAAAATTTGCATTTGTTTAAATTCCTCAATGAGTGGGCAAGTAATTGGAAATGAAATTAAATGAAATGAAATGTTCCCTCGGTTATTGTTTAGTTCCAGTCTAGTCTTTTGGAAATTCTGCCCAATATTCAAGCCATACATCATCTATTGTAATCTTTAGATAAGTGTTGTTGTGTTTTACTGCAGGTTTATAATGAACAAATCAGGGACCTGCTGGCTAATGCAGGTCCTCTTGCAGTAAGAGAGGACAGTGTTAAAGGTGTGGCGATTCAGGGCCTCACACTGCACCAGGTTAGTCGCCACACTGTCACCTCAGAATTCATATATCTTATATAAATAACAATTTAATCTGTAAACTGGCAAAATATTCTCTATATGTTAGACAGGCTAAATGGATTATGTATTTTCCCTTGAAATAGCCCAAATCTGCAGAGCACATCCTCGAGGCGTTGGATTCTGGCAATCAAAACAGGACACAACACCCTACTGATATGAATGCCACCTCTTCCCGGTCCCATGCTGTGTTCCAGGTATTTCACTTCAGTCCCATTTAAACAAACTAAATGCTAATTTTCATTATAATATTTTAAAAAGTCAAATATGATATATTAGGGCTGCGATGATTAATCGATTAATTTGCTTCGAATGAAGTTTAGACTTATATTCTGTTTGAGTGTAAGGCCATGTCCACATATCTGGGGTTAAAATTATCTCCATCCACACAGGTAGTTTCAAAACTCTTTTGTTTACACGCAAACGCATACAGCTGCTGTCATGCACATTTTGTCCAATCAGAAGCCTAGAAAAGCAGCAAAAGCCTAATTGGTGGCATTAAACCTTTTGTTGCTATGTTTATTTTGATATACTAAACATACAATTAAATGTACATTATTTTTAAAACCAGCCTGCACTCACACAAAGCTCGGAAAACATTATGAATCTTTTTTTAAATGCCTAAAGCACAAATAGGCACCTGTGCGGCTAAAACCCAACACTTGCAGTATTTTAACACATTTAATCAGCAACAAGGTGATATATTACATGTGCAGTGAAGTGTATATTATTTATACAAACCCCGTTTCCATTTGAGTTGGGAAATTGTGTTAGATGTAAATATAAACAGAATACAATGATTTGCAAATAATTTCCAACCCGTGGCGGGTGCAGTGGAAGAGTGGCCATGCGCGACCCGAGGGTCCCTGGTTCAATCCCCACCTAGTACCAACCTCGTCATGTTCGTTGTGTCCTGAGCAAGACACTTCACCCTTGCTCCTGATGGGTGCTGGTTAGCGCCTTGCATGGCAGCTCCCTCCATCAGTGTGTGAATGTGTGTGTGAATGGGTAAATGTGGAAGTAGTGTCAAAGCGCTTTGAGTACCTTGAAGGTAGAAAAGCGCTATACAAGTACAACCCATTTATTTATCATTTAACCCATATTCAGTTGAATATGCTACAAAGACAACATATTGGATGTTCAAACTGATAAACTTTTTTTTTTTTGCAAATAATCATTAACTTTAGAATTTGATGCCAGCAACAAGTGACAAAGAAGTTGGGAAAGGTGGCAATAAATACTGATAAAGTTGAGGAATGCTCATCAAACACTTATTTGGAACATCCCACAGGTGAACAGTCAAATTGGGAACAGGTGGGTGCCATGATTGGGTATAAAAGTAGATTTAATGAAATGCTCAGTCATTCACAAACAAGGATGGGGCGAGGGTCACCACTTTGTCAACAAATGCGTGAGTAAATTGTTGAACAGTTTAAGAAAACCCTTTCTCAACCAGCTATTGCAAGGAATTTAGGGATTTCACCATCTACGGTCCGTAATATCATCAAAAGGTTCAGAGAATCTGGAGAAATCATTGCACGTAAGCAGCTAAGCCCGTGACCTTCGATCCCTCAGGCTGTACTGCATCAACAAGCGACATCAGTGTGTAAAGGATATGAACACATGGGCTCAGGAACACCTCAGAAACCCACTGTCAGTAACTACAGTTGGTCGCTACATCTGTAAGTGCAAGTTAAAACTCTCCTATGCAAGGCGAAAACCGTTTATCAACAACACCCAGAAACGCCGTCGGCTTCGCTGGGCCTGAGCTCATCTAAGATGGACTGATACAAAGTGGAAAAGTGTTCTGTGGTCTGACGAGTCCACATTTCAAATTGTTTTTGGAAACTGTGGACGTCGTGTCCTCCGGACCAAAGAGGAAAAGAACCATCAGGATTGTTATAGGCGTAAAGTTGAAAAGCCAGCATCTGTGATGGTATGGGGGTGTATTAGTGCCCAAGACATGGGTAACTTACACATCTGTGAAGGCGCCATTAATGCTGAAAGGTACATACAGGTTTTGGAGCAACATATGTTGCCATCCAAGTAACGTTACCATGGACGCCCCTGCTTATTTCAGCAAGACAATGCCAAGCCACGTGTTACATCAACGTGGTTTTATAGTAAAAGAGTGCGGGTACTAGACTGGCCTGCCTGTAGTCCAGACCTGTCTCCTATTGAAAATGTGTGGCGCATTATGAAGCCTAAAATACCACAACGGAGACCCCCGGACTGTTGAACAACTTTTCCCACTTTTTGTACATCAAGCAAGAATGGGAAAGAATTCCACCCGAGAAGCTTAAAAAATGTGTCTCCTCAGTTCCCAAACGTTTACTGAGTGTTGTTAAAAGGAAAGGCCATGTAACACAGTAGTGAACATGCCCTTTCCCAACTACTTTGGCACGTGTTGCAGCCATGAAATTCTAAGTTAATTATTATTTGCAAAAAAAAAATAAAGTGTATGAGTTTGAACATCAAATATCTTGTCTTTGTGCATTTAATTTAATATGGGTTGAAAAGGATTTGCAAATCATTGTATTCCGTTTATATTTACATCTAACACAATTTCCCAACTCATATGGAAACGGGGTTTGTAAATTCAGCACACAGTAACAAGGAGCCAAAGAAACCTCTTAAATTTTTAAGTGCCTGAAGCGCAAAACCTCCAAAACTCTTGTGGAACGCATTTAATCAGCAATATAGTGATACATGTGCAATGAAGTGTATATTGTCTTTACATTAATACACATTAACAAGGAGGAATGTTATATCACGGTTTTTTGTTTGTTTGGGGGGGTTTTTTGTCACGTGCACACGTTCGTGAATAACTTCATGATCTGTTATTAAAAACATTAGATAATGTTGCACCTTTCTTATGACGCAAAGCAAAAAGTCATGCTTGTCAAATTTATGCCATCAGCTGTAGGCCCGACAGCCATAGTGTCCAAAACAGCTGTCACTGGAGTTGGCGAGAGTGTCGCAGTGTCTTTCAAAGCTAATTTTGTTACATATTTTCAATAATGTAGAGTGAAAATAACAGCATGTTTACGTTCAAACATACAGTAAGTCCTCTTAGTGTGTTTTTTACTCCCCCAAGGCAGTGTTGTGTACTATATATTGAACTTTAAAAATGAATGTGCACAACTGTAACGTCATGAGATGTGTAAAAGTCTCTGTTTATGTTGTGTACACGCATATGCTTAAGTTTGCGAAAGTGTGTGTTTTGAAGGACAAAAGGATAAGAATCCTATACACAGAGATAAGTATGCGTTTATAAAGTATCCGTGTTCATGTAGAAATGGCCTAACTAACCAAATCCAGACCACATGCGGTTCCCTGAACTTTAAATAGGCAAACATAGTTTTCGCATAGCCATTGTAACAGAGCGCACATGAGAGTGGTAGTGTGTGGGTGTCATGCTCTGTGTGGTGGCAAACAGTAAAGAGTTTATTTTTTATCTTTTTAATATTCAATAATGTTAAAAGTGCAGTCTCAATGTTGATGATGTGCCGAAAAATGAATGACGCAAAAAAGGAAAAACTTTTTTTTTTAATTTAGTTTTCTCTAGAATACACATTACGTCTATAAAGTGTGTTTTATCTGATTAACCGATTAATCAAACAAACTAATCGAAAGATTACTCAATTACAGAAATAATCAACAGCTGCAGCCCTATAATCTAATAATATAGAAGTAATGTTTTAACTTTATTCTTAAGTACCACACATTTATTTTTATAACTACAACAGAAGGATTGTTGGTGTCTTGATGACCTTATGAGTACTTTATTTTTCTCCAGATATATTTGCGACAGCAGGACAAAACGGCAAGCCTCAATCGCAATGTGTGTGTGGCAAAAATGAGCCTAATTGATCTGGCAGGCTCAGAAAGAGCTAGTGCCACCAACACCAAAGGACAACGCTTTCGAGAGGGTGCAAACATCAACCGTTCACTCCTCGCCCTGGGAAACGTTATCAACGCTCTTGCCGACCCCAAGGTGAGTCAGATTATCCTGTGTTCATTAAATATGGATTAAGGTATATCCAGAATGTTGGAAAAACAATATACATATATTTGATTATAGCTTGAATTGTTGATTGTACCACCTGTTTTCAATATGAACTATAAAGAACTACTACTTTAAGTCACATATTAAAAAAACAAAAGTTGGTTTAAAACTCAACAGATGAGTCAGATTAAAGGTGGGGTAAAAGAGATGTAACGATAAACCGCAGTTAAACAGTCCATGGTTAGTATTACCGTTTCAAATACAAATTTGCGTAAAACCGTGATTGATAACACGTTAACAAACTCACAGACCGATACTGACACTGCTCATTTACTGGAGAAGCAAGCTTGTGCTAGCTAGTTTAAATGCTAACATGAATACAAAAGACATTTCCCCTTTTACCCATTAAAAAAACAACATTCCCCAATCTAAAATTATATAATACATTACTGTCTGAGCAACTAAGATATTCAGTTGTGCACATTAAATCTAAAGGCTGTACTCTCTTAGAGAGTTCAATCGATATTCGGAAGGATTATGACAACAGGAAATTAATCTGGTTGACGTCACATAAACCGGACATGACGCACCCAACACACGTTTTTTTTTCACTAAAACTTTAAGAAGATACAAATATTTAAACACACAAAAGGATTATGGTCTAAGTAGCCAGAACATTATTTTTATATACCATATTACTGCCAATAAAGTATATTGTGTGGCTATGTATTTATTGTATTCCTTTTTTTATTATTAAATTAAACTAAAGTGTTTATGAGTACTTTCTGAGCACACTAGTAGCAATAACGTAATAATGATAGCCATGATAACTTTGATGACAAAAACAGTTATATCACATTTTCATATCGTTACGTCCCTAGTGGGAAATAATTATATTTTTGCATACATTGTTTTAATGTGTTTCCCACACATTTCTTTGTGTGGCCCACCACTAATGAATTTTGACCGCCACAAATGCACCCGTTTCCTAACACAGACCAAGAAGACGTAGTAGGATAGACCTGTATTGCTAACTTAGCAACTTTGTCATGTAGAGATGGGAATTGATACTGCACAGGGGAACATGAGAGATGTCGTTTACTTCTCAGACCACTCAATAGCACCAGAACAAATACACTTACAGGAGTACTCCAAAGTTCTTATTTGATACCTTCACATGCCACAACATTATCGTGAGAACTTTGAAACAGTATTTACATTATCGTTCCATTCTCCATAAGCAACCAAAACAATTGTCTGAGTTCTTCGAGGTAAATATGGAGAAACTCATCGCTTCCTAACAATTTTATTTATAGAATGGATGAATGGGGGTTGGGGAAGGTCCACATTCTCCTCCTCATTTGTTTCATTTTCATCATGTTTTCACCCGCCTATGTTGCTTTTGTTGACTGTCCGTCTGTCAGAAGGATTACGCAAAAACTACTTGACCCTGAAAAAATTTATTTTGGTGAAAAGCTGCTTTGACCCAACCATGAACCCATTACATGTCAGTCTACATATGGGACAAAGGGCAGACCAGGACTTTTTAGCAAGGCACAGTGTTCTTTTCGTGTCGTCATGGATTCCTGGTCAAATAATATGCTCTGATATGCAGTATTGATGCATTTAACAATATGTTACCAATACACAATGGTATTGTGTAACTGTGCTGCGAGAGAGTTTTGTGCAGAATTTTCCCATTCCATGTAGCTAAATGAGATAAGAAAAATGTATATAAAAAAAAACATACTATCGTAAGAGTGAGTTTGAGACCACCACATGCAAATACGGCAATCATTTCAGTACTTGTGTTTTGCATGTAATTAGATTATGTGTACCAATACCCTGTTTCTAGTGAGCGTGTGTATTGTTTAGGTATACATGTACTGTATTTTTTTAATTTACTGATAAATTCCCAATTTCAAATTGCATAATGCCTAAAAATTACAGTTTAATGCTATGTGATTACTACACAATAATAGGCATTTCTTACATTCTTTGTGACAGTAAACTGCATAGTATTTAGACGAGGGTTGTCACAATATCAGAATTTCAGCAATCGATCCCAATACCTATGAATGTTTACGATTCTCTACGCTTATTCGATACCACGATTTAAAAAACAAAAAGTAATCTAATGTACTTTTAAACTTACTTTATTGAAAACTGTTTCAAAGTGTCAAGTATTTTGGATTACTGTGCTTTAACATATTTCTGCAAATAATTAAAATCGCAGTAGCAGCTGCAAAGAGGCTACTATATATTCAAAAAGGAACAGAAGTGGGCAATAGCCTCCCAGTATATCAAAACAAACAATATTGTGCTTATAGGTATGGTCATAAATGACAACAACAGTCAACTATTTTTTTTTTTTAAATGACAGCAATAATGTGGAGTCTTAAAGTATGTAAAGTATGAGCAAGGGCGAGCCCGAAGCCCGAAATCCGCATTTCTGACAGACGTTCATAAATAAATGGGGAAACACTGGCTCGTTTTTTTAAAGACAGCGGGCGTTCTTCTTCGGTGCTGGCCTAGTGCTCAGGTGCCAAGATTAGATGTGCCTTGCAGAAGAAACCGTGACGATACTGAAAAAAACCATGTATCATTACTTTTGACAACCCTAATTTATTTGTTTATTTTTACATGCTGTGGGCATTTCAGATTTTAAAGTTTAGTAGGGCTAAGTGATCTGTTCACCCTGTAAAGCCCTCCACAAACCCCTACTCATTTCCTATCCCATCCCATCCCAATAGTTACAGGTGAATTAAGTGGTTATATCAATCAATCAATCAAACTTTATTTCTAAAGCACTTTTCATACATAAAAGAAATACAACACAAAGTGCTTTACAGACTTAAAAAAATACCCCAATAACCCACATCCCACATCATCAGTTGCACACACATGCACAAATGAATGCATGGCTGAGTACAGAGGAGCCAGGTGAAGAAACACTATCACAGGAGCCATCTGCACCAGGAGATCACCAGACCACGGCCACCAGGACGCTGACACAAAGCGCCCCCACAGCCATGGCCGATAACCCCTAATGCAGAGGGCTCCCTCTGAGGAACGCTAAAATTAAAACTAATAAAACATGTAAAATTAGTAAGAACCATGTGTCGGAATGAAGAATAAAATAAAATACAAGTAAAACATATTATGAAGATAGGGGCTGTCAAACGATTAAAATATTTGATCACATTTTGTTTATAGTTAACTCAAAATTAATCGTGATAATCGCAGATAGGTTTAATTTTTCACCCTAAGCAGATCATTTTCAGGGAATGGGGGCTATCCCAGCTGTATAATATGTGATATTTCTACCTGAATTTATGCTTCTGAAGAGTTAACTGTAATGTTGTACCATTAACTTGTACAAAATTACATGTTGTACAAGTTAATGGTCTTCATATTGCTGGATGACAATGTTTTAACCTTCTCTATTAATTAATAAAATGTAATATTGAGCCTGCGAATCATTCTGTAATTGAGGACTCGACCAGAACATGTTATAAAATAATTTACACAATATTTCAGCCAGCCAGAAAACCCCCACCCCACCCGCCTTCATATTCCTCAACTGATGTACTAGCATTTCTTTAGGTGCAAATATCACATAATAATATTACAAAACATCTCTGACAAAGCATGATCGTAATGTAAGACATTTTTATTTTGTTAATATCACGGTTTCCCCTAAATTGCCAAAATACCTGTGATGGTGGGGGTGTGTTTAGGGGCTTGGTCGATATGACTCATTGCAAGATTTGCTATGATGCATATATTTTTTAAAAAGGCAAAAAAAAATGTGAATATACATTTAAAACAAATGTGTTATTCAGTATTAACATATACATTTTTCTTCCATAATATAATTTTGTTCTATTTTTAAATTGTTGCTGCTTATTGTACAATGTACTTTTTCTCTAATTTTTTTTAGTCACTCTTTCTTTAATAAAAAGGACTGGCAACACATCTAGCATATATTTTTGGTGTTATTGGCAACTGTATTCGTGTTTAAAGACTGTTTGGATACTGTCGTGCCATGTCCGTGACGAAAAGCAGTGTTCGCGCTAGAAATTTTCAAAATGAGGTCCCAAGGACCCCATCAAGTCATAAAAATGGGGTCCCACAGTAAATGTTTTGGGTCCCACTTTTTGTAACCGTTTTGAAAACAAATGATAAATGTATGCATTATTCTGTTATATCTCACATTCTATATTGTGTTTTGGAAAAAGGTTGTCATAAACGTTACTTAATTCATTAAATAAATAATACAATAGAAAACAATGTTTTATGCATACGTAAATTTATTCTGTTATAAACATTCATTCACTTTCTTCTTTCCTTCATGGATTCAAACTTTACCGCTGCTGGTAGTTTTTTCTATATTTTTATTTAATAAGTTGTAGGTGTATAATTTCATGAATTCAGTCATGAAATTATGATAATTGTGTGCCAGGGCCTATATACATTATTTATTTAACGCTTAAATCTCTAGAGTGTACATCAACTTCAGATCTATCCGTCAATTCTGTTTGTTTGTTTTTTTATGTTGTTTTTTTGTTTGTTTTCTTCCCTTTTTGTCAAAGAAAACTATGTTTTTTTATGGCAAACACACAAAATATGCAAAATCTTCCACAAAAAATATTTTTCAAAGTGGAATATTTGATGTGAAGTAATCGGAGCTTTGGATATGTCAATAATTCATAAAAACATTGATTTTGATTCAACATTATGTTTTGAGCAATGACAGTTTTAAAGAAAAAAAAACAGCTTTGCTTTATTAGTCAACATTGCAACTTTTTCTAAATTACATTTCACCTGTCAGCTTTTTTATTCCACTTTTGTTATGTTTTTGTTTATTTTAATAGTATTTTTAGAATGTGCCGTGGGCCTTTAAAACATTAGCTGCGGGACGCAAATGGCCTCCGGGCCACACTTTTGACACCCATGCTATAGATAGTTAAACATTTAATCTGATAAATCTATCGATAAAAAGCAGAGCTTGGCGACGCATGCGCGTTCATCATAGCGCAGAGTCAGCATCTCTGCTTCAGTAAACAATGACGGTGATGACGTCACTGTCAGCGATGCGAGCGACACTTGCTAACTTGTCAGCCACTTCTCCAAGAGACTCCTTTTAAACACTCCTCGCACATTAACACTTCAAAAGGCACATATTTTCCCCGTTTGTTGACCTGCAAAGTATGTTTTTGGGGTGGTGAAGTCTGGTCGGGTCCTGGTTAGCTTGACAGCTAACCTGTCTCCATCCTCGAACGATGTCGATCCAGCGGGAGATAAAAGTGAAGTTTCCATGGACTCACAAAGACTAAAACAACTCATTTACTGGAGACATGGCACAGGATGAAGTTAAAAAGCTTGACTTTACACTCACCATAGTGTTTACCATGAAGTCTTTCTTTTGACAGCCCCTCGCAGTAAAGTTGTTTGAGTGCAAACTGACGCAGTATTTGTGATTGATAAACCTTTCGGCGAATCAAAATTTAAGAATATGTACCGGAAAGTTCATTACTTTGAAGACGACCAATAAAAACGCGAAGAAGGCAGGGTCGGTAAAAAAATGTTTTTAAAACCCGCGTCCCGGGGACACGCGGACTTAGGTAAATGCGTGTCCTTTCTGATTTGCGTAAAAAAGACACAAAAAGTGTGTTAACGCCAACAGTGGTTGTTTATAAACTCAGGAAATAAATCCCTGGGCACAGGAGAGCTTTAAGGGAAAAAAGATCAAAGGATTTAAATCATCTCTTATGTTTAGTTATTTAGCACATTGGACTTTATTTTGCTCAAGATATTGTATGAAATAAAGTTAAATTAGGATATAAGTTACATATCTTATTGATGGGACGGCGTGGCGAAGTTGGTAGAGTGGCTTTGCCAGCAATCGGAGAGTTGCTGGTTACTGGGGTTCAATCCCCACCTTCTACCATCCTAGTCACATCCGTTGTGTCCTTGGGCAAGACACTTCACCCCTTGCTCCTGATGGCTGCTGGTTAGCACCTTGCATGGCAGCTCCCACCATCGGTGTGTGAATGTGTGTGTGAATGGGTGAATGTGGAAATACTGTCAAAGCGCTTTGAGTACCTTGAAGGTAGAAAAGCGCTATACAAGTATAACCCACTTATCATTTATTTATTATATTGTTTCACAGCAATACTGTCGGTTTGTCTGATTACCTCAGTTACTTCTTTTACACTATTTGAACTTAGCTCAATATATAATAATACGCTGCAATGTAACACATAATAACAGTTTCACCTTTACGTTTTTGTGTGATTTTTGTCTTACTCTAAAACGTTTTTATGTCTGCCTGTCCTTAGCCTCCCAACACTCAAAACAATCGGGTATGAAAAGTGCAGACTTTTTTGTAAACTATATCCCGGTTCAGTCAGTATCAGTTTTTCTCCGTGCTAATTATGTTTTACCCAAAACGTCTTGACCAACTATAACTCTAATGCCATCCCCATCCATCCATTTTCTACCGCTTATTCCCTTTGGGGTCACGGGGGGCGCTGGAGCCTATCTCAGCTACAATCGGGCGGAAGGCAGGGTACACCCTGGACAAGTCGCCACCTCATCGCAGGGCCATAACTCTAATGCATTCAATAGTATTGTATTTACAGTCATACGGGTACTACGGCTTCCTCCCACCTCCAAAAACATGCTCCTGGGGATAAGTTTATTGGCAACACTAAATTGGCTCTCATGTGTGAATGTGAGTGTGAATGTTGTCTGTCTATCTGTGTTGGCCCTGCGATGAGGTGGCGACTTGTCCTGGGTGTACCCCGCCTTCCGCCCAAATGCAGCTGAGATAGGCTCCAGCGACCCTGAAAGGGACAAGCGGTAGGAAATGGATGGATGTTTTAAGTCTGATGTGACCATTAACTCAAATCACCAGAAGATATATTTTCATAGTCCTTTGTTACTTTAAATGAACCTTTTTATTGTGACAGTCTGCCATCCTAATGCCTTTGAGATCATGAGTCACCTAAGCTGCTGTACTTTGTAGTAGTGGTATACGATAGACTTGTTTTCATAGAGCCGCTGCAGTGAGTCTGACCGATATTGTGAATGGCTGCTTCTGCTTCCTCGGATGGATATTTCCCATGCCAAAAATATTTATTTTTGTCTATTTCACTGGGGGTTTTTTGCTAACATTACCATGTGCTTTATTCAAGTATAGTAACAGAGTGTGGTTTGTGAGCTTCTTTTTGCTTGCTGCTTTAATCGAAACATCCCAGATCATTTAAACTTTTGGACTCAGGCTAGTTATTTTCTTTTTTTTTTCAGCGCAAGAAGTCTCATATACCATACAGGGACAGCAAACTTACTCGGATACTTAAGGACTCTTTGGGAGGCAACTGCAGGACTGTCATGATTGCCAATGTCAGCCCATCATCCAAGTCGTATGACGACACTCATAACACACTGAAATATGCTAACAGGGCCAAGGAGATCAAATCCACGGTATGTATTAAACTATTGTGTAATGAAATGTGTTTTCTGATGCATGGATTGCAAATGTCTTTATTTGCCTACCTATTAGCTGAAGAGTAACGTTGTAAGTCTGGACAGTCACATTGGCCAGTATGCAGTCATATGTGAGAAGCAACGGCAAGAGGTAAAAAAATACACTGTCACTGACAACATTTCTAACATGGGTCATCTAAAATAATATATATTCAAAGTATGTACTTGTGTTTGACTGTGCCTTATTGTATCTCTTTGGACAGATTGTACAGTTGAAACAAAAACTAACAGAATATGAGGATAAAAATGTGCCATTTGCCTCCAACGCGATGTCTTCCCAGAAACAAGCAGACTTTAAAAGGTAAATGTCATTTTTGACTGTTTCATACCATTTATGTGTCAAACTGTTTTAGTAGGATTTATCATGCAAAACCAGTTTGGTGCTGTAAGTTTTTTTTGTTTTGGAGGAATCAACTAATATGTAGTGCAGGGGTGTCCAAACAGGGTCATTTTGATATGTTTTACTTTAAGAACCAGTGGAATACATAGATTTGACTTAGAAGCATGTCAGATTTGTTATTAGCATCAACAATTCAACTTGTTCTCAATGCATTACACCTGTTTGCCCTTTTATTCAATGTTTTAGCTTGTTTTAATTCATTTGTTTAGTAATGTTATTTTTAGAATGTGCCACAGGCGATTAAACAATTAGCTGCGGGTCGCAAATGGCCCTCATGCCGTACACTGCACACCCCTGTTGTAGAGTATATGACAATTAGAGCTGTCAGAAGTGACGCCTTAATGACGGTAACTAATTTATTTATTTAACTGTGTTAACATTGTGGCGTATTTAACCCATGCACATCGTGGCAAGCCAGGCATGTTATGAAGGTGATAGGTATAACTAGTTCAGAGGAATTGCAGAGACATTGCAAAAACAAAACTAGCAAATGATATTATGTGTTTCAGCTTGATATTAATTATATTCATGTTTTGTTATTTTTGGGACACTTGTGAAGTGTTGATTGGGCTGTCAAAAATAACAAGTTAACTCTTGTGATTAATCGCAATTGCATTTATCATGTATATACGCAGATTAATCACCCAATTTATTTTGGCTGTACTTGCTCCTTTAAAGGATGGTTACCTGAAAGGCGGCACAGGTTGTTATATGGTCAGTGATCAGGTCAAAGCATACGTCAGTGCTAAAATGAGTGAGGAGACTCTGACTGCTCTGCTCACCGTCATATTTCACTCCAAAATAGACTTAAGATAAAACTGTTACCAAGTTTTGAGCAAATAAATGGTGTGCATTCAAGTAAAACATTTAAAAAATGTTACTGATTGACATTGTGACAATAGAATTGCATTTGTGTCCAAATACTGAGCTCTTTTTTTAAGGTAATTTAAATTATGCAAGCGAGTAATAACCTGTGATTAATCATGATTAATCCAAATTCAAAAATGTGATTAATCTGATTAAAACATTTGACTTCACAGCACTAGTTTTAAATAAGCATAGATAGACATAGATTTCTCCAAATCCAACACACACAAGCCTATCCAGTCATCTTAAAGACATACAATGGCGTTTGTCCGGTACTTGTACTGGGGGCGGGGGACACAGAAAAGCTGAATGAGTCTCACTCCCACACATTTCATTCACTGGCATCAGAATTCACAACTCGCACAGTGAGAGGCTCTGAATAGAGCATGCACGCTTCTCACACTATTAAAAATTCAGCAGTCTAGCAAGGCCACAACATCTCCTACGTCACTGGAGTTTCACTGAAGAGTGCAGTCACATTTCAGCGACAGCGCCCCAGTATTTTTTTACTTGCATATTGCTTTCCTCTCTCCTGCGTTGGGTTAATCATATGGATAACTTTGTTTAAATACTAAAGATAAAGACCATCATAGGCCTTTGTATACCTTCTAATTTTCACAAATATGAATATTTGAATGTAAGGTCTTAATCTCCCTCTTCTCTGTTAAACTTACTAATGCAGAACTTTGAAAGTCAAAGCCTGTTTTTTTTACATCTCTTTAGGGTGTCAGAATCCCTGCGGCAGATTTTTTCGAACCGTGCCCAAATCAGGAGAGAACAGCTGGATCTGGAGAGACAACTGAAGGAGAATGAGCTGCGCCAGCGGTACATTGAGGAAGACAACCTGCAGGTCCAATATATCTCCGCAAAGGAAAAGACTGACAAGGTAGCGAATGCTTACGCTGCTTTCCAGATCCCATCTTCCCTGCAGGAAAACAGCTGCTGAATCATCATTTTGCTTCACTGTTCTCTATAGTAGTCTTGGCCTGTAATTTACACCACAACAGGACTGGGTCCTGCTCCCCAGGTCTTGGCTATTGGCGCCAACCAAATCCAGTCTATGTACCACAAAATGTATTTGTGAGAGATGCGACATGAATAGCCAATCATTTTAATTGGAGGTTTTTTTTAACAGTGATAGACACAACATAATAATTTTGAGAAATGAGCAACACGGTGGAACAGGGGTTTGTGCATGTTACTCACAATACGAAGGTCCTGAGTTCAATCCCAGGCTCGGGACCTTCTGTGTGGGGTTTGCATGTTCTCTTCGTGACTGCGTAGATTCCTCCCGGGTACTCCGGCTTCCTCCCACCTCCAAAAACATGCACCTGGGGATAGGTTGATTGGCAACACTAAATTGGCCCTAGTGTGTGAATGTGAGTGTGAATGTTGTCTGTCTATCTGTGTTGGCCCTGCGATGAGGTGGCGACTTGTCCAGGGTGTATCCCGCCTTCCGCCTAAATGTAGCTGAGATAGGCTCCAGCACCCCCTGCGACCCCGAAAGGGACAAGCGGTAGAAAATGGATGGATGGAACTATTATTCGTAATATTTATCTTGAAAGCCTTGTTTGTCATCAAAGTGTCATTTGACTACAATTCCAAGCTTTTTGCTGATGGTCGTGTAGCCCATTTCAACCATGTGCAGGTTTACAGTTATTTCCCTAAGATAGAGCTTGTGACAGAGCTTTGGTCTTGACCAATAAGAGGTAAAGCTGTCTGATTACAAAATATTGATTCTGTGTAAGGTGCCTCTTAAACACTTAACACATTGAGATTTGAGTTAGATCTAAGTAAAAAAACAATGATTTGATCAAATATGGAACAATATTTTTTCAGATTTTGCAATATCGATTCACAGGGATGATATAGATTCCACCCCGCACCCTGGTATTTTTGTTGGCAAAGATTTGCACCGGCTTCAAGCGGTTGGTTAAGGTGCCAGAACGTTATGATAATAATCAGTACCGTAGTTTGTATGTATTATATTGGTAACTGTGAGTCTTGTAAGATGACCACTGATATGCTGAAAGTTCACTATGAAGAAAGGACAGCCCCCTTTAATCTTTTGTTTTTACATATTCATCTTCTTGCGCGAAGCACTGTCGTCATGTACGCCAAAAACAAACTCACTTTCGACGTTCACAATAAAATCCCATGCATTACCGGTACATCCTGTCTGACTGGGCGGCCAAAAAAAGCTTCCATATTTTCTGTTATTGGTTTGCACTTACAAAGAATACCTTAATGTAATTTACAGTGATGGAATGTTGCTGTACAAATTCACATTCACTTTTATTCCTTTACTTCAAAATGATACTTTGTACAGTTCAAGTTAAAAACTTTCCAATCACAAATTTGTTCTTAAAACCTCTTAATAGTAAAGGGAAGAAATAAAGTGCATTTGTATTTAGTAATAGAGTTGAGACTCGAATCAAATCATAATTATCTATTTAGAACCTTATAGATTGAAATATAATTGATTTAGGAAATTGGCAACAATATCCAGCCCCTAATCAAGTATACTTTCCTAAAGGGTCCGGACAGAGCTGTATAACGGGTATGTTGGTGTCAGAGTTGTGTCAGGTTGGTAAAGGATCAAATACTTATTTCATTCAATCAAATACTAATTGTATAATCTTTATTTAATGTTTTTTTGTAGATTTTTTCCCTCACCAAAATAAACCCACGTGTTGGTAGGGGTGTAAATTTACAGAATGAACAGGGGGGCGAATGATTATCCCCCACTTTAGTTATTTTAGTATTAGCCTCACATTTTTCTGTCTTGCCTCTGGTGAGGGCGGTCGCATTTTTTTCCGCTCCCTCTTCACCCAGCTTGCTCTCTTTGTTTTTGTCTTGTCTGAACTTTTTTGAAGCCTCTTTCTTTGCGCTGTCTTCAAATCTAAACATCAGACATGGAAATGATCAGCTGGACTCTCAACGCAATTGACAAAATCTTTTCGACGAGGAAAAGAGGTTCGGGGGAGCCTGGCTGCCCTGATGGAACCATTGCTGCGGGGTACGTGAGAGATTCCTGGGATAAATGGAGAATCAAGTGCCTCTCAGTCCTTTCCATCGAGGACATGGAAGACATCTGCAGTACCTTTTTGGAACCGTGATCGCGGGGCACCTGCTGATTGGGCTGGGCATTGCTCTGGTGTATAGTCAAATTCGTAAGACGATTGCAGCCACTCAAGGAGCCCAAAGGCTGTTCGTCGCAATGGATGGTTTGGGCAGGGCTGTGGGAACACAGACTGTGGCGATTTCTGAACTGAATCGCAAGATGGATCACATCATGGAGAAGTTTGCTGAAAAGGAAAATTGAATTGAATTTGAGAGCACCCAGCATGGACAAATAGAACAGACAAGTCATTGTTTTGTCTGCTCGCGGAAAACAAACATCCTAATCTACGATTTGACTCCCTCGAATGGCTTTGACGCTGTGAAAACAGGACCAGGCTGTTCTGAAAAACACCCCCGAGGACAGCTCAATGATAGACGCTTTTGACCTCCCTCCCTCCTCACCGACACCTGGAGTCGAACTTTTGCAGATCGGCCTCAGTCTATAAAAAACATTACATCATCACAACCAGGACAGTTGGGCACACACACACACACACCCTCTCCCCCCCACGCCATCACCACCGCTTGTTTCCCCTCGGGGTGATGGTCAGATGGCAGCGCTTCATAGCAGCGGTCGCCTTCCAGAGCCCCAACGCCCCGCCCCTCTGTTGCGAGTTTGTCAAGATTAAATGTAACGTGTTTATGTGTGCATTGCATGGAGGTTTTTTCCCACTCCAGAATAGGCCCCCTTAGGAGCCCAGTCTAGATTGTATTTTTTTACTCATCTTTTTCCCCAGCGTTTTCCTTTTTCCCATCTTTTACGGGGCGCTTTGTGGCGACCCATCAGCGTTCCTGTTCTGTAACCCTGTACACTGTTTGTTTGTCTAATCTTAAACGGGTTTGTGCTGAAAACAAAGTTTCGTTGTACTTGTGCAATGACAATGAAGACCTATCTGATCTGATCTGATCGGATCTGACAAACCTATGATAATATGTCAAACAATGATAGTAAGATGTGTGTTGTTTTTTTTATGTTCTTAGGCTACTTGTAAACATGAGCGGAAGATTGCAATGCTACGCACTCAGCAACAGCACATTTGGAAACGTCAGAAGGAAAAAGAAATACGCTTTCAGGAAAATGATGGCTGGCTTCATCGTGTCGAGAACGAGATAAAATTGTTGAAGTCAAATGATCAGGCTTCTGAGGTTAGTACAACCTTACTATCACATCCACTGGGACTGAACTGGTTACCAAGGTAACCCTGGTTCTCTGACGGAGAACAACTTTTAATTTATCATGATCCATTCCAAATTACAATGGACAATTTTGTTCTTTAACTTGATGCAGCAGCTATTTTTTAATAGAGGCAGACAATAAGCATGGTTGGATAAAGGAGGAAAGGGTTTAATGTAAGATGCATCGTTCAAAACTTGTTTGTTTGAGAAGGTAGGCTGTGTCTCTACTGGTGTCGTGACTGTCTTTGTTTTCTTCCCATCTGTTCTCCCAGTAATTAGAACCGTGCTCATTTTATTTCTCCAGCTTACACGTGGATCACTGAAGAGAATAAATCAATACCCTTTACTCGTCCCTCACACAGCAGCCAGTTACCTAAAACCGTGTTCATGTTTTTTTTTCTTTTTTATCCTTTCTTCCAAGAACTGATCCAGAACTATGACGCACTCAACGGTCAAATGTTCCTCGCTGCTGTTGTTTCGTAGTTTTCTTGCGTCAGAGTCTCTAAACCCCTGCCCCCTCCTCCTCCTCGCCCAGCATACAGAATTTTAAATGAAACAGAAAAAGACAAAACTTTGAGTTTTCTCTTGTCCTTACCTTTTTGCAATTTGGCACTGCAGGGTTCAATTTATTCATATTGTATTTATTTTGCATATCAACTTTTTGTTTCTTATATGAAATTGATGTTATACTTTTTTAAGGTATTGGAAAAGGACTTGCATAATCACAGACTCGAGCTTCAGGTAAATGACCTCAATCAACACATCAAGCAAATGATCAGAGTCACTACTCTTCAGGACCAAGAAAACAAGCGCATGCAAAAGTATGTTGGTAATATAATTATGTGTAATAATCTCAATTAATAAAACAATGTCTTTGCTCATCAACGCAAATCTCATTGTAAATTTCTGTATTGACTTTTAGAATGGTGAACGTGTTGTTACCAGCTTATGGTCAGCTGTACACTGCAACATGTGACGCTGGGCTGGTTACAGCCCATGATAAGGAGAAGAACCATGAGCTGGAGCAGCTTGTGCTAAGGGAACGAGGTGTTGTCTGGGCAGACCAGGAAGAAGCGGGCCAGGACGTAAAAAGTTCATCTAGTGGAGAAACGACACAGGAGACCAAAGGCCAAGGGAACCTTCAGTTTTGCGGCGAATTGGCACCTGTGCTGTCATTCTCACAACTGCTCTACCACCAGAGTAGCCCTTGTAGTAAGTCGACATGTACACTTTATTGATCATTCTTTTACAATTATTGTTATTATTTCTCACCATTGATGTTTAAAATATTCACGCCATAGGAATCATTGTATTTGTTAACTGACGATAAACCATACTGCAGAACTACATTACACTGCTCACAAAAAATATATATATATATACCCTGCTGGACTTAGCCACGATTTTGTCTCCCTGGCTCATGCTGAGCATTCATTCAACGGCCCGTTTACTTTCCCCATCACTTCTAATCTGGTGTTTTATAGCAATGTCAATGACTTTGTGGATTATTTCCAGTCTCATTCTGGTTGTTTCTACTGTGCAAAGTTGTTGCTGTCATTAATTACTTGCATGAGGAGCGATCGTCGTGGGTGAGTGTGTGCGCTGGGGTTTTGACGTTTGGATCATTTTGAGACGTTTTAATGTATTTATTTATAATAAGGATTGTTTCAGTTATCAGAAACCTGCCGCACCCTGAACTGCTTCTTTATAATGAAAAAAGAAAGGGAAGTGTGTTGTGTCTGGGTACAAATCAGTGCGCTCACACTAGCCAAACGTGCTGTTCTTTAGGTGTAAAGTGGGCATCTTACACCTTCGAGGGGGCACAAACTTGTGCACACGCATGGCTAAGCTGAGTCACAGAATGACGAATGCAGGGGTGTCCGAAGTGTGGCCCGGGGCATTTACGGCCAACAACTAGTATTTATTGGTCCTCAACATGTTCTGAAAATTAAATTATTTCTTTATTGTTGAGGTACAGTGCATCCGGAAAGTATTAACAGCGCTTCACTTTTTCTACATTTTAGTATGTTACAGCCTTACTCCAAAATGGAATAAATTAATTTTTGTCCTCAACTTTTTATAGACATTACCCCATAATAACAATGTGAAAATGTTTTGTTTTTTTTTAATAATTGATCATTTATTAAAAATAAAAATCACATGTACGTAAGTATTCACAACCTTTGCTCAACCTTTGGCAGCAGTTACACCCTTAAATCTTTTTTAATTCGATGCCACAAGCTTGGCACACCTACCTTTTGAGCAGTATCGCCCGTTCCTCTTTGCAGCACATCTCAAGCTCCATCAGGTTGGATGGGAAGCGTTGGGTTTCATCCAGGATGTCTATGTACCGGTACCTTGTTGCATTCACCTCCCGGTTCCTGCTGCTGAAAAACATCCCCACAGCAAGATGCTGTCACCACCATGCTTCATAGGGATGGTATTGGCTTGGTGATAAGCGATGCCTGGCATTCATGCTAAAGAGTTCAACTTTGTCTCATCAGACAAGAGAATTTTGTTTATCATGGTCTGAGAGTATTTCAGGTGCATTTTTGCAAACTTTTTTTTTTTTACAAATAAATGGCTTCCGTCTGGCCTCTATGCCATGCAGGCCTGATTAGTGGAATGCTTCAGAGGTGATTGTCCTCCCGGAAGGTCTCTCCACAGAAAAATGTTGTAGCTCTGACAGAGTGACCATTGAGATATTAGTCACCTCCCTGACTAGATTAAGATGAATGCAGCATTGTACAAAGACATCCTGGATGAAAACCAATGCTTCCCATCAAACCTGATGGAGCTTGAGAGGTGCTGCAAAGAGGACTGGGCAAAGAAAAATGGGCAAAACTGCCCATTAAGTGTGCCAAGCTTGTGGCATCGCATTAAAAAAAACTTGAGGCCGTAATTGCTGCCAAAGGTGCATCAACAAAATATTGAGTAAAGGTGATTACCTACATTTTTTAATTTACATTTTTTAAATAAATCTATAAAAAACGTTTTCACATTGTAATAAAGGGTATTGTGTGTAGAATGTTGAGGACAAAAACGTATGTATTCCATTTTAAATAAGGCTGTAACATAACAAAATGTGCGCGCAAAAAAAGTGAAGCGCTGTGATATTAGATACAACACTAACAACGAGGGGTGTTACAAGGTCTCGTGAGAATAAAATAGACGATATTTCTCGTTTAGAGAAAAGCTGTCCCGCGGGTGGAAACCCGTCAAGAGGTTTTCTTTTTGTCAAATAGTCAGCAGCATATTCGTATGGCTATGCGCAGGGGAATGAAAGCACACACTAATTGCTGTACGAACACTACACACTGATAGATAGCAAACAGAGCTAGCCTTGCCCACTCAGGCAAGCATGGCGGCCGCACTCCTTCATTTGATTTCACAGCCAAAGTGTGTGCATACGTCATTTTGGCAGAAGCAGCTAATTGTTTATTTTAGTTTTTATTTGTGGAAACAAGATCAACAGTTAAGACTTCAAAGTGCATCGCCATTGTTTTGTGAGCCAACCAAATAAAAACAAAAAAAGGTTTCCTTGTTCACTCTTATATCATGTTCATTCGTTCTCAAAATAAACTTACTTATCTCATCATATGAAATATGACTTACTTCACCAATTATTATTATTAAATTATTATTATGTATTTATTTTTGTTGTGATTACTTATGGAGTATATTGTGAATAAATTGTGAACAGGAAGTGAACAAAAAGTTTTAGCAATTGTTATGTAAAAGAAAAGGGGTAGGATTAAATAAGCTCTGCTTCTTCCTACTCTTTTCGAACATGTTGAAAAGAGAAACTGGAAATTGTGATGAATCATGTTGTATGCTTGCATGTTCAAAATAAACTCAAACTCAAAACTAAAAAAAAAATAATAGTTTTTCTTAGAAGCAAGGTCGCTGACAGGAATTCTGATTTATGGTTTCGCTCACCTGTTTAAACTCTGCACGACGGCCATTGCAATTGTTTTTTTAATTCTTTCGTATGTGAAGATCTCTCATGTGGGTAGTTACATATTCATTCTCTGTTGATATAATGATACTTGTAAAAAAAAAATTAGTTTATTTGCCGCAAAGGAGGATTATTAATTTAGTGGAGCAGCTCTGGAGCACCAAAAAAATACAGTGTCAGCCAGAGGGGATCTGCTTTTGTTATCGGCAAGTAAAGTAGGTATGTGCCGATAGATCGGCCGACGATTTTTTTAAATATTTCTTTTTATTTTATTTTTTTTAATCAGTAGTCTAACAAAATAATACACAATAACAATACAATTCCAATTCTAAACCATACCCAGCCCAGCAACATTCCGGGCAGCAATCAACAGGGTAAATGAGAGGACACACAAACAAAACACAAAACAATCCAAGGTAGTCAAACAAAAATGAATAATATCAACAACAGTATCAATATTAATAAGAATTCCAGCATAACAGTAATTAAAAATCAATCATTTACATTGTCATCACAGCCATTTCTAAAAAATGAAATAAAACAAATTAAAAAAATTAACAATAGTGTTACAGTGGCTTACACCTGCATCACATTTCATAAGCTTGACAACACATTGTGTCCAATATTTACCACAAGGATGAAAATAAGTCTTATTTTATGTTTATTTAATAGTAAAAACAAATGTATTTATTATTTTATTGAAAAGGTATGTGATCGGCCATTTATGTCTTTTAATAGATTACAAACGCCGATCCCGTCTGACCGATAATTCATTTTTGGTCCCCCGGCTGACAAGCGGTCAGCAACTAATTATGTGTCTCCATACACCGCGTGGAGCTGTTACCCTAGGCCAGTCCTTCTCAAATAGTGGGGCGGGCACCCCTGGGGGGGCGCAGTGTGATTTCCGTACCAGAATATGACGAGCGTATGTACTTTATCACTTACTTTCACTGGAACCACGGTGGGAGACGAGGAAAGGCTGGTTAGTTGTTTCCATTAATATTAATAAAATTACAATATTACGTAGAGGTATAGTTGTAACAAGTGTATAGGCAAATTATACTGTTTATTGTCATGGTAGAGAGTTGGGGGGCGCAAAATATTTTCTTTTTCCTAAGGGAGGCATAACAGAAAATAATTGAGAAGCACTGCCCTATGCTAATAATAATCACCTCCATTACAGCAAGTAAAGAGCTTTTTTTTTTTTAGTTTCTTAAGTATCATTATCAAGTTGCATTAGCACTGAAGGAGGAGGAGACTAAACATGTTAAAGTCTAAACACACAGAGTGCAAGCCAGCACCAGGCACGCTAATAGCTAAACTATCCTCTAAGCTAGCTTGAAACAACATCAAGAAATAAGTGCTTTGTAAACTTTAAAAAGTCCAGATGGAACCGTGTTGAAGCAAAAAGTAAAGCAGTTATCAGGAATATTAAACGTAGATTAATAAGAGGATGATATAATGATATAACAACTACAATTGGTGTATCAGCATTGTCACAGTCCATACACGACATAAAAGAGGAGGATGGATCGATCCATAAATTGGTGGCGTGATACCAAAGATAACGTTAGTATATAATCAATAAAAGAGTACCGGTAATTAGATGTATTTATTTATTTTTAATAACTTTTTTGTTATTTTTATTCATGGTTACAAACTCAGGGAATAATTCACTGGACACAAGAGGACTTTGAGGGCAAAACCAAATTATTTAAATGAGTTAGAGATAGTAGTTTTTAGTTATTGTGTACAGTTGACTTTGCGTTGATCAAACCATTGTATGTAATAAAAGAGAATAAGGAAGTACTTGTGTTGATATTGTTACATTGTCAATAGCACTCACCAGAAATAAATAGAAAAATGTTAGTTAATACATGTGATCGGTATTGGTATCTTCCAATCTCCCCCATGGGTAATCGGAATTGGAAGCATAAAACCCTGATCGGAACATTCTTAATTAGGAGGCAATCATCCCAACTGGCCGATCACATACTTTGACAGATACTGACAGTGGCTTATTGAACCCAGCATCTCAAACCATATTCTGTGGTTCCAAACTATGTTTACCTTTATTCTAAATGAAAACATTGTTGCCTTGTCCAAGAATTCCCCAAACTTATGTCAAGTAGGTGCAATACAAGTTTCACGTGATACCAAAACCTTGTACAAACGTTTAAGTGAAGACATAAACTGTTCATACCGTACCTAAAAAAAATGTGTACAATAAGTAACGGATCAAAAACAAAAGATGAACTCATGACATACAGTATTTAAAAAAAGAAATAAACAAGTGTCTTGCGGCTTCCCTTCCATTTATCTGATTGGATATACTGTACATACTAAATGGTTTTGGTTCACCTTAATGACAGCAGTGAATGCTAGGACACTGCAGTTTGCACCACCTGCTGCTGCCTCGGCTTAAGACGTATACCTTGCTCAAGATGTTGGCCAAAATGGTGTTACAGACACAGCCAATAGGTTAAGCCTTGTTGGCACAACCGGCTGTTTGTATTTGGCGGTTATCCCGGGGAAAAGTAAAACCAGAGAGCACTCTTTTTAAGCAAGTCTTTTAATAAACAAAACCATTGTTATATTACATTTTGCGGGGTGTTAAAAACATATTTAACATGCATTTATAATTTTACAGGTGCACGGATGGGAACTAAAAGATTATCCTCGATCAAAACTGCCCCATCTACAAACGGTAAGGTTTTTGTTCTTTCTTTAATTGTCTAAATTTTCTAAGTTTGTTATGAATTGAGCTCTTTAGTGTTTCTTTCTATTTGCGTGTGTGTGGGGTGGGGCTTTATTTCTACCCATAGGTCGATTTGTTTTTGTTTTGTAGGTTTAGGGGTGGAATTGATGTGATAAATTAATCGTCAAATTTGCATAACTGGCTGTCCCTTTTGCAAAATGTACGTTAAAAAACATGACAAGTACCTGTAAACATGTTAACAACCAAAAACAAACGTTCTTCTGTCCCTTCTTTTTGTCGCTGCACTTTTCCTGAAATTTTGTACATCATCTATCTATTCCGCCTATAAATCCCTTTTAAAAAAAATGCAACAGTGCTCCATTTACATGCCTTGACCTGCATATTAGCCGAGAAATAGCAACTTTGTTATTGTGAGGGCTAATGCCAAGGAACTACTTTTAGCAGCACTTTGCTCACAGAGACACACACGCTGCTTCTTCTGCCACCAGCGAAAGGCAAACTAGTTACAGAGCTGTTGGTGCTGTATCATCTCTGAGTTTGTGAAAGTTAATGCTTGATTACAAACCACCCGACGACATCGCTAGGAAGACGTATCAAGATGCTAGTTTCATCCCACCATTTTGTACCTGAGGAGTGCGGACTATTCTGAATTCATTATCTAAACGGTGGGCACAAGTCTGAAAGATACAACCATCAAAGTTAGAGTGGACATAATGACTGTTTTATAATGTTCATATTTTGTATTTCTTGTTATTTGTGTCGGCCCTGCGATGAGGTGGCGACTTGTCCAGGGTGTACCCTGCCTACGGCCCGAATGCAGTTGAGATAGGCTCCAGCACCCCCCGTGACCCCGAAAGGGACAAGCGGTAGAAAATGGATGGATGTTAAGCACTAGTGCTACATGAAGGCTTAGTGTTTCACTATAGCATCCTCCCTAAATTTAGGCTAAAAAAAGATAGGTTCTGGATCATCATTTCTGCCAAAGTCGTTGTCATTGGCTCTCTCGAAGTCTGCCATGATAAGCGTTAGTTATTTTTGTTGACGGAAGTAGCGTTCGTTACTAAACGCTCTGTGGAATTTAAGCGTCCAGGAAATAAGCTAAGGTTATACCTAAAGTGACCAAAATATTATAAATAGTGCATGTTGTCATGAATGTGCCTGTTACTATATTGCACACATATTTATTGCATGTATTTAAACTGTTTTTGGAGGGTTTTTTAGAGATGTTTGTAGGTGGGGTAGATATCATTCCCATTACCTGCATTGTTAGCCGCCTCTTGCTAGCAGCTTTTGCACTATTTAGAATGCACAGACAAGAGAAAGAAGTCTGTGTTTTTGTCTCACATAAGGCCCTTTTCCACCGAAGGATCTTTCCATATTTACCCCAGTAAATTAAAAAAAACTTTGTTTTCTACTAAAAACTACCTCAGGAACTAATTTATTCCCTAGTAGCTTGGTACTTTGTAAAGTTCCTGAAGAACTTTAGAGGGGCGGGCTGTGCAGTTGAACGCTGCTTGGTTGAATCAAAGGGTAGGTTGTTTCTAAAATTTGGTATTTGAAATTTCAGCCGCCATTACTTTTTTTATTTCATATTTCTTGTGTATTTCTATTATAACATACTTGACAACAGAGAGAAAGAAGAACGAAATAAACTTCTAGGTTTTGTGGGTGGAGGGCAAAATTCCAAAAATAAATTGCAGTTCCCTTTTAATGCCACAAGACGGAGGCGCCTGTGAGTGCTGTGAGATGGGAGGAGGGCCCACAGCCGCACCTGGTTCTTTTTTAGAAGAGCTATACGGGCTTTCATGTCAGAGTCCTCAAAAATTTCTAGCAGATTTGTTGCAAATCGCTTTTCAGAAAAAGAGTAGCTAGGATCGCTAGGTTATCAATACTCATACCTCCTGCTCGCTCTTCTTATTCTCTGGCAGACCAGGTGCATTGTAATGTGTGTACGAGTGAGGGCGAACAGGTGGTGCTATAACTATTCTTGGCTGCCCATGACAAATACATGTATGGGAAACATTGCTATAACCCAAGTCGTGTAATACAATTAGATTTATAGCTCTGCTACAGATATTGTATCCTCTCCCAGAGTTGAGTCATATAATGTGGATCACGATTGATTTTATAGAGAAAAGTTATTCTTAAAGACCCTTTGGTGAAATGCAACTCAAAGGCTGTCGTGAAATATTACATTTCAAAGTGGCTGAAATGAAATTTATTGCACATGGTCTACTATGGCTTCAACAAAGCACCTTGTGGTTAAAATAAAGATTTCAAGAAAAGGTTTATTGAATGGGAACACAATTTGAAAGCACCATGGGGGCTGTCACTGTTACTTTTGCATTTCTTTTTGAAATATGGGTGAAATACGATATATGGTTTGAAAGTTTACTGGTAACATAAGCACAGCCTATTTATGTGAAGCTTATTTTGTTGAATAATGGTTCTCCACTGTACGTTGTGCTTTCATTGGCATTGTTAGAATAAAATATAATTTTGTATGAATAGGGACGATACAGTTCAGCATACTTCCAAAACAACTGATACTATAAACTGAGTGTATAGCTATTGCTAATTTCCAACAATTGTCCCTAGTTGGACTTTTAAATAAATAAAATACTCTTACACACCATAAAATCAATCAAATGTACTCAAATATCACTCCAGTGAAACTTCAGTTGAGTTCAGTTCAGTTTATTTAGTACTTTAACTCAATTACCACTGCACAATTAAGACTAAAGTATTTTGTTGAAATAAAAAAAAAATAAAGAATGTCTCTGTTTGGCAATAGCAGCATTAATCAATGAAGTTGTTAATTTTTCAGTATGCATACAAGCCATTCAGGGCCTTCAAAAGAGCATGCCAATGAAAGTATGTGTAATATAATCAGTGTAATATATGCAACCTTTATATAACTGTTGTTATTCACTATAGTTTCCCTTATTGGGAGCATGCAGCTGCTGTTTTGTCTCTCTAATGAAATGATAACTGCCTGAATCTCAATATTTTATGTACTAACGCTAGTTTCTCTAATCTCCTATTAAATTCCACTGTGCCTATGGTGTTAAAGTCTGTGTAGTGTTGGTATATGTATACATTTTAAATAAGGTCCCTATAAATGGTGAATTCTGCACATCAAAGCTTTTAGCGTTCGACTAACTGCTCTGATCTCACTTAGATGTCCGTCCCTTTCCACTTCCTCAGCTCTTATGATAGGCACTGCACCATAATACAGTATGAGAAATAACTCCACCCTGCAATTTGCTCAGCCAATCAAATATGACCAGATTTAGAAAGGGAAGGGCTTTAAAGGGGGAATTAACACTTTGCCTGTCTGGTTATTAATAGAAACTAATACAAAAATAGTCACAGAAGGTGGCCTTAGAGGATTAAATCGTGTCTAAGCTTACGTTTTTTTCCATAAATTTTCTCCCTCTCCTGTTTTTTTTAGTCATTTGTAATCGCTATGGTTCCACATTCCTGTACATTCCTATATATTTTACCTTTCATATGTTTCCCTCTGCTTCAGATGTCCCATTGTCTGGCTCAGCCCTCCATTCTGCTTTTTCTTTTTACCCGCAAACGTTTTTTTTCTGTCTCGCCTCAAACCCTCCCAATCCCTCTTGAGCTTCATTCATGAAAATGCAGATCCACAGCAGGGCAGGGAAAAACGTCAGCAGACGTAAACTCCCCGGCTCCACCAACCAGGATAGGCGCACTATAAAAAACAGGCAGCAGCAACCAAGCGACCCTAATTCAGTGCTGCCTCCACCAGAAATAGCAACTCATGCATGTATTAATCCCCTACAAGCCAAAAATATGTGATTGAAGGAATTCTGCTTCCATTTATTGCTAGAAACATCTCCACCGCCACAGGATAGTACTATTTATTTTTGGCTTCTCACTCTAGAGTGCTGTCTGACGTCTGAATCATAGCTGCTATATATTACTTCAAAAATGTCAAACTGACGTCTCAATCAATTGTGTTGCACACAGTCACTGTCTCTACGGTGTGATATTAGTGATTTCCTCTTTAACCCTCATCATCCCTGGTTACTTTGCTGCAGGAAATGCTATGAGTGTAATGGTCTTCATCATACAGCATTATACAGGTACTGATATTCTACCCCATTCCCATCTGCAAATTAATACTTTGGTTTGGATTCTGAGCACAGATGCTATTTAATGGTTGTCATTTGTGTATTCATAAATGGCATTGAATAGTCTAGGGCTGAACTATTCAACTCAATTGTTTTGGTGGCCCCACTTCCAGAAAGCTAAGGACCGGGGGCCTAACTTCTCCCTTCACTATTCCTCTTATTTTGTATATTCCTGAAAACTGGCAGTAGACATTTGATTTTGGTGTATTTATTTTGTCAGAGTTACAGGAGCGCTCTGCTGTTTTTAAGGAAATTCTGCAAAAAAGTTTGTCAAAGACCATCTCTGTGACAGCGCACTAGTATTTTTAACACTCTGCTACAAAAATGTGAGTCTCTCACAAGTTTTTTGACCTGAACTCACAGCCTACCAGTTGAATAGCCCAAATGTTGGAAAAAGAAAGGATCTAAAATGGAACCTTGATGAACACTAGTTGTATAACTAAAGACGTTGAATAAATGACTACTGAAGTAAACAAGCTACAGCAACACAAAACATTGTAATTGCCAAAAAGAGGTGCCTTGAGGAACACCTCAGTTGTGTATATGACAAGTTTGGAACACTTTGTTCTAAGTTTTTCTTAGCAAGGTTAAAATATCAATGCAAGGATCTCTTAATGTGTTTACATTGGTCCAAGTACCTCCATACCTCTCGTGTTTTTTTAATTTGCTGCCAAAAGGTCGAATTTGGCCTCCGGGCTGCAAGTTGACGAACCCTGGTGCTGCGCCTGTGGTCACCTGCTTTATGCAAATGAGGTACTCGCAGAGGGTTTTAAAAAAATTGCAGTGCAAATTATTGTGAACAAATAGATGACAAAGTATTCTGCACATGTTTAAATGTGTTATAAATTACAAAATTCTATTTGAAAGACAAGTATATACTCCTCTCTGAGCTGCCACCTTAACGTGGTAGAGGAGTTCGCGTGTCCCAATGATCCTAGGAGCTATGTTGTCCGGGGGCTTCCATGCCCCCTGGTAGGGTCTCCCAAGACAAACAGGTCCTAGGTGAGGGATCAGACAAAGAGCAGCTCGAAGACTTCTATGGAAATGCAAGAACCGAGACTCAGATTTCCCTCGCCCGGACGCGGGTCACCGGGGCCCCCCTCCGGAGCCAGGCCCGGAGTTGGGGCACGATGGCGAGCGCCTGGTGGCCGGGCCTGTCCCCATGGGGCCCGGCCGGGCACAGCCCGAAGAGGCAACGTGGGTCCCCCCTCCAATGGGCTCACCACCCATAGCAGGGGCCATAGAGGTCGGGTGCAATGTGAGCTGGGCGGTAGCCGAAGGCAGGGCACTTGGCGGTCCGATCCTCGGCTACAGAAGCTAGCTCTTGGGACGTGGAACGTCACCTCGCTGGGGGGGAAGGAGCCTGAGCTAGTGCGCGAGGTAGAGAAGTTCCGGTTGGATATAGTCGGACTCACCTCGACGCACAGCAAGGGCTCTGGAACCAGTTCTCTCGAGAGGGGCTGGACTCTCTTCCACTCTGGCGTTGCCAGCAGTGAGAGGCGACGGGCTGGGGTGGCAATTCTTGTTGCCCCCCGGCTCAGAGCCTGCATGTTGGAGTTCAACCCGGTGGACGAGAGGGTAGCTTCCCTCCGCCTTCGGGTGGGGGGACGGGTCCTGACTGTTGTTTGCGCTTACGCGCCAAACGGCAGCTCAGAGTACCCACCCTTTTTGGATTCACTCGAGGGAGTACTTGAGAGTGCTCCCCCGGGTGATTCCCTCGTTCTACTGGGGGACTTC
The DNA here is from genome assembly GCF_033978685.3 of Nerophis lumbriciformis. Lineage (NCBI taxonomy): Eukaryota > Metazoa > Chordata > Actinopteri > Syngnathiformes > Syngnathidae > Nerophis > Nerophis lumbriciformis. The sequence continues at coordinate 43,053,944 of NC_084562.2, forward strand.
AACGCTCATATTGGCAACGACAGTGAAACCTGGAGAGGCGTGATTGGGAAGAATGGCCGCCCGGATCTGAACCCAAGTGGTGTTTTGTTATTGGACTTTTGTGCCCGTCACGGATTGTCCATAACGAACACCATGTTCAAGCATAAGGGTGTCCATATGTGCACTTGGCACCAGGACACCCTAGGCCGCAGTTCTATGATCGACTTTGTAGTTGTGTCATCGGATTTGCGGCCTCATGTTTTGGACACTCGGGTGAAGAGAGGGGCGGAGCTTTCTACCGATCACCACCTGGTGGTGAGTTGGCTGCGATGGTGGGGGAGGATGCCGGACAGACCTGGCAGGCCCAAACGCATTGTGAGGGTTTGCTGGGAACGTCTGGCAGAGTCTCCTGTCAGAGAGAGTTTCAATTCCCACCTCCGGAAGAACTTTGAACATGTCACGAGGGAGGTGCTGGACATTGAGTCCGAGTGGACCATGTTCCGCACCTCTATTGTCGAGGCGGCCGATTGGAGCTGTGGCCGCAAGGTAGTTGGTGCCTGTCGTGGCGGTAATCCTAGAACCCGTTGGTGGACACCGGCGGTGAGGGATGCCGTCAAGCTGAAGAAGGAGTCCTATCGGGTTCTTTTGGCTCATGGGACTCCTGAGGCAGCGGACAGGTACCGACAGGCCAAGCGGTGTGCGGCTTCAGCGGTCGCGGAGGCAAAAACTCGGACATGGGAGGAGTTCGGGGAAGCCATGGAAAACGACTTCCGGACGGCTTCGAAGCGATTCTGGACCACCATCCACCGCCTCAGGAAGGGGAAGCAGTGCACTACCAACACCGTGTATGGTGCGGATGGTGTTCTGCTGACCTCGACTGCGGAAGTTGTGGATCGGTGGAGGGAATACTTCGAAGACCTCCTCAATCCCACCAACACGTCTTCCTATGAGGAAGCAGTGCCTGAGGAATCTGTGGTGGGCTCTCCTATTTCTGGGGCTGAGGTTGCTGAGGTAGTTAAAAAGCTCCTCGGTGGCAAGGCCCCGGGGGTGGATGAGATCCGCCCGGAGTTCCTTAAGGCTCTGGATGCTGTAGGGCTGTCTTGGTTGACAAGACTCTGCAGCATCGCGTGGACATCGGGGGCAGTACCTCTGGATTGGCAGACCGGGGTGGTGGTTCCTCTCTTTAAAAAGGGGAACCGGAGGGTGTGTTCTAACTATCGTGGGATCACACTCCTCAGCCTTCCCGGTAAGGTCTATTCAGGTGTACTGGAGAGGAGGCTACGCCGGATAGTCGAACCTCGGATTCAGGAGGAACAGTGTGGTTTTCGTCCTGGTCGTGGAACTGTGGACCAGCTCTATACTCTCGGCAGGGTCCTTGAGGGTGCATGGGAGTTTGCCCAACCAGTCTACATGTGCTTTGTGGACTTGGAGAAGGCATTCGACCGTGTCCCTCGGGAAGTCCTGTGGGGAGTGCTCAGAGAGTATGGGGTTTCGGACTGTCTGATTGTGGCGGTCCGCTCCCTGTATGATCAGTGTCAGAGCTTGGTTCGCATTGCCGGCAGTAAGTCGGACACGTTTCCGGTGAGGGTTGGACTCCGCCAAGGCTGCCCTTTGTCACCGATTCTGTTCATAACTTTTATGGACAGAATTTCTAGGCGCAGTCAAGGCGTTGAGGGGATCCGGTTTGGTGGCTGCAGGATTAGGTCTCTGCTTTTTGCAGATGATTTGGTCCTGATGGCTTCATCTGGCCAGGATCTTCAGCTCTCACTGGATCGGTTCGCAGCTGAGTGTGAAGCGACTGGGATGAGAATCAGCACCTCCAAGTCCGAGTCCATGGTTCTCGCCCGGAAAAGGGTGGAGTGCCATCTCCGGGTTGGGGAGGAGATCTTGCCCCAAGTGGAGGAGTTCAAGTACCTCGGAGTCTTGTTCACGAGTGAGGGAAGAGTGGATCGTGAGATCGACAGGCGGATCGGTGCGGCGTCTTCAGTAATGCGGACGCTGTATCGATCCGTTGTGGTGAAGAAGGAGCTGAGCCGGAAGGCAAAGCTCTCAATTTACCGGTCGATCTACGTTCCCATCCTCACCTATGGTCATGAGCTTTGGGTTATGACCGAAAGGACAAGATCACGGGTACAAGCGGCCGAAATGAGTTTCCTCCGCCGGGTGGCGGGGCTCTCCCTTAGAGATAGGGTGAGAAGCTCTGTCATCCGGGGGGAGCTCAAAGTAAAGCCGCTGCTCCTCCGCATCGAGAGGAGCCAGATGAGGTGGTTCGGGCATCTGGTCAGGATGCCACCCGAGCGCCTCCCTAAGGAGGTGTTTAGGGCATGTCCGACCGGTAGGAGGCCACGAGGAAGACCCAGGACACGTTGGGAAGACTATGTCTCCCGGCTGGCCTGGGAACGCCTCGGGATCCCCCGGAAGGAGCTGGACGAAGTGGCTGGGGAGAGGGAAGTCTGGGCTTCCCTGCTTAGGCTGCTGCCCCCGCGACCCGACCTCGGATAAGCGGAAGAAGATGGATGGATGGATGGAGACAAGTATATAACTACAATGTTGTTACTGTTGGACTATACATGTGTCATGTGAGCCTAGGCAATGTTGAATGCTTATTATGATTTACACAACATTTTATCATACATTTTAAAATATACAGAAATGCGATTTAATGGCCCTTGAAAAATAAGAAAATCAGATTTTTTATTTAACCGACTGTAAGGAATAAATTGTACCGGTACATGTTTTGTTATATGGTGATGCATGATTTTCTCTCTTTTTACTGCATGTATTGTTTTTTTGTTTTGTTTCATTTAGGAATTCAAAGTACCGGTAATCTAGGTATGAAGCAAGAAGAAGCAAGATCTTCCCAAAAACTCTCTGTGTTGTTCCCACCACAAAGCCCCAGGACCCTCTCACAAAATTCCCAAAGCTGTGAAGAGGGCATCTTTCCTCTCCAGTACACACCAGAACCTGCCCAAAAAGTTGTTCAGGTCGTTCCATTGAGTTTGTCCACCGACTTGGATCCAAATATGACATTTGAACTTCCACACCAAGAAGATCCATCCAATTCAACAATTATAATAAGCAATGATGTCGCCTCAAAGGCATTCAAGTCTGTGAATGTTTCAGCCCACAGTGATGTAATCAATCCTGCCAAAGCCTATGAGGCAAACCAGACTCTTCCCCAAGGGTGAGTAAGTGTTTGGTTCTCAAAAAGGCCCAACTTTTCAGACTTCTGTTTGTTAAAAATGTTGTGCTTGTGTTCTACATGATGTGGAAGTACCATGGTTGATGTGTTTTAAGTAGCCCCTTGCATTTGTATGACACTTCTAGATTTAGTCAATAGTCTGAGAATTTTCTTAGATTTCCACAAGATCTTTTGAATTTCTCACCTCACAGCTCCAGCAAGGCCATAGTGCCCACTGCTCAGTACTGTTAGTCACTTTTTCTCGAAAATGGCAGCCAGAAGTGTATGCACAAATTGTGTATCCAAACCGGAATAAGACAGAAATTGGAAATTTTTTCTGGGGAGCTGAAGACCCTTTACAGACAGTTGTTTTGTAAACAGTACAGTCCGATGCCATATTCTCAAAAATTCATCCAATGATATATAATATTCTTTACTGTTTGCTGATAACAATTAGCACATAACCGGTTAAGGGGGTGAGTCTTTATTTAGCTTTGAGTAATGGCACAGGGCTGAAACCGACCCTTCGCTCCTGGCCATTCACAACAGATTTGATGTAGTTAGGAAAGATGGCTAAGGAATCTGAGTTTATCGGCCAAAAGGAGAAGAACGCAGATTCAACCTGTACACAACTTAAGATGTATTTATTAAAGGAAACTTACAATTGTGCCCTATCGGAGTAATATATCATATCAAAATACTCTAAAACCAGCTTTTAAGTGATGTTTATACCTGAGTAAACAGTACAGTACACCAATCTGATTGGTTAAGTGGAGCTTTAAGGTCGAGGGGGTTATGTTAGACAGATTCAGAATCCAGAAAGTATAGTAGAATAGTAGAAATAGGCAGGCTTAAATTAGATAATCATTGCATTATGATGCATTTTTTTGGATCAAAATATAAATTCAGCCAAATCTTAGCATCTCCTTGTGCCAATTGGTAACACTGAGGTTAACATTGATACATCTGTTTACCCAGAATGCATTAAGATAATGGTCAGAGGATTTTGCTGTGTCTATTTTTTGAAGGATTACACAATGTCGGCTAGTGAGAAAACACTTAAATATTTGGTGCAGATCTATTTTTAACATGGCAAAAAAAAGTGTTTTGTAACACAGAATTTTGTAGAGATTACGTTCAAAGTAACCCATCACTCAGGAGGATTACGCATACAACGTCTTATCCCAAGTGGCACTTCCGACAGAGGCCTGAAGAAAAATCTGCCGTGGAACCGCCAGCCGGTCAAAATAACTCTCTTGACTGCTCCTTAAGCATGAGACACACCTCTGACTGTGTTAAGGGAGGTGGAGCAGAACATTCAATCAACAGAGAGGGAGCAGCTCCACATTAGTTATTCTGTTGTGTAATAGAACAGTGGGCTATGGCGGCCTCCTGCTTCACTGATGAATACACTGAGTTTCATGTGAACCTAACAGGAATCTTCTTGCAGATATCACAACCCTGCTTCTTTACAAGTAAGACAGGCCAATCCAACCTACATGCACATGACGTCTGCTGCGCAAGGGAAACGTAAACGCAACGGGTAATTGTTATTCATCACTTTATTTGGCATTTGCTTGCATGTCACATCAAAGTCAGTCGAGATCAATATCGCCCCAAGACCGCCAGCCTGAAGCACCCCCAGGCTGCTAGTAAAATATATAGAGGATGTCCTGAACTAAACATTCAATGTTTACCAAAATGCATTTTTTTACACCATTATACTGCCAGTCATATCTCTTTGAAAGGATACCTCATAAATCTTTGTTTTATATCGGGACATTGTGGCTCAGATGGTAGCGCATCCGTCCAAAAACTTGAGAATTCTTGGAACGATTACAGCTTCCGTCATCACTTCCGTTGTGTCCTCGGACAAGACACTTCACCCACCTTGTTCCTCAGTGCCACTCACATTGCTGTAATCATGGAGTAGCATCCATAACAAATAAAGTTGGTATGGTATGGTATGGTAAGAACATGTAATTAGAGATGTTCCCATCAGGGTTTTATGCTGCTGCTTTCAATACTGATTACCTATAACTGAGATGGGCCGATACCAATCACATGTACTAACTGTACATTTTTCTATTTATTTATGGTGATCACTATTTACGGTTTGACATTATCAACACCATTTTTTAAACTAGTTCCTTATTCTCCTATTTGTGTGTATACATGTTTAGCCTCATCCTCCAGTGATAACGTTACTTACAGTAGGACACAAAGAAATGCAGTTTATTTCTGTAATATAGGTGATTAATATTAGCTTAGAAGAGCGGCTCTTCACTGTGTATGGAGATACACCAATAGCTGCAAGCTGCTTTTCAGCGAGAAATAAATATAGTATGTCAGCCAGATGAGATCAGTGTTTGTGATCTGCAATGAAAATGCATAATTCTGCAAGGTCGATCGAATAATTTTCCGCGAAAATTGGCCGATACTGATGGCCGATTGATCACCACATCCATTTACAATATTTTGGTCATTAAGTATCACCGCGCTAATGTGACAGCCCATACAGCAATTAACACTACTTCTATAAACAACTACTATCACTAATCATGGCAAACTTCATAAGAGCCAACAACGACTAATTTGAGACAAATGAAGCTCAAGAGCGAATATATGGAGGATGAGTTAAAAGTTTTAAATGCTGGGTGCTAAGCAGATCCAGCTATAGTGAAACACTCAGCTATTAAGTAGCACTAATGATAGGTGCCAAACCTTTCATCAAAAAATAGGAACAAAACAGTGACTTTCAATGTCTGCTCTTACTGGGATGCCAACTGATGGGATGAATATATTTTTCAGCAAAAGACTTGTGAATTGTGCTTGGAAATTCAGCATAGTCCTGACTCCTCAGATTATAAATGCTTGAAGAACACAAGTATCTTTCTGCGTCTTTCTAACAATGTCATCGAGTTTAGAGCCTGTATGCACTGATTTAGTTGGTCCAGAGTTTTAGCTGGTAGCTTGTGGATTTTCTAAGTTTCAAGCTCCTAACTTAAGGGTGATTCCGCATCAGCAGCAGCATCACCTCTGTGAACATGGTGCTGTGTCACTACGCCAGAAAAGTAGTTCCTCTGCGTTAGCTTTTACAATAAGCATGTTGCTAATAGCTTGGTTAAAGGTCACAGCACGTAAATGGGACGTTTTGCATGGTTTTTTTAAGTGCTGTAGAGGAGGCGTAATGATAGAATACCCATTTCCGGCATTGCCTTGTGCGAGCAGTTTTTTTTTACTATCTAGAACGCACAGAAAAGGGAAAGACATGTTATTTTCTCACATAGGGATTGTGGGTGAAATTCTACAAAGGTGCAGTTTTCCTTTTAAAGGGGGATTTTAAGCCTTAAGTTTAGAAAAAACATTTTATTTTACACACATAAGGTTTAATAGAAGGCAGACGTGACACTATCTGTTTGTCCCTCCAAGATCGCCTAAACCAAGTTTTTTTTTAAAATATGTTTTAGTTTGTAAAGATTTTGCTAGAAAGAACCAATCCATAATGCTTAATAACTAAATATACAGGTACTATATTTAGTTATCAGCCTTGTGCTATGAGCATTGACCGTTCAATTTGTTTTTCCTTAAGTTACGCCTTTTTGTTTTTTTGTAATGATAATCTTAGAAAGTGCCATAGGCCAATAAACACTGACCTTTCCTTTTTGTGTTGAAATATTACACTAAAGGCAGCCATGTAAGTCTGTATTTTTTTTAATAAAGAAGTCAAACATTGATAGTAAAATGTTCTTTTTATAAATATTTTCTCTCTTTTTTCCCCGCACTGTTAAAGAGAGAGAGATGAGAATCTGTCAGGACCAAAGCGTGTTAAGAAGGGTCCCTGCATGACCTCCAGACCAGTCAGGGTGCATCATCTCTCTGGTAAGTATCCTTAAAAAAACACAATCTTTCAATAATATACAGGCTGTCCAGAGATTTCCTAAAAAGTCTTCAATTGGATTTTCCAAAATGAAGTTCTGAATTATGCTTAGTTGCAAATGACGGTTGATGCTAAAATTTGTTTAAAAAATTTAAAATGCCACAAAGGTTCGGTCTCAGACTGGGCTCCAGGGGAGGGGGTCCAGACTGAGGCCAAGAAAAAAAACCTCAATATCCATAAGCGCACACAAACAAGTTACATAGAATCCACAAAACTTGCAACAGAGGGGAGGGAGTAGGGGCTACGGAGGCAGGCTGCTGCTATCCAAAGCGCTGCTCAGCCGTCCATCACCCCTAAGGGAGTGGGATTAGGTATGTGTGTGTGGCGTGTATTTTTTGTAGATGCATATGTGTATAAGCCTGCAGCGTATGAATCGTAATCGTAATAAAATCATGAGGTGCCCAAAGATTCCCACTTCTAGTTGTCAGAGTTATTTTCGCACTTTCAGCCCAAGATATTGACCAGTAGTCTTCCCCTTCTCTGGTCGAAGTTCCAAAGAACAGTTAAGTGCCGACTAACTAATCAGGTGGAAAGATCTGCCCACTGACTTTGACTCATGAAGTAATTAAACAAATCATTAAATAATTAGGGCAGCACAGTGCCTAACAACAAGAAGGTCCTGGGTTCGATCCCCTGGCTCGGGATATTTCTGTGTGGAGTTTGCATGTTCTCCCCGTGACTGCATGGGTTGTCTCCAGATATTCTGGCTTTCTCCCACCTAGTTCACTTAGAGGGGCTGTTTGTTAACAATATTTTTTTCAAACCAGCAAATACTAATTATATTGAATAAATTAGATCATAAATGCTCGTCGACACGAGAACTTTGTCTGCCGTTCAGGCTTGCCACTCACAACTGTCTCACACATTAGCTAGCCAAATCGCTATCAGTAGCTAACCATACCCAAAGCTAATGCACATGTTCCGTACGGATGTAGTATACGTCACTACATGCTAAAAGCCTTAAGAAGGCGCCGTATACTGCTTAAAACACATTAGAAAGTTAGCGCTTTCTGATTTCTGGGACGAGAGTTCAGAGGAGGCTAATTCTTGCACGTTGTTGAATGAAGACACTTTAAAAACGCAGTGTATTGATAACACAACAATGTCGTGCTCCAGAAAAAGCTCTGTTATTTTTTGTATAATTCCTCCTTATTTTCTTTTAGTTGTGCTTTTCCTCTCTGTAGAAAGATGGCAGCGACAAACACCTGCCCGCTGCCTTACACGGTGAGCCAGGGTAGTAGTATGCGTCTCATCATGTGACATGTATCTGCAGTGTATTAGCCAATTAGCAAGATTAATGATGTCACACTTACACTGAAGACATTACACTGGCTGTAGAAAACCATGGTGTATAATAAATATGTCTGAAAACATTACATTGGCAAGATGCGGACAAACAGACACAATAACTTGCCATCAAACCCAGTTCATGAATGATTGCGCAGTCAGAAAGTAGACTCCTCTCGTCCCAGCCTCATTTCAGGTTTCTATTCTGTGTTTAATCAGGGAATATGCATATTCAGCAATTTTTACTTTAGACAATACTAAAAAGGCATTCATGACACAGTTCATTGGACAAATATTCATATTAATTTCATGTTATTGTCCGTTTTATATCTGATACCATTACACTATTTATGTGATGTGGCACAAAAATGTAATTATACAAATTTTATCTGATTATTTTTCTGTATATATTTCCCTGTAGAGCCAAATGTTTTGGAGAAAGAAAGCTTCAGTATTTTTTAACTTCATGACATTATTTTGACTAGTTTTTGAATGCAATGTCTTGAAGCTGGGGTACTTTGAGTGTCTAGTCAATAGAAAAGTGCTATATAAATCTAATCCGTTATTATTATTATTGTGTCACCAGGCACAATTCAAACTGTAAATCCCGTCCCCCACTCTGCGCACCTCGCTGATATTCCCTCCCAGTCTCCTCCTCTCTGGAAGTGCTCAAAATTGCGCACGAGAGCTGTATGTGCACGCGCATAGGTTGTTGACAGTCTGAATTTGCTTCAAAAGATCCCCTACTTCGTATTTTGTTGCAGAAAATAAATGTCGTCACAGGTACTGTATTTTTCGGAGTATAAGTAGCACCGGAGTATAAGTCGCACCGGCCGAAAATGCATAATAAAGAAGGAAAAAAACATATAAGTCGCACTGGAGTATAAGTCACATTTTTGGGGGAAATTTATTTGATAAAACCCAACACCAAGAATAGACATTTGAAAGGCAATTTAAAATAAATAAAGAATAGTGAACATCAGGCTGAATAAGTGTACGTTATATGACGCATAAATAACCAACTGAGAACGTGCCTGGTATGTTAACGTAACATATTATGGTAAGAGTCATTCAAATAACTATAACATATAGAACATGCTATACGTTTACCAAACAATCTGTCACTCCTAATCGCTAAATCCCATGAAATCTTATACGTCTAGTCTCTTACATGAATGAGCTAAATAGTATTATTTGATATTTTACGGTAATGTGTTAATAATTTCACACATAAGTCGCTCCTGAGTATAAGTCGCACCCCCGGCCAATCTATGAAAAAAACTGCGACTTATAGTCCGAAAAATACGTTATGTTGTTTTTTTACTCTAATTATGAAATACGCATTGCTAAGCTGTAATATCGCCGTAGCCATATACAGTATTATACAAAGATTTAGCAAAAGTTTAAATGCAGAAACCACAAACTATGTCTCTGCTTACAATCCACAGAACAGCAATCGTGTGACTTTCGGTAACACACGTCGCCACGCAAAGGGATACACACAAAATATAGCAAAATGGAACATTAGATTACCTGTCTAGAAGGAAAACAGCCACTTGTGCGTCCAAAGACCTGCAATGCCCTCCGTCCTGAATACGCTAGACCAACATTTATTCGAGTTATGGTTCTTTTTTGTTTGTTTTTCTTCCTCTGATTTTTTCTTTTTGGTTTTGTTAACAGTACCGTATATGCTATAAAGACAAGCGCAGGTATTCGCGATCTTTCCAGGTGGGTGTTCGGCAGCCATGCTTTACTGAAAACAAGTTTGCACCGTGCACGTGCTTCACTATATATCGCATCTGCCAATGAGGAGGCTATTTCGTAGGCTCTGCTCACTTTTCTTTTCTCTAAATCCTGTGATTCCGGGGTTTTATGTACTACCGTATTTTCCGCACTATAAGGCGCACCTAAAAACCACAAATTTTCTCAAAAGCTGACAGTGCGCCTTATAACCCGGTGCGCTTTATATATGGATAAATATTAAGATTCATTTTCATAAAGTTTCGGTCTCGTAACTACGGTAAACAGCCGCCATCTTTTTTCCCGGTAGAACAGGAAGCGCTTCTTCTTCTACGCAAGCAACCGCCAAGGTAAGCACCCGCCCCCATAGAACAGGAAGCGCTTCTTCTTCTACTGTAAGCAACCACCCGCCCGCGTAGAAGAAGACAAAGCGCGCGGATATTATCGTACGTTTCATTTCCTTTGTGTGTTTACATCTGTAAAGACCACAAAATGGCTCCTACTAAACGACAGGGATCCGGTTCATGAAAAGACGCAGTCTCTCCATCCGCACACGGATTACTATTTCACAGCAACTGATATTCCTGTGAACCGCACTGTGGATACAACGGGAGCACGTACGGTGAATATTCGCACCACAGGGAATGAGAAGTCATCCTTCACTGTAGTTCTAGCTTGCCATGCTAATGGCCAGAAACTTCCACCCATGGTGATATTCAAAAGGAAGACCTTGCCAAAAGAGACCTTTCCAGCCGGCGTCATCATAAAAGCTAACTCGAAGGGATGGATGAAGAAAAGATGAGCGAGTGGTTAAGGTAAGTTTAAGTTTACGCGAAGAGGCCGGGTGACTTTTTTCACGCAGCTTCGTCCATGTTGATATACGATTCCATGCGCGCCCACATCACGCTGGTTTTAATATATTATTAAAGTTTGACTGACCTATTTGACTGTTTTTTTGACATTCCTTTAGCGCAGTTAGATGCGGCTTACAACACGGGGCGGCTTATAGGTGGACAAAGTTTTGAAATATGCCGTTCATTGAAGGCGCGGCTTATAACCCAGGGCGCCTTATGGTGCGGAAAATACAGTACTTAATACTTCATTACAAGGCGCAAACAGCATTCAGGTGTTAAATTTTTCCAGAAATGATTACTGTTACGATATATTTTTTTAGTTAAAGAAAATAACTTAGGTACCCCAGCTTTAAGTTTGTCTCCATTAAAGTTACATACGCTGAATATTTAATGTAGGTTGTAAAGATAAGAAGATACGATTCATGTTTTGGAGACTTTGAGATCTTGCAAATGATTTGTCAATGAACTTAATGTGTATACTTTCAGCGTTCACTCTCGATTGACTCCATTTGTCGCTCTATCAGGTCCAGAAGAGAAAAAACCTCGAAGAGTTGTGAGGAGCATTTCTGAAGGAAACCTGAGCCTCATTCAACCTTCCAAACCCAAGTCACTTTTTTATAAAACATCCCAACAGTTAAAGCGAGTGACGAAGCGGATGTAAAACCTTTTTGCTTGTACTTCTTGATCAGTAAGACATTTTAATGTATTGTTTTGAAGGCTCTGTGAATTGTCTGCTTGTAGACTTTTACTTGGTTTTAAATAAATATTGTGCACTGATATGAAAATGATGATTTTTGAGGGCAAGGGGACTGGATCCTTTCTTGAAATCATTGTTCACTGCATGGTAGAAAACAATGGTGTATTTTCTTTAACTTGCATGGCTCAGACAGCACTTACATGTGGACTACATGGCAAGAGCGGATACGCGTGGAGGTGAACTGCATGTAAGCTAATTAATAATTAAGCTTTTCCTGGAGAACAGCCTGCCAGACACTCCTGTAGTACTGCAATGACACAATATTTGGCTTTGCGCTTTTAAAGCCACTTGACAGAAACATAGTCAGCCTTCTTGGGATCTTCTTTCCAAAATGTTTACCACTAAAAAAACACTCCGTCCAGCTTGTTCACCCATCCTAAGAATGCTCTAACATGTGTTAGTCTAAAATCTTCTACTAACAAGCAGTCCTCACTCATCCTTGTAGATATTTATACATTATCATTCTAAAATGTGGTCGATTAAAATGAAATGACTGATAAAATATTTGTTTGTCGGTTTTTGGATTGATGGATAGACATTATTTGTCCCACAACGGGGAAATTATGTGGTACAAAAATAAGGACAATATACATTAAAAAAGCACAGAGCTGATGCAGTGGTGCCATTTTCCTTTTTTATCCACAATTTTTTCGCTCTGCAGCACTCATTTTTACTTTCTCTTCTCACTCCATGCGAAGAATCAACAGTGAGACAGCAAGATAGCGCAACCAAATTTGATAGTGGGTACTCTTTACGTGGTTGTCTGTTTAGCGTGTCCCTCCCATTGCTCAATGGCTACTTCCTGTTTTGCCGGGTTACCAGAGGGCGACAGCCTTTGCTCATGCAACCAACCATCCTTAATTCTTTCCGGTTTCTTCCGACAAAAAATGTATGTATGTATGTATATGTATATATATATATATATATATATCAGTGACGTGCGGTGAGGTTGATGGCTGGTGAGGCACTGACTTCATCACAGTCAGATTTACAAACATATGAACCCTAAAGAGTTATTCACCATTTGATTGGCAGCAGTTAACGGGTTAGGTTTAAAAGCTCATACCAGCATTCTTCCCTGCTTGGCACTTTCTCTTATTAAATGCCGCCAATGCCATCTTAAATTGTGAAGATCGCTGTCCGCATGTATATCTAGAATACATTAAAGTACGTCCACTGCGCAGACACGCTGCCTCCGCTCCAGACAACCCCTCTCTTTAAGAAGAGGAACTGGAGGGTGTGTTCCAACTATCGTGTGATCACACTCCTCAGCCTTCCCGGTAAGGTCTATTCAGATGTACTGGAGAGGTGGCTATGCCGGATAGTCGAACCTCTGATTCAGGAGGAGCAGTGTGGTTTTCGTCATGGTCGTGGAACTGTGGACCATCTCTATACTCTTGGCAGGGTCCTTGAGGGTGCATGGTAGTTTGCCCAACCAGTCTACATGGCCCTTGGGAAGTCCTGTGGGGAGTGCTCAGAGAGTATGGGGTATTGGGCTGTCTGATTGTGGCGGTCCGCTCCCTGTATGATCAGAGCTTGGTCTGCATTGGTAGCAGTAAGTCGGACACGTTTTTAGTGAGGGTTGGACTCCGCCAGGGCTGTTGGATTTTTTACCGATTCTGTTCATAACTTTTATGAACAAAATTTCTAGGCGCAGTCAGGGCGTTAAGGGGATCTGGTTTGGTGGCTGCAGGATTAGGTCTCTGCTTTTTGCAGATGATGTGGTCCTGATTGCTTCTTCTGGCCAGAATCTTCAGCTCTCACTGGATCGGTTCGCAACATAGTGTGAAGCGACTGGGATGACAATCAGCACCTCCAAGTCCATGGTTCTCTCCCGGAAAAGTGTGGAGTGCCATCTCCGGGTTGGGGAAGAGATCTTGCCCCAAGTAGAGGAGTTCAAGTACCTCGGAGTCTTGTTCACGAGTGAGAGAAGAGTGGATTGTGAGATCGACAGGTGGATCGGTGCGCCGTCTTCAGTGATGCGGACACTGTATCGATCCGTTGTGCTGAAGAAGGAGCTGAGCCGGAAGGCAAAGCTTTCAATTTACCGATCGATCTACATTCCCATCGTCACCTATGGTCGTGAGCTTTGGGTTATGACCGAAAGGAAAAGTACAAGCGGCCGAAATGAGTTTCCTCTGTGGGGTGGCGGGGCTCTCCCTTAGAGATAGGGTGAGAAGCTCTGTCATACGGGAGGAGCTCAAAGTAAAGCCGCTGCTTCTCCACATCAGGAGAAGCCAGATGAGATAGTTCGGGCATCTGGTCAGGATGTCACCATGACGCCTCCTTTGGGAGGTGTTTAGGGCACGTCCGACCGGTAGGAGGCCACGGGGAAGACTCAGGACATGTTGGGAAGACTATGTCTCCCGGTTGGCCTGGGAAAGCCTCGGGTTCCCCTAGGATAGGGCTTGGCAACCCGCGGCTCCGGAGCGGCATGCGGCTCTTTGATCAATCCCATGCGGCTCAGCTGCATACTTGCTGACCCTCCCGATTTTTCCGGGAGACTTACGAATTTCAGTGCCTCTCCCGAAAATCTCTCGGGGCAACATTATTGAGGGCATGCCGTGATGGCAGTGCCTTTAACGTCCGATTTTACACTATCTGTGTGCCGGCCCAGTCACATGTTGTATGGGGGCTTTGCCCTACACACGTAAGTGACTGCAAGGCATACTTAGTCAACAGCCATACAGTTCACACTGAGGGTGCCCGTATAAAACAACTTTAACACTGTTACTAATATGCGCCACACTGAACTCACACCAAACAAGAATGACAAACACATTTCTGGAGAACATCCGCACCGTAACACAACATAAACACAACAGAACAAATACCCAGAATCCCATGCATTCCTAACTCTTCCGGGCTACATTATACACCCCCGCTACCACCAAACACCGCTCCCCCAACCAGCCCACCTCAACCGACACACGGAGGGGGTTGATGTGTGGGCGGAGCAGAGTTAGGGGGGCGGGGTTTGGTGGTAGCGGGGGTGTATAATGTAGCCCGGAAGAGTTAGGGATGCATGGGATTCTGGGTACTCTAACCTATATCTATATCTGCATCCTAACAAAAAGCAGATTTAAAATTGTCCATATTGTGAATTGATGTAAATAAAGTCGTAAAAGATTGATTTATTTGCTGTTCAAAGTACCAGTAGAGTGGAAAAACAAGTTGACTTGATATGCTTTATTGTATTTCATTGTAGCCATTATACCACATCCAATTGTATTTACAATCTGCGAAGTATATGTAAATACCGTCCAAACATCAAAATGCCTCAAATTCTGTCAGCCATTTTGAATTTTCCGCTCCGAACATCTTCAGTAATTTTCTTAGATTGATGTCACTTCTGCATTCTTACCATAGTATAAGGTCAGTCATACTGGAAATACGCAAAAATTAGACAGAGATGTACTGTCTATCATTCACAATCCTTATATAAGACATGAACATGTAAGTTTTTCTTTTTGTTATGCATTCTATTCGTAAATAAATAAATACATAAAAAGTCCGCTAACAATGTGGGGGCTCTCTATTTCGCCCACAAAACCCTCTAAATAACTATCCAAATCCCGCCAACAATATTATTTATACATATCTTGACCTGAATATTAACCAAATGTTAGCGGTGTTGTTATTATAAGCGCTAACACAGATAAACAATTGTTTTTAGCGGCGGCTTGATAGCACAAAGCTAAGTAGCCCTCTGCTGCTTTACTGTGAACTGTTGCTCCCGCTTCTTCGCGTCTCAGCTGGTCAAAGTTATTCTAGAATATAAATCAACCCTCTCATCTGGATATTATGAAGATTTAGCCGTGAGTCTAGAAATTGTTCATCTGTGACATTCAATTCATACCCGGAGATGGAAACACACACAATCGAAGACGTTGTCTGTTGGGAGACTTTTTCTTGTTAACCCATCGTGTGCATCATGATTAATTCTTCATCTAAACGGGAAGATATGTACATCCTATCAGTCGTCTTCGGCCCTGCGATGAGGTGGCGACTTGTCCAGGGTGTATCCCGCCTTCCGCCCGATTGCAGCTGAGATAGGCTCCAGCGACCCCAAAAGGGACAAGCGGTAGAAAATGGATGGATGGATCAGTCGTCTTCACATTGAGAGCAGACATTGTACAGTAAGCTATCGTTTCATTAGGTTTGTAGTTTGTATTTCTTGTTTAGCACAATACTGCTACATGATATGTAGTGTTTGGATTTGTTTAGCAGAGCTTTTAAACCTTGTTAAAGTTAAAAGTTAAAGTACCAATGATTGTCACACACACACTAGGTGTGGGGAAATTATTCTCTGCATTTGACCCATAATCCTTGATCACCCCCTGGTAGGTGAGGGGAGCAGTGAGCAGCAGCGGTGGCCGCGCCCGGGAATCATTTTTGGTAATTTAACCCCCAATTCCAACCCTTGATGCTGAGTGCCAAGCAGGGAGGTAACGGGTCCCATTTTTATAGTCTTTGGTATGACTCGGCTGGGGTTTGAACTCACAACCTACCAATCTCAGGGCGGAGACTCTAACCACTAGTTTTGTATTTCTTGTTTAGCACTTAGCAATACTGCTACATGACATGTAGTGTTTGGATTTGTTTAGCAGAGCTTTTAAAACTTGTAGCTCATCCTCCTTATATTCAGGATCAACAAGATAAGGTTCTGGATCATACTTTTTCCCAAAGTAATCGTTGTTGGCTCTCACAAAGTCTGTATGATTTGCATTGTTGTTGGTGATTAAAGGCCTACTGAAATGTGATTTTCTTATTTAAACGGGGATAGCAGGTCCATTCTATGTGTCATACTTGATTATTTCGCGATATTGCCATATTTTTGCTGAAAGGATTTAGTAGAGAACATCGATGATAAATTTCGCAACTTTTGGTCGCTGATAAAAAAGCCTTGCCTGTACCGGAAGTAGCAGACGAGTAGCGTGACGTCACAGGTTGTGGAGCTCCTCACATCTGCACATTGTTTACAATCATGGCCACCAGCAGCGAGAGCGATTCGGACCGAGAAAGCGACGATTTCCCCATTAATTTGAGCGAGGATGAAAGATTTGTGGATGAGGAAAGTGAGAGTGAAGGACTAGAGGGCAGTGGGAGCGATTCAGATAGGGAAGATTCTGTGAGAGGCGGGTGGGACCTGATATTCAGCTGGGAATGACTAAAACAGTAAATAAACACAAGACATATATATATATACTCTATTAGCCACAACACAACCAGGCTTATATTTAGTATGCCACAAATTAATCCCGCATAACAAACACCTCCCCCCTCCCGTCCATATAACCCGCCAATACAACTCAAACACCTGCACAACACACTCAATCCCACAGCCCAAAGTACCGTTCACCTCCCCAAAGTTCATACAGCACATATATTTCCCCAAAGTCCCCAAAGTTAGGTACGTGACATGCACATAGCGGCACGCACATACGGGCAAGCGATCAAATGTTTGGAAGCCGCAGCTGCATGCGTACTCACGGTACCGTGTCTGCGTATCCAACTCAAAGTCCTCCTGGTAAGAGTCTCTGTTGTCCCAGTTCTCCACAGGCCAATGGTAAAGCTTGACTGTTATCTTTCGGGAATGTAAACAATGAAACACCGGCTGCGTTATCCGGCACAACAGTCAGGGGGTGCATTCTACGGCGGGGGTGCGTTATCCGGCACAACACCTGCCGCAATACACCGCTTCCCACTTACAGCTTTCTTCTCTGCTGTCTCCATTGTTCATTGAACAAATTGCAAAAGATTCACCAACACAGATGTCCAGAATACTGTGGAATTTTGCGATGAAAACAGACGACTTAATAGCTGGCCACCATGCCGTCCCAAAATGTCCTCCACAATCCGTGACGTCACGCGCAGGCGTCATCATACCGAGACGTTTTCAGCAGGATATTTCGCGCAAAATTTAAAATTGCACTTTAGTAAGTTAACCCGGCCCTAATGGTATGTGTTGCAATGTTAAGATTTCACCATTGGAAAAAAAAAAAAAAAAAAAAAAAAAAAAAAAAAAAAAAAAGTAGTGGGTTTCAGTAGGCCTTTAAGGGAGCTCTGGTTCCTACCTCTACGTCACACGATCACATGACTGGCTCGCTCTTCATCTCTCAAAATGGCTCAGGAAGCTCCATGAGATTGATACTATTTTGATATCTATTTACTCGCAAACTTTGTAAGTCTTTCGGTGTCATACACCAGATATACAGTATATGATAATAGCTTCAATATAGAGACAACTTGTTTTTCCACTCTCCTGGTACTTTAGGCTGCTGAGCACTTGGTCCAGGTTTTTTGTACAGATCTGTACAATTTCACAAACATACTGTAACTGATGTAAATTAAGTTGACAGGAAGTGTCGTTGTCTTCACCCATGCGTGGACCGACGTGATTGACAGTGCCGTTTGAGCAATGAAGAGCTGATATACTGTATTGTTCCACATTGCTGTTTTTGCTTTGTCTCTACAAAAAATAAGCATATGTTTCAATGAGACAGGTGATGTGCGTGTTTAAGCGCCGCTTAGAGTCAAATTTGTTTGAAAATGCCAAAAATGTGAGGGTTAGTAGCAGCACGGGACACATTTGCATGAATTGGCGTGATTGGGACATGGCAAATTCCTGGTGTGACTGATTAAAAGTCAGCCTTTGGCTAGCGCATTCTCAAGTATTTTCTGTCATGTCCCCCATAAGGAATGGACATTTTTAACGCACCTCATACTCCCCCTGAATTGAAATACTTAAGACTAGGGGTTCTTAACCTTTTTGATCGCGGGGCCCAACTTTTCCATTACAAATTTTCACTGTATTCAATCATTATATATACACTTCTTACAGTTTACAATCTTGTCAAATGATATGAAAGGTTATCACAAAGGTTATCATTTATTTAATAGATAAACCTTAGACTCAGGTCAGGCTGATTAGGAAAAAAAAAAGCTAACCATACATACTGCATAAAAAAGGAGTCATAAATAACTGACAAACAATAAATGTACATACAACTATGTTGTGCTAAAATAAACTAAATTAATAATAAATATATAAAAATAAATCTTTTTTGTCATTAATAGACTTCTCTATGACTTTAGCCCCTGACCTTTTTTTTTTGTTTTGTTTGTTTGAGATTGCCATAGGGCAGCACGGTGGAAGAGGGGTTAGTGCGTCTGCCTCACAATACGAAGGTCCTGAGTAGTCGTGAGTTCAATCCCGCCCTCGGGATCTTTCTGTGTGGAGTTTGCATGTTCTCCCCATGACTGCGTGGGTTCCCTCCGGGTACTCCGGCTTCCTCCCACCTCCAAAGACATGCACCTGGGGATAAGTTGATTGGCAACACTAAATTGGCACTCGTGTGTGTGAATGTGAGTGTGAATGTTGTCTGTCTATCTGTGTTGGCCCTGCGATGAGGTGGCGACTTGTCCAGGGTGTACCCCGCCTTCCGCCTGATTGTAGCTGAGATAGGCTCCAGCGCCCCCCGCGACCCCGAAGGGAATGAGCGGTAGAAAATGGATGGATGGATAGAGATTGTCATAAGGACCACAGCTGAGAAACAAATATTTTTGGTAATGGTAAAGTAACCCTGCTTTACACTTGAGAACCTAATAATTGTACAAGTTGCCAGCATTCTACAAACCCCAAAACCAGTGAAGTTGGCATGTTGTGGAAATCATGAATAAAAACAGAAAACAATGATTTTCAAATCTTTTTCAACCTGTATTCAATTGAATACACTGCAAAGACAAGATACTTAACGTCCGAACTGGTAAACTTTGTTATTTTTTGCAAATATTAGCTCATTTGGAATTTGATGCCTGCAACATGTTTCAAAAAAGCTGGCACAAGTGGCAAAAAGGAATGCTCATCAAACACTTATTTGGAAAATCCCACAGGTGAACAGGCTAATTGGGAACAGGTGGGTGCCATGATTGGGTATGAAAGCAGCGTCCATGAAATGCTCAGTCATTCACAAACAAGGATGGAACGAGGGTCACCACTTTGTGAACAAATGTGTGAGCAAATTGACGAACAGTTTAAGAACAAATTTCTAAACGAGCTATTGCAAGGAATTTAGGGATTTCACCATCTAAGGTTGGTAATATCAAAAGGTTCAGAGAATCTGCAGAAATCACTGCACGTAACATTGAATGCCCGTGCCCTTGGATCCCTCAGGCGGTACTGCATCAAAAACCGACATCAGTGTGTAAAGGATATCACCACATGGACTCAGCAACACTTCAGAAAACCACTGTCAGTAACTACAGTTCGTCGCTACATCTGTAAGTGCAAGTCATAACTCTACTATGCAAAGCGAAAGCCATTTATCAACAACACCCAGAACAATGGCTGGGCCCGATCTCATCTAAGATGGGCTGATGCACAGTGGAAAAGTGTTCTGTGGTCTGACAAGTCCACATTTCAAATTGTTTTTGGAAACTCTGGACGTCGTGTCCTCTGGAACAAAGAGGAAAAGAACCATCCGGATTGTTGTAGGCGCAAATTTCAAAAGCCAGCATCTGTGATGGTATAGGAGTGTATTAGTGCCCAAAGCATGGGTAACACACATCTGTGAAGGCACCATTAATGCTGAAAGGTACATACAGGTTTTGGAGCAACATATGTTGCCATTCAAGCAACGTTATCATGGACGCCCCTGCTTATTTTAGCAAGACAATGCCAAGCCACGTGTTACAACAGCGTGGCTTAATAGTAAAAGAGTGCGGGTACTAGACTGGCCTGCCTGTAGTCCAGACCTGTCTCCCATTGAAAATGTGTGGCGCATTATGAAGCCTAAAATACCACAACGGAGACCCCCGGACTGTTGAAAAACTCAAGCTGTACATCAAGCAAGAATAAGAAATAATTCCACCTGAAAAGCTTCAAAAATGTGTCTCCTCAGTTCCCAAACGTTTACTGAGTGTTGTTAAAAGGAAAGGCCATGTAACACAGTGGTAAAAATACCCCTGTGCCAACTTTTTTGCAATGTGTTGCTGCCATTAAATTCTAAGTTAATGATTATTTGCAACAAAAAAAAATTAGTTTCTCAGTCCGAACATTAAATATCTTGTCTTTGCAGTCTATTCAATTGAATATAGGTTGAAAAGGATTTGCAAATCATTGTATTCTGTTTTTATTTACGAATTACACAACGTGCCAACTTCACTGGTTTTGGGTTTTGTACATGATCACACTGGATTATTAAAATGAGCTATGATTATTTAAAATTGTATATTTCATCGACCTGAAAAATGGGAAATGTTACATACTGGAACTGATGTATTAAAAAGAGGCCAACTTGATGCAATTTTTCAGATGTGCATGTGACACTGTGGCATAATCCAGTCCTCATACTGAAAGTCTCCGCCACTCACACACTCCAATAATAACAATTAGCAATGAATAACAAGCTTTCAGCAGTTTGTGTTTTTGTTAGTTTTATGTTTTGTTCCCTTACTGTACCAAATGTGAACGACCAGAATAGTGGTCACAGCGTACCATTAAAAAAACCCAGTACATTATACAAACCCTGTTTCCATATGAGTTGGGAAATTGTGTTAGATGTAAATATAAACGGAATACAATGATTTGCAAATCTTTTTCAACCCATATTCAATTGAATGCACTACAAAGACAAGATATTTGATGTTCAAACTCATAAACTTAATTTTTTTTTTGCAAATAATAATTAACTTAGAATTTCATGGCTGCAACACGTGCCAAAGTAGTTGGGAAAGGGCATGTTCACCACTGTGTCACATGGCCTTTCCTTTTAACAACAATCAGTAAACGTTTGGGAACTGAGGAGACACATTTTTTAAGCTTCTCAGGTGGAATTCTTTCCCATTCTTGCTTGATGTACAGCTTAAGTTGTTCAACAGTCCGGGGGTCTCCGTTGTGGTATTTTAGGCTTCATAATGCGCCACACATTTTCAATGGGAGACAGGTCTGCACTACAGGCAGGCCAGTCTAGTACCCGCACTCTTTTACTATGAAGCCACGTTGATGTAACACGTGGCTTGGCATTGTCTTGCTGAAATAAGCAGGGGCATCCATGGTAACATTGCTTGGATGGCAACAAATGTTGCTCCAAAACCTGTATGTACCTTTCAGCATTAATGGTGCCTTCACAGATGTGTAAGTTACCCATGTCTTGGGCACTAATACACCCCCATACCATCACAGATGCTGGCTTTTCAACTTTGCGCCTATAACAATCCGGATGGTTCTTTTCCTCTTTGGTCCGGAGGACACGACGTCCACAGTTTCCAAAAACAATTTGAAATGTGGACTCGTCAGACCACAGAACACTTTTCCACTTTGTATCAGTCCATCTTAGATGAGCTCAGGCCCAGCGAAGCCGACGGCGTTTCTGGGTGTTGTTGATAAACGGTTTTCGCCTTGCATAGGAGAGTTTTAACTTGCACTTACAGATGTAGCGACCAACTGTAGTTACTGACAGTGGGTTTCTGAAGTGTTCCTGAGTCCATGTGGTGATATCCTTTACACACTGATGTCGCTTGTTGATGCAGTACAGCCTGAGGGATAGAAGGTCACAGGCTTAGCTGCTTACGTGCAGTGATTTCTCCAGATTCTCTGAACCCTTTGATGATATTACGGACCGTAGATGGTGAAATCCCTAAATTCCTTGCAATAGCTGGTTGAGAAAGGTTTTTCTTAAACTGTTCAACAATTTGCTCACGCATTTGTTGACAAAGTGATGACCCTCGCCCCATCCTTGTTTGTGAATGACTGAGCATTTCATGGAATCTACTTTTATACCCAATCATGGCACCCACCTGTTCCCAATTAGCCTGCACACCTGTGGGATGTTCCAAATAAGTGTTTGATGAGCATTCCTCAACTTTATCAGTATTTAATGCCACCTTTCCCAACTTCTTTGTCACGTGTTGCTGGCATCAAATTCTAAAGTTAATGATTATTTGCAAAAAAAAAATGTTTATCAGTTTGAACATCAAATATATTGTCTTTGTAGCATATTGAACTAAATATGGGTTGAAAATGATTTGCAAATCATTGTATTCCGTTTATATTTACATCTAACACAATTTCCCAACTCATATGGAAACGGGGTTTGTACAACTAAAATGATGAGTTAGTTCCGGTGTCATTTCCTGAGGTTATGCAAACATAATTAAGTGCAAAATATGGTGGTTGGGATTTGACTTTCTTTCCTGTCATGTGCCACTGGGATAAAGCAAACCTTTTTTGAGCTCCCATACTTGAAGCGAACACTTGAAAACATATCTCCTCCATCCCTGATGAGTGCGGGCCCAAGCTGCTCTGTCTGGAGTGAAGTGAACTTGTCACTTTCAATTGAGTCGTGCAACTTTCAGCAGCACAGCCTTCAGTGTGATCTTTATTTTTAGCCCAGCAGCTCAATGCATGAAGTACATCAGCCCCGTTGTGCGCACGAGCCCACACTCCTGCTCCCATTCACAAGAATCTCAGCTGTGTGTGTTTATGTGCGCTCACACACACACACACACACACACACACACACACACACAGCGAGGCCTTGGCTAAAGTTTATTAACTTTCTCTTAGCCAATCGGGCGCCTTGTGCGTTTTTCCTGTTGACCAATGGGACAGATGGAGGGGCTGGAGGTGGGTGTTGCTTAGCAACTGCAGGTAGAATCTCAGATCATGTTGGACCCATTGTTTTATCTCGCTTCCCTGGGAGACGGTGCATGATATGTGTTGTGATTTGTTGTGGGGGGGGGGGGGGCACATCTGTCACATGCGTCACAAAGTTGTTAACTCTATTTTTGTATAATGAGGCAAAGATCGCAGTGACTTTAACGGTATGTTGCCGACACGTTACTACATGTTCCTCTGAACACGTCTTTGTAACCTTCTGCAAGTCAACTGTGCCTTTTCTGGCATTTTGCACCTGATCACAAAGGTATTCATTCCTTTGACGAGCCTTGCGCAATGTCAGAGGTAGATATTAATATAGAAAGAAAATTATACTTTATTAGAGTTGGTGATTATATGGTGGCCAGTGTCATTTATAATGCCACGCCCCACCACACAAACAGGTGCATGATTGTTGATATATATACATTCTATTGCCAAAAGTATTTGGCCACCTGCCTTGACTCACATATGAACTTGAAGTGTCATCCCATTCCCAACCCATAGGGTTCATGATGTCGGTCCACCTTTTGCAGCTATTACAGCTTCAACTCTTCCGGGGAAGGCTGTCCACAAGGTTGCGGAGTGTGTTTATAGGAATTTTCGACCATTGGTGAGGTCACACACTGATGTTGGTCGAGAAGGCCTGGCTCTCAGTCTCCGTTCTAATTCATCCCAAAGGTG
The DNA here is from genome assembly GCF_033978685.3 of Nerophis lumbriciformis. Classification (NCBI taxonomy): domain Eukaryota; kingdom Metazoa; phylum Chordata; class Actinopteri; order Syngnathiformes; family Syngnathidae; genus Nerophis; species Nerophis lumbriciformis. Next base: position 43,078,025 of record NC_084562.2, read on the forward strand.
TTCTATCGGGTTCAGGTTAGGACTCTGTGCAGGCCAGTCAAGTTCATCCACATCAGACTCTGTCGTCCATGTCTTTATGGACCTTGCTTTTGCGCACTGGTGCACAGTCATGATGGAAGAGGAAGAGGCCCGCTCCAAACTGTTCCCACAAGGTTGGGAGCATGGATGAACCAAAACGTTTTCGTACCCTCGAGCATTCAAAGTTCGTTTCACTAGAACTTAGGGACTAAGCCCAACTCCTGAAAAACAACCCCACACCACAATTCCTCCTCCACCCAATTTCACACTCGGCTCAATGCAGTCCGAAATGTAGCGTTCTCCTGGCAACCTCCAAACCCAGACTCGTCCATCAGATTGCCAGATGGAAAAGTGTGACTCATCAGTCCAGAGAAGGCGTCTCCACTGCTCTAGAGTCCAGTGGCGACGTGCTTTACACCACTGCATCCGACGCTTTGCATTGGACTTGGTGATGAATGGCTTAGATGCAGCTACTCGGCCATGGAAACCCATTCCATGAAGCTGTCTGCGTACTGTACGTGGGCTAATTAAAAAGGTCAGAAGAAGTTTGGAGCTCTGTAGCAACTGACTGTGCAGAAAGTCTTGGCACTATGTGCTTCAGCATCCGCTGACCCCTCTCTGTCAGTTTACGTGGCCTACCACTTGGTAGATGAGTTGCTGTTGTTCCCAAACTCTTCACTTTTCTTATAATTGAGCCGACAATTGACTTTGGAATATTTAGGAGCGAGGAAATTTCACGACTGGATTTGTTGCACAGGTGGCACCCATGACAGTTCCACGCTAGAAATCACTGAGCTCCTGGCGGCCCAATCTTTCACAAATGTTTGTAGACAGTCTCCATGCCTAAGTGCTTGATTTCATACACCTGTGGCCGGGCCAAGTCATTAGGACACCTGATTCCGATCATTTGGATGGGTGGCCAAATACGTTTGGCAATATAGTGTTTATACACACATTACGGCTGCAACGGTGAGTCGACAATAAAATTTGTCGACAATAGTCGAGACGTCATCTCAGTGATAACATGTAATGTGTGGGGATATTTAATCTTATTCTTGTTAAAATCATGAATACTTTGCTCAGACAAATTTTCCCAGAAATTAAAATGTATTGGCAGGGCTAGTCTCTACTACTGAAATAATTGATTGACATCTGAATTGGGCGGACACGCAATGCGTTGAACCACATTTAAATCAACAGCTGTTTGCACTCTGAGTCGCCCACCTGAGACTCCGCCGAAAGGACAACCCAACCAACATTTATAAGCCTCATATGGACTCATACATGCAGCATGCTCTTGCTCCATTACGAACCACGACAACGTGCTGACTAACAAGGATGTCACCTCTTTGAGACTTGAGTCACAGAGGCAGCCACCAAGAAGATTGGCCGGCCCAGCAGCACCGCCCGGCATCCTTGGATCTCTAATGACACCCTCAAGATCATCAAGGATTATCGCACTGCGCGTCTCTGTGGGGACATCAATCAATCAATCAATCAAAGTTTATTTATATAGCCCTTAATCACAAGTGTCTCAAAGGGCTGCACAAGCCACAACGACATCCTCGGCTCAGATCCCACATCAGGGCAACAACAAACTCAACCCAATGGGATACAATGAGAAACCTTGAAGGGGACCGCAGATGTGGGGACCCCCGCTCCTCTGGGCAACCGGTGCAATGGATGTCCAGTGGATCTAGTTAATAGTGTGAGAGTCCAGTCTATAGTGGGGCCAGCAGGGGATCATCTTGAGTGGAGACAAGTCAGCAGCGCAGAGACGTCCCCAACTGATGCATAGATGAGTGGTCCACCCCGGGTCCTGACTTTGAACAGTTCGCGCCTCATCTGTGGTCACCTGATAACCTCTCTATGCAGGACAGGGGGGAAGAGCAGAAAAGAGACAGCAGATCAACTGGTCTAAACGGGGTGTATATTCAAAGGCTAGAATATACAAATTACTTTTAAGATGAGACTTAAATGCCTCTACTGAGGTAGCATCTCTAACTGTTACAGGTAGGGCATTCCAGAGTACTGGAGCCCGAATAGAAAACGCTCTATAGCCCGCAGACTTTTTTTGGGGCTCTGGGAATCACTAATGGCAGAGTACTGCCGGCTCTATGTCTGCAACAAAGCCATTATAGACAATCGCAAGCGCTACCGGGACAGTGAGGCCAACAGAAGGGAGGACACAGCCTGCGGCAACGACCAGTAATTCTGGGGCCCCTGAAAGAATATTAATGTGGGCCCCCTTTACACCATTGATTGCCTGTGTGTGTGTGTGTGTGTGCGTGGCAGTGTGGGCCATAGAATTGTGATCACCTTTCCCCCCTAAATGACGCCACTGGCAACGGCTGATCTATGGTCTGCCTCGTGAATCTGTGAGGTTCCATGCAAGAGTTCAAGTGAAGATGACATACTGACAACTGACGCCGACATGAAGTCGCCATGACTCTCTGCAAACTGAAGAACAACAAGGCCGCTGGCTATTGCAGCATCACTGCTGAGCTCCTGAGAGTGGGCAGGGACTCCGTGATCAACTGACTGACCACCATCATCAACCACATGTCGGTGATGGAGGAGCTCTCAGACGTCTGGTGCCACAGGATCATCTTCCCGGAAGCGGGGTAAACTGATGTGCGACAACCACCGAAGACTCACTCCCTTCTTCATTCCTGGCAAGCTCTTCGCCTGGATTCTACTGCCAGCAGTCCAGGTAGGATTCATGCCCGCCAGATCAACAACAGACCACATCTCAGCGCTCAGGCTCCTCATTGAGAAGTCCTAAGAGTTCTGCAAGGACTTCCACCTGTTCCTCGACCTCTGGAAACACCCTCCCTCTTACACAGAAGCTCATCACCCTCTTAACGATGCTGTATGATGGAAAGCTGTGTACCTGTCTACAACAGCGAGACCGACGGGTTCCCCATTGCCACTGGTGTCTGTCAGGGCTGTGTGGCTGCACCGGACTTCTTCAACCGAATCATCAATAACCGCAGTGTGCACCCGTTTCCCTGGAGTCAAGATCGGTGACTACAATACGACTTAGTTCTGTTGCTCATACGCTAAACTTGAAGGAGCTCCTTGAGTGTTCGACAAGGAGGCAACCAAGCTTGGACTGTTGGTCCAAGACCAAGCTCATGCCGAAATCCCCCATCATTGTCTTTGACCGTTAGCCGTTAGTTCTCTTTGTTTCTACCTTGGCTCCGAGGTCACCAACACGGGGGACATCCTGACAGAGGTGAATAGACAGCGAGGATTGGCTTCTGTGGTCATGAGAAGCCTCTGGAAACCTTTCATGGAGACAACACGACCACTCCCGCTACATCAAGTTCCAAATCTATAATGCCGCTGTCCTGTCAGGCCCATCCCGCTGTCCTGTCAGTCCTCCTTAATGTGCAAATCCCCATCTGTCCGGGTCCTTTGCTTCGAATCCCGCACCCTCAAAACCATCGAGAATCTGCTGTGAGAGGCAATGAGTAGCTCTGCCAGAGAACCGACCAGCGCTACATCCTCCATGTCCAGTTGGACTGTTCAGTTTGTCTTTGAAAACATTACACTTCTCATTTGAGCTGGCTTCATCAGTTCACCTGACATAGATCTAGTTTTGACTAGATCTGCGCAATTGTGGATTGAACTTGATTTCACCAATATAATTTAGTGAGTATGAACTGATGAAACCTGTTTAGTTGAGAGGCGAAACATCTTCTCAGACAAACTGAACAGTCTAGCTAGATTGAATGCCATGAGAACATTATTGACGGATTTAAATTAGGGATCTGCAAATCGATCAGTATCGGACGATTTTCTTGGAAAAAGTACAGGATTGCCAATGCTGATTCATACCATAACAAACACCTATCCCCTTTGACTGATATTGTAACAACCAATTTTCAAGCTAGCAGCTAAGTGTTTGTCTCCAAACACAATGTGTTAATAATAATCACCTCTATTATTCAAATAAACTGCATTTCCTAATATCTTAGGCTTCATTATCAGGTATTAAGACGAGGCTAAACATGTTAGACACCAAAAGCAAGCAGGAGCAGGCATGCTAATAGCCAAGCTAAATGCTAAGCTAGCTAAAACAGATGAAGAAATAAGTGTAGATGGAACCGCGTTAAAGCGTAAAGTAAGCAGTTATTAACATGAAATTAACAAGTAGATTAATGAAAGTTTAGAGCAGTGATTTTCAGAAGTGTACCACTAGTGGTACGCAGGCTATATCTATTGGTACACCAAAGAATCACTTGATTAAACTACAGTGTTTTATTTTCTTATAATCAAAGAGTATTTTTGTTCCATCTGTGTGTAATGTTACAGTGGCCAAAATATTAAATATACTTGTTAAATTAAACCTCTGCGTTGTTATAATTCATACTTAGGCCTACTATGCTACTGTATTTTAATGTTGGTCATTATGGTGGTACTTAGAGGACCAATTTTTTTTTGAGGTGCATGGTCCTTTGAGGACCACTGGTCGAGAGAGAGGATAATATAACAACACCTGTTGGTGTGACAGAATTGTCGCAGTCAGTACTTAGACGTAAGAGGAGGGCGGCTCGATCCATAAATGGGTGTTGTCGATGATGATCAATACGAGAGGGATTATATCGATATTTTTATTTTCACAAAATCTTTTTTTTGTGTGTGTTAATGTTACAAACTCAGAGAATAAGTCCAACACAGGGGGACTTTGAGGGCAAAAATAATGTCAAATAATGTAGTTTGTGTTTATTGTTGTTTTGACTTACGATTGGTTAGTGTGTGCTGTTGACTTTGTTTTGCTCAAACAATTGTATGTAGTAAAACAGAATACGGAACTAGGTAAAATATTGTGCTGCTTCTGTTGAACTGCCAATATCACTTACTGTAAATTAATTAATAACGTACAGTTAATACATGTGATCGGTATTGGATGATCGGAATCGGCAGCATGTATCCTTAATCAGAACATCCCTAGTTTAAGTCTTTATACATATTATGTTTCAGCATTCAAGGTACTTTTAATAAATCTTTTAAATTGCATTTATTAAATTTGCAATCATAAAAAAAAATTATTTTACAGTTGTTTATTTTGTACATTTGAATTCCTGGTGAGGCAAATGGCACCAATTTGATGCAACGGCCCATATTGTATGTCTCATAAAGATCATTAATATGCACTGATATGTGGTTTTAATGCATTCCACCGACACTAGTGGAACTCCGCATGTCGTGTGAGACTAACTCCCTCGTCCTCCATTCATTTGCTCATCTTGCCCAGTGAATGCTGCATGCAAATATTTAAATGGTGTGTTATGGAAATTCCAGGGATGCAGACTGGATTTGGCATGTAAAGCAGGATGTTGTCAACATGATATCTGCCACTGTCCATTGTGGCCATCTCTGGAAAGCAAAGAGAACTGCCAAGAAATGATCTGTACTCCCGACTAAATTGGAACTTAATACGAGGGATACCTCCACTGAAGTGAATTTTGTTATAAGGTAAGTGGCATCTTTAATAGTTGTATATGTTTTATTGTTTGATAAGGATTTTCACTACACTCAGTAGAGAATAGTTAAAGTTAAGTTAAAGTACCAATGATTGTCACACACATACTAGGTGTGGCGAAATTATTCTCTGCATTTGACCCATCACCCTTGATCACCCCCTGGGAGGTGAGGGGAGCAGTGGGCAGCAGCGGTGGCCGCGCCCGAGAATCATTTTTGTTGATTTAACCCCCAATTCCAAAACTTGATACTGAGTGCCAAGCAGGGAGGTAATGGGTCCCATTTTTATAGTCTTTGGACCAAACTATGGTGAAATACTGGCTTATCGATGTGATGGGAATTATTTTAATAAAGAGCTTTACATTAGGAAACCCATTATCTACATTTTAAGCTACAGTGTGGGTGAAAGCTGAATTCAAACCAGAAACTCTCAAGTTTCTGGACAGCCGCACTACCATCTGAGCCAATCCGCCGTCTTTACGGGCGATCACTTTGACAGATTTTGTTTGTTAATGATGCCAAAATGCTAAGATACTGTATCTGACAAAACATCCCAATCCTAGCTCTGTAAATAAATTAGCGTCATGATTATATACATAATAATTTCGGCCAATAAAAACAAATTGGCCAAATTAGCTTCAAGCCGAAATCCAACACACCTGCTGACCAAGACAGACACCCTACATTATATCTATTATTTTTAGAATAATTATATTTATATATAATTACATGCTGAAAACAATGTGAAATATTTATACACGATGAATGAAATTGATAAATGATAATTAAACATTGTTTAATACTTTAATACTTTGCTTGGAGAGCGTATTTTTTTTTAAATTCAGAAGCGTTTCTCACCTTCTTTATCAAAGTGCTATACATCTAACTAAAAGACACTGTTGGAAAACACACTATTTTGCATGTTTTGTGTTTGTTATGCTTCACTGATCATGTTTTAGTCTCAGTATCTAATCTATTTTATGGGCTAAACTTGTATTGTTTTGAATATTGGTTTGCGCTGCAGACCTTTAAGATGTATCTATTCATCAATTTTCTACCGCTTGTCCCTTTTGGGGTTGTGGGGGGTAGAGCCTATCCCAGCTGCATTCAGGCGGTAGGCGGGGTCCACCCTGGACAAGATTTATTCAAATAAAAAGTGTTTAACGATAAAATCTATTATTATGATTTATTATTTCTGGCAGGCATTGTGGCTTCCTACTCTGTTCAGCGGTCCTTGAACGCACCATAAAAACAACTCTGTCTCATAATCCTCCGAGTATAGAATGATCAGTCTGTGCAAAGAGAGCAGAGCATGAAGGTTCAATGTGAACAATTCAATCACTCAAAGTGTATTTACATAGCCCTGAATCACAATTGTCTCAAAGGGCTGCACAAGCCACAACGACATCCTCGGCTCTGATACACAATTCAATAGCTTAGTTGCTCAGACAGCAATGTGTTTTTATAAGTTTAGATGGGAGTATGTTGTTTTTTAATTGGGAAATACTTTAATGTCTCTTCTTTTCATGTTAGCTGGCGCCAGTCAGTCTGTGAGTTTATCAAAGTGCAGTTATCAGTCATGGTTTTTCGAACATTTTAATTCAAAATGGTAATATTAACCGTCAGGCGTTTTACCGCAGTTATCAATAGTATTGTTCATCGTTGCATCCCTAACTGTGATACATCAGTATAGAGGTAAGCCAATGTCGATAATTTTGCGCATACTGTGAAACCTCTAAGGGTCAAGCTCGATTGTCGAAATTACGAATCAACTTTTCCCCATTGGAAATCATTTTAAAATTCATATTTTCCTGTCGTGTAGCAAGAAATGAACCGTTGTGTAACATTCTTAAACACTGATCTCGTGTGTGCTCACATAAAGACGACATTCCATTATTTTGTCATTTTCTACTTGGGCAGGGCGATATGGCTGAAAACTGTATCACAACCAATAAAATGGTCAATATCGATAATTATTGATATTTTTTATCACCTCTGGAAAATATGGACCAGGAGAAAAATGTATTAAATGCAAAACTTTTTTTTTTTCCAAAGTAACATTCCTCTATTTATAATCCCCTCAGCTATAGCCTAAAGGAATAGCCTAAAGGAAAAGGAAATGTCAACGCAAGCATGGAACAATCAATGTAAACAATTATCCCATCCATTTTCTACCGCTTATTCCCTTCAGGATCGCGGGGGGGCGCTGGAGCCTATCTCAGCTACAATCGGGCGGAAGGCGGAGTACACCCTGGACAAGTCGCTATGTAAACAATTAATGTAAACAAAATTCTAAAATCACATTGAACACTTAACAATAACCTCTTAAAATGAAGGTGCAAAAATAAGGAATATGTAAAAAAAAAACGCTTCAGAAAGCGTAACAAAATAATGCAAAGTGTGAAAATGTAAACAGAGAAACCTGAGAACACATTTTTGCAGGTTTACTGATCTTTGTAACATTTATTTGGTCTGTTATTCTTATTTAAGTATGGAAATTAATTGATGTTATGCAGTAATAATTATTGAAATATTATTCGACAAAATTATTATGTCAAAGTAGCAAATATGTTTTATTTTGTTATTTATTTTATTTATACAGTCCTGCATGTTAGTTCCTCCCTGTTGTATCTGTACATTTACAAACCCCGTTTCCATATGAGTTGGGAAATTGTGTTAGATGTAAAAAGAATACAATGATTTGCAAATCGTTTTCAACCCATATTCAGTTGAATATGCTACAAAGACAACATATTTGATGTTCAAACTCATAAACATTTTTTTTTTTTGCAAATAATCATTAACTTTAGAATTTGATGCCAGCAACACGTGACAAAGAAGTTGGGAAAGGTGGCAATAAATACTGATAAAGGTGAGGAACGCTCATCAAACACTTATTTGGAACATCCCACAGGTGTGCAGGCTAATTGGGAACAGGTGGGTGCCATGATTGGGTATAAAAACAGCTTCCCAAAAAATGCTCAGTCTTTCACAAGAAAGGATGGGGCGAGGTACACCCCTTTGTCCACAACTGCGTGAGCAAATAGTCAGACAGTTTAAGAACAACGTTTCTCAAAGTGCAATTGCAAGAAATTTAGGGATTTCAACATCTACGGTCCATAGTATCATCAAAGGTTCAGAGAATCTGGAGAAATCACTCCACGTAAGCGGCATGGCCGGAAACCAACATTGAATGACCGTGACCTTCGATCCCTCAGACAGCACTGTATCAAAAACCGACATCAATCTCTAAAGGATATCACCACATGGGCTCAGGAACACTTCAGAAAACCACTGTCACTAAATACAGTTGGTCGCTACATCTGTAAGTGCAAGTTAAAACTCTACTATGCAAAGCAAAAGCCATTCATCAACAACATCCAGAAATGCCGCCGGCTTCTGTGGGCCCGAGATCATCTAAGATGAACTCATGCAAAGTGGAAAAGTGTTCTGTGGTCTGACAAGTCCACATTTCAAATTGTTTTTGGAAATATTCGACATCGTGTCATCCGGACCAAAGGGGAAGCGAACCATCCAGACTGTTATCGACGCAAAGTTCAAAAGCCAGCATCTGTGATGGTATGGGGGTGCATTAGTGCCCAAGGCATGGGTAACTTACACATCTGTGAAAGCACCATTACTGCTGAAAGGTACATACAGGTTTTGGAACAACATATGCTGCCATCTAAGTGCCGTCTTTTTCATGGACGCCCCTGCTTATTTCAGCAAGACAATGCCAAGCCACATTCAGCACTTGTTACAACAGCGTGGCTTCGTAAAAAAAGAGTGCGGGTACTTTCCTGGCTCGCTTGCAGTCCACACCTGTCTCCCATCGAAAATGTGTGGCGCATTATGAAGCGTAAAATACGACAGCGGAGACCCCAGACTGTTGAACGACTGAAGCTCTACATAAAACAAGAATGGCAAAAAATTCCACTTTCAAAGCTTCAACAATTAGTTTCCTCAGTTCTTAATAGTTTATTGAGTGTTGTTAAAAGAAAAGGTGATGTAACACAGTGGTGAACATGCCTTTTCCCAACTACTTTGGCACGTGTTGCAGCCATGAAATTCTAAGTTAATTATTATTTGCAAAAAAAAAAAAAAAGTTTATGAGTTTGAACATCAAATATCTTGTCTTTGTAGTGCATTCAATTGAATACGGGTTGAAAAGGATTTGCAAATCATTGTAGCCCGATTGTAGCTGAGATAGGCTCCATCGCCCCCGGCGACCCGAAAGGGATTAAGCGGTAGTAAATGGATGGATGGATTGATGTATTCCGTTCATATTTACATCTAACACAATTTCCCAACTCATATGGAAATGGGGTTTGTACATGTATATATGTGTGTATATATGTATATATATGTATGTATATATATATATATATGTGTGTATATATATACACACATGTTTATATGTTTGTATATATGTATATATACATATATGTACATATATGTGTGTATATATATGTGTGTATATATGTACATACATGTATAATATACATATACACACATATATATAGACACACAAATATATATATATATATATATATATACATTGTATATATATATATGTGTGTGTCTATATATATATGTGTGTATATATGTACATATATACATACATATGTAGAAACACGCACATATATATATATATATATATATACGTTGTATATATATGTGTGTGTCTATATATGTGTGTATATATGTACATATATACACACATATGTAGAAACACACACATATATATATATATATATATATATATATATATACGTTGTATATATATATGTGTGTGTCTATATATGTGTGTATATATGTACATATATATATATATATATATATATATATATATATAGATAGATAGATAGATAGATAGATAGATAGAAATATATTGATTGTGTCTATCACGATATATATATATAGCTGAGATCGGCTCTAGCGACCCCCCGCGACCCCAAAAGGGACAAGCGATAGAAAATGGATGGATATATATATATATATATATATATATATATATATATATATATATATATATATATATATATATATATATATATATATATATATATTTATGTAGGTGTCTGTGTGTGTGTGTGTGTGTGTGTGTGTGTGTGTGTGTGTGTGTGTGTGTGTGTGTGTGTGTGTGTATAAATAGATAACGTTTTATCGGCCCTGCCCTATGTCTACTTATTTTTGCCTGAGCAGCCATGACCAACGAAGTCACAAAACAGCCCATTCCTGGCTCTATGGTTGTCATCACATTCTTTGTCTCTGCCAAAAAGAGAAGTGCGCGGATGAAGTGAAGCTTTTGTGTCAGTTTTAGCATTTTTATAGGCGTTGTTGGTCAAATTGTGAGCGTTTTAAATGCCGGGCTATATGTAACGCAGCGTATGAGAGAAAGCAGAATGAGTCATAATGCCTCCTACCTCCCTGCTTTATGATGCCTTCAGCAAGACTTTTATCCGTCACCTTTTTCCCTTCAGATTGTTCCCCCCCCCAAGGTAATAATGTCCCTATTTGGGGGATTCTCAGTCGCAAACCCCTGACCCCTACTTTTATCAGTACGACGCGGCCTGTTGGCAGAACCTCGTGGCACAGTTAAAGCGTGGGGCGGCTGAGATTTACAGTTTCCTTGAGCAGGTAGCGTCGCCTGTTGTGAAACAATGTGACAGAAAATCAGTAGCGCTGTGATGGCTCAGCAGCGCGCCTTGCCCCTCTCTATTCTCCTCAGGCAGCGTATCCAAAGCCCACCTCAGACGTACTGTATGTTAGCCTGCAGATGACTCATCCTCAGGAGAAGGCGCCGCACAGCGCAGGGTAGTCTCGCAAATAAACATTTCACAATTTGCAGAGTCAACTCCGGTACTTTGCTGACTTCAAATCCGAACCCACACACACACACACACACACACACACACACGGCAAATGCCAACTGACACGGCGGTGTTGCTTTGTTCAGCCTGGAACAACAACAACCAAATAATACCCCGTCCGTGTTCCTGCGTCCCCGCTGTGTCGCACACGTAATGACAATATCGGTGACACGCGCGACAGTGAGGCATCAGTTGAGCCTTCGGAATTGTATTTTCTTTATTGAAACGGCAAATTTGTCATCATTGCAGCAATTGCCATGGAGACTGGGTGAGTCCCAAAGCGAGCGCTATTATCGCTGTGTGTGTTTGTTGCCCTGCAACTGCAACTTCCAAGAAACACGCACACTGGAAGGTGAGGAGGGGGACCCGAGCACATATTTAAAAAAAAAAAAAAAAAGAAAACACCGTGTTCATGTGTGCGGTTTGCTATGGGATTTTTTATTCCAACATGTAGAGTGGAACCTCGATTTACAGATTTCGTTGGTTCTTGAACATGGTTCGTAAATCAAAAAAGTTTGTATTGTGAAGCAGAGTTCCCCATAAGAATCATGAATTCTTGCCTCGACAAAAGTCCATAGTTTAGTTAGTATATATATATATATATATATATATATATATATATACATATATACATAAACCCGTTTCCATATGAGTTGGGAAATTGTCTTAGATGTAAATATAAACAGAATACAATGATTTGCAAATCCTTTTCAACCCATATTCAATTGAATGCACTACAAAGACAAGATATTTGATGTTCAAACTCATAAACTTTTTTTTTTTTTGCAAATAATAATTAAATTAGAATTTCATGGCTGCAACACATGCCGAAGTAGTTGGAAAAGGGCATGTTCACCACTGTGTTACATGGCCTTTCCTTTTAACAACACTCAGTAAACGTTTGGGAACTGAGGAGACCAATTTTTTAAGCTTCTCAGGTGGAATTCTTTCCCATTCTTGCTTGATGTACAGCTTAAGTTGTTCAACAGTCCGGGGGTCTCCGTTGTGGTATTTTAGGCTTCATAATGCGCCACACATTTTCAATGGGAGACAGGTCTGGACTACAGGCAGGCCAGTCTAGTACCCGCACTCTTTTACTATGCTGAAATAAGCAGGGGCGTCCATGGTAACGTTGCTTGAATGGCAACATATGTTGCTCCAAAACCTGTATGTACCTTTCAGCATTAATGGAGCCTTCAAAGATGTGTAAGTTACGCATGTCTTGGGCACGAATACACCCCCATACCATCACAGATGCTGGCTTTTCAACTTTGCGCCTATAACAATCCGGATGGTTCTTTTACGACGTCCACAGTTTCCAAAAACAATTTGAAATGTGGACTTGTTAGACCACAGAACACTTTTCCACTTTGTATCAGTCCATCTTAGATGAGCTCAGGCCCAGCGAAGCCGACGGCGTTTCTGGGTGTTGTTGATAAACGGTTTTCGCCTTGCATAGGAGAGTTTTAACTTGCTCTTACACATGTAGCGACCAACTGTAGTTACTGACAGTGGGTTTCTGAAGTGTTCCTGAGCCTATTTGGTGATATCCTTTACACACTGATGTCGCTTGTTGATACAGTACAGCCTGAGGGATCGAAGGTCACAGGCTTAGCTGCTTACGTGGAGTGATTTCTCCAGATTCTCTGAACCATTTGATGATATTACGGACCATAGATGGTGAAATCCCTAAATTCCTTGCAATAGCTGGTTGAGAAAGGTTTTTCTTAAACTGTTCAACAATTTGCTCACGCATTTGTTGACAAAGTGGTGACCCTCGCCCCATCCTTGTTTGTGAATGACTGAGCATTTCATGGAATCTACTTTTATACCCAATCATGGCACCCACCTATTCCCAATTAGCCTGCACACCTGTGGGATGTTCCAAATAAGTGTTTGATGAGCATTCCTCAACTTTATCAGTATTTATTGCCACCTTTCCCAACTTCTTTGTCACGTGTTGCTGGCATCAAATTCTAAAGTTAATGATTATTTGCAAAAAAAAAGTTTATCAGTTTGAACATCAAATATGTTGTCTTTGTAGCATATTCAACTGAATATGGGTTGAAAATGATTTGCAAATCATTGTATTCCGTTTATATTTACATCTAACACAATTTCCCAACTCATATGGAAACGGGGTTTGTATATATATATATATATATATATATATGTATATATATATATATATATATATATATATATATATATATATATATATGTATATGTATGTATATATATATATATATATATATATACATATATATATATATATGTATACACATATATATATACATATGTATATATATGTATATATGTAAGTGTGTATATATATGTGTGTGTGTGTATATATATGTGTAATTCCAAATTATGTAATGGTGAGACTATTGGTAAATATTATTATTATTTGTTAACGTTGTTGTTATTACTATGAATATTGTTATAGTGTTACTATGAACACCGTCAATACCGTATTATCACTGTTAAAATTACTTAAGTTCACCTACTCGTTATGAATAATGTTTTATCATTCAAATTGTAAATATAAAATCCTTCATTGATAAGCAGTATATTCTTATTCAGTAAAAAAATTTATCAAATTAAATTCCCTTTTTCCAGCCTGTTCTATACTGTAATAACTAGGGTTGTAAACGATAAACCGATGCGACCGAGTATTCGATTCAACAAGTGAGCGATTAGGCTGCATCGGTAGCAGACTCCTCAATCAATGCGAATAATCCATGAATTCCTAGCTGAATCGGTTATAGAGTCATGGATCGGTTATCGCGAGACTTTGCATGGGTTGGCTAGATTACAATATGCGCCAGCGTCTCTAAAACAACGCGAGACCTGAAGCTACTCGCCAAACGCGTTAGCCGCCTAGCTGGTATTAGCACGAGTGATAAACAAGAGACAACACGGAAAATGAAGGAGGAGAATGAAAGCGTCAGTCTGATCGAAGGTGATAATGGACCGAGAAAGATTTTCAACGCATCGGGGAGACAGAAATCCAAAGTGTGGAAAGTTTTGGGGTTTTATAAGAAGGAAGGGAAGCTCAACAGAAGCCATGCTATTTGTAAATTGTGTCGAGCATCGTTGACGTACACTGGCAGCAGGTTGAAATATTGAATCTTTGTTACCTACCTCTAGTGTTCAAAACTATGCTCAGGCTGAAATATTGCACTTTGTTGTTACTATTCTGTGCTACTTTTACTTCTGGAGTTCCCATCCTACAATTCAGCCACACTTTTTTTGGTCCATGTCTAAAAATACATACATTGACATGTGATTTTGTTGTTCTGTTTTTTTTGCCAGTGCCATAAAGCCACAATGCTTGGGGATTTGGAGTCTTCAATATTAACCGTCAAATCGAATCGTATCGTTCGGAATCGAATCCAATCGAATCGGTCTGTAATAAAAGGATATCGTTTTTGAATCGAATCGTAACCTGTGTATCTAGATTCATATCAAATCGTTTATCAGAGAGAGATGTGCAACCCTAGTAATAACACTTCAAGTAGAAGTCATTTAAAGCATTCACATCTTGTTTTACATTTCAAGTAAAGATATATACAAGATGTATGCAATGTATGTATTTTATTCCTTTTTAATTCACACCCATGTTGAAGGTGTTTTCACTTATTACTTACTTATAAGAGCTTCTTTCAGGACTGTGTGGGTGTCACAGACGCAATTCTCATCTGTTGTTTTGGGGGGAAATCAGACTTCCCACCGAGGCCATATATTCTGTATTAACTGTTTTTGGTACCAAAAATATTGGTGCAAGATTTTTGCACTGCTTCCCCCTCCTGAGGCGGCGGAAGGTGGTCCAGAATCGCTTCGAAGCCATCCGGAAGTCGTTCGCCAATATCCGAGTTTTTGCCTCTAAGGTGTTGCTGTATCCTGTTTACTTCACATGCAGTCAGTAGTCATGTGTTCAATGTTTCTAGTGGTGTTCCCCAAAGTTCCATTTTGGGTCCTCTCTCTTTCATCATTTGGGTTATTAAACTACTTCAGTTCCAACTTGTGAGAGACTCTCATTTTTGCTGCAGATTCTTAAAACCAGCAGAGCTCTCCTGTAGCTCTGACAAAATGAACACATCTGGTTCTCTGGAATATACAAAATAAGACTAATAATGAAGAACTCTGCCCTGTCCTTAGATTTATAGAAATGTGGCACCCAAGACGATTTGGTTGAATATCCCTGCTTTATGCGGATGCCTAAATTGGGGCTAAGTTTCCAGAGTTTTGTAAGAAATATATCCCATGTAGAATTTTTTTTTTTTTACTGTGACCAAGTTGCTAACACCCCGTTTCAAGAAGAGCTGAGCTTTTTTGGGGGGAATTTTGCCTATCACTCACAATCGATATGAAAGACATGACGATAGAAGTTATTATTATTTTTTTTTTTTGCATTCTAAATATTAAATAAATGCGATCAAAAGTCCGCTTACGATGGAGCCTATGGTAGCCGCGCAATTCCACCTATAAAGCCCTTAAAAACCTCCAAACATCTCCATTGAGGTTTTATATACATGATGTAAGTACATTATATATGTAATGTAGTAACAGGCACATTTATGATAACATTTTAATATTTACATATTTTGATCATGTTAAGCATATGCAGCGTCATCACTGATTATTACTCACTGCAAACATAATAAAACATCACTTTTCGTGCAATATCTGCTATCATTAGGATGCCAACTGCTGGGATGTTCATATATTCCCAATTTGGTGAATAATGTCTCATAATCCTCACGAAGAAACGGGGTGGGGAGTGAGGGGAACCAAGAGTTATTTTGTGTCGTTCTCTCCCTTTTTGAGTCCTAAATGGCTGTCAAAATGTACCAGCTTGTCAGAATACCTACTCAGACTTCTGCTATCCAGCTGGGAGGCATGATTTATGATCTAGAATAAACTTACAGGGAGCAAGGAAGCGAGGAAGCAGCAGACCACTCGATGATGTATCAGAATCAGAGTCAGAATCGGAATAGTTTTTTATTGCCATTGTTTGAGAACATTGTTCACAAACTAGGAATTTTACTTGGTGAAATCGTGCAACAAAAAACACATATAACACTGAATAGAATAACTTGAGCTGTAACTGAGCTATCAGATCTTGTTATTGTTCATGTGCCTGATAGCCGAGGGGAAAAAACTGTTCAGGTGGCGGGAGGTGTGGGTCTGGATGGACCGTAGTCTCCTGCCCGAGGGGAGAGGGGAGAATAGTTTGTGTCCAGGGTGAGAAGAGTCAGCTGTGATCCGACCCACATGCCTCCTGGTCCTGGAGGAGAATAGGTCCTGGACGGATGGGAGTTTGCAGCCAATCACCATCTCAGCAGCACGTACGATGCGGTGCAGTCGATGCTTGTCCCGAATTGTGGCGCTGGGGAACCACACAGTGATGGAGGAGGTTCGGATGTAAACATAAGGACTAGGGTTTAGGTATTAGTACAGTACCGCGATACTAATTAATCATATACGGTACTATACCACCTCCAAAAAGTACATAGCCTTCCGACACATGAGGACTTTAAATATGACCAATGTATGATCCTGTAACGACTTGGTATCGGATTGATACCCAAATTTGTGGTATCATCCAAAACTAATGTAAAGTATCAAACAACAAAATAATTAGTGATTATTACATTTGAACAGACGTGTAGATAGAACATGTTAAAAAAGAAAGTAAGCAGATATTAACAGTAAATGAACAAGTAGATTAATAATTCATTTTCTACCACTTGTCCTTAATAATGTTGACAAAATAATAGAATGATAAATGACACAATATGTTACTGCATATGTCAGCAGCTAAATTAGGAGCCTTTGTTTGTTTACTTACTAATAAAAGACAAGTTGTCTTGAATGTTCAATATTTTATTTAAGGACATACTTGCAATAATAAACATGTGTTTAATGTACCCTAAGATGTTTTTGTTAAAATAAAGCCAATAATGAAATTTTTTGTGGTCCCCTTTATTTATAACAATACTGAAAAGTATCAAAATAAATTTAGTACCGGTACCAAAATATTGGTATCGGGACAACACTAATAGGCACACACGGTTGTGATCACGGCGCCGCTAGATTGAGAAACACCTTGGGGTGCAGCTTGGACACATCTTCAGTAAAGAACCGAGGTTCATTGGGTGTTTCTTTGATGTCTATACACCCTCGCCTGGGTGACACAACCGGGGCTGATCAGGCTCTAGCTTGTGCCCAAGCAGCGTACTACTCCATCCATCTCCCCTCTTAATCCACAACCACCTTGAGGCTTTCTCAGCAGCCTCGCTGATGTTTCTGGTGGCTCTTCTCTCCGGCAACCCTCTGATTCCAAGAAGTCTGAATGCTCGATGCACAGATTGCCCTATAAAGCCCCTGCAGCCCACTTCTATTGGCTCACAGCGGGCCCTCTATCCGCTCTCTCTGCATGCCTCGACCAGCTCAAGGTATTTAGCCTTCTTTCGCTCATGGGCCTCCACCATCCGGTCTTCCCAGGGGACTGTAAGTTCCAGCAGCACAACATGCTTAGTTGAGTCAGAAGTTAAGACAAGGTCTGGCCTCAATGATGTCCTTGCTATGCGTTCTGGAAACTTCAGCTGTCTGCCGAGATCCACCTGAAGCTGCCAGTCACAGGCTGTGGCTAGCAGTCCGGTTGGGGCCTTACGTCCTGCCTGTGGTTCCTGACTGGGAGTTAGTGTTTTCTCGGCTGAATTCCAGTGCCAATGGTATCTGCTATTGCCTTCAGCACCTGGTCGTGGTGCCATGTGTACCTCCCCTCTCCCAGGGCTTTAGGGCAGCAGCTCAGGATGTGCTCCAGGGAACCCCGTGCCTTGCACAGTGGACATTCAGGTGTTTCTGCTAGCCCCCAGCAATGAAGATTATATGGACTTGGGAGGACATCATACACTGACTGAATCAGGAACTTGAGTCTTGCTGGTTCTGACTTCCAAAGTTCTGTCCAGGTGATCTTCCGGGTAGATGCGTGGTCCCAATTTGTCCAGGCTCCTTGCTGGCACATGGCCACTGTCTTACTCCGGCGTTCCTCCTCAACCTCTGCACGGATCTCTCCCTGCACCATCAGCCGCCTCTCTCGACCCTGAGCTTTGTCGTAGCGTGGTCTTGTGTGGCTACCCAGCCCAGCTCGTCCGACTGCCACAGCATCTGCTAAGACGCCATGTCTCAGCCTTGCTTCTTCCTGGTCAACGGCCTACTGTGCCTTCCACTTCCTCCCAGTTCTGACTTGATGCCAGCAGAGGAGAGACCCTGGTGTCAGATGAATCTCTGTAAAGTAACACCTCCCTGGCTCTGGTGACTTTAAACTCCTCGGTCAGTCCGGTGAAGGGAAGCTGCAGCTTGTTGATGTGCCCATACAGGGCGATGCTGCTTAGGCTCTTCGGCAAGCCCAGCCACCTGCGCAGGTGCTGGCTGATGTTGCGTTCAAAGCCTTCCACAATGGTTACTGGGACTTCGTAGATCAGCAGCGGCCAAAGGATTCTCAGCAGGATGCCATGCTGGTATATCCAAGCCTTGAACTTCCCGGGGAGGCCAGACTTGTCTAATGCTGATAGCCAGGTCTTCAGCTCCACATGGGCTGACTGCACTGCTGCCTTGTCCTTCAGGGTGCTGTCAAAGATCTTCCCCAGACTCTTCACAGGCTTCTACGACACTGATGGTATGGGGACTCCATCCAGGCTGAAGCGGCGTTTTTCCTCCACTCTCCCCTTCCTCAAAACCAGGGACCTGGACGTGGCTGGCTTGAACATCATTCTCGCCTATGTGATGATCCTTTTAGTCCGCGGAGGAGCCACTGGCACCCTGTCACTGATGTTGTTTTGACAGTCAGATCATCCATGAAGGCTCGGATCGGAGGTTGGCGAATGCCGGAACTGGACTTGGGACCCCTGCATTCCACTTCTGCTGCCTTGACCAGCATGTTCATCGCTAGAGCGAACAATGCCACTGATATGGTGCACCCTGTGATGATGCCCTTCTCCAGGCGGTGCCATGCAGATGTTATTGCTCCAGAGGTGAATCTCAGACTGAAACTACTGTAGTAGTCTCGTGTGAGTTCAGTGATCTTCTCTGGAACATGATGTGTCGTCAAGGCTGTTGTCACGAGCTTGTGTGGAATGGATCCATAGGCATTGGCAAGGTCAAGCCAAAGGACAGCCTGGTCTCCTTGATTTTTCCTTGCCTCCCGGATCAGCTGTGTAACCACTACTGTGTGTTCTAAGCAGCCTGGCATGCCTGAGACTCCTCCCTTCTGTACTGTGGTGTCGTTGTAGGAATTCTTCATGAGGTACTCTGTCCACCTGTTGGCGAGAATCTTGAAAAAGATCTTGCCTTCCACGCTGAGCATGGATAAGGTGCGGAACTGCGTGATGTCACTTGCATTCTCCTCCTTTGGTATCCAGACACTCTGCATGGCGCCACTGCTTGGCTACCTTCCCCCTCCACCATACTACCCTGATGAGTCTCCACAGCCTCT
The DNA here is from genome assembly GCF_033978685.3 of Nerophis lumbriciformis. Classification (NCBI taxonomy): domain Eukaryota; kingdom Metazoa; phylum Chordata; class Actinopteri; order Syngnathiformes; family Syngnathidae; genus Nerophis; species Nerophis lumbriciformis. The sequence continues at coordinate 43,097,909 of NC_084562.2, forward strand.
CCAGGAGTCTCGGGCAATGGTTGTAGACTTTGTATGGCACTCCACTCGGGCCTGGGGCTGCTCTGGTCCTTGCGGCTCGGATGGTGTCCCTGACTTCTGCCAAGGTGGGCTCTTTGATGTTAAACTGGAAGGAGGGTTCTGATGGTGTGGATAGCCCTCTGCAGGGGGCAGATCTTCCCTCCTACTGTCGCTGTATGGGTTACTGAGGTGCTGATTGATCTCCTCTTCAGAGCAGACAAGGGTCCCGCTTCGCTTCTCACCCAGCAGCTGTTTCTTAAATCCAAAAGAATTTGCTATGAAGGCAGTGCTTTTGCGCGTCCTCTCTCTGCTCCTTCTCCCATGCCCCTCAGCCCGTTGGAGAGAGATGAGCTTCTGCTTCAGGGTGTCCCTGAGCTCTGACAGAGCTGGTCTTTCCTCCTCACTCACAGTCTTGTACTGACAAGAGTCAGCTCTTTCCTGAGCTGGGCAATCTTGGTCACCCGCCTGTTTGGCCTGGCGATGTTCTGAGCTTTGGGTTGTTTGATGCCGAATCTCTCAGCACCCATGCTGATGATCAGTGTGCTCATCAACTGCAGTCGCGAATCAACTTCCCCTCTGCATGCTGCATCAAGGGTAGCATCAACATCCTCGTCAAACTGTCGCCATTCAGATTCCTTGTTTGCAGCAGGCCATAAGACCCGGCGCTGTTCAGATGGTTTTCCGGGTGCAGCATGTTGAGCTTGGAGGTTCTGTACACTGTGGGGTGACTCCGGTTCCTGCTCCTCCTCCGTCTCACCAGAATCAGTACTAGGCACTGGCTTTGTGCGTTGCTCAGCTTGCTTTCTCCTTATGCAGCCCATCCTGGTCTGGCGGATCCTCAGGCCTCTCAGGTTCTTACAGACCTTGCCACAAAAACAGGTTGCTGTTGTTGTCGATAATCCGTCGCGCATGTCTGGTACCAATAGATCCGTCAGTTTGGGGTGCTCATCCTCCCCCCCTCTCGGGCACCCCTGTTTATCTGCGTTAGCGCTTATAATAACAATATCACTAATACTTGGTTAATATTCAAGTCACGAAATGTAAATGGAGTGTTATTGCCGCTTTTTCTTAATGGTTATGTTTGTACTTTTAGGGCAAAATAGTGGAGCTCTCATTGGCTTTATTTACTACGTTTATTCAATATTTAGAATGCATTTAAAAAATAGGCAAAATTTAAAAAAAAGTAGAATTCCCCTTTAACTGTATCCATCCTATTATTTCCTAATGACGACGTGTTTGTCACTGTCCCATCGAAGTTCATTGAAAACAGCAGAGCTGGTGGTCCCTAGTAGACTAAGAACTATTAAAAAAATAATATTTTCTTCAAATAAACCCAGTAAAGTTATTACAAGCACTGAACATAACTCTAAAGACTGCACTAACACACCATCCACTCCGTTACATGGACCACTACAGTTGGGGATTTAGCGTCGTCATGGCAAAGGGAGAGACGCTATTCCCGTAATCATTCTGAAGATGCTCCTAATTACCACATATTGTTGCTTTAATTGTCGAGTATGAGATAATAAGACATGTGACTGGCATTAGTTGATGGAAGCAGATCTCTCGTCTTTTTTGCTGTCTCAGCATAAACGTCCAGAACGCTTTAAAGCTCTAAAACGTTCAAAGCGCTGGACATGGAAGAAGCAAAGCTTTGATCATTTTTGGTGTAGGATTGTGTCACTATGGCGTTGACACACAAGGTCCATCCATGAGATTATGGTCAGTTGTACATCCAATTAGGTGCACAGCTTGGTATGTCAACATCACTGAAAAACAACAACAAATGTTTTCTCTGGCTTCGTATTGGTCAGTGGCCTGTTTATTTTTTTATTCTTTAAAAAAGAAGTATGCTAAAATTAATACACATTTTGGTATGTTTGCGACCCCAAAAGGGACAAGCGGTAGAAAATGGATGGATGGCATTAAGACTTAGACTTAGACTTAGACTTAGACCGACTTTATTGATCCAAAAGGGAAATTGTTCCACACAATAGTTCAGTTACAAAGAATGGAAAGGGTAAGGATGGAAAGGATAATAAAGGTATAAAGTAGACTAAAATTACACCATAGTAGCAATATAAAATATAACTTATATGTTATATTTACATATTATATTAACATTATGTAATATATTTATTAATATATATATATATATATATATACTCGTCAGACCACATATATATATATATATATATATATATATATATATATATATATATATATATATATATATATATATATATATATACAAACCCTGTTTCCATATGAGTTGGGAAATTGTGTTAGATGTAAATATAAACGGAATACAATGATTTGCAAATCATTTTCAACCCATAATCAGTTGAATATGCTCCAAAGACAACATATTTGATGTTTAAACTGATAAACATTTTTTTTTTGGAAATAATCATTAACTTTAGAATTTGATGCCAGCAACACGTGACAAAAGAAAATGGGAAAGGTGGCAATAAATACTGATAAAGTTGAGGAATGCTCATCAAACATTTATTTGGAACATCCCACAGGTGTGCAGGCTAATTGGGAACAGGTGGGTGCCATGATTGGGTATAAAAACAGCTTCCCAAAAAATGCTCAGTCTTTCACAAGAAAGGATGGGGCAAGGTACACCCCTTTGTCCACAACAACGTGAGAAAATAGTCAAACAGTTTAAGAACAACGTTTCTCAAAGTGCAATTGCAAGAAATTTAGGGATTTCAACATCTACGGTCCATAATATCATTAAAAGGTTCAGAGAATCTAGAGAAATCACTCCACGTAAGCGGCATGGCCGGAAACCAACATTGAATGACCGTGACCTTCGATCCCTCAGACGGCACTGTATCAAAAACCGACATCAATCTCTAAAGGATATCACCACATGGGCTCAGGAACACTTCAGAAAACCACTGTCACTAAATACAGTTGGTCGCTACAAATGCAAGTTAAAGCTCTACTATGCAAAGCAAAAGCCATTTATCAACAACATCCAGAAACGCCGCCGGCTTCTCTGGCCCAAGATCATCTAAGATGGACTGATACAAAGTGGAAAAGTGTTCTGTGGTCTGACGAGTCCACATTTCAAATTGTTTTTGGAAATATTCGATATCGTGTCATCCGGACCAAAGGGGAAGCGAACCATCCAGACTGTTATCGACGCAAAGTTCAAAAGGCAGCATGTGTGATGGTATGGGGGTGCATTAGTGTCCAAGGCATGGGTAACTTACACATCTGTGAAGACACCATTAATGCTGAAAGGTACATACAGGTTTTGGAACAACATATGCTGCCATCTAAGCAGCGTTTTTTTCATGGACACCCCTGCTTATTTCAGCAAGACAATGCCAAGCCACATTCAGCACGTGTTACAACAGCGTGGCTTCGTGAAAAAAGAGTGTGGGTACTTTCCTGGCTCACCTGCAGTCCAGACCTGTCTCCCATTGAAAATGTGTGGCGCATTATGAAGCGTAAAATACGACAGCGGAGACCCCGGACTATTGAACGACTGAAGCTCTACATAAAACAAGAATGGGAAAGAATTCCACTTTCAAAGCTTCAACAATTAGTTTCCTCAGTTCCCAATCGTCTGCGATGAGGTGGCGACTTGTCCAGGGGGTACCCCGCCTTCCGCCCGATTGTAGCTGAGATAGGCTCCAGCGCCCCCCGCGACCCCAAAGGGAATAAGCGGTAGAAAATGGATGGATGGATGGAGTTCCCAATCGTTTATTGAGTGTTGTTAAAAGAAAAGGTGATGTAACACAGTGGTGAACATGCCCTTTCCCAACTACTTTGGCACGTGTTGCAGCCATGAAATTCTAAGTTAATTATTATTTGCAAAAAAAAAAAAAAGTTTATGAGTTTGAACATCAAATATCTTGTCTTTGTAGTGCATTCAATTGAATATGGGTTGAAAAGTATTTGCAATTCATTGTATTCCGTTTATATTTACATCTAACACAATTTCCCAACTCATATGGAAACGGGGTTTGTGTATATATATATATATATATATATATATATATATGTATGTGTGGGAAAAAAATCACAAGACTATTTCATCTCTACAGGCCTGTTTCATGAGGGGGGGGTTCCCTCAATCATCAGGAGATTTTAATGGGAGCATTCACATACCATGGTTTATATAGGGCACAGAGTGGGTGGGTACAGGCTGGCGTAGGGGCACACCTTACAATAGTGGTAATAAAAGATGCAACCTATGCTTGAAAGAGAAACTGTTTATTATTTACTGTCCAGACCTGTCATCCCTCAACAAGCGCAGCGAAATTGTAACAGCATGCCGCCACAGACGGAAACACCTCCTAGGTAACACATGAGCCAATCACCACGCCCCTACGCCAGCCTGTACCCATCCACTCTGTGCCCTATATAAACCATGGTATGTGAATGCTCCCATTAAAATCTCCTGATGATTGAGGGAACCCCCCCCTCATGAAACAGGCCTGTAGAGATGAAATCGTCTTGTGATTTTTTTCCCACACATACATATATTGCGCTCTACTACGGTATCGAGCACTATTTTTTGGATAACCTTATTAAGACATATATATATATATATATATATATATATATATATATATATATATATATATATATATATATATATATATATATATATATATATATATATATGTACTGTATATATATATATGTATATGTGTGGAGCTGAGATAGGCTCCAGCGACCCCAAAAGGGACAAGCGGTAGAAAATGGATGGATGGATATATATATATATATATATATATATATATATATATATATATATATATATATATATATATATATATATATAACCATCTTACAATTAACAGTGTGTGTTGTTAAAATATGAAAATGTTGGTTGAAATTTATGTATACAGTATCAATATGATATATCACATATTTTCCATATTTTCTTAACAACATGTCCAAAAAGGAGTAGGACATGTAGCAAGGCTTATCCAACAATTACTAACACATACGTCCTGTTCTCAAATTGTACTCAATTTACATCACAACATGTTCAAAAATACATACATAAGTAGTTAAATCAGTTATGATTCGCTTGATGAGATAGATGACAATTCATTTTCAATAAATTCATGACGTTTATCATAATTCTTCTTCTTTGTACTTTGTAAACACTTTTTTGTTCGAACAGCTTCTTAAACTGGATCACATGAGTACATTGTTGGATCTATTTACTTCATCTATTCCATGATTTAATTCCACATGTTCCAATGTTGTTTTTGTTTTTATCAGACAATGGCAGTGTTCTTTAGTTGTGACCTCATACCAAGTAAATACAGGCCCAATATGGATATCATTTTTGGAAGCTTAAGTTGATCAAGATCATCGAATGATTTGTGAATTTAACTGTTCGTCGTGATTATAATCACAATTAAACACAAGACAAATGTCATAGGCAAATATACAATTTAACATTATCCTGTTATAGCTCTACCAACCGGTATAGCTCGGTTGGTAGAGCGGCCGTGCCAGCAACTTGAGGGTTACAGGTTCGATCCCCGCTTCCGCAATCCTAGTCACTGCTGTTGTGTCCTTGGGCAAGACACTTTACCCACCTGCTCCCAGTGCCATCCACACTGGTTTAAATGTAACTTAGATATTGGGTTTCACTATGTAAAGCGCTTTGAGTCACTAGAGAAAAGCGCTATATAAATATAATTCACTTCACTTCACTTCACTGTTGATACAACAATATAATAAATGTTACAATATTAATAGGATAATCCAATTGTTCCCTTTTATTACATACAATTGTTTGAGCTAAGTAAAGTCGATAAAAAAGCAATTAAAAAACAACACTGACTACAACTCACGGCAGACTTTGTGAGAGACAACATGCATTACTAGAATTTGCAAATCCGGTGGTCGCACAAGCCGCCAAACCGGATTGGTTGAGAAATGTGTGATAAGGAGAATTGTGTATATTGCCCATTAATTTTGAATGGAGGGAAATTCCTGGTGATTCCGGGTAATCAGGGAATTTTTGGAAGTGGGAGACATGCTGAGTTGAATGTCCAGGTTGAGCGGAGTGTGTGGAATTGTGCAACGGTTCAAATCAGATGAGAAATGTGGGATATGCAGTAGATTCTATAATGCCCAATTATTGTTAATGGGGAGAACATTTTGGGAAATCCAAGAATTTGGGGAAAGGAAAACATGTTTTGTGTTTGATGTATCGGAAGACAAATGTAGGTGGATGGTTGAATACAGTGGCGGGGCGTGCATTTCCCACCTTGGCCTTCAGTGATGTCGTACTTCAATAAATACCTCTCAAAATACAATCATTTATGTCCCCACATGACCACGGCTTGAGAAATACTTTACAGAAACACACTTGTCTCAATTTGTCACTAGTGTACAAAACGGGCTATTTTTGGCACATTTAAAAATCCATAAACCCGCATTGGATGTGGTACTGTCAAAACAAAAATAATTGTAAAAAACATATTGAATGTGAAAAAATATATTTGAATTCACAATTTGCAATGGCCATTTGATGACGTACAAGCCATTGGAAACCGATGGGTTGTACGGTCCAGGTAGAGAACAAGACTCTGTTAAGTTAAACTTAAAGTTAAAGTACCAATGATTGTCACACACACACTAGGTGTCGTGAAATGTGTCCTCTGCATTTGACCCATCCCCTTGTTCCACCCCCTGGGAGTTGAGGGGAGCAGTGGGGAGCAGTGGGCAGCAGCGGTGGCCGCGCCCGGGAATAATTTTTGGTGATTTAACCCCCAATTCCAACCCTTGATGCTGAGTGCCAAGCAGAGAGGTAATGGGTCCCATTTTTATAGTCTTTGGTATGACTTGGCCGTGGTTTGAACTCACAACCTACCGATCACAGGGCGGACACTCTAACCACAAGGCCACTGTCCCAGATGGAGGAGTTCAAGTATCTCTGGGTCTTGTTCACGAGTGAGGGAAAGATGGAGAAGGAAACCAGCCGGGGAATCAGAGCAGCCGGGGCATAATTGCAGTCTCTCTGCCGCATTGTTGTGACGAAACGAGAGCTGAGCCAGAAGACAAACTCTCGGTCTACCGAGCTGTCTACATTCCTACTCTCACCTATGGTCATGAAGTATGGGTAATGGCCGAAAGAATAAGATCGCGGATACAAGCAGCCAAAATTAGTTTCCTCAGAAGGATGGCTGGCATCTCCCTTAGAGATAGGGTGAGAAGTTCAATCACCCGAGAGAGACTCGGAATAGAGCCTCCTTCGCTTGGAAAGGAGCCAGCTTAGGTGGTTCGGACATCTCGTGCGGATGCCTCACGAGCGTCTCCCTAGGGAGGTCCTCGTTGCACGTCCCACTGGGAGGAGAGCCTGGGGCAGGCCAAGGACCAGATGGGGGGATTACAGCTCCTCTCTGGCCTGGGAACGCTTCGGGATCCCCCAGGAGGAAGTTGCTAATGTTGCTCTGAGAGGGAAGTCTGGGGGTCTCTGCTGGAGATGTTGTCCTTGTGACCCTATTCCGGTTAATAAGCGGTTAAAGATGGATGGATGGATGGATGGATGGATGGATAAGCCATTGGTACCGCTCGAAGTTGCTTGATTCAAGTGGAAGTGGCGGTCAAACCATTTCACTGCCAGGACAGATTAACTAGTTTCCGGGGTCGGCGGACCTCGTTTCACAAGACCTAGTTTCTTTTTAAATAGCCTTCTTGAAAATGCAAATATTTATCTGCCACCTAATCAACGTTTTGCTCAGGTTCTTTGTTGGATAAAAAAGTGAGTACCGCTGATTTCTCCGCTGGCCGGGTATGGCTCCGGTGCCACTTTCTGCTTTCGTAAATCACAACTTGTGATTGGATACTTGGGAGTGACAAGTGAGTATCCAATCACAGTCACGTTCAACGTAAGATTACCTAGATGGGCTACTGTCAACAACTTGTGATCTGATCGGCTATACCAACTGTCTGTTAACTGAATGTCCTCCGTTCGTTAAACTGCACAGTTGCACACGTTGGTTCAGAAGGCCTCCGGCAGAATTCACACAGCGCTGGCAACAAGGTACCTGAATTCTGATTGGATAAAAGCTCTAACTTAAAAACAGCATCACTGGAGCCTAATATGACATGAAGAGAAAATTATGAATACTTTTATATATGTATGGAAAGTCAATTAAAAATAAAATTAACTTTTATTCATTTATGATCATGATTTATGTTAGGCCAGCAAAGAAGGCCTTGCTGGCCCTGCAACACACCACTGGTTGAATCAGTGACGTGTGGTGAGGTTGATGGCTGGTGAGGCACTGACTTCATCACAGTCAGATTTACAAACATATGAACCCTAAAGAGTATCTGTGTCATGACTTGGTCCTGGGTGTTTGCTTTTCCGGGATGCAACGGAAAGTTGGCTCGGGCGAGATGGGAATGTGAGTACATGATTTATTTAATATATCAAAAAAAAGTACAAACGAAAAGCGCGCACAGTGGCGGAGAACAAACTATGAAACCAAAAGACTATAGCAAAAAAAGTACAAACGAAAAGCGCGCACAATGGCGGAGAACAAACTATGAAACCCAAAAAGACTATACACATGGAACAAAAACTTACTTTGGCATGGACAAAAAGGAGCAGCGTGAGCGATGGACATGAAAAAAAAGTCAGAAATTCGCAGAGCATAAATGTGGGGATGTCACCAGAAAGACAAACTGAAAACACTGAACTTAAATACTACAGACATGATTAACGAAAACAGGTGCGTGACTCAAAACGTGAAACAGGTGCGTGACGTGACAGGTGAAAACTAATGGGTTGCTATGGTGACAATCAAGAGTGCACAATGAGTCCAAATGTGGAACAGGTGAAACTAATGGGGTAATCATGGAAACAAGACAAGGGAGTGAAAAGCCAGAAACTAAAGAGTCCTATAACTAAACAAAACATGACTTAAAACAAAACATGATTACACAGACATGACAATCTTATTCACCATTTGATTGGCAGCAGTTAACGGGTTATGTTTAAAAGCTCATACCAGCATTCTTCCCTGCTTGGCACTCAGCATCAAGGGTTGGAATTGGGGGTTAAATCACCAAAAATTCTTTCCGGGCGCGGTGCCGCTGCTGCCCACTGCTCCCCTCACCTCCCAGGGGGTGATCAAGGGGATGGGTCAAATGCAGAGGACAAATTTCATTACACCTAGTGTGTGTGTGACAATCATTGGTACTTTAACTTAACTTTAACTGTACACATACAAACTGTAGCACACAAAAAAGCACATTTAATTAAAAAAACGTTATTATGGTCTTACCTTTACTTATAAATGAAGTCCATGCGCCTCTGTTGTGCTGGAATAATGCATCCCCTGACGGGAGTTTTATATCAACTGAAGCCCTCACTTAAACTTTCCACGTGCAAGATTGAATCTATTTAAAAAAGTGTAACCGAGGGTTTATAAATGTCGCCTATACTGTATGAAACTACAAAATAACAAACACGGAGGCTCCAGTTTACACGAGGACCACTTTATTTACCTTCTTTCAAAAACTTCCGCTCCACTCCAACGTGTCATCACTTCCGCTCTTAGCGCCTTCAAAATAAGAGCTCAAGGCATATACTGTATAACAGCGCATAACAGGAACTTAGCATCACAAAGAGGAAAGCCCATAAAAATAGGTTACAAAAGTTATTTAATAAGAAGCCAAAAAGTGCAAAAATAATAATGTTCGTGTTGGAGGAGTTGTGAATTAGGCACACCTGCAGTCTGCAGGTGTACCTAATGTTGTGGCCATGCAGTCATTCACAACTTCTCTAATACGAACATTATTGTTTTTGCACTTTTTGGCTTCGTATGAAATAACTTTTTTAAATAGATTCAATCTTGCACGTAGAAAGTTTAAGTGTGGGCTTTAGTTGATATAACACTCCCGTCAGGGGTTGCCGTGCATTCTACGGCGGGGGTGCAGGAGGCGGGATTACTGCGAGCCTCAGCCAGTGCGTCTTTTGCAGCCGTTTTATGATCGCTCAGCACAAGAAATACGTTACACACATACAGTTGTTGACAAAATACACTGTACATTATATACCTCAGCTAACTAAACTATGGAAATGTATAATATAGTTAATATAGCAATACAGTTTCACTGCACAGCAGGCCAGCAGATAGCCGAGTCCGCAATCCATGGTGAGGCACAACGCAGTGACGTGCCTCAACTGGCTGCTGTTCACCGCACCGTCTCTTCTCAGTATTTGAACGGCAAATGCGAAAATTCAGCGATTTTAAATAAAAAATAATCTAAAACGGGTGAAGTTAAATGGAAAATAACTTTATAGTATAATCACTGGATACATATAACAATTTAATAAAAAAAAATTCTTTTTACATTTTTTTTCTTTCCATGATGGCAGGTGAGGCGCCGCCTCACCTGCCTCTAGTGACTGCACGTCACTGGGTTGAATACACCCATTCATTTGAACGGGAATTTCCAGGAAATTTGGGAATTTCTGTAAAAATTAGCTTTGTTTTAAAAATATTGATACCAGCACAATATGTTGACAAAATATGTTGACGTAGTAACAGTTTTGAAATGAGAATGGGTATTTCGGAATTCCTGGAATTTCGTAAAAACTGGGAACTTGTATAAAAAGTAAAATAGGAGCGTTTGTTGTCCCAACTAAGAAGAATGTTTTAAAAGGTGGAATGACATGCAACAACTCAATAAAACAAGGGAAACATTAAAGAACACAAAGGACAACAAAGACGTTAAAGAGCACAGAACTAATACAACCAGCAGCCACTTCAGAAACGCCATTTGTACACACAGCTACAAATGTAAAACACAAAGAAAAAAAAAGAAAAAATAATAATCAGTCATAATGATATATATATACATATATATCATTATATATAATTAAATGTGATGAACTCATCCAGAAAGTTCCCTGTCTCGAGAGTTAGTATCATGTTCCTAGGTCACTACTTCCGCCCGCTGCATCTTTGTATGGACGTCGCACAGTTTTTTGGCAACAGACAAACAAAAGCCTGCCAAATATTCAGAACTGCCTGTGTGGTACTTCCTGCTCATGTAGGTGTCTCCAGGACACACTCTGGCATGATGCCTCAACGCACACAATCATCCACAAAGTATATTTAGTGTCTTCCTTTTGTTCTATGTAACCTGGATAGTTGACAGGATTAACTGGTCAATGATGGACTTTAAACCTTCATGTCTTTGTTTACTGGATTTTTCAAAGCTGTCCAATGCACAGCCCTTGTGTTACTAATGACTTTAAAGTTGGTATATGTGGGCTCGTTTGCTACAGAAGACTATTCCTCCGCCCACCTAAATCTTCAAATTTAAAAAACAAAACAAATTGCCAACGTATGCTTCTTCGCAACTTGAACAAAGTGTGAGCCATCATGCCCACTCGCCAAATCTTCCCCCACTTTGGAGTGACGCTTCCACAGAGGCATGTGGACATGCACGCCACTGATGACGCATACAGGCCTTCCATGTCAAATGACAGGTAATTGCAGCTATGTCCTGTTTATGTTGACAGCCCGTCTAAGTCAGCAAGCTGTGGTCCACCGTTTATAGTATGGCAATGCGGACATAGGTCACACTGAATATTGGGGAACTGTTCCAGACGACGTTATATACGAGCTGGGGATCCATCCAGTGTGACAAGTGGCTTGGGTTACGTTCACACTGCAGGTTAGGATGTCCAATATGATTTTTTTCGTCAAATCCGATTTTATGTCGTCTTTCACATTACAAAAACATGCAATCTCTGATGTGAACGCACACTGACACGGGCTGCAGTGTTTAGGGAAGTAAACATGGCTCCAATTCTAGTAGGACTTAGTTCTGGCATATTTGTGGCAATTTTCAAGGATTTTTTTCAAAGTCAACCTTCTCTGAACCGAAATACTGTACAAGCCCGAATGCAGCTGAGATAGGCTCCACCACCCCCCGCGACCCCAAAAGGGACAAGCTGTAGAAAATGGATGGATGGATGGATTAAAAAGGAAGAGTGCAAGCATCTTGACTCTCGCAGTTTGTGGGACATTTTCTTTGAAGCTCTGAAGAGCGCGTGGGCCACTATCCGGAGACAGGAGTGGTTTGACATTGACGTGAGTTCCTGAAACATAATATGTTTGCCCTGTTTTCTGCTTATTTGTCAACTATGTTTTTTGCAACCAGCTATTTTGGTGAAGAGTTATGACGCTGTTGCGTCAGACCAGTCTTCCTCTCAGGGAATAAAAGTCACTGGTCAATCCCAAGTTCTTTCGGATGACATATATGTCGAGTAAGAAGGACCATCAAGACAGAATAGGAATATTATCAAGTTTTACTAAAGCTTTAGGAGACCAGTCTTATAGTGCGTTAATAGCAGCATCTAGAAGCGGTCTAAAAATCGGAAAGAGACAGCTTATTAAGTACGAAAACAGCCCCCACCAGCCCAGAAAGGAATACAGCCTTATTGTTCTAAACAGATAAGGTAAAAAGGGAGTACATCATACTCCCAACATTCCAGCGCCTTAAGGTGAAACAGAATTTACTAGCGAACAAAAGGAAAAAGCACAAAGTGTGCACATGGAAAAATACTAGCTGATTTAAACATGACTATTGATAAAGATTGTTATCACTTTTTGATGACGTATTGGTCGTTTAAAGTGCAGTCGCATCAGATACATACCCGATTTCGAAAGTGGCCTGGGTCGTATTTGAAAAAAATGAAATTGTACTGTTCAGATTGACATGAAAAAATCTGATACAGGTCACATATGGGCAAAAAAATCCTAATTGACCTGGCGATGAGGTGGCGACTTGTCCAGGGTGTACCCCGCCTTGCAGCTGGGATAGGCACCAGCACCCACACGACCCCGAGAGGGACAAACAGTAGAAAATGGATGGATGGATGGATGGATGGACCTGCAGTGTGAACAAGGTCACAATGTTGGTTCACAGCGCACTACTTAAATTCCAAGCAGAAAAAGCGGCCAAAAAAAATTGGCCATATCGCTCAACCTTCCCATTTTTCTTAAGAAATCCCATATTTTGCTCCTTCTTTCCCAGCCTCTTTTCAGTTTCCCTATGTTTGCAGCTTTATTTTTACTTCCGTGGAAAAAAACAACTCTCCAGTACAGCAACACAGCTTCCGATCCACATGCTTAGACTTATCAAGAATCTGCAAACGCCGGCATAACAGGTGTAAAACTGGCGATGCGGAGGCAGGGAAATCTTTTACCCTGGGAAATTTCCCTTATTTCAAATTGTTGACAGGTATGAACTTGACTAATGGCCCACTATTAATGACAGTGGTGTGATTATATATAGGTGTTGACCTTTTATAGCTAAGTATATATATATATATATATATATATATATATACATATATATATATATATATATATATATATATATATATATATATATATATATATATATATATATATATATATATATATATATATATATATATATACATACATATATATACCGTATTTTTTGGACTATAAGTCGCAGTTTTTTTCATAGTTTGGCCGGGCTCCAGTGCAACTTATATATGTTTTTTTCCTTCTTTATTATGCATTTTCGGCAGGTGCGACTTATACTCCGGTGCGATTTATACCCCGAAAAATACTGTATATATATATGAAGCGTTAGCCTGCAGTGTGTACTTTATAGCTAAAATTACGTAGGAAATCATGATATTAACCATGTTCTTACGACTAAAAAGTCCCAGCTTAAACCAAAAAAAAGTAGACATGCTGACACATTAACACATTAACCTGCTCAGTGGCCTTGTGGTTAGAGTGTCCGCCCTGAGGCTGGAAGGTTGTTAGTTCAAACCCCGGCCGAGTCATACCAAAGACTATAAAAATGGGACCAATTACCTCCCTGCTTGGCACTCAGCATCAAGGGTTGGAATTGGGGGTTAAATCACCAAAATTATTCCCGGGCACGGCCACCGCTGGTGCTAACTGCTCCCCTTACCTCCCAGGGGGTGGAACAAGGGGATGAGTCAAATGCTGAGGTTAATTTCACCACACCTGGTGTGTGTGTGACTATTAGTGGTACTTTAACTTTAACCCAAAGGTGTTATTGTTATGATGTTATTCTGATGGTCGTTTCTTTGGGTAGTTTGCAGCTGAGGGTGAAGCTTCTGGGATGAAACCTAACACTTCCAAACCTAAGGCCATGGTTCTCAGCTGTAAAAGGGTGGATTGCATCCATCGGGGTGGGAGTGAGTTATTTCTCCATTTGGAGGGGTTCAAGTATCTCGGGATCTTGCTCATGAGTGAGGCAATGCGAGAGACATCGACAGGCAAATCGGGGCAGGATTTGCAGTAATAAGGTTGCTGTAGTGGCCCCCTTTGTGGTGAAGAGAGAGCTGAGTCGGAAGGCAAAGCTCACACTTTGTTGGTCGATCTGAGTTCCTACTTCTACCCATGGTCAAAAGCTTTGAGTAGTGTCTAAAAGAGCAAGATCATAAGTACAATCGGCCAAAATTTGTTTCCCCCACAAAGTGGCTGGACTTACCCTGAGTGAGGATCTTGGTCATCCAGTCGGAGCTCAGATTTGAGCCACTGCTCCTTTGCATTGAGAGAAGCCAGTTGAGGTGGATCAGGTATCTACTCTGGATGCCTCCCAGACACCTTCCGGGTATGCCCTGGAAAGAGGCCCCGGGATAGACTTAGGACAAACTGGTGGGATTATGTCTGGCAGGTAGCCTGGGAATGCCTCGGTGTGCCTTCTGTGGAACTGGAAGAGGTGGCCTAACACCAGAAAGTCTAAGATTTACCTACTGAGACTGCTGGGCTGCTAGGGCTGGGCGGTATACCAGTAAAATAGTTAATACCGGTATATTTTAGAAAGCAGTATATATTTGAGACAAAACCGCCACTCTGGTATCATTTGATGTGCCTTGGTTACGGCCATTTGCTCTTCTCTGCGCCAGACGGGCAAAGCACAAGGCATTCCCTTTGTCGTCCCCCCCCCCCCCCGCCCCTTGCGTGTTTACGTAGGCTTCTCTGACTCACAACGACGCAGCACAACAAAACTTTTCAAATAAATATGGCTCCCCAGTGCTTACGTCTCGGCTCCCGAGTGATGCAATGCTTTGGTCAGTGACTGCATTTGGCGATTGGTGAGTGACTACAGCTTTATTTAAACATACACCAATTTGCTTGAGAACTTATATCTCTCCTTGTAGCGACTTTATCTCGAATCTCATCTGTTTATGTTGTTCACAAGTTGTTAGCGACTTAGCAGAGCAGCTAGCGGTAGCTCCTCTCTGCTGCTCGCTCCGTGTGTCAAATGTTTAGCAAGACCTCGGCTTGAAAGTGCCTCTCCTCATAGCCTGTGCGGACTAAGCTACTGTAGTATAGCGGCTGGGTGAGTGAAAATTAGTTTTATACTTAACAGCCAGTGGCTTTCACCGCAGTGAGCGAGTAGAAACTCTATCTATCCCTATGTACAAGCGTGAGGCTATAAACCTAACGTTAATGAATAAAATGAACAAAAAGGGCTTTGATATAGTAACGGCTAACTAATTACTCTATAAGAATAAAAAACACGTTACTACCTACAAGACAAAAAATCTGAGTACTATCAACATTGGCTATCTAGCCATGAAACACATTGGTTATCTAGCCATGAAACACTTAGGCAACCTTAAGCACTTTGCACGTTTTTTTAAGATACTGCTATATACCGTGTACGACCATTCGGACTAAAAATATTGCGGTGTCAGTTTTGGTCTCTACCGCATAGTCCTAAGCTTCAGCATAGAACAAAATGTCCGTTCTTCTCTGGCGGTAGACTTTGCTGCTGCTTTTTCATCCAACCTAACACAAAAGGAAAAAGTAATGTCAACAAAGTGCGGTAGATTAAAAAATCGGCAATTCTCCTTATATCTATAAAGCTACCGTTCATGGGGACAAAAGTCAGTCAATCCAAGGATTTTTGACTTGAATGGATGCCACTGTATTTCATAACTAACAGGACCCTGAACTGCTGAATTGTTGAGTTTTTCAGCGAACCTCGAAAGTAGAACACATCCTCATGCTCTTACAGCATTTCCTCAAGAGGAATACATCCGTAGAAGAGGACGCAAAAAAAGAACACTAGCAGCTTACCTTCTTTTTCTCTTGTTTTTGAGCGCCAGATCTACTTTTCTTTCTCTTTTTTCCACAGGGTCTGACTCAGTCTTTTCTCCCCTCAAAGATTCTCCTGAGTTTTGGGATCACATTAGGCTTGAGTCTTTTAAAAATGTTTCCATCCAAACTACGACCAAAATAATTATGTCTAGTAAAAGTCACTGCAAATTACACTCTTCTCGCTTGGGCTGCCCCATTTGCCCCATTTTTCACAAGTGAATTTGACGAAAGCGGTCCATACTTTCCTCAGATTCCTTCCATCCATCCATTTCCTACCGCTTGTCTCTTACCAGGTCCTATCATTTGGAAATGTTAGCAGGCTGACCCTTTCTTTAGTTGTATTGCTACAATCTGCAACAATGCATCTTTTAGACAAATTTAATAGTGTATTCAAATTATGCACAGAAATAATCTAATTGGGGATGAAGATGCTACCAAAATATATACTATCTTATAAGAAATTGCCTCCAGTCTTCTGTAGGTGACGTGAGCAGGCTGATGCAGGCCATCCCACATTTTAGAGCTAAGGATCAGGGGCTGGCGTTGTGGGTATGTGAAGCTCCTTTAGGCACTTGTTATTTATGGCTATACAATTAAACTTTAAATGATTAATTGATTGATTGATTCATTCATTCATTCATTCATTCATTCATTCATTCATTGAAAAGTGGGCGTTACAAAATGTTCTTGGAACTCGTTATAACAACAAGGCTAAAATCACCACTGTGTCTATTTGGGGGGGATTTTACCTACAGCATCATTTTTAGGTCCAGGACTATGAAATAAGTGCCAATGTTGGCAACCAGAGGACACAGCTCAAAATGTATTCGATATGAGAGGTTCCACTGTAAGTGTCCTCACCATAAATCATTTGTGTGGATATAAAGGCGACTACTAGATTTAATTATTGAGTTACTCACAGACAATAAACACCATCTGCATTGAAATCCATTCATTCCAGCCCCAAACACATTACACTTTGCAATGGTTGATTGTATTTGACACTACATACTCTTTTATTTGACACTACAAAAATTGACCTTTTTAGAACATTGGTACACGCTCTTTGGTAAACTCAATAGTAAATATCACCTTTTTTTATCAAAGTGCTGGTCCTCACTACTTTCTTTGACCCCACAGCGGATAATTTTGCAGCCATACTCAATTAAAAAATGGTACTGAAATGGAATCGCCAAGGCTTGGATCAGGGACTGACTAGGTTTTTCATTTTTTCCCGCAAAAATGTCGTTGAAAACTGAATCATACGAAAAGCGGGGCATAACAAAACCAAGGTACTACTGAGTGCATACTTGCCAACCTTGAGACCTCCGAATTCGGGAAATGGGGGCGGGAGGGCGGCGGGGTTGAGGTTGGGGGGGCGGGGTTTGATGGTAGCGGGGGGTGTATATTGTAGCGTCCCGGAAGAGTTAGTGCTGCAAGGGGTTCTGGGTATTTGTTTTGTTGTGTTTATGTTGTGTTACGGTGTGGATGGTCTCCCGAAATGTGTTTGTCATTCTTGTTTGGTGTGGGTTCACAGTGTGGCGCATATTTGTAACAATGTTAGAGTTGTTTAAACGGCCACCCTCAGTGTGATCTGTATGGCTGTTGATCAAGTATGCATGCATTCACTAATGTGTGTGTAAAAGACGCATATATTATGTGACTGGGCCAGCACGCTATCTGTATGGAGGAAAAGCGGACGTGACGACAGGTTGTAGAGGGCGCTAAAGGCCTACTGAAATGCTATTTTCTTATTTAAACGGGGATAGCAGGTCCATTCTATGTGTCATACTTGATCGTTTCGCGATATTGCCATATTTTTGCTGAAAGGATTTAGTAGAGAACATCGACGATAAAGTTCGCAACTTTTGGTCGCTGATAAAAAAAGCCTTGCCTGTACCGGAAGTAGCAGACGAGTAGCGTGACGTCACAGGTTGTGGAGCTCCTCACATCTGCACATTGTTTACAATCATGGCCACCAGCAGCGAGAGCGATTCGCACCAAGAAAGCGACGATTTCCCCATTAATTTGAGCGAGGATGAAAGATTCGTGGATGAGGAAAGTGAGAGTGAAAGACTGGAGGGCAGTGGGAGCGATTCAGATAGGGAAGATGCTGTGACAGGCGGGTGGGACCTGATATTCAGCTGGGAATGACTAAAACAGTAAATAAACACAAGACATATATATACTCTATTAGCCACAACACAACCAGGCTTATATTTAATATGCCACAAATTAATACCGCATAACAAACACCTACCCTCTCCCGTCCATATAACCCGCCAATACAACTCAAACACCTGCACAACACACTCAATCCCACAGCCCAAAGTACCGTTCACCTCCCCAAAGTTCACACAGCACATATTTCCCCAAAGTCCCCAAAGTTACGTACGTGACATGCACATAGCGGCACGCCCGCACGGGCAAGCGATCAAATGTTTGGAAGCCGCAGCTGCATGCGTACTCACGGTACCGTGTCTGCGTATCCAACTCAAAGTCCTCCTGGTAAGAGTCTCTGTTGTCCCAGTTCTCCACAGGCCAATGGTAAAGCTTGACTGTCATCTTTCGGGAATGTAAACAATGAAACACCGGCCGTGTTTGTGTTGCTGAAGTCGGCCGCAATACACCGCTTCCCACCGACAGCTTTCTTCTTTGCTGGCTCCATTGTTCATTGAACAAATTGCAAAAGATTCACCAACACAGATGTCCAGAATACTGTGGAATTTTGCGATGAAAACAGACGACTTAATAGCTGGCCACCATGCTGTCCCAAAATGTCGTCCACAATCCGTGACGTCACGTGCCGGCATCATCATACCGAGACGTTTTCAGCAGGATATTTCGCGCGAAATTTAAAATTGCACTTTAGTAAGCTAACCCGGCCGTATTGGCATGTGTTGCAATGTTAAGATTTCATCATTGATATATAAACTATCAGACTGCGTGGTCGGTAGTAGTGGGTTTCAGTAGGCCTTAAAGGCAGTAAGGCACGCCCCCAATATTGTTGTCCGGGTGGAAATCGGGAGAAATTCGGGAGAATGGTTGGCCCGGGAGATTTTCGGGAGGGGCACTGAAATTCGGAAGTCTACCGGGAAAATCGGGAGGGTTGGCAAGTATGACTGAGTGTATGTTATCTGTTTGTTTCAAGTTTATTCTGTGTAAGAAATGGAAGAACAGTGGAGCATCGGGGGAGGGGCTGTAATGGGAGTCTTAACGGTGAGTAAAAGGGGCTTAAAGGGATTTTGATCCAGTGATATTATCTCTCCTGGTCAGGACAGACAAAAAGCAGGCCACAGCAAAGCATGTCATCTGAAAGGCGCGTCCTCTTTGCGGTGTCGGACATCCAAAGGCTTTGTGTGCATGAATTTGGCTGCTCAACGACACAAAAGAGGCAGTTTGGTCGATCCTGACAAGTGTGCTTTTATTTTCCGCGGCAGCCCTTTGATGTATACAGAAACTTTGACCAGGATATCCCTCTCACGACTCCTTTGTATTTGCCTTAACAATCCCCCTCCCCTTTCGGTCCCTTTATTTGAAACTGTGCGCCTGCTGTCTGTCAACTGTGTGTCCCAACCATTTTTGGACTTTTCTGATGGGTGTGGCAAACTCTTTTAGGTGATAACTTTTCTCATCACACGATCTTCCTCAGCAACCTACTGAAATGTCCCCCTTTCATTAATGTAAAACTTATCAGCACTTTAAGGGTGTAGCCCCATTATCTGGTTCGGACCGAAGGAGGGGGAGGCAAGGTCGCAATTTCTCAAGTCTAATTTTTGTCTCGTTTGTGGCTGCAGTAGTCCCACATTTATCGCGCTAATTGGTACTGGACATGACTGCTAGTGATGTGCGGATCGATACTGAAATATCGATACCGCCAATGCCAGGTACTTGTACTGTAGTATCAATTCTCAAATCAAAAAATCTGTACTTTTGATACTTCAATCATTTCAGATAATGTATATCCTTAACAAGAACACAGTGGAAAAAGTAACTTAAACTTGTGAATGAGTTAATGTGTCAATGTTGGATGCTTTTCACCATCACCAAATGATTCCCGAGCGTCGCCGCCACTGCTCACTGCTCCCCTCACCTCCCAGGGGGTGAACATGGGGATGGGTCAAATGCAGAGGATAATTTCACCACACCTAGTGTGTGTGTGACTATCGTTGGGACTTGAACTTTAACTTTAACTTTTGTTGGGTGTTTTTCACATGATCAGTATTTCCGCGTTAACGTGTTCATGTAACTGGATTGTGAATTATTTTTATGCTAATGGTACTTCTTAATAATACATGTATTTTAAAGCTTTTATTATTGTACTCATTTCATTTTTGTTATGGTTTGAAACACCATTTTCGTGTACTTAGTATGATTTTGTCCAGTTTTTTCTGTTTTATTAGCTTGACTATATTGTTATTCCAACCACTACCTCAGTATACTTTAGAGTTTTAAATAAATAAATAACTATGTCTTGTACTCTTTATGCTATGAGACATGTTATTATTTGAAATACACAACTTTTTTACATTTTAGCAGACATATTAGGTATGTTTGTTGCACAAAGTATCGTATCAGATTAGTATTGCCAATACCGGCCTGAATTTTACTCCGTATCGGATCATAAAGAAAATCACGGCCGGGATAAACGGATGTTTTCATAGTTAGAGCATAAAAAATAATGATGACCCTTTAAATATGTTTATATTTTTTAGCATTAGAACCCTCTAAACATGAAATAGGACCTATATAGTCACCTTTACATTTGTTTTACCCAATATAGTAGCCTTAAGTTTGTTCTACTCTTAATTACAGTACTCAACGGTAGCCCGTAGGTCATTGCTATTAGTCTCCCAGCCACTACGGTCATCCATCCATTTTCTACCGCTTGTCCCTTTTGGGGTCGCGGGGGTGCTGGAGCCTATCTCAGCTGCATTCGGGCGGAAGGCGGGGTACACCCTGGACAAGTCGCCACCTCATCACAGGGCCAACACAGATAGACAGACATTATTCACACTCACATTCACACACTAGGGCCACTTTAGTGTTGCCAATCAACCTATCCCCAGGTGCATGTCTTTGGAGGTGGGAGGAAGCCGGAGTACCCGGAGGGAACCCACGCAGTCACGGGGAGAACATGCAAACGCCACACAGAAAGATCCTGATTGAACTCAGGACTACTCAGGACCTTCGTATTGTGAGGCACATGCACTAACCCCTGTCCCCACCGTGCTGCCCTCACTACGGTCACAGCCTGGAAATAATTTGTCACATCCTGGGTACATCTTCTATCTAAGTTAGAAGCGGGCTTCCATGTGCTGTAACCATGAGCGAAAGTTGTTCTGCTAAAACTCTTGTCAACAGTCGCAGCTACGATCATTATTTTTGTTTCTTGTTAGCATTAAGTATTGTTAGCAATGCATGTCCTGCCTTGACATTCTCCATAGCTCATGCCAATGCCAAAGCTGTGTTATTGATGTGGAAGACGAATTGCATCTTGAATCAAGAGAGTTAATCTGACATGATAGCTGATAGCAGTTTCAGTTAGCCTGAAGTGCTGCGCCTAATGTCTGACACTACGTCCCGCTGTCGTCTTTTGATATTGCTCATGTCCAAAACCTCACCAATGTGGAGATATCTGAATGATGAGGCAGAAGTTGAAGATAAATTCCATCAAAACGTTCTGCCAAAAGTTGGTCAACTTCAGATAGTCCCGGTTAAAATACAGTAGCCTGTTATTGCTAGCATGGTCCCCCCCAACCGAGAAACAGAAGTCCCGCTGTATGAATATCTATATCGTTCGCCACAATATATAGAAAATAAGACAAATACTTGATTTAACAATTATTTTGAATTGACTGTTGTCTCTTTCTTCCATTTATGAGCTATAATTTGGTCTCCTTTTCACCAAGCTTTTTGATCAATTGTTTTGTAGTCCTGTCCTGAGCTGCCATCTTATTGTGGTAGAAGAGTTTGAGTGTCCAAAAGGTCCCAGGACCTAAGTTGTCTGGGCAATACTATGCCCCCCTAGTAGGGTCTCCCAAGACATACAGGTCCCAGATGAGGGACCAGACAAAGAGCAGTTCGAAGACCTCTATGAAAAGACGAAATCAAGGACCCTGATTTCCCTCACCGGGCACCACCTCTTGAGCCCAGCTTTGCAGGTGGGGCTCGATGGCGAGTGCCTGGTGGCCAGGCCTATCCCCATAGATAGCCCCATGAGAGAATGTGGGTCCCCCTCCAATGGGCTGACCTGATCGCTCATAGGAGGAAGAATAGAGCTGGGCGACAGCCGTAGACAGAGCCCTTGGTGGTCCGATCCTGAACTACAGAAGCTAGCTCTTAGGACGTGGAACGCCACTTTGCTGGGGGGTGAGGAGCCTGAGTTGGTGCGCGAGGTGGAGAAGTACTGGCTGGATCTACTCGGACTCACTTAGATGCACAGGAAAGAACTAGTCCTCTCGAGAGGCGCTGGATTTTCTTTCACTCTGGCGTTGCAAAAAGTGAGAGGTGACAGGCGTTGAACCCAGTAGACGAGAGGCTAGCTTCCTTTCGCCTCCGAGTGGGGGTACGGGTCCTGTTTTTAGGAACTGGATGAAAAAAAATGCTTACCATCCAACCTGATGGAGCATAGCGGTGCTGCAAAGAGGAAAGGGCAAAGAGGAATGGTTGAAACTGCCTAAAGATAGGTGTGCCAAGCTTGTGGCATTGTATTCAAATAGACTTGAGCATGCAATTGCTGCCAAAGGTGCATCAATAAAGTATTGAGCAAAGGTGAATACTTATGTGATTGTTTTTGGGGGGTTTTTTATACATTTGCAAAAAAAAATTTCATTCAGACATTTTTCACATTGTCATTATGGGGTGTTGTGTGGTTTTGGAATAAGGCTGTAACAAAACAAATATGTGGAAAAATTGAAGCGCTGTGAATGCTTTCCGGATGCACTGTATAGTACTTAATTTAGCCATTTTTATGCTTGAAAATTAGAGATGATTTAGAGATGATTTATCAGCCGATAAATGCGTTAAAATGTAAAATCGAAAATTATCGGTATCGTTTCTTTTTATTATCGGTATCGTTTTTTTTTTTTTTTTATTAAATCAACATAAAAAACACAAGATACACTTACAATTAGTGCACCAACCCAAGAAACCTTCCTCCCCCATTTACACTCATTCACACTCATTCACACAAATGGGTTGTTTCTTTCTGTTATTAATATTCTGGTTCCTACATTATATATCAATATATATCAATACAGTCTGCAAGGGATACAGTCTGTAAGCACACATGATTGTGCGTGCTGCTGGTCCACTAATACTACTAACCTTTAACAGTTAATTTTACTCATTTTCATTAATTACTAGTTTCTATGTAACTGTTTTTATATTGTTCTACTTTCTTTTTTATTCAAGAAAATGTTTTTAATTTATTTATCTTATTATTATTTTTATTTTTTAAAGTACCTTATCTTCACCATACCTGGTTGTCCAAATTAGGCATAATAATGTGTTCATTCCACGACTGTATATATCGGTTGATATCGGTATCGGTAATTAAAGAGTTGGACACTATCGGAATATCGGATATCGGCAAAAAGCCATTATCGGACATCCCTATTGAAAATGCTTAATTGGACACATGGCATAAGTATGCATATTGTTTACTAATAAAAGGCCATAGTCAAGCAAGATGTAGCAATTCATTTTTTGTTTTTTTTAATATATATTTTGGAAAAACCGGCATGCAATGAAACTGCAAAATTGTTATTCCTTTAATAGATATAAATTCTTTTAGAACCTCGTATTTATTCAATAATTATCTCACCGATATGCTTTCAATCTTTTTAGTTCCAGTCCGCTGTATCTGACATTCTCTGTCTGCCAGAACTGTTTCAACCCCCTTTAAATCATGACTTCTTGTGTCTCTGCAGAGTTCCTCAGAAAATCCAGGAGGAGAGACAAATCATGAAATGTGGACGTCTTGGTCAACATGTGTGCCATGCATGCTCTGCATTAAAGGTCAGTGTATCACACTCGCAGTATGCAACCTTTGTCTCATCGGAAACAGGCTGCCATTCCGAGAGTTGGCGTGTATGCAAAATTTCGATTTCACCTCCAATAAGAGCCACAAGTGGCTTTGACCATGCAAATGTTTCTATTCAAATTAGCACACAGCTGCAATCGCAGGTAGAAGCCATGTTGTTGGGTTGTATTTCGACCTATGGAGCCAAACAACCATCCATCCTGACGCTGTCCGTCACACTGTACACAGAGCAGCTAAATTAGCACAAACGCTGCGCTTGGCACCAGCGTGAAGTATGGTGGCAGCAGGGCGATCATTTACAGAACACATTACTTCCACACGACCTGAGCTCTGAGTCACTGGCCGAGCCTGGTAATTAATTTCCACCCTCTTCAGAGATATTTTAGAGCAGCGTGAAGCACGTTATCAACAGGCTGCCACGGTGGTTTGAGCCAAACACGAGGAAAACCTCATACAACTTAATTGTTTTGGGGGCCTCATTTCCAGAACGCTAAGGACCTACAAGACGTATTTGTATATTCCGGACAACCAGCATCCTCTGCAGTAGACATATGATTTTGGTTTTAAAAAATTCAGTTTTTTTAACTTAACTCACGGGCCACCAGTTGAATAGCCTCAACGATGAAAAAGGGAGGACCTAACCTGGAACCTTGAGGAAGACTACTTGTCTAACTAAAGAAGTTAAAGAAATTACTACTGACTGCATCAAAAGTAAACAATCTGCAGCAACACCTTAGATCAGTGGTGTGCCTAACATAACCAGAAATCATGATCATAATTAAAGATAAAATTATTTTTTAACTTACTTTCCCTAAATATCTAAAAGTATTCATATTCTCTTCATGTCATATTATGCTCCTTCCAGTGCTGTTGTTTTTAATTTTAGTTTGTATCCAATCAGAATTCAGCTAGCTTATGTTGCCATGCTGTACCAAATCTGCCCGAGGCCTTGAGAATCAACAATGCGGGCGTCCGTGCACCGTAAGCAAAAGGGGACATACAGTTGATAGACAGTTGCGATAGCCAATCAGATCACAAGTTGTTGACAGTAGCCTATCTAGGTAGCCTGATGTTAACAAGACTGTGATTGGATACTCACTTGTCATTCCAAAGTGAGTATCCAATCACAAGTTTCCATTTAGCAGGAAGCAGGAAGTGTTGCGCCGTAACCCACAAAGAAGGAGAGCAAAACGTTGATTAGGTGGCAGACATATATTTGCAAGGCCATTTTCAAGAAGGATATTTAAAGAGAAACTACATCTTGTGATACCATGTCGGCCAACCCCGGAAGCTAGCTCAGCTGTTCTGGCGATGAAATATGGAAATGCTCGCCGTTTCCACTTGAATAAGCCGACGACGAGGAGTACCACTGGCTTACAAGGCGTCGAATAGTGAATTCAAATATTTTCTTTTTTCACTTTTAATGTTTTTTGCAATTTTAATTTTGACAGTACTACCGTATTTTTCGGACTATAAGTCGCAGTTTTTTTTCATTGTTTGGCCGGGCTCCAGTGCGACTTATATATTTTTTTCCTTCTTTATTATGCATTTTCGGCAGGTGCGACTTATACTCCGGTGCGACTTATACTCCGAAAAATACGGTACATAAGATATGTTTTAATTACTGATGCGTTTTAATTGATTTTTAAATGCGCCAGAAAATAACCTGTAGGGCGTAAATGTGTTACTGTGTCGTATTTCTCCACCAATGGTCATGTGGTGACATAAATGATGGTATTTTGAGAGGTAATCATTGAAGTCGGACATCACTGAAGGCCTAAGTGGGAAACGCACGACCCGCCACTGCCTTAGATCCATCCATCTATCCATCCATTTTCTACCGCTTGTCCCTTTTTGGGGTCGCGGGGGGTGCTGGAGCCTATCTCAGCTGCATTCGGGCGGAAGGCGGTGTACACCCTGGACAAGTCACCACCTCATCACAGAGATACATATATCAAATGTCATAAATCACATCAAAAATGGTAACTGCCAAAAAGGAGAGGACATAAAGGGGTGCCATGAGAAACGCCTCCGTTGTGTAAATCACAAGTTTGGACCCCAGTGTTTTAGGTTTGCTGACAAGGCTAAATGTCATTGCAAGGATATTCCAAAGTGTCCTGTGGAACAGGGGTTCTTAACCTTTTTGTCCAACCTCTCCACTACAGAAGGGCCCGGGACCCACTCAAATATTAATACTGAATCATGAACCTTATTTTTGATTTTAATTATATCTATTAATCATATCTAGCCTACTTAGAGTTTTACAACCTTGTCAAATAATATGAAACCATGTGTTACTTGCAAAGGTTATTATTCATTGGATTTATTGGCTGATTAGAAATATAAATACAAAACATGTATACTGCATAAGAAGGGACTCATAAATGACTGGCAAACTATACATACTGAAGATACATATTCATCACTGTAGGCATATTTTTTGCGCTTAAACCTTTCTATGACTTTAGCACCAGACTTCTTCTGTTTCTTTGGTACCGTCATTACTGCCACTAGTGGTGGAAAAGTGTATTACAACTGAGTACCGCTGCGGCCTATCGGTACCACAGCTGAGAAATTTATATTTTTTGGTGGCCCTCTAGTGGGCATTCCCTATGGTTAAGAAACACTGCTTTATATATACAACTAGTGTTTTTAGGAATTTACTTAAATAAATATTGTTCTCCTGGACGGGTATGGTGTCATTCTCTGGCTGGACTTGGCCCCCTGGCCGCCAGTTGAATAGCCTTGTCATATATGTTTCGAATGTAGGGAATGATGTTGTTTTCTGTTTCCTTTGTTCGGGCAGGGCTTCTAAGCACTAACAACAACAGATGACGTGTGCTGCTTGTTATGTTATGGATGTATTAATATCATAATAATGACAATAATGACATGCAGCTCCGACTTAATAGCTGTCATTGTGCCGAGGGGTAAGAAAATGCTGATGAACTCAAATTTTTAGGCTCGCACTTGACATTTTAGTAATGATTCCTGAGACCAGACGGGGCCCAAAAGTAATTAGCAGATGTAAACAGGCAAGTTTGATGACTTGTGGCTTCGACGATACCTTTCTGCCGTTTTAATTTCGTATCATCTGAGCAAGGAGGAGAAGGAATTGCTTTTCTGGCTCATATTGTCGTCAGCTGCCTGCGCTGCTCACCAACGATTGGATTAAATAGACTGAGATTGCGTCTTAAAAAAAAAACAAATTGTTGCTTTGGAAGTGGAGTGAATTCCCAGAGTAATAACAAGTGGTAAAATGATCCCGCTATTGAATAGTGAGCATGCTTGAGCTTTCGTCTAAATGAATTTAATTTCTTTACCCTGCGCAAAAATGTGTTGTTTTAGAAATCTCTCGCCATAATTTATCCGACTGTGCTGCCTGTTGGCTTCACATACATCAGTGTTTGCCGTATTTTCATGTATTTGTGGGGGCCCGCCACAAATACATTTGGCGCTACCTGTGGTGCTAAGCAAGAGAACGCCATTTGTTGACACAGTTTTTCTGGTCTGCCAGAGAATAAGAAAACATAGCAGGAGGGATCAGTGTTGCCATCGTAAAAACGTTCCCCACTGCGAGATAAGTAAAGTATATCCTATCTTATCCTATACTGCAGTCGTATTCAACTTCCAGAAAGCTAACAACCGGAAGGGGTTTGGGGGGGCTGACTTCGATCCCTCACTATTATTCATATGTTATTTCTGAAGTGAATTATTGATTTTTGTTTATTTATTTTGTCATGGCTACAGAAAATAGCCCTCTCTATGTAACTATGGAGATACATGTGTGTCTTTTTATGCAACCAAGCAAAACATGGATTTGTAATTAAAAAAGAGATCATTAAAAAAGATTTGCATCCAAAATGAATGATTTGTAAACCAAAAAAATGTATTACAAATAAAAAATAAAGAATACAAATTTAATTTTAAACAAAAACGTTTTGGTTGCTAACTATTTTTTTGGTTATAAATCTTTTTTGGGGGTTTTTTTGGTTACTACTCAACTTTGTGCTTGTAGGCGGGGCCTCCTATGAAAAATGTGTTAGAGGCCTTTTCATTGGTCAGTCTTGCCCACCCCTAGTATTGGGTGTCTCCAAATGTGTTGAGGGCGGAAGAAGTCAGCAGTCATGCCCATATATGGTATAGACCAGGGGTCGGCAACCCAAAATGTTGAAAGAGCCATATTGGATCAAAAATACAAAAACAAATCTGTCTGGAGCCCATACTTGCCAACCCTCCCGGATTTTCCGGGAGACTCCCGAAATTCAGCACCTCTCCCGAAAACCTCCCGGGACAAATTTTCTCCCGAAAATCTCCCGAAATTCAGGCGGAGCTGGAGGCCACGCCCCCTCCAGCTCCATGCGGACCTGAGTGACGTGTTGACAGCTTGTTGTACATGCACATGTGACCCACCCATAATGTGTCACATTTT
The DNA here is from genome assembly GCF_033978685.3 of Nerophis lumbriciformis. NCBI lineage: Eukaryota > Metazoa > Chordata > Actinopteri > Syngnathiformes > Syngnathidae > Nerophis > Nerophis lumbriciformis. The sequence goes on from NC_084562.2 coordinate 43,126,548, forward strand.
TGTGTTGATTTATTTAGTTTATTTTGTGGTTTGAATTCGTTTTTGGAGCTGTCATTCCACATTTATCAGTATTCACATTGGTCAGTAGGGGGCAGTAGGGCGTTTCTTCCCAATTGAATGCTATCACCTGCAGACCGGAAGTGTCTTGTCATTCTGATGAGAGCGACCTGCAGTCTGTGAACAATTGAAACGTCCTGTGTGCTTTTTCCTCCTGTATAACAGGTTAGTTTTGGTGAATCAACTCACTGAATAATATCCATGTGATCTTTATAAGTTTAAGTACACATTCTGATGGTGGAGCCTAACTCTAAAGTGTTTGTGAGTTGTAGTTTGTATTTGTGAATGAATCCAGTGCAGTAATCAATACAAAATGGCGACGTGAGTGCGCAATGTTTATATAGGAACTTCTGATCCTAATTCAGACTCCCAAATTAGAGCTCCCGTTTTCTTATTGATTTTATAATGTATATTTGTATAATGTGTGTGTTCTGAAATAGTGACAGAGAATAGAACAAGGATGGACAATTCAACCCTTAACTCAACAATGAGTAGAGGAGTGTTATGTGTGTGTATATGTGTAAATAAATGAACACTGAAATTCAAGTATTTATTTTATTTATATATATATATATATATATATATATATATATATATATATATATATATATATATATATATATATATATATATATATATAATAAAATATATATAGCTAGAATTCACTGAAAGTCAAGTATTTCTTATATATATATATATATATATATATATATATATATATATATATATATATATATATATTAACCACGCCCCCAACCACGCCCCCCGCCCCCCACCCCCCACCTCCCGAAATCGGAGGTCTCAAGGTTGGCAAGTATGCTGGAGCCGCAAAAAATTAAAAGCCATATTACATACAGATAGTGTGTCATGGAATTAAGAGGACTTAAAGGAAACTAAATGAGCTCAAATATAGCTACAAATGAGGCATAATGATGCAATATGTACATATAGCTAGCCTAAATAGCCTGTTAGCATCGATTAGCTTGCAGTCATGCAGTGACCAAATATGTCTGATTAGCACTCCACACAAGTCAATAACATCAACAAAACTCACCTTTCATGCACAACCTTAAAAGTTTGGTGGACAAAATGAGACAGAAAAATAAGTGGCATAAAACACGTCCTAGAAAGTCGGAGAAAGTTATACATGTAAACAAACTAGGTGAGTTCAAGGACCGCCAAAATTAGTAGGACAAAACGGCGCTCGCCAAATACTCGAATCAGTGAAGCATGTTTAATATAAACAGTGTGCTTTGTAACAATTAGGGAGATTTGTGTCATGTTTGTCCTCCTACAGAAACCATATTAAAACAAAAATAGATGTTTTTCCCCTCATCTTTTTCCATTTTTCATACATTTTTTGAAAAAGCTCCAGAGAGCCACTAGGGCGGCGCTAAAGAGCATGCGCCTCTGGAGCCGCGGGTTGCCGACCCCTGGTATAGACCAAGGGTGTCAAACGTATGGCCCGAGGGTTGGATCAGGGCCGCGAACAGGTTTTATCCGGCCCACGGGATGAGTTTGCTCAGTATAAAAATTAACCTGAAATTTTTGAATGAAAGAAACAGCTGTTCTAAATGTGTCCACTGGATGTCGCAATAGCAATTCCTTGATGATGCTATATATGTACAAAATAAACCACATGATGTTAAGTACATCAGTCGAGGAAAATGATCAAACTACATAAATAACAAACTGTAATTTGATTTTGATATAAAACAATGTTATCTTGAGGGATTGAAAATTAACACCAATGAGTTGACTAATGAACATTATCACATAATTTATTCAAAAAATATAAATAACGACAAATAAAGATAGAACCACAACATGTAGGTGTAAAAAAAACAAAACAACAACATTATGATTTGTATAATTTCAGAATGTGCTTGTTCTATTTTTAAACAAAGAAAACAACCAGAAGTTGTCTTTATTTTTATGTTATCGTGCCGTGATTTTACCAGTCCGGCCCAATTGGGAGTAGGTTTTTCTCCATGTGGCCCCCGATCTAAAATGAGTCTGACGCCCCTGGTATAGACCAATAAAAAGACTTGTTATATATAAATATTGTTCAGAGTAGGCCCCGCCCACAAGACTGATGTTGAGTCGTAACCAAAAAAGGACTTGAAACCAAAAAAATAATTTGCGACCAAAAGTGTTTTTTGTTTGAAAATTTTGTTTTTATTTCAAATCCATATTTTGGTTGGTTGCATAAAAAGACACTATTTTATCTCCATGTGCAACAGGAGCTCTCTAGTCATCTTTGTGACTAGTCTCTTCTAAATGTTTTAAACTTCCCATGCAATATGCGTTAAAAAGGAAAGACAGGAAGTGTTTCTTGCATCATGCATCTACTCAGTAATCGAATACAACTGGTCTCAAAAGGCGAAGTATGTGTGCAGTGCACCTCTACAAGCGCAGGGAGTGTGCATTACCACCGCCGTGAAAGGCGAGATGTGGAAGTGTGCTGGACACCTCCACAAGCATGCAGCCCAGCCTTTGATTGACGGGAGTCATGGCGAGTGATAGTGTTATTAAGCATGGAGACACTCTTCCATTATTTGTAACACTTTGCTTTTCCAGTGAAATACATTTTCCAATGAGATCTAAAAGTGCGGCCCCAGGCCATTTGTGGACCACGGCTCATTTTCTATGGGTCTGTTGCACGTTGTAAAAAATTGATAATCAAAAAATAAAGAGTAAATGTGAAAACATTGAGCAAAAAGGCACAATGTGAGGAGAAAAAGCTGGAATATTGATGCTAAGAATTAGGTGTACCTATAGATGCGTCACGATTGGGATTTGATGGACAAATGTCCAATTACCAATTATTTTAGTAGCCTATGTTCAAGTGATGCTAAATTCTGGAAGTGGAACGAGCACAGACACAAACGGAGCAAAACCCAGAATAAGATGCTAAGCTATCTTGACTTAGGGATGGGTATTGTTTACATTTTAACCGATACTAGTACCACATATGGTACGGTGCCGGTGCTTAAACAGGACCTGAACTTGTTCCTGAACTGGAACTTATAAATTGGAAAACATCAATGTTTATCAATGTTTATTTATATAGCCCCAAATCACAAATGTCTCAAAGGGCTGCACAAGCCACAACGACATCCTCGGTTCAGAGCCCACATAAGGGCAAGGAAAAACTCACAAACCAGTGGGACATCAATGTGAATGACTATGAGAAACCTTGGAGAGGACCGCAGATGTGGGTGACCCCCCCCCACCCCCCCTCTAGGGGAGACCGGATGCAATGGACGTCGAGTGGGTCTAGCATAATATTGTGAAAGTCCAGTCCATAGTGGATCTAACATAATAGTGAGAGTCTAGTCCATAGTGGATCTAACATAATAGTGAGAGTCCAGTCCATAGTGGGGCCAGCAGGGGACCATCCCGAGAGGAGACGGGTCAGCAGCGCAGAGATGTCCCCAACCGATGCACAGGCGAGCGGTCCACCCTGGGTCCCGACTCTGGACAGCCAGCACTTCATCCATGGCCACCGGACCTGTGCCGCACCCCTCCACAAGAGAGTGGGGGGCAGAGGAGAAAAGAAAAGAAATGGCAAATCAACTGGTCTAAAAAGGGGGTCTATTTAAAGGCCAGAGTGTACAAAAGAGTTTTAAGGTGGGACTTAAATGCTTCTACTGAGGTAGCATCTCTAACTGTTACCGGGAGGGCATTCCATAGTACTAGAGCCCGAATAGAAAACATGTACAATTAAAAAAATAAAAAATAAAATAAATAAAAAAACAATAATACCTTTTTATTTTTATGGAATTTTGTGACATTAAGTTGAACAGACTGGATATTGAAATAATTAAATAATATAAATTACAAACCCCGTTTCCATATGAGTTGGGAAATTGTGTTAGATGTAAATATAAAAGGAATACAATGATTTGCAAATCATTTTCAACCCATATTCAGTTGAATATGCTACACAGACAACTTATTTGATGTTCAAACTGATAAACTTTTTTTTTTTTGCAAATATTCATTAACTTTAGAATTTGATGCCAGCAACACGTGACAAAGAAGTTGGGAAAGGTTGCAATAAATACTGATAAAGTTGAGGAATGCTCATCAAACACTTATTTGGAACATCCCACAGGTGTGCAGGCTAATTGGGAACAGGTGGGTGCCATGATTGGGTAAAAAACAGCTTCCCAAAAAATGCTCAGTCTTTCACAAGAAAGGATGGGGCGAGGTACACCCCTTTGTCCACAACTGCGTGAGCAAATAGGGAAACAGTTTAAAAACAACCTTTCTCAAAGTGCAATTGCAAGAAATTTAGGGATTTCAACATCTACGGTCCATAATATCATCAAAAGGTTCAGAGAATCTGGAGAAATCACTCCACGTAAGCGGCATGGCCGGAAACCAACATTGAATGACCGTGACTTTCGATCCCTCAGACGGCACTGTATCAAAAACCGACATCAATCTCTAAAAGATATCACCACATGGGCTCAGGAACACTTCAGAAAACCACTGTCACTAAATACAGTTGGTCGCTACATCTGTAAGTGCAAGTTAAAGCTCTACTATGCAAGGCGAAAGCCATTTATCAACAACATCCAGAAACGCCGCCGGCTTCTCTGGGCCCAAGATCATCTAAGATGGACTCATGCAAAGTGGAAAAGTGTTCTGTGGTCTGACGAGTCCACATTTCAAATTGTTTTTGGAAATATTCGACATCGTGTCATCCGGACCAAAGGGGAAGCGAACCATCCAGACTGTTATCGACGCAAAGTTCAAAAGCCAGCATCTGTGATGGTATGGGGGTGCTTTAGTGCCCAAGGCATGGGTAACTTACACATCTGTGAAGGCACCATTAATGCTGAAAGGTACATACAGGCTTTGGAACAACATATGCTCCCATCTAAGGGTCGTCTTTTTCATGGACGCCCCTGCTTATTTCAGCAAGACAATGCCAAGCCACATTCAGCACGTGTTACAACAGCGTGGCTTCGTAAAAAAAGAGTGCGGGTACTTTCCTGGTCCACCTGCAGTCCAGACCTGTCTCCCATCGAAAATGTGTGGCGCATTATTAAGCGTAAAATACGACAGCGGAGACTGTTGAACGACTGAAGCTCTACATAAAACAAGAATGGGAAAGAATTCCACTTTCAAAGCTTCAACAATTAGTTTCCTCAGTTCCTAATCGTTTATTGAGTGTTGTTAAAAGAAAAGGTGATGTAACACAGTGGTGAACATGCCCTTTCCCAACTACTTTGGCACGTGTTGCAGCCATGAAATTCTAAGTTAATTATTATTTGCAAAAAAAAAATTATGTTTATGAGTTTGAACATCAAATATCTTGTCTTTGTAGTGCATTCAATTGAATATGGGTTGAAAAGGATTTGCAAATCATTGTATTCCGTTTATATTTACACTCACACAATTTCCCAACTCATATGGAAACGGGGTTTGTAAAATGATAACTAAATAATTTATTCAAAAATGTTCCCACAACAAACCCCTACAATGATATCATGCAAAAAAAACGACTTTTGAGTTGTAATGTTGACGTTAATAATTCCGGGGGTTCATGAATGCAACCTCGCTGGCTGTAACCATCATTGGTGCATAATGAGGAAGTGTTGTGTTGTTGTCGTGGCTACTGAGGCCTAAATTGTAAGCAAATCTGCACAAAGATTCCCACTTCTACTAATACTAATCCTAACATAAATATTTGTCTTTAAATACTGTATCCATGTAAGTTTTTGTTTTTAGCCTTTTCAAAACATACGTCTTAACACAAATATTTGTCTTTAAATACTGTATCCATGTAAGTTTTTGTTTTTAGCCTTTTCAAAACATACATCTTAACACAAATATTTGTCTTTAAATACTGTATCCATGTACGTTTTGGTTTTTAGCCTTTTCAAAAATTGACATGCACATACGTCACGGCCAATTGTGTAACTTCGACAATGACGTTGTCACCGTCCCATGGGAAACGCCGTGCATCGTCTCTTCTAGACTATTCTCTTCCACCAGTTCAGCGTTGCGAGAGCAAAGCGCCAGCTGGGGTATCGGAGTGTGAGATCCATGACCTCGGGGCCGAGCCGTATGATGCACGGCGGCGAAGAGCTGGGCGGCGAAGGCTTGGCTAGTGGGAAAAAAAGGGACAGGCATGAGTCAGGCAGCGAGTCTGCAAGGAGCTGTGGGAGCAGAGGAAGTGTTAACAACATCACAAGTAGGAGCCATTCAAGTTACCACGTCAGGAAGTGGAGAGGACTGAGAAGAGGAGGAGGATGATGATGATGATGATGATGATGATGGTGGGAACGCTCGTAGGTGACGGGACACATACATCTTTATCATTAAACCACGTGCCGTCAACAAGGTTCATTGACGCCGTTCATTCTCGCCATTCTGTCCAGGCTCAACTGAAATGTGTTACCTTGCTTTTTAGGTCTCCTTTATTTGAAACTTACACACAGTAAAAGTTCAAAATATGCAAATTAGTAGATAGAGATTACACACAGTGGAACCCTATGTCAACCTCGCTAATAAACACATTATAATGGGACTGTCTGTGAATCAATCAATGTTTATTTATGTAGCCCTAAATCCCAAGTGTCTCAAAGGGCTGCACAAGCCACAACGACATCCTCGGTTCAGATCCCACATCAGGGCAAGGAAAAACTCAACCCAGTGGGATGACAATGAGAAACCTTGGAGAGGACCGCACATGTGGGTGACTTAAAGTGTTTACAAAGTACAAAGAAGAAGAACCATGATAAACATTCTGAATTTATTTCATCCATCCATTCATTCATTCTCAAAATAATCTTACTCATCTCATCATATGAAATACAACTTACTTCACCAGTTATTATTTATTTCCATCCATCCATTTTCTACCGCTTGTCCCTTTTGGGGTCGCAGGGGGTGCTAGAGCCTATCTCAGCTGCTTTCATTTATTTATTTTTTATTGAGATTACTTACGGAGTATATTGTGAATAAACTGAGAAGAGGAAGTGAACAAACGTTTTAGCAACTTATGTAAAAGAAAAGGGGTAGGATTAAATAGGCTCTGCTTCTTCCTACTCTTTTTCGAACATGTTGAAAAGAGAAACTGGAAATTGTGATGTATCATGTTGTATGCATGCATGTTCCAAATAAACTCAAACTCAACTCAACCACGCGGCTTATAAAACGGTGCGGCTAATTTATTGATTATTTTCTTTGCTAACGGCCCTAATTTTATGTGTTCAACAAATAGTATTCTTAGAACTCCAACGGAGACACTGAAAGTTGTGTTATTGTTTGTGCTTGGATGACATCTTTTGGAAGAGTTCGCTGACTTCAAGTGCTGCGGGTTGAAAATGTACTTCCTGTTTCGTTCCTTGAATTGTATGAGTCCATAGCGTTGCTGCTCAAAAGTAGTCTTTATTCATCACTCCAAGCAATGTTTACAAGTTTTGCATTATAACTAAAACAATTCATACTAACTAAAACCGTGTGATGTCAGTAGGAGTGTTTTAATGCACATTTGTACGTGCTATCGTAATGTAATCAAGCTCGCGTCGTTAACATTGAGTGAATGTACTAACACCTTTATGAGTGTCTGTGTTAGTATTATTAACTTACAATGGTATTCTTTTTGTATTGTTTCAGTTCCGTAAATTCACCAAAACATCACCGTGGAGTTATTGAGTCTGTTTCGCTGATTGGAAAGCTAGCTTCCGCAGCTAATAGTACATGACGATGACTTCTGTTTTGTTTGATCAGCCGTTTTACTGCCGCGTTACAGGCACGGTTTGGAAACAATTAAAGCATGTAAATAAACATTTACACAATCTTTCGTAGTATTGTTGCAAATCAGTGGCCACAATACTGACCAGCACACTCTGATTGGTTTGGTCTCCCCTAGTGGCCAATACTGCAATAGTATCAATCAATCAATCAATCAATGTTTATTTATATAGCCCTAAATCACAAGTGTCTCAAAGGGCTGCACAAGCCACGGCGACATCCTCGGTTCAGAGCCCACATAAGGGCAAGGAAAAACTCACAACCCAGTGGGATGTCGATGTGAGTGACTATGAGAAACCTTGGAGAAGACCCCCCCCCCAACCTACCCCACTCTAGGGGTGACCGGATGCAATGTACGTCGAGTGGGTCTAGCATAATATTGTGAAAGTCCAGTCCATAGTGGATCTAACATAATAGTGAGAGTCCAGTCCATAGTGGGGCCAGCAGGAGACCATCCCGAGCGGAGACGGGTCAGCAGCGCAGAGATGTCCCCAACCGATGCACAGGTGAGCGGTCCACCCCGGGTCCCGACTCTGGACAGCCAGAGTTGACCTGCCCCCCCCCCCCCCCCCCCCACAAGGGAGAGGGGGGCAGAGGAGAAAAGAAAAGAAATGGCAGATCAACTGGTCTAAAAGGGGGGTCTATTTAAAGGCTAGACTATACAAATGAGTTTTAAGAAGGGACTTAAATGCTTCTACTGAGGTAGCATCTCTTACTGTTACCAGGAGTAACAGTTAGAGATAATAAGTAATACATTTTTTCGTTTATTTAGCCATTTTTATGCTTGAAAATGCTTAATATAGGACCAGGAAATTATATAATATGCTTTAAAAAAAATATCCCCCTAGCGACAATTCTAGTTAAGAAATTTGTAGACACACTGGCATGAAAGCATGTAATGCTCTTCTCAACGAGCAGCTGGTGCTGCTGTGGGCCTCTCCCCCATTTAATCAAATTGTCTGTGACATTAATGAATGACCAAAAAAAATCTGATGGATGAATGCTCATGTGCGAAACATAATTGGTTTGCTTTTTTTTATGGTTTTTTTTCTTCACTTTTTCTTCTCGCATTCTTCAGTGTTACAATTTCATGTAAATGCCTAGTGGCCAATTCAAAGTGGATAATGACACCAATAATCATCTCTAGATTATAGAGTCCTGGGGTAAATAGTGTCTTCTTATTACTTGTTACTTACCCTCTACTGGTACGCAAGCTCCATCTAGTGGTACGCTAAAGAATCATTTAATTAAATATTCAAACACAGTGTTACTGTTCAAACTGCGTGTAATGTTACAGTGGCCAAAATATTAAATATACTTGTTATATAAAACTTCTGTCTTGTTTTCGTGAATACTTAAGCCTACCACACTACTGTAATTTTAGTGGTGGTCATTATGGCGGTACTTGGAGAGCCAAGTGTTTTCTTTGATTGATTGATTGATTGATTGAGACTTTTATTAGTAGATTGCACAGTACAGTACATATTCGATACAATTGACCACTAAATGGTAACACCCCAATAAGTTTTCAACTTGTTTAAGTCGTGGCCCACGTTAATCAATTCATGGTGGTACTTGGTGAAAAACAGTGTGAGAACCACTGGTCTAAGTTGTTGAATTTGAAAAAACTTGAAAAATGGTTTTGTTTATGTCAACAAGTGGTTTTGTATCTCCATCCATCCATCCATTTTCTACCGCTTATTTATTTTGTGGTCGCGGGGGGCGCTGGAGCCTATCTCAGCTACAATCGGGCGGAAAGCGGGGTACACCCTGGACAAGTCGCCACCTCATCGCAGGGTTTTGAATCTCCCGCCTTTTTTTTGCAAAAGCATATTTTTTGGTCACGTCAAAATTTGTGCTGTCGAACCATTATTTTTGTTATAAGACTGACCACCATTTTGATTTATGGTGATTAATCACAGTACATTACTTGCTTGCATAATTGAAATTAACTTTTCAAAAAAAACTTTCAATTTTTGGACACAGATGCAAGTCGACTGAAGCTGCTCATGTCGACAACCCATCCATCCATCCATTTTTCTACCGCTTGTCCCTTATGGGGTCGCGGAGGGTGCTGGAACTTATCCCAACCAAATATTTTAGTAACCTCTTACGTCGACGTGTCGACCATTATTAAAATGTGTCTGTCTTTCCCAAATTTAGTGTTGGAAAAGGGGAAAAGGTCCACAGTCATCAAAAAATGTGATATTGGGTCGCCGATTGTTCAAGTAAAATCTATTTTATTTAGCATCAAGCAAGCATACAATATACAACTTGAATTCCTCTTTGTTGTAATGAAATCATGCCTGCTCTTAATAGTTCCCATATGTATGTCAATATATTGTGAAAATACAGGAAACCCAATTTGTAACTTCAGTTGAATTTTGAAAAAACAGCATCAGATGAAAGAATATTGATATTCTTATTACATTTTACATTTATAATTTCAGCCCTTAGTAGTACTCTTCTATGTATTTTTTTTTATTATATTCAAACACATTCAAGGAATTTCTTTTTTGTGTATTTCAAAAATTGTAATAATAGTTCTAATATACTGTTTATTCATATAATTTAGATTTCATGATATTTGACGCTACATTTTTGTAAATAGTATTCTTTGTGAGTTACCTGCCTAATATGACGGTCCTCATGGCGTCCGTTTTTTTTTTTTTACAAAGGTATAATTAGGAGTGTCCAAGGTGTGGGCCGGGAGACATTTGCAGCCCGCAGAGTGATTTTTATTGTCTCAGCTTTTTAAAAAGACGATTACACAAACTGTTATTACTGTCCTGTGTGCTACACAGGGTGTTGCTGCTACTGGAAACCTTTTAGCGAAAATATTTTGTTTAAATGTTAATAAATGTACTGCTAATGATAATGCGCCTTGTCACCGGTATACACATAAACAGTGTAGCTGACATGCATGTATTTCCTAAATATTGTAAAACGCACACACACACACACACACACACAACATTTGGACACATGCATTTGTCGTGTTAAAAACACACATAAAGACTTAGAACATGAACTGTAATAATTTAAATCCTTCAGAAATGTGTTGTTCATTACATGTTTGTGTTACTCCTTATCCCAACTTTAAGGTTATTATTTTTATAATTTACACATTAGTCATGTCAGTGGGTTTTAACTCTGTTCTGTTATACTCTAACACATCTGAAGAAAGTGGAATATTCCACAAGTCACGGGGTGGACAGCAGGTTGCATCATTCACATCCTCTGTAGCAGTGGTCCCCAACCTTTTTGTAACTGCGGACCGGTCAACGCTTGAAAATTTGTCCCACGGACCGGGGGGGGGAGGTTTTTTTTGTTTGTTTGTTTTTTTGTCATAAAAAAAATACAATCATGTGTGCTTACAGACTGTATCCCTGCAGACTGTATTGATCTATATTGATATTAGAGATGTCCGATAATATCGGCCTGCCAATATTATCGGCCGATAAATGCGTTAAAATGTAATATCGGAAATTATCGGTATCGTTTTTTTAATTATCGGTATCATTATTTTTATTTTATTTTTTTTAATTAAATCAACATAAAAAACACAAGATACACTTACAATAAGTGCACCAACCCAAAAAACCTCCCTCCCCCATTTATACTCATTCATACAAAAGGGTTGTTTCTTTCTGTTATTAATATTCTGGTTCCTACATTATATATCAATATATATCAATACAGTCTGCAAGGGATACAGTCCGTAAGCACACATGATTGTGCGTGCTGCTGGTCCACTAATAGTACTAACCTTTAACAGTTAATTTTACTCATTTTCATTAATTACTAGTTTCTATGTAACTGTTTTTATATTGTTTTACTTTCTTTTTTTATTCAAGAAAATGTTTTTAATTTATTTATCTTGTTTTATTTTATGATTTTTTTTTAAAAGTACCTTATCTTCACAATACCTGGTTGTCCAAATTAGGCATAATAATGTGTTAATTCCACGACTGTATATATCGGTATCGGTTGATATCGGTATCGGTAATTAAAGAGTTGGACAATATCGGAATATCGGATATCGGCAAAAAAGCCATTATCGGACATCCCTAATTGATATACAACATAGGAACCAGAAATATTAATAACAGAAAGAAACAACCCTTTTGTGTGAATGAGTGTAAATGGGGGAGGGAGGTTTTTTGGGTTGGCGCACTAATTGTAAGTGTATCTTGTGTTTTTATGTTGATTTAATAAATAATAATAATAAATTTTTTTTTTTTTTTTTTTTTTTCTTGTGCGGCCCGGTACTAATTGATCCACGGACCGGTACCAATCGATCCACGGACCGGTACCGGGCCGCGGCCCGGTGGTTGGGAACCACTGCTCTATAGGACATATGAAAGCCAAAATGGAAGTTTATTCATTTGTTTTTCTGTGCGCTAAATTCCATAATATTCCAACAATGACTAGAGGGCGTTAAAATCTCAGCAGTCATGTCACCCAAATTATTCATATTTGTTGATTTTTAAAATATATTAGCAGCTCAACTTTAAAACTAGTTGGTTCTATGTCAAAGCTATTAACTCAAAACACATGCATCTCAACGACTCCCATTGAAATGAATTGAAATTATTTTGATCGGTGCTTGGCCACCCCAAAACATGACAATTTTAACATAAAATGTCTCTTAACAATAACAAACTTTGAAATACAATACAACATAATGTATTACTAACAACTCCAGTAGTTTTATGAAGTAAGTAATAATATGGAATGCCTCCGTCAAACACACCATCAGCAGATTTAAAAAAATTCCATGGCTAAAATGTGGATATCAGTTCAACATTCTGGTTCAGACTAGCAGTGATTCACTCGAACTGCTTCGCCAAGTTGGCGACACGCTCGGACATTCTGATGATTTCTTTCTTTAATTCAATGATTATCATCCACTTGTCAGCCCGGTCCTTTACTCTCCCTTACTACCTTCCATTGGAGAAAAAAAACTTGTGTCGATTTCTAGCTATTAGCTAATGCTAGCGCGTAAGACTGGACCTTTGCTGTGGCGTTTGCTGCGCCGCACTGTAAAACATACACCAGGACCCCACAGCGTTTAACTGTATGTAAAGTATGTAACTATAACAAATGACACAATATTATTATACTTCACAGCAATACTGTAATCATAGTGGTCTGTTATATCACAATAAATTACCACTCTGTTAAGAAAATGTATTTGAAAATATATAGTATAAGAAAATATATAATTAATAAATATATATAAAAAAAAATATATATATATATATATATATATATATATATATATATATCCGTCCATTTTCTACCGCTTGTCCCTATATATCCATCCATCCATCCATCCATTTTCTACCGCTTGTCCCTTTATGGAGGGGGGGGGGGGGGCTGGAGCCTATCTCAGTTGCAATCGGGCGGAAGGCGGTGTACACTCTGGACAAATCGCCATCTCATCACAGGGCCAACACAGATAGACAGACAACATTCACCCTCACATTCACACACTAGGGCCAATTTAGTGTTGCCAATCAAATAATAGATGCATATTACTTGTACAAAGTCTCCAAGGCATGAGCGTATTAGAAAGTATCCAGGAACAAACGTGTCCGCATCAATCAACTTACTGCATCCTGAGCTTAACTTCACAAATTATTGTGGACACTAGGCGTCGCCACGAAATAAATTACCACTCCACTTCCACTTAAAGACAATACAAGTTATAGTTCCCTATATATCCATCCAACCATTTTCTACCGCTTGTCCCTTTTGGGTTGGCGGGGGGTGCTGGAGCCTATCACAGCTGCATTCGGGCGGAAGGCGGGGTACACCCTGTACAAGTCGCCACCTCATCGCAGGGCCAACACAGATAGACAGACAACATTCACACTCACATTCACACACTAGGGCCAATTTAGTGTTGCCAATCAACCTATCCCCAGGTGCATGTCTTTGGAGGTGGGAGGAAGCCGGAGTACCCGGAGGGAACCCACGCAGTCACGGGGAGAACATGCAAACTCCACACAGAAAGATCCCGAACCCGGGATTGAATTTAGGACTACTCAGGACCTTCGTATCGTGAGGCACATGCACTAACCCCTGTTCCACCGTGCTGCCTCCCTATATATCATTGGACTATATTTCATGCTAATTCTGTGTTGGTATCCTTTCAGTCCTGTTAGTCAAATGGGTCATCTTCAGCTTTAGCAACCTTTTGCTTAAAACAGAGTCAAGTTGCCGGAGCTGTGCCAATACATACTTTAGTTAAACAACAACAACAACAACAACAAAAAGACAGTAATTGAAGTTTATTTTGAGACACACCAGGCAACAAGCCAATGGCATATATATATATATCCTCCAACCCCAAAAAAAACCTCACTTTTTGATTACACACACTTTAAGAAAGTTTTGCATTGGCATTGAGTCAGGCAAGTTTCACCTATTACTCATGTTGCTTAGTACATTTGGGGCATGGCTTGCGAGCACGGCGCGTCGTCACTGCATAACAATTAGATGGCACAGTGTTGGCACTGCAACTGATGGAATTTTACTGAAAGACAGCCTTAAGCCTCGCAAGTCACCTTAAAGGTATCATGAGAGGGGGACGAGGGGATGGGGGGGGGGGGGGGGGGGGTCATTTCATCTCACTTCGCCTGTGTGTGTGTGTGTGTGTGTGTGTGTGTGTGTGTGTGTGTGTGTGTGTGATGCAAGCATGCAACAAGTTCTCCAACAACCGTAGGGGCGCTAACCGGTGTTGCGTTCGTGTGCTCGCCGGGAAAATCGGAAATAAACCCCACCAGGCAGGAACTAACCCCCACCGCCACCTTAAAGTTTCCTTGCTCACCGTGGCTTATTTCAATCACGCAAGAGACCCCCTTTTTAATGTCCTGGCGAGGTTGTTACGTTCCGGCGTCTCTTTCGTGTCCGTGTGTGTGTGTCTGTGTGTGTGTTGATCTTTTTTTTTTTTTTTGCCTTTTCATGTAAAAGCCACCAAAAGGTTGTTGTTTTTTTCTCTCCGTTTGTGTGTGTGTGTGCGCGCGCGCGTGTGTGTGTGCATAAGAGAGTTTAAAGCACGGCGTTATTGCAAAACGGGGTTATTAGAATCATAAGTCAGCGAAGTGGTGGGCGATCCACTGAGCATCAGCAGAAGTTGTCGTATGATGACTTGAAACAAGACACATTACCTAGCAGCATCTGTTGGAGTGCGTGGATTTTTTAAGACACTTCTGTCTCTGGGACTGCCGCACAAGGGGGGGTGGAGAAGAAGAAAAAATGGTAAGTATTTTGGAAACAAGCACTTCTACTTGGCAAAAGTGTGTGTGTTGCTTTATAAAAGATTGTGTGGCGCTTTTTTTTTTCTTTTTTTTTTTTTTGGCGGGGGTGGGGTATAAAGGAAATAATATGCGGATGGGTCGCGTGCATGCGTGTTTTTTCCCCCCCCTAATATATTATGTTGTTGTTTTTTTATTATTATAAGGAGTAATCGTTATCTGCAAGCGACATGTCCAACCAATATGTGATTAAATATTAATAAGGCGAGAGAAGGGGGGGGGGGAGAAGGGGGGGACAATACACGTGACAAGAGCGGGGAAAAAAAAGTGTGCACTCATCAACAAAAGTATTCAGATATTTCCCCTTCACGCCGTGTGATGCTTTCAGCACGTTGGACAGAGGCAGCACGGCCGTGCGTGGACTAAAAAGAAAGCATTGGATTGTTTTTTTTTTACACCCCAAGTTTTGGTAAGATTCTTCTTTAGAGATTTTTTATTATTATTATTTAACAAGAAAAGGGGGAGCGTGGGTTGGGGAGAAAGGGGGGGGGGGGGGGAACCCGCCTTGTTAAAGTTGGATATATTTGTTGTTGTTGCACCGCTCGCGCGCTGCACCTTACCTTTAAGCCCCCCCTCACACACTCACACGCACACGCACGCGCGCGCGCGCACGCTCACACACACTGCGTTTTAAACTTTGGGACATGCAAGCGTCGTTCGCGGAGATCTAAACCACCGCACGTAGTGGTTGTCAGCCCTTGCTGTGAAGGTAAGAGCGGACATTCCGTTGTTGGCATGGTTTTTTTTTTTTTTAGTTTTTTTTCAAAGAAGAAAAACTGCATTAGTGTCAATGTGGGCTATAAATAAAAATTGGCGAGGGGTTATTATTTCAAAAAAAAAAAAAAAAAAATTAAAATCAGCCTTCTTTGGAGTTTCCGAAGCTGCCTGGCTGCAACACAATGTGCGTAATGGTTGCGTTGTGCCTCATCATTGCTCCCAATATGGAAACTGCAGTGCACGATCCAGCCGGAGGCGCGTGCATGGGATAAACATAATATTATTAATAAAAAAATCATATTCATGCATGTGCAGTCACCATCTTTTTGTTTGTTTGTTTGTTTGCTTGCTGCATTCATGTTTTGTCTTGCTGTCTGTGGATTGTGTTATCGACCAAAAATAGCCCTACTCTTACCCCCCCGGCCCCGCCTCTACTTCTCCCCCTTCCCCCCCTCCCCGTCATCGCCATCAAATCACTTGTGTGTGTGCGTGCGCGCGTGTGTGCGCGCGTGCATTTTTTTTTTTTTACTACAACAGCTCCAGGATTTCATTCATAAGGTGCTTTTCGCTTCACCTGCTCCCCGACTAACCCCCCCCCCCCCCCCCCCCCCCACACCACCACCACAACCCCATCCCCCTTCCTCCCCTTCCATCCGCCTCATTTTTTGGGGTGGTGGGGGGCGTGAGAGCCAACAAACCATCCATGCGCTGCAAAAAATTAAAAATAAAAGGAAATACACGTATTAATTAATTAAGAAGAAAAACATTTTCAAAATCGAACATAAATTGTTGGAGCAAATATGGGTGTGTCCCGTCATTGATCTATTTACTTACAATATTAATATGCTTTTTTACAAATAGGGATTTAAAGACGTCCTTATTTCTGTCGTCGTTTCCTCCTCCAAACCATCTTTAACGTTTATAGAATGTGTTGCTTCACCGTGAGTCATGTCAATATAGTCGAGTTTGGAAAATATGTTGCGGGTTTTTTTCCCGTGTGCATTTTAAAATGCATATATATAAATGTTTTCTATTTTTAATGTAATATTAGAATTTTTTTTTTTTTTTCCTCGGGATTATGGCGTGGGCGTGGGCGTGTTGGGAGGAGGGATGAGCGGAGGCGGGTTAGGAGGGGTCTGTGGGGTGGCACGACACACTTTGTATGTATGAGGGCGTTTTTTTATAGCACTTTTCTGCAATGTACGTCAGCGGATCAGTCCATAAATGGTGCTGCGCGCGCGTGTGTGCGGGGCGTGCGTCGGCGTGTGTGCGCGCGCACCAGAGAATCTCCCCTCTCTCTCTCTCTCTCTCTCTCACTTTTTTTTCCCGTCTCTGCAGAGTTGAGGTGGGCGTAAATAACAAACCTGGAGGGATTTTTTTTTTTTTTTTTTAAGTCTATTTTAATTTGTGTCCTGATATGAATTATTTGTATTCATTTCTATTTATGTCCGTTGCATCCTTCTCATTTATTAATCATAAGTTGCACACCTATCAATTATAAATAAGCTATCGATCATTTGGGGCCGAACCCTCGTCACAATATGCTCAGAGCATCACTCCATCACGAAGGATCCATCGCCGCCGCCTTGAGTCACCGCCGTCATCATCCTCATCACCGTCACCTTCATCCAATTAACAGGCTTGTTTAAACAAGTTCTGGCGTGGGGTGGGGTGGGGGTGGGGGCTTCGACAGGCGTCACGTCTCTGCGGTTCTTTCGCGCAAGTGTTTTGAAATTAAGAAGAGCAAACGCAGGAAGAACACCTTTCTTTTCATTAGGGGGGGACGATACTGCATAATTTCTGTATCGGTCCGAGTATTGCCGATGCCGAGCATTCTTTTTCTGCAACAAAACACAAGGAAATTAAATAGGCCCCGATTTAATATTATATTAGTCATTAAAATTGAATTTTTGTTTGTGGGAAAAAAATAAGCCCACAAAGAGCCCCGAAAAAATAAGCCCACAAAGAGCCCCGAACAATATATAAATGTAACAATAATAACTCAAATACCGCTCCTTTGTTCCTATATAAAGCATATTTCCGGAATAATAACGCCCATTTGTGGATGGTCCCTAAAAATCCGTGTTTTTTAAGTCGATTTATGGAACAATATCCTCCTGAAAACTTCTGCAGTGGGATTTTTTTATTATTATTTGCATAACAAATGTCCACTGCAGAGGACGCCTCCTGGTTCTAATGGGGGGGGGGGGGGGGGGGGGGGGTAGTGCCGTGTGAAAGGTTATCGACGCTGTGCTGATATTGGATTGGCGTGGAGGGGTGGCGAGGAAGGAAAGAGACAAGACAAACCTTCATCGGGTTTGATTAAGAGAAATAATTATTGCTATTATGGAAACAAAGGTTATTGCCAAAGGAGTTTACCTGTTTAAGAGGCGTCACGCGAAGCCCCGCCCACGTTTGACGTCATCTAACCTTATACAAAGTGTTTCTGCCCGAGGAGGGGCGCACTTCCACTTTGATCCAAGTGCCCTCATCTCCTTCCTTTATCCGCGGCGAAAATGACAATTTCGAACCAAATGTCACACGCGCGCGCACGCGCACACGCACGCCCCCCCCCCCCCCCCTTCTCATTCCACATTACGCAGTTCCTGTCTGGACGCACACAAGTGACCGTCTGTCTCTCTCAGAAGTGTAAATGCAAATCACATGTTTGTACCAGGGCTGGATTAAAATAAAGAAAAAAAAAAAAAAAAACCTGAGCCATGTAAGGACAAAAAGCCTTGGACAGTTTTTGAAGTCATTGTTCCCGGGAAATCTTAAACCTGGGAGAAATTGAACACCCTCGGCGCGGGGATGAGATAGTGGCTTGGTTTTCAGGAGGCCCCCCCCCTCTGCGTGCCGGGGTCCATCCATCACACTTTTTTTTTTTTATTCCATTCAGAAAAAAACCCCAAAAAACGTCCCTAATGCCTTCAAATTGTGCTGCATTTGCACAAACTGGGGAGAGTGTTGTTGTTGTTGTTCTCTAATGAGATGGAAAGTCATTTATTTATGAATTACTTGTTTGGAACAGACCCACCACCCCTCCCTTGTGCAGTGTGTGTTTTTTTTGTTTTTTTTGGTTGGTCCTGTGATTGCTGATGCAACTCTTTGTTATCCACAGTTCGCCCTCACCTCCTGTGGGCCTTCAGGGAGGGCTATATCTATCTTGGCATGTACCCGTGTGTGTTGGAGGTGGGATTGACTCATTAGGCAGGTGTGAGCATCCACTCCCATACATGCCAAGCAGCCAGCATGTATAGGGAGGAATCATGATGATAGACATAAGTGGTTTTAACACCATAATGAGAAACATTATAATATGGTATCGCAGTAGGCCTAGATATTCATTAAAAACCAAGCAGAGTTGTTATTTAACAGGTATTTAATATGTTTGGCCACTGTAACATCACACACAGTTTGAACAGTAACAGCGTGTTTGAATATTTAATTAAGTGATTTTTTTTGGCGTACCACATGACTAGGAATTTTTTTAGCTTCTGTTTCCTACTTGGTCATCCGTACATTGCTTATATATTGAGGGGATTGGAGCAGGATACAAAGGGTATAGTATCAATTTTCGACCGATAGTGGGAATATCAACAATTTTCAGTTATCTGTATGTTGTTGTTTGTGACATGAACTAGTTTCCAATCACATAATCGAGGAATCCTGAAGAAATAGCCAAACACCATCATATTAAGGTGTTTCCATGTGTAATCGAGACGAATAATTGGGAAATCGGAATTATTTAGTGCATGAAAATTAAGAAAACTAGGATTTTTTGGAGCTTGTTTCCTTCTTTCATCAGTTTGGTTTGGCCGTCCATACATTGCCTGTATATTGAGGGGATTGGAGCATGATACTAAGTGTATAGTATGAATTTTGGGCCGATACTGGGAATATCAACACTTTTCAGTTATCTGTATTTTGTTGTTTATGACATTAACTAGTTTCCAATCACATAATCTAGGAATCCTTTTCCAAGGTGAAGAAATAGCCAAACACCATCATATTAAGGTGTTTCCATGTGTAATAGAAGGCTGATTTAGAGATGAATCATTGAGAAATCGGAATTATTTAGTGCATGAAAATGAAGAAAACTGGGATTTTTTTTTAGCTTCTGTTTCCTACTTTCCTACTGGCCGTCAATACATTGCTTATATATTGAGGGGATTGGCGCAGGATACTAAGGGTATAGTATCAATTTTGGACTGATACTGGGCATATCAACAATTTTCAGTTATCTGTGTTGTGTTGTTTATGACATGAACTAGTTTCCAGTCACATAATCTAGGAATCCTTTTCCAAGGTGAAGAAATAGCTAAACACCATCACATTAAGGTGTTTCGATGTGTAATAGAAGGCTCATATTGAGACGAATTATTGAGAAATCGGAATTATTTAGTGCATGAAAATGAAGAAAACTAGGATTATTTTGAGCTTCTGTTTCTTACTTACATGTATCAGTTTGGATTGACCATCCATTCATTGCTTGTATATTGAGGGGATTGGAGCAGGATACTAAGGGTATAGTATCAATTTTGGACCGATACTAGGAATATCAACAATTTTCAGTTATCTGTATTGTGTTGTTTATGACATGAACTAGTTTCCAATCCCATAATCCAAAACTGAAGAAATAGCCAAACACTAATCTATTATGGTGTGTCCATGTGTAATCGAGACCAATCATTGCGAAATCGGAATTATTTAGTGCAAGAAAATTAAGAAAATGATTTTGAACGTGGAGGCAAAAAATAAATAAATGAGAGACCATTGTAGTTTTGGCCTTTGTTTACTTATTTTTGCACTACTGACCACATTTTGCTCCGATAACAAAAAGGCAATGATGAAATTATTACACAGAAAGCTTGTGACCATAAAAATGTCAAACAAATCGTGTGAATGTGTTTAAATTGGCATGACTATTAATTCGAAAAACGTGGCCTGAAATTGTCGGGTTTTAGTCGAATTATAATAGAAGGCAAAATCCTGAGTAAAATCTTTACTAATTTCAAGTCGTATCGGCATTAATGGCCTTAGCTGTATTCACCCCGTATCAGTTCGATATCAAAATGTGCAAATATCGCCCAGCCCCAAATCAAGGCAAACATTTCCTGTATATATATTTTTTTCAATGTAAAAAAAATTACATATGGATTATACTTTCTTTTATTTCTTTTTTTTTAAAGGAGCTATTCATCTGTTGTGTTTTTTTTGTTTTTTTTTTCTAAGGCGCTGGCATCGCCTTCTTAATAATCTTATTTTAGACCATTTACGCATTCGCGACTAAGGATAGCACTGCCTGCGAATGAATTATTAAATGCACGTTTTTATGTTGATTCTTGCACGTCTCCGCATTGGGTCACGACGTGCGCGCTGACGCACAACACCCCTCCTTCCCGCCCCCTTTCTAGAAGAAGAAGAAGAAGAAGGAGCGTGCCACCATGTTTGGCGAGAACAATTCGGAGGCATATAAATATATATACATATATAGATATATATAGTCCATAAATCTATATATTGTCAGACATAATGGTGTGGGTGCAGAAATAAGAGATGCGCACTAATAGTTCCGCCTGCGGGCTTGTGTTGAAAGAGGAGTTGGCGGGGAAGAGGTCACATGTTGCAGCGTCATCGTGTAGTAAAGTTGCTCGACTTCCACGCAGGCTCCTCATTCCAAGCCTCACAGTCTCTCTTGTCTTGTCTTCATCCGCCGGGCTCCTCCTCTTCTTCTTCTTCTTCTTCTTCTTCCTCCTCCTCCTCCTCCTCCTCCTCCTCCTCCTCTCGCAACTGCCGCTTCTCTCCCCGGCTGCCGCCGCCGCCGCTGCTGCAGCGGCACGCACGCCCGCCCGCCCGCCCGCACGCATCTAGGCGACAGTCCGGCGCTTTCCACACCGTGCGTCTCCAACGGAGCCGTCCAGCCATGGGAGTGCATGACCTCACCCATGCAATTTCCACCATCAATAATTTAATCTATTTGCTGCAAACCTGAAGAGATCATCACACCCCCCCCCCACCCCAAGTCGAGGGAGAGTGCCTAGCGAGGGGAAAAGTATCGCTTAAAAAAAAAAAAAAAAAGTCTAAATAAATTACTCAGGGAGTTTTGCCCAGGACATCCCAGATGACAAAGTCCTGTTGAATGGTCTTGTTTTACGACTGGGCAGCATAAGGTATGTTTTTTTTCTTGCTATTACAACTTTATAGGCTTGAGGGGAAAAAAACAAAAAACTTAGTTTTTGTTAGAGTCTTCATCATTTGCAATGTTATTACTATATTTTTTATTTTGTGTGCGCTTTGATCACATTTTTAAAGACATCTATATTTAGTGAGTGAGAGAGAGAGAGAGAGAGAGAAAAAAAAAAGTGATGGACTCATCACTCATTAAGACTTTATGATGGGAAACCCGAACCCTGAGCTACACTTTAGTCTACTTCTTCCTCGGTGTTGAGTTTGTGTTGCATGTGTTCAAATTACGAACATGCAAACTGTCTATCTGGTTTCTTTGGAAGGAGGGGGGAAAAGCTGCCATTTTAACACGGTCTTTGGCGTCCTCTGCTGGCCAAAGTTGACGACTGCAGTGCCCCAATTTGCAAGGGGTTGTTTTAACTGGGTTTGCTTTGTAGGTCTGAGGATATTGTGGCAACACAGGAAAGTATTTTCGGGGTAATGCTCACGTAGCACTACATAAGATGTGGAAACTGTGGCAAAACACAACTTGACTTGCTCGAAGGGGCGACCTAAATGTAATATAATGGATGTTTTTATAGCTGGTGCTGAGCACATTGAACGTGACCTAACATGTTACTATGTAAACAAGGCCTGGGTTAAGAAAATGAACACACAAAAAAAAAGGAATGGCAACCACAGATCACATGTTTATCTCTCATGTTGAGGTTTTTCTATAGAAGAAACGACACGCTGATCGGTCCATTTTTTATGCCCTGATATAAACTTTTATGTCTCGCTGTATTCCCCACCTGGTACAAAAAGAAGACACGTGAGGCTAAATTACGTATGGCGGCTATACAGACAAAGCAGAGATGAACAGGTGGTCATCTGGTGTGTGCGTGCGTGTGTTTGTGGACGTCAAAGAGTCTTGTTCTTTGTGCTTCGTGCCCCAAGGTGTGTCGCCAGGAATAAAAGCATGTTTGAGCAGCGGCTATTGAGGCCTTTGTGTCCACTCTGTGTAATCTGTCATGACTCAGACGGATGGACGGATGGGAAAGAACGGATGCTTCTCGTAGAATGTGATAAATCAAGAGAGTTAATTATCTGACCCAATGCCGTTCATGTTCGAAATCAAGGTACATCTATACAACTCTATGCTTCGAGGGCTCCACACGGTCCTTCCGTTCTTTCAACTGCCATCACACGAAAACAGGCTATGCCCAATCCCGCGGTGCACGTCTTGTATAATTCTCAGCCAGTCCCATAGAAATTAAATGATTCATTGGCTTTATTGCATTTTAACAGGATGTTGATTGAGAACATAAGCCGTATTGATCGTCCTGATGGAAACAGGAAATCTCAGAGATATAAATAAAATCATTTGTTGTTCCCCGTGTGAGGATACCCGGGGGAACGGCATGCAATTGCATACTGTTGAGTGGCATTACCCCCGGCAACCTCCTCCCCTCCGTTCTCTCCCCTGTGGAGACCTGGAAGAGACGTCATCTGTGGTTTGCTGCGAAATGACGCTGCCGCTCTCTCCCCTCCCCTGCTACTGCAATATTACCCCTGTGGTCGGTTACGGAAGATGCAGCACTTTGTCTGCACCATTTCCAGCATGGTGTTTGACGCCGTTTGACAGTAATGAGCGCTCTCCCTTCATTTCCGTGATGTGGAAGTGGAACCATTTGTGCGCAGTGCTGATAATAATATCAGCCCTAAATGCATCCTACACGTAACACTTGTGACTGGCATTGATCCCGTAAACCCACATGATATTCTGTGCTGGGAAGGCCCGCTGTTTGGAAACAATAATGAGGGGTTAATCTGTGTGGTTTAGCATTAATCAGGTTTCATGAGTATGGATTTGCTCTTTACGCCATCTTTTTGTTCTCATTGTTGTTTTAATTGGTGAAAGGGGAAAAAAGACCCACAATCTCCAGGCCCCTCCCTGCACGTCCTCCCCCGAACACAGTCACACATCGTGGTGGAGCGCGTCACTGAGCTTGGGGAATGAGTGGCTCATTAAGAAGAAGGATGTGATATTCTGAATAGACTGAGAGACTCCCAGCACATCTATTTTTGGAGTGGATATCTCTATGGCAGTCACCGTGATGTTGGTTAATTGCAGCCCCAGACACCAATTAAGAGTGAAACAAATGCTTTTAAGGCAGGGTTTGCTCCTTATTTACCGTAAAGGTCCTTGCGTCCACTCTGAGTAGAAGCAGGAGAGTGTGTGTGTGTGTGTGTGTGTGTGTGTGTGTGTGTGTGTGTGTGTGTGTGTGTGTGTGTGTGTGTGTGTGTGTGTGTGTGTGTGTGTGTGTTGCTCACTGCGTTTCCTGCATCAGGTTGGGACATGCACAGTGCAGTCAAATCCTCTGTCTTTTTTTTTTTTTTTTTTTCAAGGATTCCCTGTGGAAAATGATTGTTGGGTACCCAGCCAACATTTTAACATGTACATTAGATTCCCGCTATCCGTTGGGTATTACGTTCCAAGACCACCCGAGAATAGCAAATGAACGCTATCCCTCCATCCATGCATGTTTATCTGGGTATAGGTCGCGTGGTCAAGCATGCAGTCTCAGTAGGGAAGCCCAGACTTCCTGGTCCAGGTTCACCGGAGGAACACAGAAACACCCGTAAAAATGTTTGTTTTTGACAATAAAGCCTGGATTATGAGGCGTACTGAGGTGCCATTATTAGGGATGGGTACCAAATTCAGTACTTAAATAGGTATTGACCAAAGTCCGTCAATACTACCGGGTACCAATTCACGTAAAATCAAACAGCGCCATTTTCCGATACTTTTGCTGGTTTCAAACTCAGCACCGGTTCAAGCACTTGGCCGTTAAACAAGCAGTCAAGCGGGCTCAACCGGACTGCTTCTAGGTAATGTTTCAATTTTCCATGCCAACAAAGCAAGAAAAAGGCACTCAAAAGTACAGTAAGTCTCCACTTTTCAAAATGTGCTAGCTCGATGATAATTTCCATTGGATTTTCCTAAAACATGCTAAAGATTAGCATAAGCGATTTTACACGGTGATTTCAGCACCTTCAAATTTGTAATGAAAACTACAACTAAGATGCATGTTACAATCAAACCGCTGGTGTGTAATACATGTAATACATACAAGAGTGGCACATTAAACTTAATGGCAACTCCTCGTCTAAGACAAATCACCGTAGTCCATACACTACTGCCATCTATCATCTTGGAATTGCGACTGCATGCAATGTATACAATATGATACAGTACAGTCCACAAACAAGATAACAACTGGACAGCACAGCTCAGCGTCAAATTTTTTTTTTTTAAGCAATCAACATTTATTAACATATTTGAACACACACATAAAAGTACCAAAAATTGGTACCAGTATCTATTCAAATGTAAAAAGTACTCTCCCGAGCTCACTCCTCCCAAACCAAACCCTCCAATAGCTTGACGTCTACATTCTAACATTTGCCCAAAACGCAAAGGCAGAATTGAAAATATGTACACTATACAGACCTTTTCTATAACTAGTCCATGTTCCAGGGTAAACAACATAATGAGTGGGGGGAGGGGTTATACTGCCAAGTTTTTGGATCCAATACGGACTAAATACAAGGCCAATATTTCTCATCTTTGATCAATTTTACTTGAAATTGATTTTGATTTTGTCCTTAATATGTTCATCATTATGCAACATCTGCCAGTGGCAACTTCAGCAAACAGCAGTGTGCGCCCTGACAAAAATAAGGCAGTGAATGGCCTTGATTTTCTAAGCCACACACTAAACAAAGAGTCCGACACAAAGATAATGTCACCATGCCGTATTTTGTTCTGTGACAGAGAGGATGGGGAGGTGTGGCTCGGTTGGTAGAGCGGCTGTGCCAGCAACTTGAGGGTTCC
Source organism: Nerophis lumbriciformis (assembly GCF_033978685.3). Classification (NCBI taxonomy): domain Eukaryota; kingdom Metazoa; phylum Chordata; class Actinopteri; order Syngnathiformes; family Syngnathidae; genus Nerophis; species Nerophis lumbriciformis. The sequence goes on from NC_084562.2 coordinate 43,152,489, forward strand.
AGGTTCGATTCCCGCCTCCTCTGTCTTAGTCGCTGCCGTTGTGTCCTTGAGCAAAACACTTTACCCACCTGCTCCCATTGCCACCCACACTCGTTTAAATGTATCTTAAAGATGTAGATAATGAGTTTCACTAAGTAAACCGCTTTGAGTCTGTAGAGAAAAAACACTATATAAATATAATTCACTTCACTTCTACAATAGGTACTCGGTTTTGGTTGATCTGTTTCAAATTTCAGAGGAAGGCCGAATCGTACAAAACCCAAAGCAAATTCTCCCCATAAGAAATAATGTAAACCAAATAAATCAATTCCAGACACCCGGAATATAAACACAAAACAAATTTTATATGCAAAAAAATGCACAAAAAAAAATGTGAAAAACATTTAAATGATGAATGTAATGGATGAATGAACATTTAACATTACTTTTTCTTTTATTGACGACTCTCGTTTAAGGGTTAAAGGGGAGAGCAACGCAAAAATAGTTTGAGTGTTTTCTTAAATTCAATAGTGTTTCTCACCTTATTATCCAAAGTGTTGTTTTTTTTGGCCTCATGGTGTTTTGTTTTGTTTTTTGCAAAGTCCTGATTGGCCTCAGCTGTGTCCCTTGGCATGTTCTAAGTATAAAACAAATGTATCATTAACGAAATATAGTTAACAAACTTAATTGGTTTTGAACAGGGTTTTTAAATAAAAAAAGTGAATATATTGAAGCAAATTTCTTCAAAGGAAACAATGTAAAACATGAATAATAGGTTCCAACCTTGACAAAAATCTATATTTCCATAAAGGTTTGTATACTTTAAACCTAATATAAATATATATACAGTACTGTATGTCAAACAAATATAACAAGGAAGTGATGGATCAACTTTCCAATCAATAACAAAACCAAAACTGTCTTTCTCGTATGCAGCCGCCCAGCCGATACGCACACAAACTCTCACTATCCCTGTGTTGGAATCACAGTTTGAAATCAAAAAACTCCTTATTAACTTTAACAGCCACTACAATGATTAGGAATTAAAATAAATTAATCCACATTCCCTTGTTGGTTATTCTTCTTTAACGTGCACCAGAAGAGCGGTGGAGGAGGTAGTAGGCAGTGTTGACAACGCTGTGGATATTTCCTGAAAGTTTCACACCACACATTGCTGGTCCATTGCTGTCTTTGGATTCATATTGAGCTAGAAAAACTAAAAAATTGCTGTAAAAAGGCTAAAAAACACCTAAAAAGCACACAAAGCATTCATTGGCACATTAGCTAAAGACAGCACTGCTATGCTGCCTGAATGAGCTTTAGAGATCCACAATGGATGTGCTCTCTGGCACAAAATGGCTGTGCTGTGAAGCACATAATGGGTGCAGGAAACATTTGTACACTGAGACAAAGTTTGTACACCAAAGTATATATTTGTCGTGCTTTATAAGTCGAAATTCAAAGAGGGGTTCGTAAATCGAGGTTCTACTGTATTTAATTAGATATTACAATAATTTGTTTGGTGTCCTTTAACAGAAAAACTTTTGTTCAGACCTTTTGTTCACTAAGCAGTGCATTAGTGTGCTGTGACCGTGGATGATCTTACTTCACTTAACTGGTTCCAAAATGATCATTTATTTGAGCCATTTCACCAAATCGGTCCATTTTACTTGTTGTATTAAGTATTTTTTCAACTCAGAATCTGATAATAGTATATAGCATATATTTAACTACTGAAAATGTGTGTTGGTTCATTTCTGGGAACTTTATGTATTTTTTGTACAAGGTTCCTATGGCAAAGTTGACTCATTTAGAAATCATTGATTTGGATTATGTTGCACATTGAAAACAGAAAGTGAACATCTGTGTTAGTAATTGGTATGAAGTAGAAAAGTGGTAGGATTAGATACGATTTGCTTTTTCCTACTCCTTTTCGAACATATTGTAAAGGGAAATGAAAATATGTAATATGTGTGATGTATCATATTGTAACTGTCTACATCAGTGGTTCTCAACCTTTTTTCAGTGATGTACCCCCTGTGAACATTTTTTTTAATTCAAGTACCCCCTAATCAGAGCAAAGCATTTTTGGTTGAAAAAAAGAGATAAAGAAGTAAAATACAGCACTATGTCATCAGTTTCTGATTTATTAAATTGTATAACAGTGCAAAATATTGCTAATTTGTAGTGGTCTTTCTTGAACTATTTGGAAAAAAAGATATAAAAATAACTAAGAACTTGTTGAAAAATAAACAAGTGATTCAATTATAAATAAAGATTTTTACACATAGAAGTAATCATCAACTTAAAGTGCCCTCTTTAGGGATTGTAATAGAGATCCATCTGGATTCATGAACTTAATTCTAAACATTTCTTCACAAAAATAGAAATCTTTAACATCAATATTTATGGAACATGTCCACCAAAAATCTAGCTGTCAACACTGAATATTGCATTGTTGCATTTCTTTTCACAGTTCTTTTTGACAGACATTTTAGTGAGGGTCAAACCATCATGGCGTGGGGGAAACTCTGGGTTTATGGTAATGAATGGAATAGCCTACTTGATTTGATGTTCAGTTTATGAACTTACATTCATATTTTGTTGAAGTATTATTCAATAAATATATTTATAAAGGATTTTTGACTGTTGCTATTTTTAGAATATTTAAAAAAAATCTCACGTACCCCTTGGCATAGCTTCAAGTACCCCCAGGTATTTGAGAACCACTGGTCTACATGTTCGAAATAAACTTCAACCAACCAACCAACCATTTGAGTTGGAGTGAGTTTTAGCAAATGATTAGGAAAGATAAGGGACGGGTACCGAATTCGGTACTTTTATAGACAGCAGCCAAAATCTGTCGGTACTATCGACTATCGATTGACGTAAAATTACGGTGCCATATTTTGATACCTTTGTTGTTCATGACGTCATGTTCGGTTGCATACTCAGCCATTTCAAACATTTGACGGGGAAACCAGCACCCAAACAGCACTTAAGATTGCCTATCAGTAATGTTGACATTTTCAATGCCAACAAAGCAAGTATGACTGATAGAAAACACTGGAGCGTACATTAAGTCTCCACTTTTTGAAAATATGCTAGCTCGATGCTACTTTACATTGGATTCGCCATAGACATGCTACGGATTAGCATTGGTGATTTCGACACCTGCAAATTTGTTAATGAAAACCGCAACTAAGATGCGCATTACAACCCAACGGCTGGTGTGTAATAAGTACAATATTTACAGTATAAAGACTTTTTATGACTAGCTTCATCTTAATGGAAAAGACTACCCACTGACTAGGCAACACTACTGCCATTTATTGTCTTGGAGTTGCAACTGCATGCAAAGTCTACTTTATAATACTTGCAAATGAGAGTAATAATGATATAACAACTGGACAGCACATCCAATCCAATCCAATCCACTTTATTTATATAGCACATTTAAACAACAAAATGTTTCCAAAGTGCTGCACAACAATATTAAACACAATTAAAAACAATATAAAATAAATATGATTAAAAACAATTTCAAAGGGTAAAACCAATTAAAACAGTAAATAGAAATCAACATTTTAAAAACACAGAGGACAACAGAGGACCACACAACTCACGTAGTGTTAAAAGCCAGAGAATAAAAGTGGGTCTTAAGACGAGACTTAAAACACTCCACTGTGGGAGCAGTTCGAACATGGAGGGGCAGAGTGTTCCAGAGCTTAGGGCCGACCACAGAGAAGGCAATGTCTCCCCTGGTTTTAAGTCTCGTCTTGGACACCACGAGCTGGAGCTGGCTCTCGGACCTCAGAGCGCGCGCAGGATTGTAAGTTTGGATGAGGTCCGAGATATACTGAGGTGCCAGTCCATGTAAAGCTTTAAAAACAAACAGCAAGGTTTTAAAATAAATTCTAAAATGAACAGGGGAGCCAGTGCAAACTCTCAAGGATTGGGGTTATACAGGTAAAAGCCAGTAAATTAGAATATTTTGAAAAACTTGATTTATTTCAGTAATTGCATTCAAAAGGTGTAACTTGTACATTATATTTATTCATTGCACACAGACTGATGCATTCAAATGTTTATTTCATTTAATTTTGATGATTTGAAGTGGCAACAAATGAAAATCCAAAATTCCGTGTGTCACAAAATTAGAATATTACTTAAGGCTAATACAAAAAAGGGATTTTTAGAAATGTTGGCCAACTGAAAAGTATGAAAGTGAAAAATATGAGCATGTACAATACTCAATACTTGGTTGGAGCTCCTTTTGCCTCAATTACTGCGTTAATGCGGCGTGGCATGGAGTCGATGAGTTTCTGGCACTGCTCAGGTGTTATGAGAGCCCAGGTTGCTCTGATAGTGGCCTTCAACTCTTCTGCGTTTTTGGGTCTGGCATTCTGCATCTTCCTTTTCACAATACCCCACAGATTTTCTATGGGGCTAAGGTCAGGGGAGTTGGCGGGCCAATTTAGAACAGAAATACCATGGTCCGTAAACCAGGCACGGGTAGATTTTGCGCTGTGTGCAGGCGCCAAGTCCTGTTGGAACTTGAAATCTCCATCTCCATAGAGCAGGTCAGCAGCAGGAAGCATGAAGTGCTCTAAAACTTGCTGGTAGACGGCTGCGTTGACCCTGGATCTCAGGAAACAGAGTGGACCGACACCAGCAGATGACATGGCACCCCAAACCATCACCCAACCATGCAAATTTTGCATTTCCTTTGGAAATCGAGGTCCCAGAGTCTGGAGGAAGACAGGAGAGGCACAGGATCCACGTTGCCTGAAGTCTAGTGTAAAGTTTCCACCATCAGTGATGGTTTGGGGTGCCATGTCATCTGCTGGTGTCGGTCCACTCTGTTTCCTGAGATCCAGGGTCAACGCAGCCGTCTACCAGCAAGTTTTAGAGCACTTCATGCTTCCTGCTGCTGACCTGCTCTATGGAGATGGAGATTTCAAGTTCCAACAGGACTTGGCGCCTGCACACAGCGCAAAATCTACCCGTGCCTGGTTTACGGACCATGGTATTTCTGTTCTAAATTGGCCCGCCAACTCCCCTGACCTTAGCCCCATAGAAAATCTGTGGGGTATTGTGAAAAGGAAGATGCAGAATGCCAGACCCAAAAACGCAGAAGAGTTGAAGGCCACTATCAGAGCAACCTGGGCTCTCATAACACCTGAGCAGTGCCAGAAACTCATCGACTCCATGCCACGCCGCATTAACGCAGTAATTGAGGCAAAAGGAGCTCCAACCAAATATTGAGTATTGTACATGCTCATATTTTTCATTTTCATACTTTTCAGTTGGCCAACATTTCTAAAAATCCCTTTTTTGTATTAGCCTTAAGTAATATTCTAATTTTGTGACACACGGAATTTTGGATTTTCATTTGTTGCCACTTCAAATCATCAAAATTAAATGAAATAAACATTTGAATGCATCAGTCTGTGTGCAATGAATACATATAATGTACAAGTTACACCTTTTGAATGCAATTACTGAAATAAATCAAGTTTTTCAAAATATTCTAATTTACTGGCTTTTACCTGTATGCTGGCGTCTCCTGGCCCCTGTTAAAAGTCGTGCTGCCGCATTCTAGACTAACTGCAACCGGGAGAGAGCTTTTTGGCTAATGCCAGTATAAAGTGCATTGCAGTAGTCCAGGCGACTTGAAATAAAAGCATGCACGACTTGTTCAAAAAGGTTAAAAGATAAAAACGGTTTTACCTTTGCTAAAAGACGAAGATGATAAAAACACGATTTTAAAACGCCATTGACTTGTTTGTCAAGTTTAAAATCGCTGTCTATAGTGACGCCAAGGCTGGTGACTTTGGGACGCACATAATTTGGCAATGGTCCCAAGTCAGTGAGGGCCGGACCAAACACTAAAATTTCTGTTTTTCCCTCATTCATTATTTAAAAATTCTGGGCTAACCAAGCCTTGACGTCGCATAGACAGTTGAGAAGGGGTGTCAGGGGGCCGTGGCCTTTTGAAATAGGCATATACATTTGGCAGTCGTCTGCATAAAAGTGATAAGACACTCCATGCCTCTTAAAAATCTCTCCAAGAGGGAGGAGATATAGAGCGAACAGGATGGGGCCTAGAATAGATCCCTGGGGGACACCACATTGTTAAATACAAAATGATATTTTATTATTGAACAAATGAACATTGATTAACAAATGAACACACACATTTTGAGTGAAGTGAAGTGAATTACATTTATATAGCGCCTTTTCTCAAGTGACTCAAAGCGCTTTACATTGTGAAACCCAATATCTAAGTTACATTTAAACCAGTGTGGGTGGCACTGGGAGCAGGTGGGTAAAGTGTCTTGCCTAAGGACACAACGGCAGTGACTAGGATGGCGGAAGCGGGGATTGAACCTGCAACCCTCAAGTTGCTGGCACGGCCGCTCTACCAACCAAGCTATACCGCCCCTACTAGTACAGGTATTAATTCCCAGGTACTGGAATTTGGCACCGTATTAATTCAAATGTGAAAAGTATCCATCCCTAACTGTGCAGTTAAGTATGAATGAATGATATTTTTCCAAGGTTGGGAAACGTCGGCTTAGAACATAGGGACCGAATTGGACAAAGTTTGTACACCCCTGCCTTGGCGAGCTCTGCACGGCAGCGTACAACGCGTCCGCCTGTTATCTGCAGTCCCTCGCTATTTTTAACACAGCACAGCTTTGGTGAATCGCTGCCAACAAATAAAAATCAAACGCGGGGTGATCACAGTGTGCAAACGTTTTGAAAACACACTGCCAATGACAAAAGTCTTTTTCAAAAGCTGCAGGAAATAACAATCAACATAATTAACCAGCTGGATCTCTCTCTCTGTGTCTCTCCCTTTCCCCTCTTGTCTCGTCAGTTCCACCAGGTTAGAAGAGTGATGACCATCCTGTTCCTTACTATGGTTATTTCATACTTCAGTTGCATGAGAGCCGCGCCCCTGAGAGACGCCCCGGGCATGCAGGGCCATCGGACGGAGGGCTACTTGGGCGCAGCCGCCAGGGGCCACGGGACTCCGCAGAGCGGCGGGGGGCCAGGCCAGCGCGGGGGGCTGCCCTCGCTCACAGACACCTTTGAGCAGGTGATAGAAGAGCTGCTGGAGGTGGAGGGAGAGGCAGAGGCGGCACAGCTGGGACAGGGGGCCGGCGGGGGTCTGGCTTCGGCGGCGGTGGCGGCCGACGCCAAGGATGTCGACATGTACGACGCCAGGGTGATGATCAGCAACCAAGTGCCTTTGGAGCCGCCGTTGCACTTTCTTCTGGAGGAATACAAAAACTACCTGGACGCTGCGAACATGTCTATGAGGGTGCGGCGACACTCGGATCCCTCGCGACGTGGAGAGCTCAGCGTGTGTGACAGTATTAGCCAGTGGGTGACAGCTGTGGATAAAAAGACGGCAATAGACATGTCTGGGCAGACAGTTACCGTCATGGAAAAGGTCCCTGTCCCCAATGGCCAACTGAAGCAATACTTTTATGAGACCAAATGCAACCCCATGGGGTACACAAAGGACGGCTGCCGAGGAATAGACAAGCGGCATTATAATTCCCAATGCAGGACAACCCAGTCCTACGTGCGAGCGCTCACCATGGATAGCAAAAAGAAGATTGGCTGGCGGTTTATAAGGATAGACACTTCATGTGTATGCACATTGACCATTAAAAGAGGGAGATAGTGTATGAAATGTATAGATTTTATTGAAGAGTTTAAAAAAGAGAATACAGAGAAAATATCTATTTGTATATATACATAACAGGGTAAATTATTCCGTCAAATGAGAATTTTATGGACTGCATGTAAAAAAAACAAAAAATGAAGTTTATACAGTAAAAGTGATATAACAGTCTATTTATTGAACATATTCATGACCTTGTAAACGATTAAAAAAAATCTGATCAGTCATTTGCGCCCACTTTAAATTACCATGTCACATTCCTCCAAACGTGTTTCTTTTGCCAAGATTTACAAAATGAAGGAAGAAGAGGAAAAAAAAAACAGGAATGAGAGCAAGAGAGAGAGAGAGAGAGAGGACAGTTCCATCGTCAAAAGCTTGCATGCTGCTTCAATTGTGAATCGCGAAATTCTCCACTTACAAAAAAAAATTCTATAAAAAATAGGACGCCGATCAAAAAACTTTCCGTTTCAATACTCGGCGGAGAACAAGTTTCCTCTCAAGTAATTTATCTGTTTACTGTTCTAAACTTCTCAAGGTATAATGTTGGGAGTACATACTATGTCAAGGTGCTGTTGTCAAAGCTTTGCTGTTTATTTTTTTATTCCCACCAGAGAAAGATATATATATTAGAAAAGAAATGTATATATCTATATATATATATATCTATATATATATAATGAGACATGTTTCTGGGTTAATATTATTCATTTTGTATGTTGTGAAGTTGTTTGCAATATTAAACTGAAATATTTGAAGAAATAAAAATGACTATAGGCAACTGAAAAACGAAACCGATGTTTCAACCCTCCACTTTTAGGTGTATATATGCACAAACGCTGACGCACATAAAAAGAGACAAAACTGACCAAGAGAGCCGATATGTGGAGGACAGTATAGATCCCCGCTGTAGTTGCAGGGGTTACTGTCCGAGACCACACGCAAATCGCAAATAAATGCAGGTAATTGACACGCCCAGAAAAAATGTCTGGATTATATGTACGTCCTTTTAACCCTCCTGCTAACTCGACGTTCTCCTCTGATTTCGTATCAACATTTACAATAAAAGTGACTGTTATTTTTAGATTGGATTCAGCCCAGGAACCCTCCCAGTCTCTCTACATGTCCGCCCGCCACAATGGAGGCGAAGAAGCTAGATGCACAGCAACACAGTCCAGGTTTAATCCCTAAATATGCCTCAGACACTTCTTGAACACATTTTTAATTATAACATGTAAAGCGGGGCTATCCAAGGGCCAAATCTGGCCCGGGAATGACACAATAGACAAAAGATTTTTCTAGCAAATTCTTTAAAAAATTGGAGTGTTCCTGTTCCATAGAGGATTGAATTGACATTTTAACGTTGCTAGCACACATTGAACACTAGGATCCAAACTTGAAAGTTACAAAACTGAGGTGTTACTCAAGTCACCCCTTTAAGTCCTCTCCTTTTTTGTCAGTTAACGTTTTTTTCGTACTGTGATTAATGCAATCAGTAGTCATTTGTTCAACGTCTTTAGTTATACTAGTAGTGTTCCTTAAGGTTCTGTTTTAGGTCCTTTTTTTTGTCATTTGGGCTATTCAATTTGTGGCCTGCGGGTTCAGTTAAAAAAAAACTGCGAGAAACTCACCTTTCGCAGCAGATCATTGAAACAATAAGAGTGCTGTCATTGACATGAGCTTTGACTTGCATTCAAGCAGAAGCTCCTGTGACTCGGACAAAATAAATAGACCAAAATCAAATTTCCACCGCTGGTTCTCCAAAATACACAAAATAAGACTTAACAGTGAAGGAAGAGGTCTGGCCCCCCAGTCCTTAGCTTTCTGGAAATATGGCCCCCCCAAAACAACTTAGTTGAATACTTCTAATGTATAGGTACTTACCACTAATAAATAATAATGACAATGCTTTTAGCCTGGTTAGTCAGCTAACGCTAGAACCGCAGCTATATAGTATGTGGCTCCGGATGCCGCCGGGCTTTCCCGGATAGGAGTCTACATAATGCACACTGCTCGCCTGTCGTAATTGCATTCACAACTCACAATCATACATTAACTTGTGTTTACTTTGCTGCAAGTTTTGAGACTTATAGAAACAAAGTTGACAGTTGAAGTTAGCCAAATCTGCATTCATGACACGTGGTTACTTTGTATTTCATGCTTTACTATCACGTACTCATAAATCATGACTAATGAGATGTTTTCTACCAAAAAAAAAAATATTGCCTATTTTTAAAGGGAAAAAAACAAAAAAATTTAAAGTAATACATTTATTATAAATCAATTATCATTATTTATTTTTTTAATCTACTAATTTCCAGTGAATCTTGAATCTTTCAATCAAAAAAAAACATCAAGTGTGCTTGCAGTCATTCCCAGTTAATCGTCTGCATTTACAAGTTTAGACGAGTGCAAGTTGGCAATGGCTTCTCTTGACACATGCTTGAAGGCTTCACCCACCTGTATGTCTTTGTACATTAAAACCAGCAGCTGACGAGGAGTAAATCCCGCCATGAAGTCTTCAACAAAAGATCCTTCATCAGAGCTTTCATGCGGCGGTCCATACAGCCACAAAGATCTGAAGGAAACACCCGACTTGTATCTGGCTTGAAAGGTTGCGACAGCTTCATTCCCCTCGGTTTGTTTTCTTTCCATTATTCAGACAAAGGATTTTTCATACACTAAAAAAAATAACGCAAAAAAAAAAAAAACTTAAAAAAAAAAGACAAAAGTTCACATGTTTGTGTAGCGTGTGATACATTCTTGAAGGTAAGTTAAGATTATTTTTTTTGTATAATTTGGGAATCTGCTCAAACAAGCTGCTGCAGAAGAAGAGAAAAGATTTTCCACATTTGCAACCAGGAACCAGACGATAATCTTCAATCAAAAGGTGAGGACAGATTTATGTGACTACACAGAATTGCAATCACAAATGCATTATCAAACTAGAAAAGCACCCGGAGAGTGCAGACCTCCCTCCACCAGGCACTCTATTTCCCATAGTAAAAAAGTCCTGAATAAAAACGATGATCCGGATCACTCTCAAAATCTAATCACCTGTTCCTTTTACCATTTGTGACGGTTCCTGAAAGTTTAATCAAAACGTGCCCATAACTTTTTGAGCTATCGCGGAATTTAAAAAACGTTGTGGACACTCTCGTCAGTCTATCCTTGTCTCTGTGGGTGGAGGCAGGGTCGCAAGCATACACACACAGTAATCTTAACGTAAGAAAATGTAGTAGAATTGACGCGATCAAGATCAAAATCAAATCAGCTTCCTCTTTTCTCATTTTAGACATTTCCTGAAAATTTCATGAAAATCTGCACATAACTTTTTGAGTTGTTTTGATAAGAAACTAACTAATTAATAATCACATTATAGGAAGCAAGGGTTCTCGTCATAATATGCTATAAATCATCACACAGGGCACCTCGGTTTTCGTTAGTAATCTGGTCCAAAAGGTCAGATAAAAATGGAATCTTATAAAAACCGAAGCGATGTTTACGCTTGAGATATAATGTAAATTCAATTACCTGTTTCAGACACTCAAAAATATAAACACAAGACACACAGCCTGTATACTTTGCTATGAATATTTTTGGAATTCAGTAGTGTTTCTTAACTTGTTTAATAAACTGCTGGCACTCACAACTTTCTGTCGCCCCATGTAGTCGTATTTTTTAGTAGTGCGCAATAAATAACAGTACAGAGATTGATCCAACAATGCATGAGATTCTTAGTTTGGGCACTTCATTATACGCGCGGGACAAGTTTGTTATGTGCAATGTTTAGCCATATGATAACTGAGACGATATATGAAAACGAGGGAATAATTTAAGCAAAAGTTGGGCGTACAAAAACCGAATCACCACTCTTTTGTGTAATTACTAGTATTTCATTTTCTCACCTTTTAATGATTTTGTCTCTTTTGTCTCTTCCAGTCTCTCACTCAGTGTTTGTGTGCTTGCTGTGTTTGTAACCCACAACCCTCCTACTCAGACATGTCACTAAGGTTGGGCGATACTGCAAATATCCGATACCAATTAAATTCAGGGCCAATATTTCCAATAGTGATATTTTTTCTTTTTACTCAAAAATCTTCAAACTTAATTAATGATTTAGTAATTTTTTCCATACCTTCATGATGATAATCATTATAATACGCAGGACAACATGTTAGGCATAATATATATATATATATATATATATATATATATATATATATATATATATATATATATATATATATATATATATATATATATATATATATATATATACATATATATATGGGTGTGTATTTTATATACAGGTATATAAAGTGAATTAATAGTACAATATATTTACTTTATTTTCTTAAATTGTTGTATTTATATAATGTTAATATTTTGGTGATACTATATATATGTGTGTGTGAATTTATATACAGGTGTGTGTGTGTGTGTGTGTGTGTGTGTGTGTGTGTGTGTGTGTGTGTGTGTGTGTGTGTGTGTGTGTATATATATATATATATATATATACAGTATATATATATATATATATATATATATATATATATATATATGTATGTATGTATATATGTATGTATGTATGTATGTATAGTATCACTAAACCTATTTGTGAAAATATTAACATTATATAAATACAACAATTTAAGAAAGTAAAGCGAATATAATCGTACTATCAATTCACTTTATATAAAGTAGACATATATATATATATATATATATATATATATATATATATATATATATATATATATATATATATAAAGTATATATATATATATATATAAAGTGTCTATATATATATATATATATATATATATATATATATATATATATATATATATATATATATATATATAGATGGATACAAACACCTGTATATAAATACACACACACATAATAATATATATGTGTGTGTGTATTTATATACAGGTGTTTGTATCCATCTATATATATATATATATATATATATATATATATATATATATATATATATATATATATATATATATATACATATATAAGGCTGCAGCTAACGATTATTTTTCTATCGATTAATCTATAGATTATTTTTTTCGGTTAATCGGTTAATCTATAGATTATTTTTTTCGATTAATCTATAGATTATTTTTCCTTTTACCGATTTTTTATTTTTATTTAAAATGAAGATGAAAAAATAAATGTAGGCCAGTTTTTTCAAAAGGCATGGCTTTTATTTACAAAAAAAAAGTATGGCCACTCAGTTAACATTGACAACAACATGACAAAATATTCTGTAACAATGTAAACTTTTAAAACTTTTAACATTTAACAAAATTAAAAGTAGCTTATTTGCTTTTTAATGTGCAAATATAAAAGTAAACATCCAGTACAAATCTTAATATTCTGCAATTGTATAAGCATTTCAAAAGTAAAAGTATTGCTTATTTTGCTTTAAAATGTGCAAAAATAAAGATAAACATCCAATACAAAAAAGTGCAAAACTAAATATTCTGTAACAACAGTGTAAACATTTCAACAAAAGTAAAAGTATTGCTTATTTGCTAAAATGTGCAAAAATAAAGATAAACATCCAATACAAAAAAGTGCAAAACTAAATATTATGTAACAATAGTGTAAACATTTCAACAAAAGTAAAAGTATTGCTTATTTTGCTTAATAACAACAATGATAGTATGATTAAAGTGAAAGTTAATTGTTCGTTTGTACATAGTATATGTAGCTGTTAATGTTGTAAAAGGTATTTGCACAACTAATTAACGTTAGCGTTTGTGACACGTCTTGTGCCGTGGGGTTCTTTCAGGACCGACAGACTGAACGCCAGACGGCTTTGCCAGGTTTACAATCTTTTAATTTTACACAAAATATTTTCTCTTCCAACTCTTTTCTCTTTCTTTCCTCGCTTTTCAGCTCCTCTTCCTCGCTCGCTCGTCGTCCTTTGTCTCTGGCTCTCCTCCTCTCTCGCTCCACGTCAGCTTCACTCTGGCTCCTTCCAGTCTCTCTTCCCTCTCTCTCTGCTGCTCCCCTTTTCTTCAGCGAGAGGAGATTGGATGATCGTGCCCAGGTGCGCGATCGATTGCGGCGTCGCTCCCGGCGCGCCTCGCCTCGCCGCTCGCTCGCCGGCCCCGCCTCTCCACAGCGATAAAGAGGAGCGCGTCTTTGTAAACACTGAACAGGCACGCTAAACGCGCCTCTCAGAGCGAAACGGTGCTTTAGTTTATGAATTTACAACGCAGATACAAATGACACATTCATGTTTTTGTGTAATGATGACAACGTATACTCACGCGGACGATTGACTAGTTGATGGCGATGGCAAGAACGCTGTCGGTTTTCTTTTCAAATGTTCGTTCATAGCCGTTGTGCTGCTATGATAGGCAATTTCCGCTCGACACAGTGTGCATACAACAACAATATTAGGCCGTTTATTGAAATACTCCCACACTTTTGATGACTTTTGGCGTGGTTTTTTCCCCTCGCTCGTACCGTCTGCTTTGCGCTCCGCCATGACAGTAATGTTGTGTCGTTCGCGAACGATTCGTTCGAACGAACGAATCTTTTGAGTGAACGTACTGAACCGAATCACTTCATGAACTGATTCGTTCCTTTCTCAGTTCAGTTGAGCTCCGCCGCGACCATGCCGGTATGAGTGGAACTGGCGCATTCTGTGACGTCGGCGAACGACGCAGCCAGCTACTCATCATGGGGTCGGGGGGAGGGACTGAGCGAACGATTCTTTGACCGCGGATTAACGACATGAATCACTCAGTGAACGACAACGCTCTCGCTCTCTGCTCTGCTTGCCCCAATGCCGCGGGTGATTCTCCTCCCGTTGCGGGGATATGTTTCATGCCATTGGCATCCGCTCTCCATTCATTCTCCAAGCTAACGGCTAATGTTGACTCAAGCCACATGAAAACAAACACACACATTATCTCAACACATAAAGTTATGAGAGTAGAGGAGACAGAAAGAAAGTCAGTGCAGGGCAAGGCTGAGCAGCAGTGACGCGGGGGGTAAAGTATAGGGCAGGCTGTTTGAGAAGATTTAAAATAAAAATAATAACTAATGTATGTACATATACATGGGCTATTATTTATCTTGATTTTTATATTATTTAAGCTATTTATTTTCTTTTTTATTGCATATTTAAGTTGATATTTCCATTTTTATATTTTTAAATGTAAGCTACAGAAATTTTAGTTTTAATGTTGGCTTTTCTGCCACTTGGTTTAATATTTGTTTTGTTTTATTTAAGGTAGCCTATTTATTTTCTTTTTGTTTGCACATTTAAGTTAATATTTTCTTTGTTATATTTTTAAACGTAGGCTACAGAACATTTAGTTTTTATGTTGGCATTTCTGGCTCTTAATTTATTTGTTTTATTTTGAAGGTATTTATTTTCTTTTTGTTTGCATATTTAAGTTTACATTTTCTTTGCTACAGAACATTTCGTTTTTATGTTGGCATTTGTTAAGGGTTTCTTAATTTAATATTTGTTTTTGCACTAAACAAACAAGGCCTATTTATTTAACTGTTGATTGCAAGCATTTTAGTAGGCTATTACTATTTTTTTTATTCCCCACTTTTATTTATTTCTTATTTTCATTTCAGTGCAATAAAACATATTTAACAACCAAGACATTTAGTCACATTTTGTTTATTGGACAGGCCGGAAACGCACACAGTGTTTTTAAAAGTAACGGAATCTCTACAGCTGCAATGTCTGTTAATTTGCGAACGTCAAGGGGAGTCTGTCAGGGCAGAGAGCGATTCACGTCTGTCGCCCTCTGGCCCACAGAACTGTAGCTGCTACTGCAGAAATGATTCGGTGATTCGCCGACCTGCACACAGAACTGCTACTGCACAAGTGATTCGGTGATTCGCCGACCTGCGCACAGAACTGCTGCTGCACAGGTGATTCGGTGATTCGCCGACCTGCACACAGAACTGCTGCTACACAAGTGATTCGGTGATTCGCCGACCTGCGCACAGAACTGCTACTGCACAAGTGATTCGGTGATTCGCCGACCTGCGCACAGAACTGCTGCTGCAGAAGTGATTCGGTGATTCGCCGACCTGCACACAGAACTGCTACTGCACAAGTGATTCGGTGATTCGCCGACCTGCGCACAGAACTGCTGCTGCAGAAGTGATTCGGTGATTCGCCGACCTGCGCACAGAACTGCTGCTGCACAAGTGATTCGGTGATTCGCCGACCTGCACACAGAACTGCTGCTGCACAAGTGATTCGGTGATTCGCCGACCTGCGCACAGAACTGCTGCTGCAGAAGTGATTCGGTGATTCGCCGACCTGCGCACAGAACTGCTGCTGCAGAAGTGATTCGGTGATTCGCCGACCTGCGCACAGAACTGCTGCTGCAGAAGTGATTCGGTGATTCGCCGACCTGCGCACAGAACTGCTGCTGCAGAAGTGATTCGGTGATTCGCCGACCTGCGCACAGAACTGCTGCTGCACAAGTGATTCGGTGATTCGCCGACCTGCGCACAGAACTGCTGCTGCAGAAGTGATTCGGTGATTCGCCGACCTGCGCACAGAACTGCTGCTGCAGAAGTGATTCAGGTTCACGTACTGAACTGTGCTGACTGTGGCGCTGTGTCAGTCACTCACTGCCTGGTGTACTGCATGCACAGAGCTGTGTAGGGACTCGCGTTCACCCTATTTGCTGCTTCTCCCACGAATGTCTGCACTGTACTGTACTACGTACGCCCCCCCCCCCCCTCCTTTTTTTGGGGGGGGGGGGGGGGGGGTGATTCGGTGAACAAATTTTTTGAAAGAATAAATTTAAGGAACTGATTCTAGTGATTCAGTACAGACAAAAGAACTGCCGATCCCATCACTAGCACTGTACTGTACTACGCACGCCCCCCCCTCCTTTTTTTTGGGGGGGGGGGGGTGATTCGGTGAACAAATCTTTTGAACGAATCAATTTAAGGAACTGATTCTAGTGATTCAGTACACTCAAAAGAACTGCTGATCCCATCACTACGTGAATATGCGACGCGTCGACGCACAAAAACGGCGTCGACGTATTTACGTAACCGATGACGTCGACTATGTCGACGCGTCGTTTCAGCCTTATATATATACATATGTATATATATATATATATATATATTAGAGATGCGCGGATAGGCAATTATTTCATCCGCAACTGCATCAGAAAGTCGTCAACCATCCGCAATCCACCCGATCTAACATTTGATCAGAACCGCATCCGCCCGCCATCCGCCCGCACCCGCCCGTTGTTGTATATCTAATATAGACGATGCAAGGCATTAGTGAGGTTATAAAGCTTTTGCCTGTTAAAGAAAGGAGACTGATCCAATGCAGCACAGACATTCGCGTGCCACGCTGTCACGACCCAGACGCACACCAGTGCGCAATCATATGGGAGCCGCGCTGAGCGCACCTCCAAGCGCGTCTCGCTGCCGGCGACGGCCGGGTATGGGCCCGACGCTCCAGCGCCATCCATTTTCAGGGCTAGTTGATTCGGCAGGTGGGTTGTTATACACACTCCTTAGCGGGTTCCAACTTCCATGGCCACCGTCCTAGCTGCTGTCTATATCAACCAGGGTGAGCCCCACCCCTTTCATGAGCGGACTGCGCGCGGAGTGACCCCTGTTACGCGCCCCCGGCAACAGGGGTGGCGGGCAGGTAAGCTGCGCGGGCGGAGCGCGTGGAGTGACCCCTGTTACGAGCCCCCGGCCACGGGGGTGGCGGGCAGGTAAGCTGCTTACCTGCCGCGCGTGACGCCGGCCGCGGCGAAGGCGGACGAGGCGGGGTGTCGGTGCGGTGGGCGCGGTGGTGACCCTGGACGTGCGTCGGGCCCTTCTCGCGGATCGCCTCAGCTACGGCTCCCGGTGGGGCCCTCTCGGGGGAAGGGGCCTCGGTCCCGGACCCCGGCGAGGCGTCCCTTCTCCGCTCCGTAAAAGTGTCCATCTCTTTTCTTTTTTTTTCTTCTGTTGTGGCATATGCTGCAGGTGCCTGCTCGTTTTTCGTATGTGGGTAACAACATTTAACTATGTATATATATTTCCGAATTGGTTTAACTGCCACCCGCCTGAATCTATTTAAAATCTCATTTTTTTTATTTGAACCACTCGACCCGACCCGACCCGCGAATAAAATCTAATTTTTTAAAATTTCATCCGCCCGATCCGCGGATAATCCGCGGACTCCTCGGTTGTGCCCGCAAACCGCGCATCTCTAATATATATATATATATATATATATATATAGTATCACCTAACATATTTGTGAAGATATAAAGAAAAGAAAACATAATCTGTCAATTCCAGGTGTTGTCCATGGTTCTGAATTAGTAGGATCATTAAATGTACCTTTTTCCCCCCAGACAAAATAAATTTAACCCAATATTCTCCAAAATATAATTTTATTCAACTAACAATTTTAACACCAACAAGTTAAACTATGATTCCGATAGTTTTACACTGTTTGATTCATTTTGAGGGTTCTGGCTATTTGGCCGTTTTTCTTCAGTACTCCGTGAACGCACCATGTCACTGGCCGCTATAGCCTAGCCTGCTAATTTGGCTAATCTGATTTATCGTCTCGTCCCGAGAGCACGTAACGTCGGCCCAAGGCGTAACAATTTTAGCCCCTCGCCTCTTTACAGATTCACGCCATACCCGCCCGACGCCGAAGAGCCTCTTGTTTCGAGAATGGCGTCGCTTGGGGAGCCTGTGCGTTTGGAAAGAGGTAAAAGTTAATTGGCTAGCCTGTGCTAGCTTCGCAATGTTGTGTGGCGATACTTAGCTTACACTAGCATTAGCCACGTACGGATGCTTATAGTGAATATCGCTTTACGGTTTATTCATGACGTAACTGTGGTTTATGATCGGCGTGTGCTGGCGTCCATTGATAATGATAGTGACTGCTATAAGTACATTATTCTCCGGTACACGCCGTTACAAACATTGAAACCTAGCTAATTAGCTACCGTTTGCTAACTATCTCATTTGCTTAATGCTAACACCAGCGATTGTGGCAACGTTATATTTAGCACACCTCTGCGTTATTTACATGTCTGTTAGCTTGGATGAATTCAACACAACTGAAGAAGAACACTTGCAATGTCTTGCCAGGCATTCAAACGCCGACATTAGCCATTGTTAGGCCTTGCTGCTATATGGTTGGGGACAGCACATTAGTAAACAAATCCAAGATAGTAGGGTTGTAACGGTATCAAAATCTCACGGCACGATATCATCACTGTATCAAGGCCACGGTACAATAGTTATTGCAGTAATGTATAAAACAAAAATGCCTTAGTGTGGAAAATTAAGTGCAACTTATGTTAAGGGTAAACACATGAGCTGTAAATAAATACAAACCTGTGTAATCCTATGTATTGCTACTAAGAGTTATTTTCAAAGTGCAAAATCTCCCCCCCAGCCCCCTCAAAAAAAACGGATTAACTTGCTGGAATATAAAGACAATATAACATACACCCATTAACGTGGATGCATATGAAAAAGTGCAATATATTTATCTGTACAGTAATCTATTTATTTATATCTTTACCTTATTGCTCCTTTATCCTGCACTACAACTAGCTAATGCAACAACATTTCGTTCTTATCTGTACTGTAAAGTTCCAATTTGAATGACAATAAAAGGAAGTCTAAGAACAGTGAAGGAACAGTGTTTTCAGAATCTGAATCAGAAATACTTTAATAATCCCAGAGGGGAAATTAAGATTTTTCAACACAATCCCATTCAAGAGCAGACAAACATTACAGGGAGACAGAACAGGATCGCTGACGGGTCTGCCAACTTCCGGCGCCCCTTACAAAAAAGGTGAGAAACAGGTAAACGCTGGGAAGGGAAGGGGGTGAGAAAGAAAAAAAATCAGTCTAAGGCCCCGTTTACACTAATCTTATCCAGGGTAAATCCCACCTAACCTTATGTGTGTCCACACACAACAATGCCACCGTTTAAGACCCCCTGCCCCCTCCGTCTGCCGGCGCAACACGACCTAATACGCATGCACGGAAAATGCTCATGTCATAGTCACCTCCAGTGTTGCTTTGTGTGCAAGTTCTTACATTTAACTTAACTGAACAATATCCAGTGTTGTGGTATTTCAATTGACTGGAGTTCAGTGTGCTGTGGGACCTATTGTAGTGAATCACACCTGAGCCATCATAAATTAATCAAATCTTTATTAGACACGTAAACAATGTGATAAAGAACATTTTACATCAATCAAACTAGGGATCTAGATATCTGGTCAAGACACTCTTCACTCTTTTGCCTTCACTTTCATTGTCCATTCGTTTTTGGTGACTTTATGTACTCTGGACCTAGACGTTGAGTCTGTGACATACATGGCGGACAATAACTGATAGTCTGCTTTGCCAGTCCAAAAGCATTCGCCGTTTTCCGTAGTTAGTCTTCCATCGACGGCCAGGTAATACAAAGCACACGCTACTTTTTTTATCACATCCACTGGAACTCGTATTCTCGTTGAGTCTCCTTCGACAAATGGACAAAGTTTTACGCTAAGTAGAATCACAGCTGACTTGGACATTCGAAAGTTCTCTTGTCGTCTGAGAAGTGTTCTATCCCAAATAGATGCAATCGCTTTCTCTAAAGGTATTAATGTGTGATTTCCACAAGTGTCTGTACAGACGGAAGGAGAAACACAGGCATGTCTGGATGTCTCGCCTTCATATTTCCAGTGGTTACCTCCGAGTTACGAAACCGCTTTGTTATGAAGCTGTCTGTGGCGTGTTCTTTCTGACGTCACTTCCTGTGTGGGGCGTGGTCTTTCTGGCGTCACTTCCTCTCCGAACTCAGTTTGTAAACGATCAGTGAGTCCATACAAAGCTAAGTGCCGAAGATTCAAGAAATACATGGCGCACTTAGCCGTGAAAAAATTTGTCCAAGGGGGGGGATTTTAAACGCTGGTTTAGTGTTGCTGAAATGGGGCTTAGGCTTCTCATGTTGCTTGTATTTCCGTACCAAGCCGATCGCGGTCTGCCAATATCTTCTGCATATTGTATTTTGCAAGTCCATCAGCCCATCCATCCATCTTCTTCCGCTTATCCGAGGACGGGTGGTGGGGGCAGCAACCTAAGCAGGGAAGCCCAGACCTTCTTCTCCCCAGCCACTTCGTCCAGCTCCTCCCGGGGGATCCCAAGGCGTTCCCAGGCCAGCCGGGAGACATAGTCTTCCCAACGTGTCCTGGGTCTTCCCCGTGGCCTCCTACCAGTCAGACGTGCCCTAAACACCTCCCAAGGGAGGCGCTCAGTGGCATCCTGACCAGATGCCCGGACCACCTCATCTGGCTCCTCTCGATGTGGAGGAGCAGCGGCTTTACTTTGAGCTCCTCCAGTATGACAGAGCTTCTCACCTATCTCTAAGGGAGAGCCCCGCCACCCGGCAGAGGAAACTCATTTTGGCCGCTTGTACCCGTGATCTTGTCCTTTCGGTCATAACCCAAAGCTCATGACCGTAGGTCTCCTTTTTATTTTCCTTGACTGCAAAGCCAAAACGGGTTCCAAATGTCTGATTTTAACATTGTGGGAGGATCCAATATCTAGAACTTTATGCTCTGCTTCTCTGTGTTTCCTGCCATTTTTTACTGAACTGCGCTGCACAGGGGTTTATGGAGAAATGTGGTTTGATTCTCAGACCAACTCACTCAGTAGTGCCAGAAAAAAACTACACTGGCAGATGTCACACGTCACAGTATTATTGTGAGAATTTTGAAACCGCATTACCGCAGTAGTTACAATACGTTACATCCCCACAAGATAGCATAGTTTCGTTCAATAAAAGCTGCAGTATAAAATGCAGTGTTGCACAGATAGTAATATTGCAATTCTTAAATAACTCTTAATATGGTGGCATACATATTCAGTTTCCCTGAAGTGCAAAGTAATGCAGTTGTACACCTCACAAAATATAACATTTTAAACATAAGACATATACAAACACACAATATGATTGTACCTTGAAACAATATTGGTGTATTGGATCAGGGCTTGGGCATTTTATCCCTTAGTAGCAAACTGTATTACTACTCAGTGGCCTAGTGGTTAGAGTGTCCACCCTGAGATTAGTAGGTTGTGAGTTCAAACCCCGGCCGAGTCATACCAAAGACTATAATAATGGGACCCATTACCTCCCTGCTTGGCACTCAGCATCAAGGCTTGTAATTGGGGGTTAAATCACCAAAAAATGATTCCCGGGCACGCCCACCACTGCTGCCCACTGCCCGCCTCACCTCCCAGGGAGTGAACAAGGTGATGGGTCAAATGCAGAGGACAAATTTAACCACACCTAGTTGTGTGCGTGTGACAATCATTGGTACTTTAACTTTAAATAACAAAGAATATAAGCACAACACAGCAAATATATACACCATAGTAAGAGTTTTCCTTTTTGCAAAGGGATACAAGTAAACACAACTGATTGTTTTTAATTATTTATAATGCTATGGAAGTCAAAACGTTGTCGCTGTCCATCTCCTTTACCCCTCTGCCAAAAACTGTTTTCACTCCTCATTGCCATTACTCCTTTCTTACCCACATTTAGTCTATACATTTTTATGTACTCATACTTTGTAGTTTCAAGTAGCAGCAAACGTATTGTAGACACTTCATAACCACAAGAGCCAAAACAGTCGCAGTGAAATGTCACAAACTGCAGGTAAGAGCTGTAGAAAGTTAGCCATTTGACCAGCCAGCTACTAGCATGGAGCATTATTTTCCTAGTTCATAATATTGAACCCAAAATGAAGATGTTTAAATTCATCATTAGTTTGTTTTGATGTGTGTTTTGTTTTGTGTTTTTGACAGATATTAACAGGGCCATTGAACTGCTTGACAAGCTCCAGAGAACGGGGGAAGTTCCTCCTCAGAAGCTGCAAGCCTTGCAGAAGGTCTTACAAAGTGAATTCTGTAATGCTGTCAGAGAAGTAAGACACTCTATGTTGATAATTTATTAGGTTTTTTTCAATCATATGAAGTATGTCTAATCGCACCGTGCTTTGGCCCACTCCACGCCTAAAGCACGGCACGTTTGGCTAGAGTTAGCGCGCTGATCCGTGTCAAACACCGCACACTTCCAGTCCTCTGGCACAGTTGTTAGACGCCAGTGCAATGGACGATTCCAAATATCCATCCATCCGTTTTCTACCGCTTGTCCCTCTCGGGGTCACGTTGGTGTAATATACTTAAATTATAATCAACGCATTTCAGAGACCAGCCCTTAAGTACGCTTTGCTGCATTCAAGGTACGCAGTTTACTTTATTTCACTGGTTTTAGTTTTGAATTTAGTCTCTAAAATTCTATACTCTCCTTCCCCTACAAAGCCTCTTGTACAGATGTAACATTATCAGGGTGTTGTTGTATTTGCTCAAAAAGTACTCATACACACTTACAATCTTTTTTTATTTTTTTTTTTATACATTAAATAAATAACTACGCAATACACTTTCTTGGCAGAAGAAACATGTCATATTACTGTTTAGGCTACTTCGGAGCCATATTATTTTCATTTTAGTGTTGAATATGTTTATCTTCTTCCGTTTGAATTTGTACACGTTTTTAGTGTTTTTTATTTTATTATAAAACAAATAACGTGGGTGCCTCACGTCTTATTCTTTCCAGTATCGATCGATCTCTTTAAGAGAGCACAGCTTGTCAGGTACAGTGTACACAATTAAATATATTAGTTGTCAGAGAACAATGTGTTGGTACAAGTTTAGATTTTGGAATGTTGTTTCTTAATGGGGAAAGACATTAATGTCTCCTGTTTTCATGTTAGCATGTAAGCTAGCTAGCGCTAGCTTGCTTCCACAATAAATGAGCAGTGTCACCAGTCCTTAAGTTTATCAGTGATATCAATTACAGTTTTATGATCATTTTAATTTAAAACGGTAATACTGGCCGTGGGTAGTGTTACTGCTGTATATCATTACCTGTTTACCGTTACATCCCTAGCATGGCGTGCAGCCGTGCACCCCCCAAAACATTTGGGCAAACAGTCAAAAGCTGTCTGATTGGTCAGCTTGTAGAACGTTATTTGCTGTGCAAATATGACTTGTTCAGAGGGCCATCAGCCAACTTTCACAAATGCCTTTTCCTCTGATTTTGCTTCATTTTCAATACAAATGACTGTTCTAACACTGATTATTTCCAACTGCAACAACACTCTCCTTCTCTCTGTTACTACAATTCTTCACTCTTTACGAAGGAATCTAGCAAACTTGTAAAAGTTATTCAACATTGGTACACATGATTGTATAACAGAAGTAAAATACAAAAACTAAAAGTAATCCAAAAATCAATATGCACATGTGTGTGTCCACTGCCTAGTAAGGACATGCCATTTAAAGTAGTTATTGACAGCTGCAACTTTGCAGAAGTACAAGTGTTTAGATGGACAAATGATGAGGGTTGAGCAAGAGCATCGATAAGGACCGGGACTAATATTTTGATTCTACCAGAATCATTACATTTTTAATTTCAATTTCCGCCAAGTATGTGCCAAATATGCGCCGCACAACGAAGAATAAATAATAGTTGCCATCTATTATCTTTAAAGGGGACATCTTGTCGAGGCAATAAAGGGGAACATTCATCAAAAAATAACTCTTGTCAGCGCCCTTATTTAAACCGTGTTAACTTTTATGATGACCCTGCCTATTCAAAAAACAAAATTGAGAACCGTTAGGAATCGGAACCAGAACTGTTCAAATTCAAATGATGCCCTACCCTACAAATGATTCATGGTGATTCCATTTTCTGCAGGATATGGAGATTAATTTTGGCATATGGTGCCATCATGTTACGTGTATGTTGACTAAAGTTCATGTATGTTGTATGGGAACTTGGCTATTAGGGTGGAAATGACATGGTTTTCCTATTTAAACATTTAAAGGCTTTGTGTACCTGTTTTGGTTTCCTCAATGCAATGTTTGTATAATGATTTAAGCGTGGTGACGTGTTATTTTTTTTTGTTTTTTTTAAACAATACGTTGATAACTTTAGTATTGTAAGTCATTTTCATATCGTTTCATCTGCACCAGGTGCGAACTTATAATGCTTTTATGAGCGATGGAGAACAAGGTAGTACCAGATCTATTTGTGTCAAGTCATCACAAATAAATAACTATGGAAAACACTGCCTTTGATAGTTATTTTGGTTTCTGAATCCTATGACATTTATCAAACTTATTTCATTAGGTGTACGAGCACGTGTATGAGACCGTGGACATTAACAGCAGTCCTGAAGTCAGAGCCAACGCTACAGCAAAGGTACTATCAAAGTATACAAATGGAATAATAATGATGATGTTTTTGTCTTAAACCTCATATTTGTTGTTTCAGTTTGAGATTGACTTTATACTTTATAGGCGACTGTGGCAGCATTTGCAGCCAGTGAAGGACACTCGCACCCGCGTGTTGTAGAACTGCCCAAAACAGAAGAAGGCCTGGGATTCAACATCATGGGTGGAAAGGAACAAAACTCTCCCATTTACATCTCACGGATCATACCGGGCGGCATTGCCGACCGACATGGTGGCCTGAAGAGAGGCGATCAGCTTTTGTCCGTCAACGGTGTCGTAAGTTCTCTTTTTCCTTATGACGCTTGTGAAATTTTTTAGCAAGGCGACAAAAACGTTCTGCAAATATTTCAAGAGAAATCTTGGTGTCGTTATTTGTGTTAGCATTTGAACTTTTTGTCATTACATTATGCGTTTTTACTCTATTTTTCCATTCTGACTGACTAGTTTATCACGTGCAATCTTTGAACCAAGACAGTATACGAAAACCTAGTCAAAATTTTGCCAAAAAGTTTTGTTTAAAATCGAATCATATGAAAAGTGGGATGTACAAAAAACCAAGGTACCACCATATGTGTCAAAAAAGTTGAATATTTTGCAAATGTTATTTGATTCTTAGTTCAATTTAAAATAAACAATTAAAGGTTTGGCAAGTTTTAAGTTAATTTGCTGATTGGAGCTCAAAACTGCAGTTTACAATATTCAACAGTCAATTTTTCACATTTTGTGAAATCCTGAATTAGTTTTTTGTTCATTAGTTGTGAGCTGTAATCATCTAAATTATTAAGAAATGAAGAAACACATTTTTTAAATATTTTACTCCATGTCGTGAATCTATTGAACAATGGTGCCTAAACATTTTACCTCCAAGGGCCAACGAAAAAGTGCGCTAATGGGCCGTGTGCCAAACAGCCATTTTAGGCGTAAAACACAAATAGCCGAAATGTAAATGACAAAGTTCCTTTAATTTGTGCAAATAGCGATGAACAATGAAAGGCTGCCTCTCGCTAAATTGGAGCCCTATGCAGAATTTTATTTGGTGGACCACCCTCCCCACACACATTTTTTCACACTTTCTTTGTATTTATGTGAAAGATGTTTATACAATTTCTCTCAAACTTGAATTTAATTTATAGCATGTTTTGGACTAAAATGATTTATTGGAAAAAAAATAGTTGTTCAATAATTAATTTCTCAGTACAACATCACAAATTTGTAACATAAATTTGCAAACCTAGCTTCTTGCCACCACCATGCAAGACGAGTGAATTAGGATAAGATAGACTTTTTTTCATTCCACAATGGGAATATTATGTGGTTGCAGTGCAGATTTTTACATACAGTAACAAAATTAAAACGTAATGACAAACAAAAAAAATAGTTATAACTAGGGATGTAAAGATATCAAAATCTCACGATACGATATTGTCATGGTATTAAGGTCCATCCAACCATCCATTTTCTACAGCTTATCCCTTTCGAGGTCTCGGGGGGTGCTGGTCACAATACGATAATATTAACGTATACTCCCCCCATAAAAGGCTTTGTAAAAATGCCATAAGGTGTAAAATGAAGTGGCAGGAAACCCAATTACTGTAATTGAACACAAACATACTGTATGTTCTAATCATATTTATTACTACCAACATTTTTTACTTTTTTGTTTGAAAAATGCTGTTTCGCAGAAAGGTTACCTAACAATGTAACTTTTAATAACGTAAATACTTTACAAACTGATAGCGTCGCTGGCTTCAAATATCTTTTCCGGGTGATGGTTTATCACTTAGCTTCTAATATTACTCATATTCCCTGCGGTCGTTCTCCCACCGAACGCTTTCCTTCCGCGCATGTGTCGTCGTTCGAGATGTAGGTGGTGCGCTTTGCAGTACACAGTCTTTATAACCTCCGCACTGGACACAGCATTCTGCGATGTGTCGTTTATTTTCATACCGGCCATTGCAAAAGTGCCAGAAAAAAAATACATTCACAAAGTTTTTGTTTGATACCGTCACATGTCACTGCGTTATTGTGAGGATTTTGAAACCGCAATACCGCGGTATCTACAATACCGCCACATCCCTTGTAATAACTATTGCATATTGGGCAGTAAAAAAAAATAAGTGTAGTTTTGCACAACAAGAAATAAAGCAGATCACAGTAATTACATAAGTGTGTTGTAAAGTCTTATGGCTTTGGGTAGAAAAGACCTGCGGTGGCGCTGTGTCCTGCACTGTGGCTTTTACAGTCTAATGCTGAAGGAGCAACCTTTCCTTCTGGTCGTTTGAGGTGGAAACACATTCTTGGAGCTTGTATGACGCGCCCGCCCGCTGTACAAAAACGGCAAGATCCAGACTGCGTTTTGTGTATTTATTAGAAAACACTCCTTTGTATTAAACAGGGCATTAGGATATTGTGGCGTAAACAGAGCTTATAAAAATGTGGTCAACAAAGGTATGGCAAATCAGTCCTACCATCTTTTCTATTTCCTCCTTTGCACAGGTGAATGTTAGTCCTTTAAATACTTCCTGTATACGTATTAACAACCCAGCACTTCACTTCAACCCTACAAACACACACCCACACACGGCTTCCCAAAACATTAATACAAAGCCTCCAGTGTCGTGCATGAGGTGAGAGAGATTGGACATTATAGGGAGGGGCGGCCCTGGATAGATCAGTATGAGTATGTATTAAATACGGAAAGCCACCCTTTGGCGCACCATACAAAACGATTCGGCTGTAGAATACGAGAGTTGTGCTTTTGCAATTGAACTACTGAAATAAATTCACTTTTCAAAGATATTCTAAAGTATTGAGATGCATTAGCTGGTGAGCAACGAGGGTCCATGCAGTGTTCACACTTAATCATACAAACTGCACGCGTACCAAAGTTTGACAAACCAAAATAGACAAGTAAGAACACAGCCTCAATCTTAGAGGTCAGAGAAATAATCGTTTTTCAGATGTATCGCAATTCGGACATGGACAATTATAAAATCGATTGGTAAACGTCAATAATCGATTTATTTATTGTAAATAAAGTAATGCAGCCAGTTCTAAAATTTGGCTGACTGCAGCGGGTCACTTCACCGAGAGATCCGAACCGTTCTTTTATTATAGGGCACTTATAACCCAGTTTTGCACACATTTCCATGAGTTTAATAAATGTGATGGGGATTTCTTATTAGAAATGCACTGTTTTTAAAAGTTGCAAGTGATAGACGCTTGTTTAATGAAACAAAAAGAAGTGTAAAACTGCATCAATATACCTAGATTAAAGATACATCAATAATCGATATTTAATCAAATCATAGCTCCTGAATCGTAATCGTAATTGAATCGTGAGGTGGCCAAAGATTCCCACCTTTACTCAGTCTACATATTTTTGTTTAGCCAATCACACATCTGGAATTGACAGTAACAACATAATGATTGGACAGCCAGCATTATTGGAGAACTGTACCAGATGAGCTTGTGGTCAGCAGACAGCATGAAGTCACAAATGTAATGGTTTGTAAGTAAGACAATCTATTTATAGTCAACCCTTTCTCTTTAAGTATACGTATGATCTCTATGTAGCAACTCTAGAGGTTCATAGAAATTCCTGATATCAGGACTCATTTCGTAAAATGTCAGGTGCGAATGTGAGAAGACATATATTACCCTATCACAGTCTGTACAGTGTCCCTTTTTAATGGTTTTCTTTTTTCTAGAGCGTGGAAGGTGAGCACCACGAGAAAGCCGTGGAACTCCTCAAAGCTGCTCAGGGCACGGTGAAACTGGTCGTGAGGTACACCCCCAAAGTCCTCGAGGAAATGGAGTCACGTTTTGAGAAAATGAGGTCGGCGAAACGTCGGCAGCAGAACAACTATCCCCAGTAGGGTTGTTTCATGTCGACGCCAGCTCTTATGACTCTCCTCCTCCAGCCTTCAGGCCATCTGTTCTGGTCTCTTTTTCTATATTCTCACTCAAAAAAACATTTTAACCTACACACACACACATAGTTTTAGTACATCCACGCGTGCTATATGTTGTACTTCTACCATGTTTTGCAGCGTTTTAAATATTCACCAATGGTTACTGTACCCGAAGTCTAAATATGGCCACCAATCAGAAAACCCTTTCTTCCTCTTGCTGGGTTGTCCAGTATTACAACTGTGACATACTTACCTGCTTCTTAAAGCAGTGATTGAAGGGGTTCACAGTTTGGTTTGCTGAGATTTCACTTCACTCGCACGTTGTGCATTACTTTAAAAACAAAAGGCAATTTGAATGTGTTCTTCCACAAAGGTCTTTTAACAAGGAATGGTGTTTGTTAGCAATTTTATTTAATTTTTTACAAGCTCTTACAAAGCCTGTTACTACTCTTTTCAGTTAATCTCATTAGAAATAGTACATAAAAAAACACAAACGTTTTTAACACTATAAATGTGCACAATGAAAGCAGTGGGTATGCCGTGTGGAGGTTTTGCTGTGCCACACTACAGCAGTGTGGAGACACATTCAACTGAATATAAAAGATGGTTCTTTTGTTCCCAGCAGTTAAAGCATGCCCTATACCGAGCACAAAACATCCATCATGCACACACACGCTTAACAGCTGCACTACAGTAGCATGTTTGTTTACACTTTGTTTTAGGCTCACGGTGTGTAAAATAGAGCGTTTAATTATTCGTGCTCTGACTTCCTGATTTTAACAGACGTGCGGCATCGCAAGATAACACCATTCTCAAAAAGTGCACAAACCTTTTACAAGGTGAGAGTTGGTATCAAAGTTTCATTCAGTGAGACATATTTGGGAATTTAACTTAACATGACGTCCCACTGGGGTGAGTTTTTCCTTGCCCTTATGTGGGCTCTGTACCGAGGATGTCGTTGTGGCTTGTGCAGCCCTTTGAGACACTTGTGATTTAGGGCTATATAAATAAACATTGATTGATTGATTGATTGAACATGAACCCGTCTTGGGAGTACTTTGTAATGTAATATTTTGTGTACGAATACGCAGTTGTACTCAATCGCTGTATTTTCCGTACATGCTTAGAAAACCCCCGTCATGATGGTATGTTAACAACTCAGTGCTACCATGTGACCTTTCAGTCAAATACCTTAACCTCCTCAGACCTAGTAAATGTTACATTTATTAAAAATAAATATATAAATGAGTTTTTTTGGGGGGGGTGCAAAAATGTTTTTGCTCACTTTTTATGCAATGTCTACTTTCACAGTGGACAACAATATCTGCGGTAATGATATTTTTGTAATCCATCATCTTTTTGTGTTTATACAACAGGGAAAAACATTTTAATAAAACAAACTGAAATTATTTACACTTGCCAATATATTTGTAAAGATAATTGTATTAAATGTAGAAAAATGTTGCTTGAACTTCAACTTTTCTTGGGTTTGGCATTTTATAAATATTGTGCCACACTTTTTCAGTCATATTTGAAAATTATAAAGCAGCTTTTCGTCTTGGTTGCATTTGTGGCGTTAACTATCTTACTTCTCTGGTGGCCCTAAGTCATGCTAGCAGCCATTTTGGGAAGACCATTTCATTGAACAAACCCTTTGCTCAGCACAACCCTTTTTATGCCTGTATGTGTTGTTTGTAGCACTAGAAATATGGTTATAAAAATGTATTGTTGGGTCTCAGGAGGTTAATTATCAAAGACACAATGTGACATGAAGGAAAACCATGTAACAAGTTGTTACTGCACTATGTCTTACTTGGATATTTCCCAATGTCGTGCAAAGAACGTCACAAGATGTACAAATGTTGACTAAGTGTCAAAGTGAAAAACATAATACAAAGTAACTATGCAAAGTATTTTAAAAGAAAACTGGGGCATGTAACCTCAATTGCTGCAAAATAGATTGTTTAAATAAGAATGTCAAGCAGAATGTGTCATGGCCTGTGTGAAGTCGACACACGTTCAACAAGCACAGTTAAATACAAGTAACTTTATAAATGCTTGGGCCTTCACTTTTAATGTTAATTAATTAGCTGCAATATCCATGTTGATAACAAGCCATGTTCATGAGGCATCAGGCGTGTACATAATCTTTTGGGATATCCTAATATATTTTTAGCTTAGCAACATGTTAGATTTCATGCTGGCACGCATTGTAACCCACTGAATGTCTCTGTGCATCATCTGACGTGGTTGCAAAATGTTGCGAATCACCCTTCAAGTCTTCGTGTTGGGATGGTCAATAGAGTATTTTTTATAATAGCTTTCTTTTTCAATTTTTCTAAGTGTTTTTTGCTAAGAAAACAAAAGTCCAAGGGTCGATGTGAGTTTGCGCTGAGGCATTTTTGGTTGGTATGACTGTGCAGACAAACTTGGCCTACATCAAGGCTCCCTTCTGAGATTTTGACTGATTTTTGTGCTCCTTTTAACTCCAAGACCAAACCTGCAGCATCTTTGAAGCTTTTGATAATGTTTTAAAAGCTATTTTAGTCTGTGCTTGTTTTTTTTTCTTTATCTGTAGATTGTGCTGTTTATTTTGTTTTGTTTTTGTTGTTGTTCATGTGGAATGTAAAATGTAGTAAGTAATAAAAGTGAAAGCTAAATAAACCTAATTTAAGTGTGACACCTTTTTTCTTTTATTTAAAAAAAAATGTATCCGATTTACCGGGCTGTAAAGCGATATTTAAGCCGCACCCACTAAATTTGAGAAGAGCTACATACTTTTACATATATTAGATGCACCAGATAATAAGTGCCATCTTAAAACTCATTTGTATACTCTAGCCTTTAAATAGACCCCCCTTTTAGACCAGTTGATCTGCCGTCTCTTTTCTGCTCTGCCCCCCTCTCCTGCGTGGAGAGGTTATTAGGTGACCACAGATGCTGCGCTCGCTGTTCAAAGTCGGGAACCGAGGTGGACCACTCATCTGTGTATCAGTTGGGGACGTCTCTGCGCTGCTGACTTGTCTCCATTCAAGATGATCCCCTGCTGGCCTCACTATGGACTGGACTTTCACACTATTAACTAGATCCACTCGACGTCCATTGCACCGGTCGCCCAGGGGGGATCCCCCACATCTGCGGTCCCCTCCAAGGTTTCTCATTGTCATCCCATTGGGTTGAGTTTTTTCTTGCCCCTGATGTGGGATCTGAGCCGAGGATGTTGTTGTGTTTTGTGCAGCTCTTTGAGACACTTGTGATTAAGGGCTACATAAATAAACTTTGATTGGTTAATTGATCAATAAGCCACAGATACAGACTGGTACAAAACATTTTGTAAATGTATATTTACATATACACGGCAGTAAAACACCTGATCAAACAAAACAAGTCATTGTAATGGACCCACTAGCTGTGGAAGCAAGTTCTCAAATCAGACCCAGTAAGTCTACGGTAACATTTTGGTGAATTTACAAAACTGAAACAATACAAAAAGAATACCATTTTAAGTTAATTATACTTGCACAAACGCTCGTAAACAGGTTAGCATATTTGCTCATGCTAACAATGCTAGCTTGATTACATTACGATAGCACGCACAAATATGCATAACACTCCTACAGACATCACACATGGCACAGTTTAGTAAGTACGAATTGTTTTAGTTATCCTGTAAAACTTACAAAACGTTGCTTGGAGTGATGAATGAAGAATCCTTTCGAGCAGAAACGTTATGGATGGTTATACTTCTGGTTCAAGGCATGAAACAGGAAGTACATTTTCAAGCGGCAGTGAGCGAACTCGTCCAAAGATGGCACCATTGCACAAACAATAATGCACCTTTTTAGCATCTCTGTCGGTGTAATAAGAAAACTATTTTTTGAGCATAAAACATTATGGCCATTCGCAAAGAAAAATCCATAAATTAGCTGCAGGTATAACCCGCAGGGTCAAAGCTTGGGGGAAAAGTAGCGCCTTATAGTCCTGAAAATATGGCTTCATTCTGAAACTTAAATTCCAAGTTAAACTCATTCCAATTAGTGGGATACTTACACAGAATAATGTAAGAGACATTTTACTGAATCTGTGTCGTTTGCGTTTTCAGGAAATGAAAAAGTATAAATGCACGGTAACAGTAAAATACATGTATTTTTTTAAGCAATTGATTGATTGAGACTTTTATTAGTAGGTTGCACAGTGAAGTACATATTCCGTACAATTGACCACTAAATGGTAACACCCGAATACTATCATCATAATACAGTCATCACACAAGATAATCATCAGGATATATACATTGAATTATTTACATTATTTACAATCCGGGAGGTAGGGGGGGTAGGTTTGGTTGTTATCATCACTTCAGTCATCAACAATTGAGAACAGAGAAATGGACATTGAAACAGTGTAGGTCTGACTTGGTAGGATATGTACAGCAAGTAGTGGACATAGAGAGAGAGAGAGAGATCGACAGAGATCAGAAGGCATAAGAAAAAGTATCTATATTTGATTATTAACAATCCGGGGAGGGTGTTAGTTTAGGGTTGAAGTTGCCTGGAGGTGTACTTTTATTGCGGTTTTGAAGGAAGATAGGGATGCCCTTTCTTTTACACCTGTTGGGAGCGCATATTCCACATTGATGTGGCATAGAAAGAGAATGAGTTAAGACCTTTGTTAGATCGGAATCTGTGTTTAACGTGGTTAGTGGAGCTCCCCCTGGTGTTGTGGTTATGGCGGTCATTTACATTAAGGAAGTAGTTTGACATGTACTTCGGTATCAGGGAGGTGTAGCGGATTTTATAGACTAGGCTCAGTGCAAGTTGTTTTACTATGTCCTCCACCCTGACCCAGCCCACTTTGAAAAAGTGGGTAGGAGTGAGGTGTGATCTGGGGTGGAGGTCTAGAAGTAATCTGACTAGCTTGTTCTGGGATGTTTGGAGTTTAGATTTGAGGGTTTTGGAGGTGCTAGGGTACCAGGAGATGCATGCGTAATCGAAAAAGGGTTGAACGAGAGTTCCCGCTAGAATCCTTTTGGTGCTTTTGTTGACCAGAGAGGAGATTCTATAGAGAAATCTCATTCGTTGGTTGACTTTTTTGATTACCTTGGTTGCCATTTTATCACAGGAAAGATTAGCCTCTAGAATGGAACCTAGGTATGTGACCTCATCTTTCCTGGTGATAACAATGTCACCCACTTTTATAGTGATGTCATTGACTTTCTTAAGGTTGATGTGGGACCCAAACAGGATGGATTCCGTTTTACCTAAGTGTATAGATAGCTTGTTGTCAGCGAGCCAGGTGCATGTTCTACAGAGTTCAGCACTGAGGATTTTCTCCACCTGTGACTTGTCCTTGTCTGATACCAGCAGGGCCGAGTCATCCGCAAACAAGAGCAATTCACAGTCACATGCTGATGACAAGTCGTTTATGTATATTAGGAACAGTAAAGGCCCTAATATACTGTCTTGGGGGACTCCACAGCTCACTGAGAGGGGGGGAGGACATGATGCCGTTCACCTCTACCACCTGTTCCCTCCCCTCCAAGTAAGATTGCATCCAGCTCGATGAGGTTTTGTCAAATCCGATTGCTCTGAGCTTATCCAACAGTATAGCGTGATCAACGGTGTCAAAGGCCTTCTGAAGGTCCAGCATGACCATGCCGCAGTATTTGCCCGCGTCCACCTCATGTTTGATGTGGTCGGTCAGATAGAGAAGGCATGTGTCAGTGGAGTGGTTAGTTCTGAAGCCGGATTGGAATTTGTACATGAGTTTATTGGTGGCAAGGTAACTCGACCTGTTCATAAACTATTTTTTCCATTACTTTCGAAATGGAACTGAGAATAGAAACAGGTCGGTAGTTGCCAGGTTCCAATTTGCTTCCTTTTTTAAAGAGGGGAGTTACTCTTGCTATCTTAAAATCTTTTGGTACTTGGCCTTGTGAAATTGAGAGGTTTGTTATGTGCGTGATGATTGGGGCAATGATGGAGGCAGAGTCCCTGAGAAATCTGGAGGAGATATTGTCAAAGCCGGTGGCCTTGTTTGGGTGGAGCGCACTCAATTTTTTAAGCACCTCATCAGCTGAGACCATTTCTAATTTAAAATCGTTATTGGATACTCCAAGCTTTCTGTAGAAGGCTTTAATGTGTTCTACACCAAAGCGACCAGGGTGGTGGGACAGCTTGTTGACAAGAGTTGCGGCTATGCTGGTGAAAAAGGTGTTAAGTCTGCTTGCTATACCTCCATTTTGTCTGTAATGAGGGAGTCATTCACGTTGATTAGATGGGCTTTAATATAAGTCATACAAAATATGTGATGTAAAAATGTGCGAGTAAATTAACTGATGTTACATCATTTGTCCAAAGATTTGTATTTATCCACTTTTATTTATCTATGCCAGTGACAGGAAATAAAATTGTATAAATAAGTGTAAAATACATGTATTTTTTTCTTAAATTTAGAGAAAATGTAATATTATCTGAGGGGTACACCAAAACAATTTGACTTGACCTGGGGCTGCATAATTAGTTACATAGTTACACAATTAAAGACACTATAGGATAAATGTGGCACTCAATGTTGACAATGAACCTTTTCACTTAACTCATTTTTTCTTTGTTGTTTTTATTCAGTGACATTTCTCTGTATGTTTGTGATTTTTATTTTTGCTGTTACCTTTTTTTCCCCTTCTAGTCAGTTACTGTGATTCGCTTATCTGCTTGTGGTGAAGAGGAAGGCTGTGACTGAAATGTGGGAGGGGGTGTTATTATATTACTTATATGATTTGTCTGTAATTTTATTTTATTTATTTATTATTTTTTTGGGGGGGGGGTGGGGCATAAAAAAGATGTATTATGATGCCCCTATAAAATGAATAAATAAATAAATACATGTATTTTATAAGCAAAGTGTCCTTCACATTGACCAGATGAGCTTTAATATAATTAATATCAATTTGTGATCAAATAAATATGCTAGGAAATCATATAATTTTACATATCTGGTCCAAAAAAAAATGTTTTATCTACTTTTATTTATCTAGCTATGACAGTGACGTATTGAACAGTTCAACGTTTTTCCACTAGATGGCAGAAAATAAAAAAATAACCTGGTTATCTACTGTCATAGTTTCCATTAGTTCAAAAGTCATGGCACGCTTGATGCTGTTACATTTTTCTGGTTCCAAATATGCGCCTAAGCTCAATTAAGGTAGGGAAACACTGATATAAACTCGTCGAGCTTTGCTGCGTGCACTCCAATTCGCTCCAATAACTTTGTTTTGTTAACACATCCATACAACAGGGAGCGCTTAACCTGCTATTCTACATTTATTGAAAGCGAAGAAGAAACGCGCCTGCTTCCGGTTTCATTGTGGGACGTAACTTCCTTTCTGTCCGCGCTAACCTCCTAGTGAACACGCGCTCGTCTTTCTTGCTCAAGTGAGTGGCTTTTATAAACCATTTAAAATATGTATTATGTGGTTAAATAGCGGCCTGTCACTCCGTAAATATACAATTAACTAAACTATGGTCGATTAAAACCTACACAATGCCATTTTTATTGGTATAGAAGTTTTAACGTGGCTCGCTAGCGGCTACTTGATATCACGGTACAGCAGAGTCGACACATGGTAGCATACATGATTACATCACGCAATATTAAAGTGACTATGTATTAAGTTCAATTTGTTATTGTCATTATGCGAAGATAACGTTGAAAACCATGGGCGATTTATTAAATTATGGACTATCCATTTTAATGATAGTTCAAGTTACTAGTCTGATATAGTTAATCATCATATATGGGCCGATACTGCAGATTTTAACAATTATCTAGTACAGGGGTCCTCAAGTACAAATCTTGAAGGTCCACAAATGGTTTTTTTTAAACAGGCTGGGTCCGTTTATTATCGGTCAAGCTTATATAGTAGCAGGAGGTAGGTAGTTTAACATTTTCTTAAAATGAACAAAAATAAAATAAATATCCAATAAAATACATGAAATATTTTCTTTGAAACAAAAATAAATAAGAACTTTGAAAAAAGTTGTCCTCTGCATTTGACCCATCCCTTGATCACCCCCTGGGAGGTGAGGGGAGCAGTGGGCAGCAGTGGCGCTGCGCCCGGGAATAATTTTTGGTGATTTAACCCCCAATTCCAACCCTTGATGCTGAGTGCCAAGCAGGGAAGAATGCTGGTATGAGCTTTTAAACATAACCCATTAACTGCTGCCAATCAAATGGTGAATAAGATACTCTTTAGGGTTCATATGTTTGTAAATCTGACTGTGATGAAGTCAGTGCCTCACCAGCCATGAACCTCACCGCACGTTACTGCTCTGTTGCTATTTGTTGTTGTGTCATAGATTTAACAAAAATCTTGCTTGATGTTTCATATGACTTTTTCAGCCTCGTGATTTCTTTTTTTCTTAGCTCTGAATCATGAGGAAATGTCTCTTCAAATTCGCGGTGCTCTTTCAGATAGTGATGTTTCAGATTTTCACTTTTCACCAGAGCAACAGTACTGTTGCATATTCGACACATTGGTCTGGTACTTGCAGTAGGTAGGATGAAACATATTGCTCTGTCCATTCTTCCTTGAAACGTCGGTTTTCCCTGTCCACCTTTCTTTTACCAGCCTGAGCCAACTTGGAGCATGCCATTGTGATTTGATTGACATTCAGTGACTGACGAGTGAACAGTTAGCGAAGTAGCGATACGAGACAACTGTGTGCCTGCAGCGAAAGGTTCCATGCACTGCACATGTGTATGACCCAGGTGGTAACAGCCTATCAGCGCGTCGTCGTGATAGAGATGACAACCCATACCCCGGAATCAGCCAATCAGAGTGGCGTTCTCTCGCTCTCACTCCGTCTCTCTCTCTGAGAGAGAGAGAGAGAGAGACGGAGTGAGTGAGACACGAGAAGTGTAAACGAAACGTGGAGATATTTGACTAAAAACAACGAAGAATGTTGACTTGCGCTAGCGATAACTCCCAGATGAATACAATTATATTTTTTTATAATAATTATAATTATAATAATAAAAATTTTTTACTATAATTCGTGCTGGGTCCGGACATGGACCGCGGTCCGCCTGTTGAGGATCACTGATCTAGTAAATTCAAGCTGACTTAAGACAAATAATTAGATTTTCTATATATTTGTGAACAATTTATCAACAAAGAAATTCTACATCAAAATAAACTAATCAAGCCATCAGAATCAACACATTGTGATCATTTTGTAACCCCCCTCAATTACATATTTAAGAGCCAAATAGTTATGAGTGTAAAATTGAGAATGGCATAAGATAATGTATTGACTTATGTTCAAAATTTGGCTATTTTACCCCAAAAGCCCGTTTGTATTAATGAATAATTTTGAATATATTATTGATCTCAGCACACTAGTATCGATCCAATACCTATACCGCCCTTGGTATTGATGTGTCGCTATATGGCTCGATTTGCCCCTTATTAGGAGTTAATAACTAATGACTCAAACTGCCTTTTGAAATGTCTAGTCAACAACCATATTGTAGAGCCAAATAAAGTTATTAATGTAAAATTGAAAATTGCATAAGCTATTGTATTGACTT
Source organism: Nerophis lumbriciformis (assembly GCF_033978685.3). Classification (NCBI taxonomy): domain Eukaryota; kingdom Metazoa; phylum Chordata; class Actinopteri; order Syngnathiformes; family Syngnathidae; genus Nerophis; species Nerophis lumbriciformis. The sequence goes on from NC_084562.2 coordinate 43,191,030, forward strand.
TTGGTCAAATAATTTGGCTATTTTACCCCAAAGCCTGTGTATATTAATGAACAATATATAATAACTGGGATTTATATAGCGCTTTTCTAAGTACCGTACCCAAAGTCTTTTTAAATGTAGAACCCATCATTCATTCACACCTGGTGGTGGTAAGCTACTTTCATAGCCACAGCTGCCCTGGGGTAGACTGACGGAAACGTGGCTGCAATTTGCGCCTACGGCCCCTCCGACCACCACCTATCATTCATCATTCAATTCACCGGTGTGAGTGGCACCGGGGGCAAAGGGTGAAGTGTCCTGCCCAAGGACACAACGGCAGCGATTTTTGGATGGTAAGAGGCGGGGAGCGAACCTGCAACCCTCAGGTTTCTGGCACGGTTGCTCTACCCACTACGCCATGCCGCCCCTATATATATATACATTAAGTGTATCAAAAACACCCAGAGGACATTACTAAACAATATTGATCTCATCACATTAGTATCGATCCAATACTGATACAGCCCTTGGTATTGATACTATCGCCATATGGATCGATTTGCCCCTAATTAGCAGTTAATAACTACCGGTACATGACTCACACTGCCTTTTGAAATGTCTAGTCAACAACCATTTTGTAGAGCCAAATAAAGTTATTAGTGTGACATTGAAAATGGCATAAGCTATTGTATTGACTATTGTTCAAATAATTTGGCTATTTTATCCCACAGCCTGTTATATTAATGAACACTTTATACAGTAAGTTTATCAAAAACACCCACGGGACAGTACTAAACAATAATGATCTCATCACACTAGTATCGATCCAATACTGCTACCGCCCTTGGTATTGATACTGTCGCTATATGGCTCGATTTGCTACAAACTGCCTTTTTGAAATGTCTAGTCAACAACCATATTTGACACAGCATTAAGATGATAAAGTAGTTTTAAAGAACAATAGGTCTGATGAAAACTAACTAATATGAAATGGTTTGTGGATAAACATGTGAAATACATGCAATTGGCAAAGGTATGTCAAAAATGTATCAATATGTAAAGGGGGGCATACAAAACCCGGTATACTGCTGTATATACGCTCACTGTCCAAAAGCTCTGCCTTTAGTGTCTTATGTACATTTTGTTACTTTCAGAATGCGTTACGTTGCCGAAATGTATTAATATGAAAAGGGGGACATACAAAACCTGGTATACTGCTGTATATACGCTCACTGTCCAAAAGCTCTGCTTTTAGTGTCTTATGTACATTTTGTTACTTTCAGAATGCGTTACGTTGCCGCTTACCTGCTCGCTTCCCTTGCCGGCAATGACACACCTGACGCCAAACAGATCAAGAAGATCTTGGACAGTGTTGGCATTGAGGCTGATGATACCCGTTTGGAAAAGGTCCGTGTTCTTACGTGATGATTTGGTCCTTTCTTATTTCTTCACTCCCATTTGACTTTCACAGAACTTGACCTTCACCAATGTCATTTCTGTTCCAACAGGTCCTCTCTGAGCTCAAAGGCAAAAAAGTAAATGATGTGATCGCTGCAGGTGAGTGTGCGACCGATTTATCTAAACACTTCTTATCTTTGGAAGTTTTCGCTATCTAGAAAAGGAGATGGCATGGTCTCAGCTCACAGCAGTGTGAAGCAAGATCATTTTCAAAGAGCTCATAATGTCTGTAGCTTACAATGACTAATTTAGCCCACAAGTCTATTCAGAATTTCATAATTATGTAGATAGCTAAACAGTGTACATCAACAGGCCGCAGTGACCCACCTGTTGGAGTCCCGTTACTAACGAAAATAACGTTGACTCCAACAATGGTGCCCAAAAGTATGATTTTAACAAGGTCTTACATAGCTCGTAACTTAAAACATTCGAGTCTCAAATCAATGTTCCCCTTTGAAATTAATTTAAATTCAATGAAGACTTTGTAAGCCCTCCAAAACACAATTTTAACATGTGACATGTTTTTAATAGGAAAAACAAGCTTTTATATACATAACATTGTATCAGTAACAAAACAATAGAATGTGCTAGAAACAGCTACAAATGAATTTTAACAATTACCTTTATAAATCCGTGTTAGATTAACGCACTTTGAGAAACTCAGGGTGATACTGCTCATTTCCTGAAGTAGAAGCTAGCATAACTGCAAGCTATTTTAAACGCCCGTTTTGCCTCTGTCAATAAGAAACATTTTAAAGCCTTTACAAATTAAAATGGAAGAAGATAAACACACTAGAATTACAACAGTATGGCTCTTAAGGCTGAGCGATGAAACAATATAAATATATATCGTGATAGACACGTATTATCAATAAAAATGTGTAATAAAACGTTATAAATATTTTTTGTTCATTGTACAAAACAAAGTTGTGAATCAAAGCTGGTTGCATGAACAAGGGCACTTGCTTACCACGCAACATGATCAGTGGGAGCGACGCATTAACAGCCAATCAGGTAACAGTATCAAGTTTGGTTTGCGCCTTCTTGTAGTCTAGCTGTTGATTCCTTGCATAGAGTGAGAAGAAAAAATAAAAATTGAGTGCTGCAGAGAGCAAAAAAAAATTAGATAAAACAGAAAAATCACCTCAACGGTATGGCAGTTTTTTAGATTTTTTTAAAATGGATTGTAGTCAGGCCAAGGCGCTCGTAATCAGTAATGCCACTCCACCTTAGCTATGCTCTACCAGGCCAATCAGGGGCAAGATAGGGCGGGTCATCGAACCAGGAAGAGAAATCACAGCAGACATCCCAAATGACGACAAGAGTCGGAGAAGAGAAAAGATCATTTTCAAGCGTACCGTATTTTCCGCACTATTAGCCGCACCTAAAAACCACAAATTTACTCAAAAGCTGACAGTGCTGCTTTTAACCCGGTGCGCTTTATATATGGATAAATATTAAGATTCATTTTCATAAAGTTTCGGTCTCGCAACTTCGGTAAACAGCCGCCATCTTTTTTCCCGGTAGAACAGGAAGCGCTTCTTCTTCTACGCAAGCAACCGCCAAGGTAAGCACCCGCCCCCATAGAACAGGAAGCGCTTCTTCTTCTACTGTAAGCAACCACCCGCCCGCGTAGAAGCGCGCGGATATTACCGTACGTTTCATTTCCTGTTTACATCTGTAAAGACCACAAAATGGCTCCTACTAAGCGACAAGGATCCGGTTCATGAAAAGACGCAATCTCTCCATCCACACACGGATTACTATTTCACAGCAACTGATATTCCTGTGAACCACTGTGGATACAACGGGAGCACGTACGGTGAATATTCGCACCACAGGGAATGAGAAGTCATCCTTCACTGTGGTTCTAGCTTGCCATGCTAATGGCCAGAAACTTCCACCCATGGTGATATTCAAAAGGAAGACCTTGCCAAAAGAGACCTTTCCAGCCGGCGTCATCATAAAAGCTAACTCGAAGGGATGGATGAAGAAAAGATGAGCGAGTGGTTAAGGTAAGTTTAAGTTTACGCGAAGAGGCCGGGTGGCTTTTTTCACGCAGCTCTGTCCATGTTGATATACGTATGTTTGTGATTGCACATTTGCGTACATTTTGGGAGTGAACAGAGTTGTTAGAACGCTGGTTTTTAATATATTATTAAAGTTTGACTGACCTATCTGACTGTTTTTTTGACATTCCTGTAGCGCAGTTAGATGCGGCTTACAACACCGGGCGACTTATAGGTGGACAAAGTTTTGAAATATGCCGTTCATTGAAGGCGCGGCTTTTAACCCAGGGCGCCTTATGGCGCGGAAAATACGGTAATGTACGACAAAGTGAGGAGGATCATAGCCGCACAACTACTGTATTTTCCGCACTATAAGCCGCGCCGGGTTATAAGCCGCACCTTCAATGAATGGCATATTTCAGAACTTTGTTCACCTATAAGCCGCGCCGGGTTATAAGCCGCACCTTCAATGAATGGCATATTTCAAAACTTTGTTCACCTATAAGCCGCGCCGGGTTATAAGCCGCACCTACGCTGCGCTAAAGGGAATGTCAAAAAACAGTCAGATAGGTCAGTCGAACTTTAATAATGTATTACAAACCAGCGTTCTAACAACTCTGTTCACTCCCAAAATGTAATGTGCAAATGTGCAATCACAAAAATAGTAACACTCAAAATAGTGCAGAGCAATAGCAACATCAATAACTCAACGTTGCTCGAACGTTAATTTCACACAACACACAAATTAAACATTTAAAGCTCACTTTCTGAAGTTATTCCTCATCCATAAATCCCTCGAATTCTTCTGCTTCGGTGTCTGAATTAAAAAGTTGGGCGAATACGGCATCCAAAATGGCCAGCTCTGTCTCGTCGAAGTCATCAGAGTCAGTGTCGCTGTTGTTGTCCAGCAGTTCCGTGAATCCTGCCTTCCGGAAAGCTCGGACCACAGTTGAGACCGATATATCCGCCCAGGCATTTACAATCCACTGGCAGATGTTGGCGTATGTCGTCCGGCGCTGTCTCCCTGTCTTAGTGAAGGTGTGTTCGCCTTCGGTCATCCATTGTTCCCATGCCGTTCGCAGTCGTGCTTTGAATGCCCTGTTGACACCAATATCCAGCGGTTGGAGTTCTTTGGTTAATCCACCCGGAATGACGGCGAGTGTTGTATTAGTGTGCTTCACTTGTTTTCTGACACCATCTGTGATGTGGGCGCGCATGGAGTCGTAGATCAACAGGGATGGAGCTGCGTGAAAAAAGCCACCTGGGCTCTTCGCGTAAACTTCTCTCAACCACTTGCTCATCTTTTCTTCATCCATCCATCACTTCGAGTTAGCTTTTATGATGTACGCGTGTCTCTTAGTAGGAGCCATTTTGTGGTCTTTACAGAAACACACAAATGAAATGAAACGTAATACCCGCACGCTTCTTCTTCTACGGGGGCGGGTGCTTACCTTGGCGGTTGCTTACCGTAGAAGAAGAAGCGCTTCCTCTTCTATGCGGGCGGATGCTTACCGTGGAAGAAGCGCTTCCTCTTCTACGGGGAAAAAAGATGGCGGCTGTTTACCGTAGTTGCGAGACCTAAACTTTATGAAAATGAATATTAATATTAATCCATATATAAGGCGCACCGAGTTATAAGCCGCGCTGTCAGCTTTTGAGAAAATTTGTGGTTTTTAGGTGCGGCTTATAGTGCGGAAAATACGGTAGATAAAGTCACTTACCTGGCGCGGACCACTTCTCGTAGGACCACAGAACCGTACGTGTGTGACAGTCCATTACATCGTCGACTGGGAATTAAAAAGTGCCTGCAAATGTATTTTTTATCTGAGTTTGATACATGTTGTATTATTTGCACAGCTATGTTAATTATTTTATGTAGAAAGAATATTTTTCTCTTTTATTTATGTTATGTAATTCTGTGCTGTTAATACCCATCTTGACTAACTGGGTTAATAAAAGTGCCACTGACTGTTTACAGTACAGTTGTCATTCACTTAAATTTCAGTGAATCTCGCTCAAAAATGAATATCTTTATACCGTATTTCCCGCACTATAAGGTGCACCGGATTATAAGGCGCACCTTCAATGAATGGCCTATTTTAAAACTTTGTTCATTATAAGGCGCACAGAATAGACGCTACAGTAGAGGCTGGGGTTATGTTATGCATCCGTTAGATGGAGCTGTGCTAAAGGGAATGTCAACAAAACAGTCAGATAGGTCAGTCAAACTTTATTAATAGATTACAAACCAGCGTTCTGACAACTCCGTTCACTCCCAAAATGAAGCTGCTCTATTCCCGTGTTCTACTGCGTGACTGATCGCCTTGTTTAAACTCTGCGTCGTAAGCGTGTCTCTTAACAGGAGCCATTTTGGGGTCTTTACATAAACACACAAATGGAAATGAAACGGCACGCCTCGCACAGTCATATATCCCAGCAAGCACCACGCGCTTCTTCTTCTACGGGGGAAAATGAAGTCGGCTGCTGCTTACCGTAGTTGCGAGACCTGTTGTGGCTCAATATTGGTCCATATATAAGGCGCACCGGATTATAAGTGCACTGTCAGCTTTTGAGAAAATTTGAAGTTTTTAGGTACGCCTTATAGTGCGGAAAATACAGTACCGTATTTTCCGCACTATAAGGCGCACCGGATTATTAGCCGCACCTTCAATGAATTACATATTTCATAACTTTGTCCACCAATAAGCCGCCCCGGATTATAAGCCGCGCCTACGCTGCGCTAAAGGGAATGTCAAAAAAACAGTCAGATAGTTCAGTCAAACTTTAATAATATATTGAAAACCAGCGTTCTAACAACTCTGTCCCAAAATGTACGCAAATGTGCAATCACAAACATAGTAAAATTCAAAATGGTGTAGAGCAATAGCAACATAATGTTGCTCGAACGTTAATGTCACAACACACAAAATAAACATAGCGCTCACCTTCTGAAGTTATTCTTCATTCGTAAATCCTTCGAATTCTTCGTCTTCGGTGTCCGAATTGAAAAGTTGCGCAAGCGTGGGATCCAAAATGGCCGGTTCCGTCTCGTCGAAGTCAGTGTCGCTGTTGTTGTCCAGTAGTTCTGTGAATCCTGCCTTCCGGAAAGCTCGGACCACAGTTGTGACCGAAATATCTGCCCAGGCATTTACGATCCACTGGCAAATGTTGGCGTATGTCGTCCGGCGCTGTCTGCCCGTCTTAGTGAAGGTGTGTTCGCCTTCGGAGCTGTGTGAAAAAAGCCACCCGGCCTCTTCCCTTAACCACTCGCTCATCTTTTCTTCATCCATCCATCCCTTCGAGTTAGCTTTTATGATGACGCCGGCTGGAAAGGTCTCTTTTGGCAAGGTCTTCCTTTTGAATATCACCATGGGTGGAAGTTAGCATGGCAAGCTAGAACCACAGTGAAGGATGACTTCTCATTCCCTGTGGTGCGAATATTCACCGTACGTGCTCCCGTTCCACAGTGCGGTTCACAGGAATATCAGTTGCTGTGAAATACGGTAGTAATCCGTGTGCGGATGGAGAGATTGCGTCTTTTCATGAACCGGATCCTTGTCGCTTAGTAGGAGCCATTTTGTGGTCTTTACAGATGTAAACAGGAAATGAAACGTACGGTGATATCCGCGCGTTTTTTCTTCTTCTTCCGGGGGCGGGTGGTTGCTTACAGTAGAAGAAGAAGCGCTTCCTGTTCTATGGGGGCGGGTGCTTTCCTTGGCGGTTGCTTGCGTAGAAGAAGAAGCGCTTCCTGTTCTACCGGGAAAAAAGATGGCGGCTGTTTACCGAAGTTGCGAGATCGAAACTTTATGAAAATGAATCGTAATAAAGCGATTATATACTCGGTTATAAGGCGCACTGTCAGCTTTTGAGAAAATGTGTGGTTTTTAGGTGCGCCTTATAGTGCGGAAAATACGGTATGTATACTTTCACCGAAAAATATTACAGAGTTTAAGCAAAAAAATATCGAGATATACTTTTTCATCCATATTGCCCAGCCCTATTCCTGGTCCTTATTTTCGATAAGTCATGAAATTTCATTAGTAATCGACATTGACCAATATGGTAAATGGGTTTTACTTGTATAGCGCTTTTCTACCTTCAAGGTACTCAAAGCGCTTTGACACTATTTCCACATTCACCCATCCACACACTGATGGCGGGAGCTGCCATGCAAGGCCCTAACCACGACACATCAGGAGCAAGGGTGAAGTGTCTTGCTCAAGGACAAAACGGACGTGACGAGGTTGGTAGAAGGTGGGGATTGAACCAAGAACCCTCAGGTTGCTGGCACGGCCACTCTCCCAACTGCGCCACGCCATCCCATATATATAAAACACTTATGTATATCGTGATAGTTTCTAGCCATATCGCCACGCCCTAATGGCTCTTAAGTCAGAACAATATTGGATGTTTCTCCTGCCAAGAAAAGTAAATTTTTAGTTTTTAAATAAAACTTGGTATTAGTGTGTGTGTGTATACAAGTACTTTTTGAGCACATTTAACAATACCGTAATAATAACTGATAATTTTGGCTACAATAATGGTGATTTGAAATTTTCACAGCGTTAGTTCCCTACAACTACTGTACCGTAGTTTTATGGAGTAATGTAATAATTTTGTACAGCCTTCTTGTATAGTCGTCTTCTACGGTATCTTCTACAAGCCGCTTCTCTTTCAAACATAATCAACTATTTCTCCATAGTTTCATGGATAAATGTCCTCCGTTCAGAAAATATTTTAACCTTTGGCAACGCTTGTACGGCCACGGCTGTAAGTCGGCTATACACACTAGTCGTGTTTTTTTCGATTTTATCTTTCTGTAATTCAATGAGTATAATTTCTTTCTCAACAATGTCCTTCATACTCGCTTTCTCTGAATCCATGTTTGGTTAAACTGAGTTTTGTATGTCTATTAGCTAATGCTAGTGAGTGACACAATGAATTGTGTTCACTGGCATTTTTACGCCGTCTAGCGATGTAATCTGAAGCGTGCAACCAGCTACTATTAGGAGTAAAAATATATACTTTTGAAGAGATGGGGCAGTAATATACTTTAAAAAGTGGTTTATAGGGTTTGTCAAATGAAAGTTAAAAGGATTGTGTACCTGTACCTACATTAAAATGCTTCCCATGTGCATTCCAAATGCCATCACCAAGTCTGCCGCTATCAGTAATTGATATTACCGTATTTTCCGCACTATAAGGCGCACCTAAAAACCACAAATTTTCTCAAAAGCTAACAGTGCGCCTTATAACCCGGTGCGCTTTATTACGATTCATTTTCATAAAGTTTAGGTCTCGCAACTACGGTAAACAGCCGCCATCTTTTTTCCCCGTAGAAGAAGCGCGCGGTGCATGCTGGGATATGTGACGTTTCATTTCCATTTGTGTGTTTATGTAAAGACCCCAAAATGGCTCCTATTAAGTGTGTTGTCTGTCTAATTATAAATAATGCAGACGAGGCGTGTTAACTGAGTTCTCAACGTTTTCTCACAGCGTGCTCATAACCACATTCGAACTCCCAGCATACAACATCGCTTCTCAGGGCTACTGCGCATGCTCGTAACTATCGTTGCATGCTGGGTAGTGTAGTTGTTATATTTGCTAGCTCATAACAGCACATTGAGAGACACGCTTACGCGCTTAATTCAATACTCGCCGTCATTCCGGGTGGATTGACAAAAGACCTCCAGCCGCTAGATATTGGTGTCAACAGGGCATTCGAAGCTAGACTGCTAACTGCGTGGGAACTTCTCAGGGCTACCGCGCATGCTCGTAACTATCGTTGCATGCTGGGTAGTGTAGTTGTTATATTTGCTAGCTCATAACAGCACATTGAGAGACACGCTGACACGCTTAATTCAATACTCGCCGTCATTCCGGGTGGATTGACAAAAGACCTCCAGCCGCTAGATATTGGTGTCAACAGGGCATTCGAAGCTAGACTGCTAACTGCGTGGGAACTTCTCAGGGCTACCGCGCATGCTCGTAACTATCGTTGCATGCTGGGTAGTGTAGTTGTTATATTTGCTAGCTCATAACAGCACATTGAGAGACACGCTTACGCGCTTAATTCAATACTCGCCGTCATTCCGGGTGGATTGACAAAAGACCTCCAGCCGCTAGATATTGGTGTCAACAGGGCATTCGAAGCTAGACTGCTAACTGCGTGGGAACTTCTCAGGGCTACCGCGCATGCTCGTAACTATCGTTGCATGCTGGGTAGTGTAGTTGTTATATTTGCTAGCTCATAACAGCACATTGAGAGACACGCTGACACGCTTAATTCAATACTCGCCGTCATTCCGGGTGGATTGACAAAAGACCTCCAGCCGCTAGATATTGGTGTCAACAGGGCATTCGAAGCTAGACTGCTAACTGCGTGGGAACAATGGAAGACAGAAGGCGAACACACCTTCACTAAGACGAGGAGGCAGCGCCAGACGACGCCAACATCTGCCAGTGGATCGTAAATTTGCCCAACTTTTCACTTCGGACACCGAAGACGAAGGATTTACGAATGAAGAATAACTTCAGAAAGTAAGCGCTATGTTTATTTTGTGTGTTGTGACATTAACGTTCGAGCAACATTATGTTGCTATTGCGCTGCACTATTTTGAATTTTACTATGTTTGTGATTGCACATTTGCGTACATTTTGGGAGTGAACAGAGTTGTTAGAACGCTGGTTTTTAATATATTATTAAAGTTTGACTGACCTATCTGACTGTTTTTTTGACATTCCCTTTAGCGCAGCGTAGGCGCGGCTTATAGTCCGGGGCGGCTTATTGGTGGACAAAATTATGAAATATGTAATTCATAGAAGGTGCGGCTAATAATCCGGTGCGCCTTATAGTGCGGAAAATACGGTAACTACATACCTCACTTATGTCTGTTGTTATGACCCACATGTGTCATTATCTGTGTTAGTCAATACTTTGTCTCCTTCTGACCCCAATTGTGTGTAACTTGCGTTTGACATCTGCCAACATGTCTCCTCAGGTTTCAGTAAACTGGCCAGCATGCCAGCAGGAGGTGCTGTGACTGTTGCTGTTGCCAGCTCTGCAGCTGCTGGCTCAGGAGGAGCCGCAGCCCCTGCTGCAGCAGCAGGTATGATTTACAGCCTTGTTTGTTTACTTGGCAGTCCGAGCGTCTGTCTTTGGGTGCCAGCAGTCAGATTAGACAAGCTGCCTTTATATTGAATGCCTCTCTATGATTTTTTATTCTCTTCTAGCTGTGGAAAAGAAAGAAGAGAAGAAGGAAGAGTCTGAAGAATCCGATGACGACATGGGATTCGGTCTGTTCGACTAAGCTCTTTGTATGGAATAAAATTTGTGTACAAATTTGTCTCAGTTGATGTTTTAGTTTGTTTTGTAGGAGATGAATTGCATCTAATTTATGGCTTTAAGTCGGGAAAAAATGACCTTTGTGTTTTAAAAAAAAAATACAATTAAGAGGTTCGATGTTTTTGTCAGAGTGAACCCCATTTGCTATGTAGAATGATTACACATAGACTGTAATATTTCAAGTGCATATAAAAAAAACCAAATTCAGTTTAAGAACATTTAAATATTGTAAAAAGAAGAAAGAAGCTCAATATTGGAAAACAATGGTGTCGCACTCTAATCAACTCAAAATGCTACAAAGGTTTGCCGAGCCTCCAAATGTGCTCTATCTGTGTCCGTAAGCAGTCTACTTGCCATTTGGGGGGGGGGTGGACATTTTCAAGGGCCCTAAAAAGCAGGTGCAACAGCTGTCCACAGAGGACCCAAGTGATTACTTTCATGACATGTCCGGATGACCGTCCATATCAAAGCATATACTGCACATATAAAGCTGAGATGATTTGAGCCACTACGTCAGCTGCTGGTGTTGGTCCATTGAGTATTGTGAAGTCCATCAACCAGGACATTTGTTTTCAGAACTGCATGTTTTCTTCTAACATTTTCCTGCTGGACTTGTCCCGCGCTCAAACTGCTACCAACAGCTTGTGTCAATGGAAACCTGCATTGATGCAGTATATGCAAAAGGAGGACTTGCATTGCACATACTTAAAAAGTCTGACATGGCTGTTTATAAGTATAATTCTCTTACTGATCTTAAATAATATTCACATTATCTTAGAGACTGAATGTTGGATTTTCAGCAATTGTAGCAATCTGCGAGGGCAATTAAGGCCCTGGAAATCTGTCTGCAGTGAGGGAAAAGGCCAAAAGTAACTTCACAAACGGCATTATTGTTTTAAAAATTAGAATTAGGTCACATAATAAATCATGAAAGAAAAAACAAAGTCATGAACATTTTAAAAGCTTCTTGAAATTTAAGCTAGTAAATATATAGCAGAATATAAAAATGACCTCTACATATTCGACCCGTTAGACGGTATTTTGTTTTGGAATATTTGAGCAAGAATAGGATAGATTTATTTATTCCACAATGGAGAAATTATGTGGTTGCAGTACAAAACGTCCACAGAAAATAAGGTAAAAACACAAAACTGGAGGAAACATCAAAGGACATAAAAAACAAAGAACAGAGCTGATGCAACCAGCTGCCACTTTAGCATCGCCATTTCTACGTACAGCTACAAAAGTAAAACAACAATAAACCGAAAAAAATGCAATAAACAATACATATTGCGCACATACGATTGCACTATGCCAGTGGTTCTTAACCTGGGTTTGATCGAACCCTAGGGGTTCGGCAAAGGTCAAAACACACCCGACTCATCGTGTAAATAAAAACTTCTCCCTAGCGGCGTATTACGGATACGGCAACAGCAGAAGTCAGACTGATTTGCAGGTGTGTAATTTGTTTTGAGTTTATGCACTGTGTTGGTTTTGTTCTTTGAACAAGGTGATGTTCATGCACGGTTCATTCTGTGCACCAGTAAAAAAAACATGGTAACACTTTAGTATGGGGAACATATTCACCATTAATTAGTTGCTTATTAACATGCAAATTAGTAACATATTGGCTCTTAACTAGTCATTAAGTACTTATTAATGTCTTATTCGGCATGGCCTTATTATAACCCTAACCCTCTAACCCTGGCCCTAACCCTAACCCGCACCCTTACCCTAACCAAATAACTCTAAATTAAGTCTTTGTTACTTAGAATATGTTCCCCATACTAAAGTGTTACCAAAAACATATAATAACTTTGTCTTGAATTTGAAAAAAAAGGAGGGTTTGGTGAATGCGCATATGAAACTGGTGGGGTTCGGTACCTCCAACAAGGTTAAGAACCACTGCACTATGCATAGACAAACAATAAAACAAAAACAAAACACATCGCTGGATAAGTAATGAACATTCTTTAAAAGTATATTTTAGAAGCATTTCTTGAAATGTACACTATATATTGCTAAATACTGCAGAATGTAAAATAACCTACGGTCAACCTATAGTAGAAGACATTTTGGTTTGGAATATTTGAGTTAAGTCGTGTAATATGTCACCAAATACTCTTTAAAAATATATTTTAGAAGCTTTTTGTGAAATCTAAGCTGATAAATATAGCAGAATATAAAAATGACTTATGTATTCAACCCAGCAGTGCCAGCACATGGCATTTTAGTTTGGAATAATTGAGTTACATCACTTTTTAAGTCATGAACATTCTTTTAAAGTATATTTTAGAAGCTTTTCATGACATCTAAGCTGATCAATATAAAAATGACCTAACTATTCAACCCAGCAAACAGCATTTGTGTTTGGAATATTTGAGTTGCATCACGTAACAGGTCCTAAATGCTCTTTAAAGGTATATTTTTAGAAGCTTTTGGGGAAATCTAAGCCAGTGTTTTTCAACCTTTTTTGAGACACGGCACATTTTTTTCATAAAAAAAATACGGAGGCACACCACCAGCAGAAAAGGTTAAAAAATTAAACTCCACCAGGTTGTCGTGCCTTATTTTGAGTTTGTTGTTGTTTCCTGTGTGTATTGCTTTAGTTCCTGTCTTGCGCTGTTATTTTGGTGACTCTTCCTGTTTTGTTGGTGTTCTCCTGTAGCAGCTTCACGCCTTCCTTTGAGCGCTATTGCCCACCCCTGCTTTGTTTTCGCAATCAAGACTATTTAAGTTGTGCGTACGCTATTCTTCTTTGAGGGGACATTGTTGATTGTCATGTCATGCACGGGATGTGCTTTGTGGACTGGACGCCGTCTTTGCTCCACACGCTGTAAGTTTTTGCTGTCGTCCAGCATTCTGTTTTTTTTTACTTTGTAGCCAGTTCAGTTTTACTTTTGTTTTACATAGCCATCTCTATGCTTCAGTGCCTTTTCTTAGCGGGACTTGCCTTTTGTTGATTTTTGGTTTAAGCGTTACATACCTTTTTACCTGCACGCTGTCTCCCGCTGTGCTCTGCCTATTGGGATCACGACAAACCATCCTCGACGCGTTCCGACTTCTACAAAGCAATGAACTACCTGCTGCCACCTACTGATATGGAGTATTACATGGTTACCCTGCCAAGCTCTACACAGCACAGGCACTAGACAACGGTACATTATTATGATTATTAATTTGCAAAAAATATTTTTTGAGCCAATTAGGTAAAGTTGCATAATTTCCCACGGCACACCAGACAAAATCTCACGGCACAATAGTGTGCCGCGGCACAGTGGTTGAAAATCACTGATCTAAGCTATATATGGCAGTTCTGTAAAAATAACCGACACATTCAACGGCATTTTGCTTTGGAATATTTGTGTTATGGAGGGATTGATGTAAAAAATCACAAAAACTATTTAGAAATATATTCTAGAAGCTTTTCGTCAAATCTAAGCTGATGACCATAGCACAGGGGTCGGCAACCGAAAACACAAAAAGGAATCTGTGTGGAACCCGCAAAAAATGAAAAGCCGTATATAAGTCTCATAATGAAGGCAACACGTGACGTAAGTGTTTATATTAGCTATAATTGCCTCCTATCAAAATGACTATGTGTCGCAGGCTAAAGCAAATCTTTGTTGACAGAAATGTTGAAATTTAATATTTATTCTACACATTTGTTAGAAACCATTAGTAAATCAGAGGCTACTTAGAAGGTGAGATAACTCCTGGAAATTACTGGCTTTTAATGGCCAAAGGCATAGACGTGTGTGTCCAAGTTAAAGCTGTCTTTTTTTAAATAGATTTATTACAATCGTTGCGAGCTGGGTAACGTTTGCTGTGGTCTGGAACAACATGGCACACAAACAACCATCTGAAATGCAGCCAATATTACATACAGATAATGTGTCATGAGACATGCAAAACTAAATTATATACAAAGAGGATAAAAGTAAAGGAAATTAAATGAGCTCAAATATACAAGTGAGGCATAATGATGCAATATGTACATACAGCTAGCCTAAATAGCCTGATTAGCACTCCAACAAGTCAATAACATCAACAAAGCGCACTTTTGTGCATTTACGCACAGCATGAACCTTTTGGTGGACAAAATGAGACAAAGGAGTGGAAAGATTTTACATGTAAACAAACTGTTGCGTCACAGTCCACACTATGGTGAGTTCAAGAACTGCCGAACTCAGTCGGACAAAACAATGTTCACTAAATACTCATATTAAGCAGTGGGATTTCTAACAACTGGGAAGGATTGTGTCTTGTTTGTCCTCAAACAAAAAACATACTAAAACAAAAAAAATATTTTTCACCCATCTTTTTCCATTTTCCAATCCTTTCTTTCAAAAATGCTCCATGGAGCCACTAGGGCCGCGCTAAAGAGCCGTGCGTTGCTGACCACCGCCATAGCATAATAAAAAAAAACGACCTATGTATTCAACTCGGTGGACGACATTTTGGTTTGGAATATTGGAGTGACATCACTTGACAGGTAACAAAATCTTTTTAAAAGTATATTCTAGAAGGTTTCTGTCAAATCTAAGCTGATGGATCTAGCAAATCATAAAAATAAACCACTTATTCAATAGAGTAGACAGCATTTTGTTTTGGAATACTTTATTACAAAAACTTAATGCCCTTTTTCTTCAATGTGCAGCCTTGGCTTCCTTGACAATGACCAAAATGAGCATCAAATATATATTTTTAAAGTTCGGTGTGGACCAAATGGAGTGGAAGGGCAATTCCGAAGCAATTAGTCATGTCCTGACGGTGAGTCACAAGGCTGTTTCTAAACGCCTTATTGCATATTTTGCAACATCAGAATAAACCCGACGACAAAGTGCTGAGTCAGTGGACACCGGGTCCATGTTGTGTACTTTCCATACACGTGTTGGAAGGCCTGCTGCACAAAACGTACAGTATTTGTCAGCTCTATGCTTGATACACTGCGCACATTTTCATTTACTTGCAAAATGACAAAATGTCAATTTTACAGCAGCACCAAGTGCAACATTTCAAAAGAGGAAACATTCTGCACATGAAAGTACGACACCGAAATCTATTTTATCAGTTTGTTCCCTCTTTCCTTACGGTCTGACGTCATAACCATCAATCAATCATCAATCAAAGTTTATTTATATAGCCCTAAATCACGAGTGTCTCAAAGGGCTGCACAAGCCACAATGACATCCTCGGCTCAGATCCCACATCAGGGCAAGAAAAAACTAAACCCAATGGGATGACAATGAGAAACCTTGGAGGGGACCGCAGATGTGGGGACCCCCTTCCTGGGCGACCGGTGCAATGGACGTCGAGTGTTTTAGCATAATATTGTGAGAGTCCAGTCCATAGTGAATCTAACATAATAGTGTGAGAGTCCAGTCCATAGTGGATCTAACATAATAGTGTGAAAGTCCAGTCCATAGTGGATCTAACAATAGTGTGAGAGTCCAGTCCATAGTGGATCTAACATAATAGTGTGAAAGTCCAGTCCATAGTGGATCTAACAATAGTGTGAGAGTCCAGTCCATAGTGGGGCCATCAGGAGATCATCTTGAGTGGAGACAGGTCAGCAGCGCAGAGACGTCCCCAACTGATGCACAGATGAGTGGTCCAATGTTTTTGGACCCCGACTTAAACAAGTTGAAAAGCTTATTCGGGTGTTACCATTTAGTGGTCAATTGTACGGAATATGTACTGAACTGTGCAATCTACAAACCCCTTTTCCATATGAGTTGGGAAATTGTGTTAGATGTAAATATAAACGGAATACAATGATTTGCAAATCATTTTCAACCCATATTCAGTTGAATATACTACAAAGACAACATATTTGATGTTCAAACTGATAAACTTTTTTTTTTTTGCAAATAATCATTAACTTTAGACAAAGAAGTTGGGAAAAGTGGCAATACATACTGATAAAGTTGAGGAATGCTCATCAAACACTTATTTGGAACATCCCACAGGTGAACAGGCAAATTGGGAACAGATGGGTGCCATGATTGGGTATAAAAGTAGATTCCATGAAATGCTCAGTCATTCACAAACAAGGATGGGGCGAGGGTCACCACTTTGTCAACAAATGCGTGAGCAAGTTGTTGAACAGTTTAAGAAAAACCTTTCTCAACCAGCTATTGCAAGGAATTTAGGGATTTCACCATCTACGGTCCGTAGTATCTTCAAAGGGTTCAGAGAATCTGGAGAAATCACTGCGAGTGAGCAGCTAAGCCCGTGACCTTCGATCCCTCAGGCTGGACTGCATCAACAGGTGACATCAGTGTGTAAAGGATATCACCACATGGGCTCAGAAACATTTCAGGTACCCACTGTCAGTAACTACAGTTGGTCGCTACATCTGTAAGTGCAAGTTAAAACTCTCCTATGCAAGGCGAAAACCGTTTATCAACAACACCCAGAAACGCCGTCGACTTCGCTGGGCCTGAGCTCACCTAAGATGGACTGATACAAAGTGGAAAAGTGTTCTGTGGTCTGACGAGTCCACATTTCAAATTGTTTTTGTTTTTTCTGTCATTTTGTGTACTTTTACGTGTTTATTAAATATTTGATTAATTTATGAAGGCTCAGGTGTGATTCACTACAATAGGGCCCCACAGCACACTGGATTCCAGGGCATTGAAATACCACAATACTGGATATTTTTCAGATAAGTTAAATTTAAGAACTTGCACACAAAGCAACACTGGCGGTGACGTGGGCATTTACCACGCATGCGTATTAGGTCGTGTTGCGCCGGCTGACGGAGGAGGGAGGGGGTCTTAAACGACCATTGTGTGTGTGTGGACAAGGATAAGGTTAGGTTGGATTTACCCTGGATAACCTTAGCCGGCTTAGTGTAAACGGGGCTTGAGAACCACTGCTATTGAGAAACAATTGTGTCTCAAATACTTCCGTAGTGACACTACACTTTCCCAAATTGATTAACGTCAGGTGGGCAGTTGTGCGCTTATTGAAAATAAAAATGGCCAATTTTTATTCGCTTCTTTTTCCTTTTCTCCTTTTTAATTGTAAATTGCAACCACTCGAGTAAGTCCCGCCCCTTCTGCTATATATAACAGAAAAAAATAAGGTTTTATATAACAAACATATATAGCATTAAATTGCAATGTGCTTATCAAAAAGGCTTTGAAATATATATATATATATATATATATTTTTTTTTTAAGACACGTTGGGCGACGTCAAGGCACTTTTGTCTACCCCACCCTAAACAGGAAGCTTAGTGACGTCACTACCGGCGTGTCTTATTAAAGACGAGGGCGAAAAAAAGCTCAGTCACGGCTCGGTAAGCGGACAGTGAAGGTTACCTGCTTCAACAGTGCTTGAACGGCAACCTTTCAGCTGTCTTTTACAGTCGCCATTTAGACCGTAAGAGAAGAACATTACAGCAAAAAAACCCGTCTTCATCTTAGGTCGTCTTGCCTGCTGGCCTGAAATCCCTCTTGCTCGCAAGCTAGCCGTTTGTTTTGCTAACTACGCACGTCAATAAAACGACGTCACCCCCGTGTCGCAAGAGAGACCTGCTTCTGAATTTAGGTAAGAACACTTATATTGACTTAAATGGTTAGATTTTATTTTTGTATTCGTTGCTATTTTATAATTTTTTATATCATCTACTACAATGAGGTTGTTGATGTCGTTAAATTGGCCTGTGCGCAGTAACCTTCTGCGCAGTCTCCCGCCTACATAAAATGTAGGCGGGAGACTACATGTCATAAAAACAGTGGACTGTGCGCAGTCAGTTTCTGCGCAGTATCTCCCGCCTACATCTTTTAAAATGACATGTCATAAAAACAATATACTCATGAATATTCAGCATCCATTTGTGGAATTTATCATTTAAACAAGGTATGTCTGCGTATTTTCTTGTTGATGAATAAGTAAACGGACACAAAATGGATTTAAAAGTTGAGTATGTTGAATTGATTGTGCTTATAATGGAATGATTATTGTGTCTCAGAACCATGAGTTCCCAGGTTAGACAAAACTTCCATCAGGACTGCGAGGCTGCCATCAACAGGCAGATCAACCTGGAGTTGTATGCCTCTTACGTCTACCTGTCCATGGTGAGTCTCTCTAACACGGTGTAAGTGGGTATAAAATAGGTGGGAAAAACTTCAGGCAAGTACTTTTCACTACCATTTAAACCAGTGTTTCTCAACCATAGGGCCCCGTTGTTGGACCGAGAACGCCCTCTAGAGGGCGTTATAATTTTGTCACTACTCAATCGGGACCGGAAGACACGATCGGTCCAAGCATCCGCGAAGACTACGTCACTTCCGAGACTTGCAATATTTTACGACGGAGCTTCTGCTACGCCTTGTTTTGTGATATTTAAATGTTTTGTTTTGTATAAAAACAATAACTTGCCTAGGAGTAAAACGGAACAAGAATTTAAACATGAACAATGGGTGGATTTAAAATATGTAGGAGTATAATTGCCAAATTTGCGATCACTTTTATTTTTCTGTCATTGCAATAAATGACGCATGGGGGCGCCACTGACTCCCATCGCATACTTTCTTTTTTTAAATAAATAAATGATAAATGGGTTATACTTGTATAGCGCCTTTCTACCTTCAAGGTACTCAAAGCGCTTTGACAGCAAGGTACTCAAAGCGCTTTGACAGTATTTACACATTCACACACTGATGGCGGGAGCTGCCATGCAAGGCGCTAACCAGCATCAGGAGCAAGGGGTGAAGTGTCTTGCCCAAGGACACAACGGACGTGACTAAAATACTGATTTTTTTTTTTTAACAATGCACTTTATCTGTGGTGTAACAGAAAATATTTCTAAATGATCAGTATTGAGTTAATGTAACAACGTAATAATTTTTTATTTTTTTCCTTTGCCATTTAAGGCTGCTGAGTACATTGTTCAGGTTTCAAAATAAATGCTGTATTCTTAAGTAACATTAGTTTTGCATGTAATCTTTTTTTAAGATATTGATATTCAATTAAAGATTACAAAAGAGAAAACAATGTTAGCTGGGATGACGAAGTGACGCGTGGACAGTTGGTGTCTTATGTTACTTTTAAACTTTATAACATATATTATAAATTACCGGTAGTTAGATTTTATCTTAGCACTGCATAATTTAATATGTAGATTTATTTTGCATCAGTTTTTGAGTCCGTTCTATTGCAAATAGTATTTATTTTTGTAATCAGCCTGACTGAAACCTTGATGATAATATTTGAGTAGCACATGGTTTCATATAATTTGAAAAGGTTTATCCTATTAAACTGTAAATCGGTTAAAGATAATTATTGAATACGATTAAAGTTAAGATTACTAGTTCAGTTGTAATATTTGAGTGGGTCACTCAGTTGTGGAAAAGATGGGCTTGAGGTCAAAAATGTTAAGAGCCCCTGGTTTATACTAACTATAAGCTAATAACTGAGTAACAAGGATGGCCTCATTTAGTTTGAACAGAAAGTGTATTCTGCAGGTGGAATGGATGCAGTTTGGGGTTTTACCCTCAAGCCACCCAATGGGGGTAGTACATTATCGATTGGATCAATGACCAGTTTAAACCGAGTAATTTAACAAAGTCTGAAGTTCATTTGAGATAGGATTTACAGGTGGAGGAAGGTTGAATAGTTTATTGCCGAAGAGTTTAAACACCTGGAAGCCGTAAACCGCTTGTACAGAATTGTCATTTAATCATGGTTTGAAGTTAATTTTTGTAATACACCAGGGGTGTCTGACATTTTCCCACTTCGGGCCACGTACAGAACAATTAAAGGCTACGGTGGCCAATTTAATACATTTTCGTGATAAAAGATGCCAAAAGCAGTTAGATTTAGGTCGATATTTGCCAAGACGTCAAAACAAAACACCCTCGCTTTGTTATTCAATTTAATGTTTTTATGCAATACTCGTTTATACAATTTAATGAATCCAGCTATTGTAAAAAAATGTGATTTTGACTTACTGTATTTGTATTGTGGTTAATATATAGAGCATACTTATACAATTCCTATTTCACCTTTTTACAGGCATACTACTTTGACCGGGATGACCAAGCTTTGCACAATTTTGCTAAGTTCTTCCGTGGCCAGTCACACGAGGAGCGCGAGCACGCAGAGAAGCTCATGAAACTTCAGAACGAGCGGGGAGGCAGGATCTTTCTTCAAGACGTCAGGGTATCTGCTCTTTTTTGTTTGTGTGTGTTTGCAAAGAAATATTAGTTATTTTGGTTAAATGTGGTACATACACTTCTCCTCGGGGGTTATCATGAGGCCCAAGGTGGGAGGGCAGCAAAGAGCAAATACTGATAACAAGGGTGTGGGTGTTTTTTTCTTCTTTTTTTTGCAGCTTATCTTTTCTACACCCACAAATGTTAAACCGTTAACGTCTGATGAAATAGAATTTGATTGAATGCTTTTGTGTACATAAAATTTGAGATCCCAAAGGGGTCGCTTGTATAAAAGATCAGTCAGTTTACGTCAACGTAGGTTGTCCATGTTTCTCACATGGCTGCAGTTTGTGGTATGGTTGGTTGTCTGGGTAATTATGTAAACCTAAAATGTGCATAATTGGCTAAGGGGCACCAAAACGTGAGTAAAAAAACATGTAACTCAAAACATATGTGTAGAATGACAAACTTGTTTATTTTTCTCATAACAAAACCGCCCCCGATTGCTTTTAGATGGGAGGTTGATGTTGACAAGAGCAAAGTATGCTATCATGTCAGACACTCCAAAATATAACAAATCCAAACAAAACAAGACTATTACAAATTAATCAAAGTGCAATTCACTAGATTTGTCAGTTTTTTTTAATAAAATATTATTTTGAGCATTGTGATAATTGGCTAAATAAAGAGACAATACCCAAATAAACACCTAAAGTCTTAATCTGATAAGAGACTGATATAATACCACCCGAATGCAGCTGAGATAGGCTCCAGCACCCCCCGCAACCCCAAAAGGGACAAGCGGTAGAAAACTAGATGGATGGATAATAATTTACTAAATTCCTAACATGATTTTATCCAGCCAAATGTCGGTTTTTAAAAAAATTTTTTTTAGAAATAACATTTTCCCTGTGTGGCTACACAGTGGAAAAACATGCCTCCTAAATTACAGTGCTATGTCCATCCCATCCATCAATTTTCTACCGCTTATTCCCTTTGGGGTCGCGGGGGGCGCTGAAGCCTATCTCAGCTACAATCGGGCGGAAGGCGGGGTACACCCTGGACAAGTCGCCACCTCATCGCAGGGCCAACACAGATAGACAACATTCACACTCACATTCACACACTAGGGCCAATTTAGTGTTGCCAATCAACCTATCCCCAGGTGCATGTCTTTGGAGGTCGGAGGAAGCCGGAGTACCCGGAGGGAACCCACGCAGTCACAAACTCCACACAGAAAGATCCCGAGCCCGGGATTGAACCCAAGACTACTCAGGACCTTCGTATTGTGAGGCAGATGCACTAACCCCTCTTCCACTGTGCTGCCCAGTGCTATGTCATTCAGTCAAATATGTAGCAAAATCAACAGTGCTTTAATAACCACAAAACTGCATGCAAACATAACTAAATTAATCTGTTGATACATTTGCAAATGAGACCTTGGGTATGTCATAATGTAGTTAATAAACATTTTTACACATTAGGATGGGCACACACTGACTTTCTGTTCAATGCAAAGTAAGCTTTAAAATAAAAGCATGCTGGTATAAACCTGGTTTACCACAGCAATGAACAAAACACATCTTGTTTTGGTTGTTAGCCACCGCAAGAAAACAATGCGCATGGAGGACAGCTTTATTGCTGTAGTAAGGACATACAAGCTCAGCAGCTCTGTTAGATAAAGGTTTATCCTTAATGGAATGAAAACAATCCAGACAAACTATGTTTAAAATACTTTTAAATCACCTATTCTACTTATATCTCTGGCCAAAGTCACATGGCTGGTCTGTTTTTGTTTGTCGACATGAACGGGTTCCACTGTACTAAAACTTATGAGAAGTCTACCTCTGATCAAAGGCAGCATGTCTAATAAAAGTATGTGTTTTTGTGTTCTAGAAGCCTGAGCGGGATGAGTGGGGCAGTGGTGTTGAGGCTCTTGAATGCGCCCTGCAGCTTGAAAAAAGTGTCAACCAGTCCCTTCTGGACTTGCACAAACTCTGCTCTGAGCACACCGACCCACATGTGAGTGTCAAACACTGTCAATGCAACCATCCAACCTAAAACATCCATGAGTTTTCACTCAAGGCAATTTCTAGTTCATATTTTGAGGTGTCAACATATTCCGGATATACAGTTTAGTGCAATGAAGGTATTTTATTTTTTAAATAAAAAATAAAGCATGCTATTTCAATGTCTTTCAGTTGTGCGACTTCATTGAGACCCACTTCCTGGACGAGCAGGTGAAGTCCATTAAAGAGCTGGCGGACTGGGTGACCAACCTGCGTCGCATGGGCGCACCTCAGAATGGCATGGCAGAGTACCTATTTGACAAACATACTCTGGGCAAAGAAAGCAGCTAAATCCATCCCGATTCTCTTATTTGCATTCTGCTTTCTGTGTAGCCAAAATAGGAAGCCACCTGCATGCTACGGGCCAGTATGTTATTTTAATAACTTCTGTTGCATTACACTTCAGTCAACTTGAGCTTTGCAGTATCCTGCATCCCATACCTGTAATGTTCTTACTGCTGTTTTACACCAAATGTCAAGCAGAAAAAAATAAATGAAATTAACTTTAGTAGTTCTTGTTTTCTAAGGTTTAAAATGTGCTGAATGAAACTTCAGATGGGCACAGAAGCGAAACCTCAAGTGTTTTACTTCCTTTTATCAAATCCAAGCTTGTTCGCTTATGTAGAACTAATTTTACAGATGCAGCACTCTTATTTTTTTAAATATTTTTCATGATCAGAACAAATGATCCTTTTCACGAATATTGATATGTCTCTTAAGGAGCATTTGCCAAATTTGTCCATCCACCAGGTGTGTTATATCAAAGTGCTGATTTAGACACAGGTGTGCCTTACGCTGACCACTGCAATATGTCATTACAAAATATAGTTTTACTGTGGGGCTGGGAGGTGACCACTATATGGCAGCCGGTAATGATATCGTGTGGGTTACTGGTTTGCTGATGTCGAACATTGTGACCGTGGAATACCCTCATGGGCATATGTACTGTGGACTACTAACACAGATGCCACACCTGTGAAGTGGATTAACTCAGCAAAGGAGAAGTAGTCTACAGTATTCAGTATGTTTACATGCACTCAAATATCCAGTGATTCTTGAACTGTGATACACTGGCTCCATCTAGTGGTACACCAAAATAATCACTGTAGTGATTTAGTTTTTTATTTTCCTATTTTCAAAGTGTTACTGTTCAAACTGTGTGTAACCTTATAGTGGCCAAAAAAATGTTGTATACGGTACTTGTTAAATAAAACCTGAATATTTAGGCCTACTACGCTACTATATGTTAATGTTGGTCGTTATGGGGGTACTTGACCAAGAAGAGTTTTCCAAGGTTGTACTTGGTGAAATAAGCTTGAGAACCACTTCCTTAATCAGATCTTGACTTTTTAAAAATCAGATTAGCACATCCATATAATGCAAAAGGAAACCGATTCTCTCGCAGATTTCGATTTGTCAACAAAAGGCTATTGGAGAGAAATAGGCCTTTTGTGTACATTTGAAATTTAGCTCATAAAATGGGAGCAAAAATAATTGTTGCATTCTCATTTTTAGTCAGTGTATTGTGCTGGTCAAAATTGCCAGGATTCAGACAGATTTAAGGGAAA
Organism: Nerophis lumbriciformis; assembly: GCF_033978685.3. Lineage (NCBI taxonomy): Eukaryota > Metazoa > Chordata > Actinopteri > Syngnathiformes > Syngnathidae > Nerophis > Nerophis lumbriciformis. Next base: position 43,215,627 of record NC_084562.2, read on the forward strand.
TTATTTGTATTTATTTTGAACATGCATACAGTTAGTGTGTAGATCTCACATTTGCATTCCAACTATCCAAAAAGGAGACAAAAGAAGCAGATATTTAATTCGATCCCTGTGCTATTTCGAACACATTTGTTCACTTCATGTCTCAATCTGTAACACATCAAAAGTTACCAGGAATAGATTATCCATAAATTGTGGTTCACATAGTTTGCTTAATATATGATATATAATATCTCATTTATCAACAAGGGTCAAGATGTTTATCAGGATTCTTTTTTCTTTGTGGGTTGAAACAGTTTCTTATACTGGATCACATTGTTTGACTTATTTACTTAATTCATCCAATAACTGTACAGTCTTGGGTAGCAAGTTTTAGAGATATTGTCTTTAAGAATCAAATTTTTTGAGGGAAATTACCTTTCAAGCAACATGGGAACTTCCAAATAAACCACTTATAAACACTTGAGACTTAAGAGACTTCCAGTATTGGCGTCTTTTTCTTCTTTTTTGAACGATACAAAAGCCTCCAGCTGGGTGGCAGCACTGCTCAAGTTATTCAACAGGCTCAAACAGGAAATATGACCAAGTATATTGGTTGCGCTAAAACGGGGGTGTCAAACTCATTTTAGATCGGGGTCCACATGGAGAAAAATCTACTCCCAAGGGAGCCGGACTGGTAAAATCACGACACGATTACTTAAAAAAAACAACTTCAGATTGTTTTCTTTGTTTAAAAATAAAACAAGCACATTCTGAAAATGTACAAATCATGTTGTTGTGTTTTTTACACTTACATGTTGCGGTTAATAGTATTTCATCTTTTTTTGTCGTTAATTATATTTTCTGAATAAATTATGTGATAATGTTCATTGGTGTTGATTTTCAATCAAGATAAAAAAAATATATCAAAATCAAATTACAGGATGTTATTTATGTAGTTGAATCTTTTTCCTCGACTGATGTACTAACGTGGTTTATTTTGTACATATGTAGCATCATCTACAAAGATACAAAGAATTGCTATTGCGACATCCAGTGGACACATTTAGAACAGCTGTTTCTTTCATCGAAACATTTCAGGTTCATTTTTATACTTAGCAAACTCATCCCGCGGGCCGAATAAAACCTGTTCGCGGACCTGATCTGGCCCTTGGCTTGCATACATAAAATACACACATCCTTTAAAAAGTTAAAATCAATAGACCAGTACTTCTTATATAGTGGGAAAGGCATGAGAAGGTGTCAGACATGTATTCAGCTGGGTGGCATGTCGGTGCTGGTGCCAGCAACTGATACAGGTTGTGAATTTTATTTCAATTTAAGGGGGGCGTGAAGAAAATGATGTCCCCTAGGGCGGCGAGCATGACAAAAAATTATTAAAAAGCACTGCTCTCGTGGTTAATGGGTATTCACCACACAGGCTAAGATTCGAATCTCCAGACTGTGAGCCTGACATCCCTAACTCTAGGCCAGGGCGGACTTGATTGGCACACAAAAATGACTTAATTCATAACTCTATGGAAAACTGCCAAAACAATATATTAAAAAAGCAAGTACTTTCATCTGCTTCATGCCTCCTCCAACTCTACCAGCACGCCGTCACAGTCTTTGGGATGAAGAAACATCACCGGTTTTCCATGAGCTCCTATTCGCGGCTCTGCTGACAGAGTTCGGATGTTCCTGGCTTTCAGGTCTTTGATCGCAGCACTGATGTCGTCAACCTGCAGAAGACGTATGAAAGTTCAATAATGCATTAGCCGTTTTCCACCAGTAAATATGTTTTCAAAGGCACCAGAAGTGGTTGCATTCAGGAGGCAGATGTGTTAACCACAACTACTCCATACTACCCTTGAACAAATAATGATAATCCTCATAGAAATACTGTGTTGTTGTGTTCAACAATCTGTTATTTGTATACTGAAAACATTTCAACAAAAACGGGTACAAAAATGAAAGTTATACAGTTAGTTGGATGAGCTGGCCTTTATATTACTACAAACCGTGCATACTTACAGTGTTTCCCATACATGTTTGATGCTACCTTTTCACCCTAGCTTAGATCATAAACACATTATAATAGGACTGTCTGGAATGTAGGTTGCCGTTACAACGCCGTACAGTAGATAGCTGCCGTATTCCCCTTTTCACGGCAGAGTTGCCATGTGTCAAGACTGGCGTTAACGTGGAAATGTGCGCTGCCTCACAGAAACTCCATACAGTAGCTGCTGTACACACCAGTGATGTGCAGTCAGGGGAGGCAGGTGAGGCCCCGCCTCACCTGCCATCATGGAATGAAAAAAAAAAAAATTAAATTGCTATATGTATCCAGTGATTATACTATAAAGTTATTTTCCATTTAACTTCACCAGTTTTAGATTATTTTTATTCAAAATTGCTGAATTTTCACATTTGCCGTTCAAATAATGAGAAGAGACTTGCGGTGAGTCAGCAGCTAGTTGAGGCACGTCACTGAGTTGAGCCTCACCATGGATTGCGCAGTGACTCGGCTAACTGCTGGCCTGCTGTGCAGTGAGACCGTATTGCTATATGAATTATATTATACATTTCCATAGTTTAGTTAGCTGAGGTGTATAATGTACAGTGTATTTTGTCAACAACTGTATGTGTGTAACGTATTTCTTGTGCTGAGCAATCATAAAACGGCTGCGAAGACGCACTGGCTGAGGCTCGCAGTAATCCCGCCTCCTGGTGGTAGAGGGCGCTAGTGAGCCCAGAGATCATTCTTGCGACTACCTGGCTGCAGAAGAAGTGACAACAAGCAGCAACAATTAGCAGCGATCGTTTATTTTTCCTCTTGCCTGGACTATTAACATGGAGGATTACATATCTAAAATAAAACAGTTTTCTAAACTGGACTTTCAATCGAAGCAGGAGGTAATAATTAAAGGAAGATCTCCATCGAGACAGAGACACTTTTAAAACTGAAGAAAGATAAGGAAGACTTCTATAAACAAGTTATCGATGCTTTTATTCAAAAGGAGCTGCGCATGGACTTCATTTATAAGTAAAGGTAAGACCATAATAACGTTGTTTTTTTTAATTAAATGTGCTTTTTTGTGTGCTACAGTTTGTATGTGTAAAGTTAAAGTTAAGTTAAAGTACCAATGATTGTCACACACACTAGGTGTGGTGAAATTTGTCCTCTGCATTTGACCCATCCCCTTGATCACCCCCTGGGAGGTGAGGGGAGCAGTGGGCAGCAGCTGTGCCGCGCCCGGGAATCATTTTTGGTGATTTAACCCCCAATTCCAACCCTTGATGCTGAGTGCCAAGCAGGGAAGAATGCTGCTATGAGCTTTTAAACATAACCCGTTAACTGCTGCCAATCAAATGGTGAATAAGATACTCTTTAGGGTTCTTATGTTTGTAAATCTGACTGTGATGAAGTCAGTGCCTCACCAGCCATGAACCTCACCGCACGTCACTGGTACACACATTTCTACAGGCTGTGGTTATGTTAGCGCAGGGGTCGCAACCCAAAATGTTGAAAGAGCCATATTGGACCAAAAATACAACAACAAAAAATTTGTCTGGAGCCGCAAAAAATTAAAAGCCTTATACAGTATACGTGTTATAATGAAGACAACACATGATGTAAGTGTCTATATTAGCCTACTATCAAAGGCTGACGCAAACCTTCATTGACAGAAATGTTGTATTTTAATTTTTATTCTACACATTTTTGCAGCATTGGAATTTAGTAAAACGGAGGCTTCTCACGGGATAAGATAACTTCTGGAAATTACTGGCTCAGAATGGCCAAAGGTATAGATGTGTGTGTCCAAATTTAAGGAAGCGGCAGGCTGTCTTCTTTTAACAGATTTATTACAATCTTTGCAAGCTTGGTAACGTTTGCTGTGGTCTGGAACAACATGGCACACAAACAACTATCAGAAATGCAGCCAATATTACGTACAGATAATGTGTCATGAGACATGCAAATCTAAATTAAATACACAGAGGACATAAGTAAAGGAAATTAAGTGAGCTCAAATATACCTACAAACGAAGCTTAATGATGCAATATGTACATACAGCTAGCCTAAATGGCATGTTAGCATCGATTAGCTTGCAGTCATGGATTGACCAAATATGCCTGATAAGCACTTGAGCAAATCAAAAAAATCAACAAAGCTCACCTTTGTGCATTCATGCACAGTATAAAACGTTTGGTGGACAAAATGAGACAACGAAGGAGTGTCATAAAACACGTCTTTCTGTGGCAGCATCGGACAAAGTGGTACATGTAAACAAACTACAATGAGTTCAGGAATCGCCAAATTAGTAGGACAAAATGGTGCTTCATCAGTGAAGCCTGTATAACATAAACAGTGGAATTTCTAACCATTAGGAAGGTTTGTGTCAGGTTTGTTCTATATTATTCTTCATCTTTTTCCATTTTCACACATCTCTGAAAGAGGTCCAGGGAGCCACAAGGGCGGCGCTAAAGAGCTGCATGTGGCTTTATAGTCGCGGGTTGCTGACCCCCGCGTTAGCGACACACATATGTGAAGCTGGGTAACATTTCACATAAAAATGATGTCTACAGGTAAAGTCTCCTCAAAATAGACACAGTCGTGATTATAGGCTTGTTTTCAAACAAGTTTTAGCACATTTGGAAACGTTCATTTTTAGCTCCAAAATGTGGGCAGGCCTTCATCAGCTTGCTGACGTCACCAATAAAGACTGGAGGCAATTTAATATTGCATAGTATGTGGTTTGGTGGCATCTTTATCCCAAATTATGTTATTTCCACGCAGAATTTGAAGGAATTATCAAATATGACTGCCAGATGCATAGTTGTAGAATTACAACACTTCCAAATGATGGGAATATGTGGAAAGTATGGACCTCTTCAGGCGAATTGACTCGCACAAAATGGGACGGACCAAGCGAGAGGAGTGTACTTTGCTGCAATCATTCTAATGATTCTGACTTTGAAAAAGAAGGGTTTTGGTCTGAGTTGTGATGGAAAACAATTTAAAATACTTAAGCAAAACGTGAAAATCAGGTGTGCCCTCGAGGGGAAAAAACGGCGTCAGAGCCTGCGAAAAAAACAGAGAAAAAAGGAGTAGACCTGCCGCTCAAAAACGAGAGAGATCAATTAAATGATAAATAAATGGGTTATACTTGTATGGCGCTTTTCTACCTTCAAGGTACTTAAAGCGCTTTGACAGTATTTCCACATTTACCCATTCACACACACATTCACACACTGATGGCGGGAGCTGCCATGCAAGGCGCTAACCACCAGCCATCAGGAGCAAGGGTGAAATGTCTTGCCCAAGGACACAACGGACGTGACTAGGATGGTAGAAGGTGGGGATTGAACCCCAGTAACCAGCAACCCTCCGATTGCTGGCACAGCCACTCTACCAACTTCGCCAGGAAAATAATATTTTGATATGCCTTTATCCACAATGTACAAAACCCAAAACCAGTGAAGTTGGTACATTGTGTAAAACATAAATACAAACAGAATACAATGATTTGCAAATCCTTTTCAACCTATATTCAATTGAATATACTGCAAATACAAGATAGTTAACATTCGAACGGGTAAACTTTGTTATTTTTTGCTAATATTAGCTCATTTGGAATTTGATTCCTGCAACATGCATCAAAAAAGCTGGCACAAATGGCAAAAAAGACTGAGAAAGTTGAGGAATGCTCATCAAACACTTATTTGGAACAGCCCAATGGTGAACAGGCTTATTGGGAACAGGTGGGTGCCATGATTGGGTATAAAAGCAGCTTCCATGAAATGCTCAGTCATTCACAAACAAGGATGGGGCGAGGGTCACCACTTTGTGAACAAAGGCGTGAGCAAATTGTCCAACAGTTTAAGAACATAATTTCTCAACGAGCTATTGCAAGGATTTTAGGGATTTCACCATCTACGGTCCGTAATATCATCAAAAGCTTCAGAGAATCCAGAGTAATCACTGCATCAAAAACAGACATCAGTGTGTAAAGGATATCACCACATGGGCTCAGGAACACATCAGAAAACCACTGTCAGTAACTACAGTCTGTCGCTACATCTGTAAGTGCAAGTTAAAACTGTACTATGCAAACCGAAAGCCATTTATCAACAACACCCAAAAACGCCGCCGGCTTTGCTGCGCCCGAGCTTATCTAAGATGGACTGGAGCAAAGAGGAAAAGTGTCCACATTTCAAATTGTTTTTGGAAACTGTGGATGTTGTGTCCTACGCCAACTTTTTTGCAATGTGTTGCTGCCATTAAATTCTATGTTAATGATTTTTTGCAAAACAAAAAATTGTTTCTCAGTTCCAACATTAAATATCTTGCCTTTGCAATCTATTAAATTTAATATACGTTGAAAATGATTTTCAAATCATTGTATTCTGTTTTTATTTACAATTTACACAATGTGCCAACTTCACTGGTTTTGGGTTTTGTCTATGCAGGGAAATGGGCTCCAGTTCTGTAGATGACGTCACACCAAGAAGGGCGGCATATCGAGCTTGGCATTGGAAAGGGGCGTTCCAAGAGTATTTAGTTATCTACCGATAAAAACTATTTTATATTATGAAAAATGACTGCCAGAATAATTTTTAGGAGAAAAAAAATACATTAAGAGAACCTGTTAGTGAAATGTTAGCTGTAGAAAAACATGGTTTACCAAGACTTGATGAATTGGTGTACATAAGGGAGCTTTCACTGTACCGTGCTTGTGCTTACCTCGATGCAAATGTGGTGCATTCCACCCGCCTTGTTCTTCTGTAAAAATCCAGCAATGGGGCTCTTCTCCCCGAGAGGATGGAGAAGCTCCAGCTTGGTGTTGCCGAGCTCCACGAACACGGTGTAGACACCATGCTCGGGCAGAGGCACCCGTTCACTTACTGTGGCCCCCAGGACATCCCGATACAAAGCGGTGGCCTTGTCCATGTCTGGCACGGCAATGGCGATATGGTTGAGCTTGCCCAGGTTCCACAGCGACCTTGGGGTGTTCTGATGAAGGGATGCTGTGGTCGAATGTGCTCGCAGGAAAATGAGCGGAGCACATCTGGATAGACTGGAAACTAAAAGGAATACAGGAACATTTTATACGTGAAGCATTGTCATAAATGATAAATAGAGAGATTAAGGCAGTTATCGAGTAAGCCAATTATAAATGTATGGTTTGTGGTCCAAATACATACACTCATACTAGTACAAATACAAACCCCGTTTCCATATGAGTTGGGAAATTGTGTTAGATGTAAATAAAAACGGAATACAATGATTTTCAAATCCTTTTCAACCCATATTCAGTTGAATATGGTACAAAGACAACATATTTGATGTTCAAACTCATAAACTTTTTTTTTTTTTGCAAATAATAATTAACTTAGAATTTCATGGCTGCAACACGTGCCAAAGTAGTTGGGAAAGGGCATGCTCACCACTGTGTTACATGGCCTTTCCTTTTAACAACACTCAGTAAACGTTTGGGAACTGAAGAGACACATTTTTAAAGCTTCTCAGGTGGAATTCTTTCCCATTCTTGCTTGATGTACAGCTTAAGTTGTTCAACAGTCCGGGGGTCTCCGTTGTGGTATTTTAGGCTTGATAATGTGCCACACATTTTCAATGGGAGACAGGTCTGGACTACAGGCAGGCCAGTCTAGTACCCGCACTCTTTTACTATGAAGCCACGTTGATGTAACACGTGGCTTGGCATTGTCTTGCTGAAATAAGCAGGGGCGTCCATGGTAACGTTGCTTGGATGGCAACATATGTTGCTCCAAAACCTGTATGTACCTTTCAGCATTAATTGCGCCTTCACAGATGTGTAAATTACCCATGTCTTGGGCACTAATACACCCCCATACCATCACAGATGCTGGCTTTTCAACTTTGCGCCTATAACAATCCGGATCGTTCTTTTCCTCTTTGGTCCGCAGGACACGACGTCCACAGTTTCCAAAAACAATTTGAAATGTGGACTCGTCAGACCACAAAACACTTTTCCACTTTGTATCAGTCCATCTTAGATGAGCTCCAGCCCAGCGAAGCCGACGGCGTTTCTGGGTGTTGTTGATAAATGGTTTTCGCCTTGCATAGGAGAGTTTTAACTTGCACTTACAGATGTAGCGACCAACTGTAGTTACTGACAGTGGGTTCCTGAGCCCATGTGGTGATATCCTTTACACACTGATGTCGCTTGTTGATGCAGTCCAGCCTTAGGAATCGAATGTCACGGGCTTAGCTGCTTACTCGCAGTGATTTCTCCAGATTCTCTGAACCCTTTGATGATATTACGGACCGTAGATGGTGAAATCCCCAAATTCCTTGCAATAGCTGGTTGAGAAAGGCTTTTCTTAAACTGTTCAACACTTTGCTCACGCATTTGTTGACAAAGTGGTGACCCTCGCCCCATCCTTGTTTGTGAATGACTGAGCATTTCATGGAATCTACTTTTATACCCAATCATGGCACCCACCTGTTCCCAATTTGCCTGTTCACCTGTGGGATGTCAGTATTTATTGCCACCTTTCCCAACTTCTTTGTCACGTGTTGCTGGCATCAAATTCTAAAGTTAATGATTTTTTGCAAAAAAAAAAGTTTATCAGTTCAAACATCAAATATGTTGTCTTTGTAGAATATTCAACTGAATATGGGTTGAAAATGATTTGCTAATCATTGTATTCCGTTTATATTTACATCTAACACAATTTCCCAACTTATATGGAAACGGGGTTTGTAACATAATCATGACCAATTGAACGCATTAACTAAATGTTTGTACTTTTAACACTGCATGTATCAATTCAATAGGCTTTACAAAAATATACAAAAGAAAAGTCAGATAGTAATTTAAAAAAAGCTCATCTAGCTAAATATCCAAGCACAGTGTTCCTTATGTTTACAGTAAGCACCAAGCATGTGCATCTTACTCCATCAATAATACAACAAACACTACATATTGCTTCAACATTTTGTGCAAACAAGTTAGCGGTTTAACGTGGCTCTTATAGAATTGCGCAGAGGCTGAAAAGAAGAATAGTTTAGAAGTATTAAACAACACCAACCAGCAACCTTCAGAACCGCGGACGCCATGTTTAAGCGGAACAAAATACGCGGAAAATTTTGCGCAGGGGGGGAACCTTTTTGTGCAGCACACATTTCCCTCACATGTGTGGCTAACGATGGCTACCACAGACATGGGGGTCACGTTGGAGGAGAGTTTAAACAAACTTGACGTCACCACTCAGCATCCAGAGGACTTTTTGAGGCAAGTGTTACGTCCCCGAAATGGTTGTAGGTTCATTATAATTATTGTTTAACGTTGCGTGTGCTAATTCGTGGTCTAACTAGCTAAGCTAACTTACTATGCAGTCACTTTACACTCACAACGGCAATGCCCTGTATATCCATGCATGTCGTATTATCAATTGTAACTTTAATATATTACTGAATTCAATCAATCATCAAAGTTTATTTATATAGCCCTAAATCACGAGTGTCTCAAAGGGCTGCACAAGCCCCAACGACATCCTCGGCTCAGATCCAACGTCAGGGCAAGGAAAAACTCAACCCAATGGGATACAATGAGAAACCTTGGAGGGGACCGCAGACGTGAATTGTACCGTTACACCAAAGCTTGCAAGCCACACTAGTAATTGACGGCACAAAACCATAACAGTGTTGAACTCTTAACTGTACACAAGTTCCATCTACTGCAGTCTACTGTACTTTTGCAAATAATAATCAATCAATCAATCAATCAATGTTTATTTATATAGCCCTAAATCACAAGTGTCTCAAAGGGCTGCACAAGCCACAACGACATCCTCGGTATAGCCCACATAAGGGCAAGGAAAAACTCACCCCAGTGGGACGTCGATGTGAATGACTATGAGAAACCTTGGAGAGGACCGCATATGTGGGTAACCCCCCCCCCCCTCTAGGGAGACCGAATGCAATGGATGTCGAGTGGGTCTAACATAATATTGTGAGAGTCCAGTCCATAGTGGATCCAGCATAATAATAAGGTTCACTTTGACAATTGTAGCTAAGTAACAGTAAGTTACTGTTATTGTTACGCTAGTTTCTCTATTGCAAATTAAGTTGTTTGGCTAGATCAGTGTTTTTCAACCTTTTTTGAGCCAAGGCACATTTTTTGCGTTGAAAAAATCCGGAGGCACACCACCAGCAGAAATCATAAAAATACGGAACTCAGTAAAAAGTCGTTGTCACAATTGTTGGATATGACTCTAAATAAGGGGTCACCAACCTTTTTGAAACCAAGAGCTACTTCTTGGGTACTGATTAATGCAAAGGGCTACCAGTTTGATACACACTTACCGGTAAATAAATTGCCAAAATAGCCAATTTGCTCAATTTACCTTTAACTCTATGTTATTGTTAATAATTATGATATTTATCTTTGTGGAAACACTGATCATCTTAATGATTTCTCACAATAAATATATATAGAAACAGATAAAAATCAATATGCAACACTTTATTGTTATATTTTCTCTATGTGCACATTTTTCAAATTGAACATTTTCAAATGATCACTTCTAAGACAGTCTTGTGAAATCACAATATCCCATTTTAACTACGGTAGCTAGCCACTAGCATTTTTTAACAAATTATGAATTACTTTGCACCATGTTTGTACAAATAATAACTCATGTAAAATACAAAAGTCAACTCTCAAATGTTTAAATAAATCATGTCACACTTTGAATTGGACACAAATCTGTTATCTGTTTCTTTGTCAGTAAATGAAGACCAAGTCTTTAAAATATTTTCTTGGATTTTCAAATTCTATTTGAGTTTTGTCTCTCTTAGAATTAAAAATGTGAAGCAAAGCGAGACCAGCTTGCTAGTAAATAAATAAAGTTTAAAAAATAGAGGCAGCTCACTGGTAAGTGCTGCTATTTGAGCCATTTTTAGAACAGGCCAGCGGGCTACTCATCTGGTCCTTACGGGCTACCTGGTGCCCGCGGGCACCGAGTTGGTGACCCCTGCTCTAAACCATAACCAACCATGCATCAATGTAGCTCTAGTCTCAAAGTAGGTGTACTGTCACGACCTGTCACATCACACCTTGACTTATTTTGAGTTTTTTGCTGTTTTCCTGTGTGTAGTGTTTTAGTTCTTGTCTCGCGCTCCTATTTTAGTTGCTTTTTCTCTTTTTTTGGTATTTTCCTGTAGCAGTTTCATGTCTTCCTTTTGAACAATATTTCCCGCATCTACTTTGTTTTAGCAATCAAGAATATTTCAGTTGTTTTTATCCTTCTTTGTGGGGACATTGTTGATTGTCATGTCATGTTCGGATTTCCATTGTGGACGCCGTCTTTGCTCCACAGTAAGTCTTTGCTGTCGTCCAGCACACTGTTTTTGTTTGCTTTGTAGTAGGGCTGGGCGATGTGTCCTTTTCTTAATATCTCAATATTTTTAGGCCATGTCACGATACACGATATATATCTCGATATTTTGCCCTAGCCTTGAAATAACACTTGATGCATATAATCACAGCAGTATGATGATTCTATGTGTCTACATTAAAACATTCTTGTTCATACTGCATTCATATATGCACATTAACTTTCATGCAGAGAGGGAAACAACAACTAAGTCAATTTACCAAAACTGTATTTATTAAACAGTTACTAAGCAGTGGCACAAACATTAATGTCATTTCAAAACAGAAAGTGCAAAATTGTCAGAGACATTTTAAAACAAGCTGTGAGTGCACTTTTGTGCATGATATCACTAAGATGACATATCAAAACAACACTAAATTAAAGTGCACTTTTTGCACAGAACACCACTACAATAGTTTAAAACAAATAAAGTGCACTTTTGTGCATGATGTCACGCAAGATATTTCAATAACTGTCAAATAAAAATGAGCTGCATAATAGGAAATCAAATGGTGTATGTCCTTCGCTATGCCCGCAGCTAAAAGCAACTGCGTGAGAACGTATACTTGAATATCACGATACAGTCATTTTCTATATCGCACAGAGACAAACCCGCGATATATCGATTATATTCGATATATCGCCCAGCCCTACTTTGTAGCCAGTTCAGTTTTTGTTTTGTTCTGCATAGGCTTCCCTAAGCTTCACTGCCTTTTCTTAGGGGCACTCACCTTTTGTTTATTTTTGGTTAAAGCATTAGACACCTTTTTACCTTCACGCTGCCTCCTGCTGTTCCCGACATCTACAAAGCAATTAGCTACCGGCTGCCATCTACTGATATGGAAGAGTATTACACGGTTACTCTGCCGAGCTCTAGACAGCACCGACCACTCAACAACAACACATAATTTGCAGACTATAATTACTGGTTTGCAAAAAATATATTTAACCCAAATAGGTGAAATTAGATCATCTCCCACGGCACACCAGTCTGTATCTCACGGCACACTAGTGTGCCACGGCACAGTGGTTGAAAAACACTGGGCTAGATGACAAAAATACAACTTGAAATTGCACAAATTTGACTGATACACAGAACATTTTAATTTTATTATATGTTATTTACCACACTAACATAAGTCAGATGATCGTGTATTCCTAATCTAAAGCAGGGGTGTCAAACTCGCAATTATGGCTGCCCACAGAGGACCGCTTGTAACACTTGGATCCATCCATCCATTTTCTACCGCTTGTCCCTCTTGGGGTCGCAGGGGGTGCTGGAGCCTATCTCAGCTGCATTCGGGCGGAAGGCAGTGTACACCCTGGACAAGTCGCCACCTCATCGCAGGGCCAACACAGATAGACAGACAACATTCACACTCACATTCACACACTAGGGCCAATTTAGTGTTGCCAATCAACCTATCCCCAGGTGCATGTCTTTGGAGGTGGGAGGAATATATAAATATAAATGTATAGTAGCCTTGTTAGACAATTTGCAAAGGCAACTGTTTTTGATTATTATAGGTCCATCAGACTGATGGAAAAGTTGTTTTTGAATTGTAAGCCAATGTGACAATATATTATTTTTGATAACCAAAAGAAAAAAATGCTTAATGATGAATATCTAATTACACACGCCATAATGGTTCTGTGTTTCTATCGTAGCCTTCAAGATGCTGTGGCAACAGACTATACATCTCTCACTAAGACCCTTTATGACCTCCTCAAAGCCCAGGAGCCAAAAGTTTATAATGGCAGCCCACTAGTTCAGCTGGTGGTGAAAAACTTTGACGAAGAGCAAATCTGGCAGGAGCTTGAGCTGCAGAACTCTGCTGTGCTAAAACACTTTGGAAATGCAGTTGACGATGTTTTGTCTGATGAGACAGTTTCAGTACTACTGGAGGAGTACATTGAAGAAGAGTCAGGGGACAAGGAAGAAGGAGAGCCCGTTGAAAGTATGGATGAGGAAGCAGAAGAGGAGCCACGGAGTAGGTTAAAAAAATTGTCGGACTGTGCAGCAGAAGATTACACAGACGATGACTCCGATTTAGATTTTGATGTGGATGCCCTGGAGAAGCGGGAGAAGAAAAAGAGAGAACCTGCAGGGAAACATTCCGAAATGAAGAGCCGTCCCTCAGAAGTTGATGATATGTTCTTTAAGCTGTCAGAGATGGAGTCGTTTCTTGATGACATGGACAAGCAAGAAGGGAAGGAACACAGAGATCAAAACGAAGTAAATTACTTTCAGGACCTGCCCTCTGATGAGGATGATGATCTCGACCTTGAAAAGATTTCTCTGAAAAAGGAGACGAAAAGCACTGTATGTATTCTGCTACTTATAAAAAAAATGTTACCTCATGAAATGTGTATGTAATGTATTCAATTACTATTGACTTTAGCAGGCGAGGAGCTCCAGGGATCTGAAGTACAAGGAGTATTTTGATGCTGTCGACGGGGCTGTGGTGGAAGCAGATGAGAAGTCAGATAGTGAGGATGAAGATGGTAAAGAAGAAATGGATGAGGAAGAAATGGATGATGAAGATGACGATGGTGACCTTGACGAAGACCTCGACGAGTAAGTGATTTTTATTTTTCACTCTTTCACTCTCTCCGACAAAGAGAGTAGATCACAATATATTTGCTATTTTCCTTCTTTTTTTCTTTTTCTTTTTTAACCAGGAACAAGAACATGAACCGAGAGTCTCTTAAAAAAGTGACCTTTAACCTCTCTGGAGATGAGGGTAGTGACGGGGAGGACCTTCAGGACATTTTTGGAGGAAAAAAAACAAGTCCAGCAAAATCCGAATCCAAGTCATCATATGAGAAGTGTCAAGAAAAGGTAACTGCAAATAAAGCACAAAAAAGAGTGTTGTGTGTAAATGATGACAAGTAAAAGACAATGCTGTACTTGTGCTGTATTTTTGTTAATGCAGGGATATCACTATTGTCTTTAAACGGAGGCATGAAATGGGAGAATATGTCTTGATCAGATCAAATGCTTCGGGGGATCTAGATTAGTTTATAATGTGCTACCCCAGATTTACGGCAGGGCTGCAAAAATTTGCATGAGTAAATCAGGAGATTACAATCACAATTTTGTATACATACGCACACACACACACCATCTATAGGGCCATGGAACTTAAAATAAATCCATTTTTTTTAAATTGTTTGAGCAATTTGATAAATATTGGGGATATTAACAACTAAGACATCACACCGATAAATCCAATACGATTGGAAAAATAGCTCCAATAACTGATAATGAAAAAAGACACTCTAATGAGGTGAGATTACCCTCTAGTGTGGTGTAGGTGAGTTAGGGTGAGCAAATCAAGTGTTCCTTTTCTCCTACATAGGGTCTATTAGCCCGTCGTAAACTTCTCCTGATCTTATTGTAAACAACTCGTGTCTGACTCTTTCCAGAGGAATATTTTCCGTGTGCTATTTTCACCAATGTTCCGCAACCATTACAAAAGGAGGGAATAGACATCGGGCTTCACAACATCAAACCTTATCAGCCACCTGAAACACCGGCATCACCACAACAGTGTTTTTTTTTGTGTTAAATAAGCTGCCCCAAAGCCAGCCGCAATGCAAGACCCGTAGTCTTCATGTCTTGTGAGTCGACATAGCAAAATGTTAAAGTTATCGATCCATTATAAGTACAACCAATTATTTTACCCACCCCTAAATATAAAAAAGTTATCGGTGTTGGTCTTGAGAAGCAGGAAGTTATTGCTATCAACTTAAAAATATATTGTGCGCCCCTATAAAATATTATCATGATTGTTAGACCCCTTTAAAACATTTTTTTTTCCAATAGTCTTTGTGCCCGTCTTCATAGGATGAAAGACATTCTTGATTAGAAATAAATAAAAAGACTGAAAATAATCCATCAAGTTAGAAACATTGCTCACTCACTCACTCGATAGTATATTCATGCAAGCAATTAAGGCAAGTCAAAAGAAAAAGTCATTTGAATAAAACAATTGTGCCTTGTGACTAATGAACTGATAAAAGATAGACCGTGGCGTTAATTCAACTGCTCTGGCCACTGAGGTGCACTGGGGAACGAGAGAGTGAGGAGGGTATGTTGACTATCATGCCAAAGACGTACATCGTGAGTACTTGAGGAAAATGGCAAGCTTTGTTTGTGATGTGAGAATTTAAATTACCTGTTAGTTTATGGGAATCCCTCTAAAACGCATGCATGCGCGCCGTACCGCATACTGCATTGCAATTGCTCTTCCACAGTTTTATTTCGCAAGTGTTCATAATAGAAAGCAAAATAAATATTCCAAATGAGTCTAGTTTAATGGAAACTTCGCATTGGCCTTGGTCCCAGCCGCCAGCTGACTCAGGACTGATCATTTCATACTTTAGATATATTTTTGGACAGAAATGACTTTCCTGCTCACTTTTGCACCTGCTGTGCGCAGATGTCGCAAAAGATCGATGAGTTGGAAAAGGCCGCCCTTGGACAGAAGTCATGGCAGCTGTCTGGAGAGGTGACGGCGCGAAAGCGCCCGGAGAACAGCATGCTTGAAGAAGATTTGGACTTTGAGCATGCATCCAGAAAGGGTAGGTCATTTTGGTCAGAGGGTGTCCAAAGTGTGGCCTGTAAGCCATATTCAACGTACGTACGTATTTGCATATTCCTTTTTTTTTTTTCTTCTTCTTTTTTTTAACATTTGTTTATTGAGTTTTAAGGCAGATACAAGTTCCAGAAATACAATCACATATCAAATGTTCCCTGCATAAATTAAAATTACAATAATTAAAATACATCAGTCAAATAGTTCCAGGTGAATATTGACACAAAGCCACAGACAACTGTATTCAGGGCAAATGTATAACAATAAAAATTAAATTTAAAAAAACAAACAACAACGTATTATCTATGTACATGGCATTTTAGTTGGCGTTAAATTGAAGATCAGTTTCTTTTACATACTAAGGAAAACACCAATTTGCATATTCAAAAAAATGTTTGATATATTAGTAGACATTACACTAACTCTTACACCTACAGTATAACAAAAAGCTAAGATGTTTTGTCCACATAGTTCAGCGCATATTTACATACATTGGTGTCTGTCTGTCTATCTGTGTTGGCCCTGCGATGAGGTGGTGACTTGTCCAGGGTGTACACGCCATCTGCCCAAATGCTGCTGGGATAGGCTCCAGCACCCCGCGACCCCAAAAGGGACAAGTGGTAGACAAAGGATGGATGTTTTAACATCTTTAGTGTACAAAAAGTATCAAAGTGGGCCCTGCATCCTTTAATCTTTTTCTTTTTGGTCGCCCGTAGAAAAGGTTTGGACACCCCTGGTTTCCGTTTGTTTAAAACCCCCTGAGCAGTACAGTTGGGAACAATTTGGAACAGCAAGCTGACATGTAGTGAAATCAAGGGAAAAGCGGTAGAAAATGGATGGATGAAGGAGTTCAACTGGCTAGTTGAACAAAGAATGAACAATGACACAGTAAACATCAGGTAGATAGTTTTCCTTTTTTTGCATGTAGCTGTGTAGTGTTTCCTACATGACTGCAATCTATCCATAGGGATGATGCTCGAAACCGATTTTCCCGGTTGTTCGATAAGAAAAGAACCGAGTCCTCGGACTCGAATCCCTTTTTGAGAATCGGTACCCGTTATCGACACCACTATAGTAAAGAAAAAGAGTTGGTTCTTTATTCGAATCCCTGGGAACGAATCCCGTCCCGACAAGAAATGCCCCGTAGGACATCACAAGAAATGACGTCACGTAGCTCAGTCATTTGTCACGGTGGGGTGCAGCGGGCTGCGGTTCATTCTCCCGGGGCGCAAAACTGACGGCTCCGGACGAAAGCGTGCAGGTAGGAGATGATTTATTTCTCATAAATCATAGACATTACAACAGACAGGAACGAAACAAAAGGAAGGTGTGCCGTTCGCACGAGAAGCTAAAGCAAAAACTTACTTAGCACAGGAATACTAGAAGCTAAGGTAACTTAGCACAGGAATCATGAGCTCGAAAACCAGAATGCCAACGTAACTGATGCAAATGCAAACAATGAAGCCACGACGAGTGACCGGAAAAGGCAGGCTTAAATAGAGTCTCTGATGAGCAACAGGTGCACGTACAAGGCAGGTGAAAATCATAAGTAACCATGGTGACTAAAACAAACCCCCGAAGTGCACAAAACAACTAAGGAAGTCCAAAACTAACATAACATAACATAACTAAACAAAACATGATCTGACCACGGATCATGACATCATTAGGCATCACGAGTGCTTTCTTTATTTCTTTAGTTTATTTGGAACATGAACACACTTACAGTATAATACATCACAGTTTCATATCATTTCACTTTACAGGAGTAGGAAGAAGTAAAGCTTATTTAATCCTAACCCTTTCCCACTTCATAGCGTTTACAAATATATACATCATTTACTGACCTTTTTATAATAAAATATCTGTGAATTAGTATATACAACAGTTTTATAATATGCAATTAATTAATTCAGTCATTATTAATATAGTGATCATATCAGTACAATGTTTAACTTCTTTACTTAATCCATTCCATCATTTAATTCCACATAATTTTAGCTGTTTGCAATTTTACCAAATCATCGAACTTTTGTATTTTTGACTCAATAAATAAATTTGTATGTTCTCTATATCCAACATTATGTATCAGCCTAATTGATCTTTTTTGTAACACGGTTAACAAATGTAGCGCACATTTGTAGTTATAACCCCACATTTCTGCACAATAACTCAGATATGGTAATACTATAGTAGCGAGCAGTAGAGAATGTGAAGTGATTTGTTAAACCAACTATTGTGTGTTTTTTTTCCATATACCCTACAACAACCTATCTGGACTCGATATGAGAATCGATAAGGAATCGGTTGGATAAGAGGATTCGATAATAGGCTCGAACTCGATAATTTCTTATCAAACATCATCCCTATCTATCCATCCATCAATTTTCTACCGCTTGTCCCTTTCAGGGTCGCGGGGGGTGCTGGAGCTTATCTCAGCTGCATTCGGGCGGTAGGCGGGGTATACCCTGGAAGAGTCGCCACCTCATCATAGGGCCAACACAGATAGACAGACAACATTCACACTCACGTTCACACACTAGGGCCAATTTAGTGTTGCCAATCAACCTAGTTAAATTGAAGTGTATTTATCACACGTACAATGGGGGGAGCATAATGATGTAATAATGATTATGATATAAAGTACAAAAAAACATGGAAAAAAAAGCAACACAAAATTGTTTAGATCAGGGGTGTTCAAACTTTTTCTATGGAAGGCAGCACTGAAATTTAAAGGATGCGTGAGCCACTTTGATACATCTTGTACAATAAAGATGTTAAAACCCACCCAATGTATGTCAATACACTGGTGTATGAATGTGAATTAGTGTTTGGTGGTAGTCTGAGCAGCCAGTGGTGCAAATTGCAGCCACACTTCCGGGGCAGCTGTGGCTATTCATGAAGCTTACCGCCACCATGTGTGTATGTGGGGTGAATGAATGATGGGCTCTCAGTTCACTGTGAAGCGCTTTGAGCATCTAGAAAAGTACTATACAAATCTGATTCATCATCATCAATATAGGTGAAGCTATCTGAACAAAACAATCCACATCTTAGCTTTGTATTTCGGTAATTAAGCAAATTAGTGTACCGGTAATACATCTAATGATAAAGCTCATTAATAATGAATTAATTTCACCTTAACAATATGCAGCGGGCCGATTTGCAAAAAGAGCTGTCGGCCAAAAATGGCCCACGGGCTGGAGTTTGAACACCCCTGTTTTAGATCTACAAACTAATTTTCTTCTCAAGATTCTTTTTGTTGCTGTTTTATTTAATGTCACCACGACCCCGAACGGGACAAGCGGTAGAAAATGGATGGATGGACAAGACAAAGCCTTCTGTGATTGCTTTTATATGGCGGAGGACCCTCACAGACACTCGCAGACCGTTCTTTCATGTCAGAGTCTACAAACGTCTCCTTGGTTTGGAGCTAGTCTCTTTGAAAAACAAGTATACTCATTACTTGCTAAATATAGCAATATAATTGCTGATTTGACAACACTGATTCCTCCTCTTCCGTGGTCTTATTCTCTGGCAGACAAAGTGCCATTATAATGTGTTCTTGAGCAAATATTGTATTTTGCTCATTTCTGCTGGATATGTTTTTTTTGTTCCTAATAATTCCTTCCTAGTTGTCACGTGATGATTCTCAGTTGACCATTTGTTAAATCAATGTTTTTGCTGTCTTCCTGGTGTAATACCAGCTGCAGTGGTGTGGTTTGGATCTGATTTCAGATGAATATATGAAAACTGAATCTGTACTGCTAGGTGGAAACCATTTTACTTTTTTTTCTCTGACACAAATATTTGATATGTGCTTTTTTAGCTCCTGCAATCACAGCAGAAACTACTCTACAGCTTGAAGACATCATTAAACAACGAATTAAAGACCAGGTTTGTGTATAGGCTACAAGAATGTGTCTCATGGTATTTATACGATTGTTTGTGCTGACTACACAGTATTACCTTTTTGTCTCCAAGGCATTTGATGATGTGGTCCGCAAGGAGAAACCTAAAGAAGCAGTGTTTGAATACAAGAAGAGGCTAACGTTAGATCACGAGAAGAGCAAGCAAAGTCTAGCAGAAATTTATGAGCAGGAATATCTCAAGCAGACACAGGTTGCAACTTTGTTCTCATTTTTCATGTTTGCAAACTTGTTTGCAACTTATTTGATGATGTCTTTAATAATGATTTCAGCAAAAGGCAGAGGAGGAGGAAAACCCAGCTCATGTAGAAATACAAAAACTGATGGACACGCTCTTCTTAAAGTTGGATGCCCTCTCCAACTTCCACTTCACACCCAAACCTGTAAGTTTAATTTTAAGAGAGCAGATAAAGGTCAAGGTAAAACTAAAAGACTGGCTTTAAGCAAACCAAACATGTAAACATGTTTTTTTTACCTATTTCATTACAACTGTTGGGGCGGCGTGGCTCGGTTAGTAGAGCGGCCGTGCCAGCAACTTGAGGGTTCCAGGTTCGATCCCCGTTTCCGCCATTTTAGTCACTGCCGTTGTGTCCTTGTGCAAGACACTTTACCCACCTGCTCCCAGTGCCACCCACACTGGTTTGAATGTAGCTTAAAAATGTAGATAATGGGCTTCACTATGTAAAGTGCTTTGAGTCTCTTGAGAAAAGCACTATGTAAATATAATCACTTCACATAACTACATGCTTGTTATTTGTTTTTATTGTATTGTGCTGTTTTGTTAATCTTTTTTTATGTTGCGTGACTGCGATTGGAAATTGGTATCCTTGCTATAATCGTCATATTTTAAATATATTTACACAACACCCTATGTGTTATTGTGCTTATCCATGTGCATTGTCTCTTAAATAAATAGCAACAAAAACAAACAAAAGGTTTATTGTAGGTAAAAAATGCCACTGCAATGGTAAATACTGAGACAGAACGTTTACAGTATGTAAAACGTACATACAATTGAAGTATAGCACGGTACCTCAGTTTTTGTTAGTTATCCGTTTTAAAAGGTCTGACGAAGATCGAATCATACAAAAACCAAAACAATTTTCCCAAATGATACGCGTACAAACAACTAGTTTGTTATACTCATCAGAGAGGGAAAACAATGTCCAAGTCCGAATCCTACAAAAAGGGGGGTGACAAAAAACGATTTACCACTGTATATTAGGGCTGCACGATTAATCGACATCGACAATTTGATTAGTGCGGTATCCTAACCGTTACAGGCGGAGTTTTTGTTTTCTCTGTCGCCACCGGCATTTGAATGACAGACATGTTTGTCAATCAGAAATGTTTAGCCTCGCGTCCTTTGCTTCCTGGCCGATCAAAAGTGTTTTTCTCTTCAAATAGGGAGAAAGATTTCTCACTCTGCGCATTGCTCTCAGCACCTGAGCGCATTTTTTTAACTGTAGAATTCACTGAACGCAGTGAGCCCTCTGTTCAGTCATTGACAATCTTTTTTTTTCTGTCGTTGGAGAGGGGGGCGTCAGCTTGCAAACACACACACAGGAGGCACGTACAGAGAGCCTCATGACTTGCTGATGAGAAGTTCCGCAAAGTAACAAAAATTAGGAGGAAAAAATATGATTACGAAACCCAATATCCCTTTGTGGGAATACTTCAGCTTCAAACCGAATGGCCAACGTGAGCCCATCAACACGGAAGAACGAGCAAGAATGTCTTAATGGCAAAAAAAAAAGACAACCCGACCTATGACTTTTCTAATGGGGAAAAATAAATAACTTGAAGATGTTCAATATTTATTTAAGATACATTTTTGCTTACAGAAAGGAGAGTCTTATTTTATTGTTTTTGTTTGTTGATTTATCAGAATCAGAATCATCTTTATTGGCCAAGTATGTAACACAAAAGGAAATTGACATGGTGCTGTGCTCTTTTTTATTATTTAGGATAACAAATAGTTATTTACCTTTCAAGTACAGTACAATGGTAAAACAATTCTACAGTAATGAGAAATAAAAGCATATATCCTTTTAAATGGTTACTTGCATTATTATGATATATCACGATTACATTACATTAAACTCTGCATATTCTTTATCGGTTATTTCTTTAGTTTAAGAGCATGATGTAGGCAAAAGCTCTGAATCTGCATAAAGCAAGATATTTTTAAAAGTAGGTTATTGCATATTGTTTTAATGTGTGGCACTTTGAGACAAGAATATGTAGATTCATAGTTGAAAAGTAACATGTCTTTCTTCACTCGTTATTTTCGCAGTTTTATGCATTCTTATGTGTAGAATATAAAAGTTGCAAATCAAATCGCAATTTTGGAGATAAAAATCACAATTAGTTGTTTCTCAAAATTGTGCAGCCCTATTGTATAGGTAAAAAACAAAACACATTTCTGCTTGGTCACACGTTAAGGTTTTCTTTTGTGCCCCCAGTCTGTGCCTGAGGTGAAGGTGGTGTCTAACCTGCCAGCTGTCACAATGGAAGAAGTTGCTCCGGTCAGTGCAAGTGATGGCACACTTCTTGCACCAGAGGAAATTAAGGTTTGGAATACATATTTCTTATTTGCTACTGGCTGCATATAAAACTCTAAAAGTATGTTTTGTCCACTCAAAAGGAGAAAAACAAAGCAGGTGATGTTGTAGGGGTAACGGAGAAAACATCAACCGACAAGAAGCGCGAGAGACGACACAAGAAGAAGGTGAAACATTTCAAAATCAAGGAAAAAGAAAAGAAACTGAAGCTTAAAGAAGCCAGTGAAGCTGGAAACAACCAAAGGCTGTCAAAGGCCCAAGTCAAGGAAAACCTGAAGAAAGTCACCAAAGGAGGCAAAGCTACCATACTAAAGGTAACCTGTTTATTTACCCTAGTTAAAGCAAATTATGAACTAGCCGTGAGGATCTTAACCCCATACAGCCACATGTAATTTAGTGGTAACCATTATGGTCGATAGAGACGACTAGTTAGCCTTACAGACATGTCATCAATGGTTGTGTGAGCTTGGAAGAGGTCAGTGCAAATATTATATTGGAAAGCCACCCTTTAGCATGCCATACTTGGCCAACGGGCCCCACTTTGGGCACCGCTGCTCTAAGCCCCATAATATGATGCTCACGGTTATTGAATGCATTGGTTTGTTTTGTAGCACTTTTAAGACGTATTTAAATAAAAAGTGCGTAACAATAAAATCTATTATTAGTAGTTATAAATTATTTCTAGCAGAGGTTTTGGCGTCCTACTCTGTTCAGTGGTCCTTGAACGCAACGTAAAAACACTTGCGTCTGTTTTCCTATGACTATAGAAGGATCACACTGTTATAAGAGAGCACTGCTTGTAGGTTCATTGAATATCTTAGTCACTTAGACAACAATGTGTTTATAAAAGTTTTGATTGTAGTATGTCGTTTCTCAAAAGGGAAAGACGTTAATGTCTTGTTTTAATGTTAGCATTTAAGGTAGCGAGCTGGTGCCAGTCGGTCCGTGAGTTATCAATCACGGTTTTTCAATAATTTTAATTTAAAACAGTAAAACTAACCATTGGGAGTTTTACCGTGGTCGTTATTATTATTATTAGTGTTTATCGTTACATCCCTACATGTAATATAGACTTTCTTAAGATTATATAATCATTATACATTATATATGGGCTGAATATACAAAACCAGTGAAGTTGGCACATTGTGTAAATTGTAAAAAAAAAAAAAAAACAGAATACAATGATTTGCAAATCTGTTTCAACCTATATTCAATTGAATAGACTGCAAAGACAAGATACTTAACGTTCGAACTGGTAAACTTTATTTTTTGCAAATATTAGCTCATTTGGAATTAGATGCCTGCAACATGTTTCAAAAAAGCCGGCAGAAGTGGCAAAAAAGACTGAGAAAGTTGAGGAATGCTCATCAAACACTTATTTGGAGTGAACCAGGTGAACATGCTAATTGGTGGGTACCATGATTAGCTATAAAAGCAGCTTTCATGAAATGCTCAGTCATTCACAAACAACGATGGGTGCGAGGGTCACCACTTTGTCAACAAATGTGTGAGCAAATTGTCGAACAGTATAAGAACAACATTTCTCAACGAGCTGTTGCAAGGGATTTAGGGATTTCACCATCTACGGTCCGTAATATCATTAAAAGGTTCAGAGAATCTGGAAAAATCAGTGCACCTATGCGGCAAAGCCGAAAACCAACATTGAATGCCCGTGACTTTCGATCCCTCAGGCGGTACTGCATCAAAACCGACATCAGTGTGTAAAGGATATCACCACATGGGCTCAGGAACACTTCAGAAAACCACTATCAGTAACTACAGTTTGTCGCTACATCTGTAAGTGCAAGTTGAAACTACTATGCGAAGCGAAAGCCATTTATCAACACACAAAAACACCACTGGCTTCACTGGGCTTGAGCTCATCTAAGATGGACTGATGCAAAGTGGAAAAGTGTTCTGTGGTCTGACGAGTCCACATTTCAAATTGTTTTTGGAAACTGTGGACGTCGTGTCCTCCGGCCCAAAGAGGAAAAGAACCATCTGGACTTGTTATATGTGCAAAGTTCAAAAGCCAGCATCTGTGATGGTATGGGGGTGTATTAGTGCCCATAGCATGGATAACTTACACATCTGTGAAGGCACCATTAATGCTGAAAGGTGCATACAGGTTTTGGAGCAACATATGTTGCCATCCAAGCAACGTCTTTTTCATGGACGCCCCTGCTTATTTCAGCAAGACAATGCCAAGCCACATTCTGCACGTGTTACAACAGTGTTCTTCGTAGAAAAAGAGTGCGGGTACGAGACTGGCCTGCCTGTAGTCCAGACCTGTAAAATACGACAACGGAGACCCCAACTTAAGCTGTACATCAAGCAAGAATGCGAAATAATTCCACCTAAAAAGCTTGAAAAATTGGTCTCCTCAGTTCCCAAACGTTTACGGAGTGTTGTTAACAGGAAAGGCCATGTAACACAGTGGTAAAAATGCCCCTGTGTCAACTTTTTTGCAATGTGTTGCTGCTACTAAATTCTAAGTTAATGATTATTTGCAACAAAAAGTTAAGTTTCTCAGTTTGAACATTAAATATCTTGTCTTTGCAGTCTACTCAATTGAATATAAGTTGAAAAGGATTTGCAAATCATTGTACTCTGTTTTTATTTACGATTTACACAAAGTGCCAACTTCACTAGTTTTGGATTTTGTAAATTTATCATAACTAATAGATATTTTTGCTATATATTATTAGTTGTGAAGTTCTACAAAGATGTTATTCTTAATGGCGGTCATGTTTTTTAACAAATGTTTCTCAAATTTTGAAATTTAAAAGTGTTAAATTTGAAATCAAACTGTGGTGTTTAAAAATTGTGCTACCATGTGGTGCCAGTAAAATAAAAGCTTTCTGTGCAAGAGTTACACAATAGGTTGTCCCCAATTCTTGCTATTCTTTTGATGCACAATATTTAACATGTTTATTGTTCAATGACCGAGGCAAGTGAAAGTGAGTGTGAGAGTCCAGTTTGAGATATTGCTTGTCTGAGACTGTTGAATCATTTTGATTATTTGTTTTAGGATGAGGGAAAGGACAAGGCACTGCGGTCTTCTCAAGCCTTCTTCTCACAGCTTCAGGATCAAGTGAAAAGTCAAATTAAAAGCGCAAAAGGCCAGCCTCCAAAAAAGAAACGGAAGGAAGTTTCTGCCAGCAAACTCAAGTTATAATGACTGACTGTTATGACAGATTGTTTTGTTGTACATATTATTACTTCTTTTACAAACAGCTATCTTTGAATTATTTACTTCTGTGTAATTACTTTGAACTTACATGACATCTATTCAAATGCATTTGTCTTCCTATGGCGACATGGCGAATTTAGTATGTTTGCGCAGGGTTTTTAAGTAAGACCGTGGCATCACTGCAAGCATGATTATTACCTTTGCGTACTATCATGATGCTGTAATTTTCTAACAGAAATTACATTAAAGCAAGATTTAAATACAGATTTTGACTTTTCTTTACCTTTGATCATTTGTTGAACAGCTTGGTTGAGTTTAAATGCTGTTTTAAATTAATTGACCACTCAGTTTTTGGCGTCTTCCTCCAGTTTTCTCGTTGCTTTTTAATGCTCCATTTACAAACTGGTTACAATCCACCTGCGTAACATTTGGATGAATTATGTCTGTGATAGGCTCCATCCCCCCGTGGCTCCGAAAGGGACAGGCGGTAGAAAAATGGATGGATGTGAACATATATTAAAAACATATTTGTAAATATCTCACACAATTTGCACTGGAAGGGTAGAGAGACGTCAGTGGGTAAAATATACTACATAAAACATCCATCCATCCATTTTCTACCGCTTGTCCCTCTCGGGGTGGGTAGAGTACACAATACTTAAAAAATAAAAAAGTTAAAATTAAAGTGCCAATGATAGTCACACACACACTAGGTGCGGTGAAATTATCCTCTGCATTTGACCCATCCCCACAGGGGAGCAGTGAGCAGCACTGGGAATCATTTTGTGATTTAGCCCTCAATTCCTTAGTGCATCTGCCTCACAATACGAAGGTCCTGAGTAGTCTTGGGTTCAATCCCGGGCTCGGGATGTTTCTGTCTGGAGTTTGCATGTCCTTCCCGTGACTGCGTGGGTTCCCTCCGGGTACTCCGGCTTCCTCCCACCTCCAAAGACATGCACCTGGGGATAGGTTGATTGGCAACACTAAATTGGCCCTAGTGTGTGGATGTGAATGTTGTCTGTCTATCTGTGTTGGCCCTGCGATGAGGTGGCGACTTGTCCAGGGTGTACCCTGCCTTCCGTCCGATTGTAGCTGAGATAGGCTCCAGCGCCCCCCGCAACCCTAAAAGGGAATAAGCGGTAGAAAATGGATGGATGGAACCCTCAATTCCAACCCTTGATGCTGAGTGCCAAGCAGGGAGGTAACGGTTCCCATTTTTATAGTCTTTGGTATGACTCGGCCAGGGTTTGAACTCACAACCTACCGGTCTCAGGGCGGACACTCTTAACCACTAGGCATCAGGGATGTCAAACTCATTCTTATTGAGGGCCACATCGCAGTAATGGCTGCTTTCAGAGGGCCGCGTTTTAAAAATGTATTTACATAATGCATGCGGGTATTAACCTGTGATTAATCATGATTAATCGAAATGCGTATGCTTTTGATTATTAGATGTTTTTATGTATAACTTGCTTTAAAGTCATAAATAAAGGTGACAAGCAGATATTTAACTATTACTTTTTTATCTCACAAAAATTGTTTTGCAATACAGGATATTATTTTAATTGGCATGATCAGATATTAAAGTTTAAAATATGCATTTTTTTCTGTCAAAATTGAAAGAAAGAATGCATTTAGTACAAAAAATACAAATATTTTGTTGAAACCTATTTTTTCCAGGCTTTCGCGGGTCACATTGAATGATGTGGCGGGCAGAACTGGGCCCCAGGCCTTGAATTTGATAGCTGTGCTTTACATCATGGTGTCATGTTACATACCCCAACAGGGGGGGAAAACGCATGACGTCACATAAATAAACGCGGAAGTGGCAATTGAGTTACTGTGAAGCTACTGACAGGTAAATCGTCGAATTCTACTTATTTGTGATCAAGCAAATTGTTTGTGGGTGCTTATTAGTGTTATTTTAACCTCTTAAAATAACCAGTGGATCGCACTTCTCTAGGATCGAGCGAGCGCTATGTAGCTTGGCCATCTTAGTAGCTCGCTGTCAAGAGAAAATTAGCAACGGCAATTGTTTATTTTCGTCAAAATCGAACGCACCCTCGCGTGTTTTTACTTTACGTGCTTATAAAACGTGGGTCTATGGAGAAAATAATAACCTCGGTTTGTAATAACACCACGTAAACTCCCTGGTTAAAACGCCGTGCGGGGCTTATGTTGTTGCTAGCATAACTGAGCTAGGCTAGGCCTAGCCAACAAGCTACTGTAGTTTACCAAGGTTAGTCTTAGTGTCGGTTCAAAAGCAAGCGTTTTTTTGTACAAACCCTTCAGTTTTTTGCTGTGTTGATATATATATATATATATATATGTATATGTGTATATATATATATGTATGTGTATATGTGTGTGTGTGATTTGTAAAACACAGGTGGGCTTTAATTGGGGACAAAAGCCAACGTTTTTAAATGTCAGCCAAGAGTAGTTATTGCTGTTGTGTACTTATTATTCCCTGCTAACTTTATTTTGCGCGAACAAGTGCAAGTAATAATAGGGAATAAGGACATATTTCCCCCCCCCCCCCCCCCATACATCAATTTATGGTAAAACATAAACACATCAAAGCTGGAAATGTAGCGCGTCATTATAAACCCGTCCAGTAGATCAGTGTTTTTCAACCTTTTTTGAGCCGCGGCACATTTTTGTCATTGAAAAAATGCGGAGGCACACCACCAGCAGAAAACATAAAAACATTCAACTCAGCAGTTGATATTGACAATTAAAAAGTTGTTCTCGCGAGTTTTGGATAAGAATTCAAACCATTACCAACCATGCACGACTATAGCTCTTGTCTCAAAGTACTGTCACATCATGCTGTGACTTATTTTGGGTTTTTGGTGTCTTCCTGTGTGTAGTGTTTAGTTCTTGTCTTGCACTCTTATTTTGGTGGTTTTTCCTGTTTTGTTGGTATTTTCCTGTAGAAGTTTCATGTCTTCTGTATGTTTTCTTTTAGCAAACAAGGCTATTTAAGTTGTCGCTATCCTTCTTTGCGGGGACATTGTTGATTGTCATGTCATGTTCGGATGTACTTTGTGGACGCTGTCTTTGCTCCACAGTAAGTCTTTGCTGTCGTCCAGCATTCTGTTTTTGTTTACTTTGCAACCAGTTCAGTTTTAGTTTCGTTTTGCATAGCCTTCCCTAAGCTTCAACGCCTTTTCTTAGCGGCACTCGCATTTTGTTTATTTTTGGTTTAAGCATTAGATACCTTTTTACCTGCACGCTGTCGTCTGCATATTGTGATCACAACAAACCATGTTTCCGACATCTACAAAGCAATTAGCTACCGGCTGCCACCTACTGATATGGAAGAGTACAACATGGTTACTCTGCCGCATTCTAGATAGCACCGACACTCAACAACGGCACATTTGCAGATTATTATTATTGGTTTGCAAAAAATATTTTTAACCCAAATAGGCAAAATTACATATTCTCCCACGGCACACCAGCCTGTATCTCACGACACACTAGTGTGCCGCGGCACAGTGGTTGAAAAACACTGCAGTAGATGTATGTGAATGTTCCTATTTAGTAGACTTGTACAGTAGATGACATCATCCACAGCACCTCGTCTGAGAAAAATATAAATTCTTTAAAATACGTTATGAGTTTTGCCAATTTGGCAACAAAGATTTTTAGCAAGCGTTCAGAACCCTCTCGATCAGAGTTTTTCAACACACTAGTGTACCGTAAGATATTGTTTGGTGTGCCGTGGGAAATTATGCAATTTCATCTAATTGGTCGGAAAACTATTTTTTGCAAACCAATAATTATAATTCGCAAACAATGTGCCGTGGTAGAGTGTCTGTGCTGTCTGGAGATCAGCAGAGTAACCATTAGGGGTGTAACGGTACGTGTATTTGTATTGAACCGTTTTGGTACGGGGGTTTCGGTTCGGTTCGGAGGTGTACCGAACGAGTTCCCACACGAACATATTAAGTAGCAGCCTAAGCTAAAGTCTTAACAAGCTGCTCTGCTTCCTTCTGCCTTTGTTTCTGTCAGTACTCTACACAGCACCCAGCATTGTACCACCCACACAACCATCTGATTGGTTACACACATAGCGGTAACAGCCAATCAGCAGTGCGTATTCAGAGCGATAACAGCCAATCAGCAGTGCGTATTCTGAGCGCATGTAGTCAGTGCTTAGCGTTTAGCAGGTAAGCATCAGGCAGCAGACTCTCCCCAAATTATAATAAACACCTCCCAGTCAACTACTAGTAACATCACTATGAGCCCGTTGACCTTCGAGAAATATAAAAGGCAGCTCAGCTCGCTCGCTCGCAGTCCTGGCTTGAGGTGAAGGCTAATTCGCCTTTAGCGTAACGTTAGCTCATTGTGTGTGTGTGTGTGTGTGTGTGTGTGTTACGGACAGCAAAGCCCTGTCTGTCTGTTATTTCACTTTTATCTTTTTCGGTTGATTGAGCTGTGTTGAAGCAGCATAAAAGGATATGTTAAATGAAGAGTTTCTGTCTCTGATAGTTGATATGATAATGTAACTGCATCATTAAGCCTACATGAACTCCATGGTGTTCAGGGATGAATAGTCTCTCCTATTGCTATTGTACTATTTTTTTCAGCTATAGTTACATTAATCATTAGTAATGTAGCAGCCTAGTTTTGAATGGCAGGGTCCCTGCTATCACATGTTGATAAAAATATAACATTTACATAATAAAAATCAACTACAGGCTTCCCAAATGCTGTAATAAACTAAGCATGATGAGTTGACTTGAAACTGTTTAATGTTGCACTTTTTATATGTAGAAGAAAAGTTTTGTCATTTTATTTAATCTGAGCAACAACTTGAGGCAGTTTAATGTTAATTATCGTGGGCAGAATTATTATAGTGTTCCTAATGTTAAAAGGATAAAGCCATTGTTTACAAATTTGGTAAATAAATAACCAAAACATTTATATTTTGTTGTTTTCTTACTGTACCGAAAATGAACCGAACCGTGACCTCTAAACCGAGGTATAAATAAATATACATTTTTGTGTACCGTTACATATAGTAACCATGTAATCCTCCAGTAGGTGGCAGCTGGTAGGTCATTGCTTTGTAAGCCTACTTTGAGACGAGAGAATTAATGATGGTTATGGTTGGAACTTGGAAGTTATATCGAACAATTGCGTCAGGTATTTGATAAGAACAACTTTATATTGTCAATATAGGCTATTGAGTTTCGTTTTTTAACATTTTCTGCTGGTGGTGTCTGTCATGCATTGGTTACTTGGGTCACAGGACCATTGACATCTTATAAGTAGACGCAGCATTGGCTACAGTGACGCGAGAAATTGGGCCGCCATCTTGAAGTGGTGATGAGGAGCCGGCGAGCAGCCTAAACTGACAGTTGACAGGTAGAAAACAAAGATGCCGGGCTGGTGTTCAGCGTTTTCCTGCTCAAATGAGCGGACTGTTGAAAATGGGAATCGGGGGATTACTTTTCACAAGTAAGATTTAACATTAACGTACTATTGGTTGTATTTTGTGAAAAGAATATTACCACAGGGCAGCACGGTGGCAGAGGGGTTAGTGCGTCTGCCTCACAATATGAAGGTCCTGAGCAGTCTTGGGTTCAATCCCGGGCACAGGATCTTTCTGTGTGGAGTTTGCATGTTCATCCCCGTGACTGCGTGGGTTACCTCCGGGTACTCCGGCTTCCTCCCACCTCCAAAGACATGCACCTGGGGATAGGTTGATTGGCAACACTAAATTGGCCCTAGTGTGTGAATGTGAGTGTGAATGTTGTCTGTCTATCTGTGTTGGCCCTGCGATGAGGTGGCGACTTGTCCAGGGTGTACCCCGCCTTCCGCCTGATTGTAGCTGAGATAGGCTCCAGCACCCCCCGCGACCCCGAAGGGATTAAGCGATAGAAAATGGATGAATATTACCACAGAGTTGAGAAGGAGCAAAGATCTTCAATAGTACTGAAATCATAGCCGCTAGCAAACAAGAGTATGTTCATAATAGAATTGCTTGTCAATGAAATTAATTACATTTAAAAATGTCATACTTGAATAACATAAAATTGAAATAAATGATGAAGATAAAGATTGTAAAAGCCAACAGGGGTAATATATGTTAGCTAACTAGACAGACGCTTTTATCCAAAGCGACATACATAAAAAAATACATATAAAACAATCACTGTAAACATTATCTTTTAAGGGAAGAATGTAATAGAAAATATCAATACAAAGTGTCAAGACAGAATAAACTCTCTGCTGCTGCAGCAACAGAGATACAGTCTATAGGTCCCTAAGATATATAGATATCATTGTATCTAATGTATGTATCATACATTAGATGTATAGATATCTAATGTAGTCATACATTGTTTATGTAGGATATATGCATGTGTATATATAACCTAATCATATTGTTTCTTGAACTTGAAAATAGCTGACCGTTTTCCCCCCCCCCTTCTCTGGGTTTATATTTCCAGTTTTGATCTCGGACGTTTGGTCACTTAAAATTAAAGTTAAAGTACCAATGATTGTCACACACTCTAGGTGTGGCGAAATTATTCTCTGCATTTGACCCATCACCCTTGATCACCCCCTGGGAGGTGAGGGGAGCAGTGGGCAGCAGCGGTGGCCGCGCCCGGGAATCATTTTTGGTTATTTAACCCCCAATTCCAACCCTTAATGCTGAGTGCCAAGCAGGGAGGTAATGGGTCCCATTTTTATAGTCTTCGGTATGACTCGGCCGGGGTTTGAACTCACAACCTACCGATATCAGGGCGGACACTCTAACCACTAGGCCACTGAGTAGGTGTACACTTATAGCATATAAGAATATTCTATTACTGTTAAGCAAACTATGAATAAGAAAACACGCCAAAACATGTGTCCTTTATCATAGCTACACGTATGACAAAAAAACGTGTGAAAATGAGTGGTATTAAGTGAGGTAAGATGAATTAAATGCGCTTGACAGTTCATTGCTCCTGCCAAATGAATTGCACTGAATGGAGCGGATCACCACTCCAAGATGGCGTCTCGTCAGCGCCAGTAGGCAGTAGCGGTCGATGCTGCGTCTACTTATAAGATGTCTATGCACAGGACAATACCGGAACCATTGTAAGGGGAAGTTAAGGGCAGGGGCAGGGGACACAGGATATGATGACATGTGTTGTGTGTTGGACACCTAGAAGTGGGAAAAGTAAGAGCGGGAATAAAAGGCAGAGAAAGACAATAAGCTTTATTTTGGTGTATTATTAAGCTTAGATTGCTAATAAGTGAACTATTAAATTATAAACACTGCTATAGATCAGGGGTGTCAAACGTACGGCCCGTAGGCTGGATCAGGCCCGGGGGCCGGATCAGGTTTTGCCCGGCCCGCGGGATGAGTTTGCTCAGTATAGCATTTTTGAATGATAGAAACTACTGTTCTAAATGTGTCCACTAGATGTCGCAATAACGATTCTTTGTATCATTGTAGATGATGCTACATATGGAAAAAAATAAATAAACCACATGTTAGTACATCAGTCGAGGAAAATGATCAAACTACATAAATAACATCCTGTAATTTGATTTTAATATTTTTTTTATCTTGATGGATTGAAAATTAACACCAATGAGTTGATTGATGAACATTATCACATAATTTAATCAGAAAGTATACATAACGACAAATGAAGATAGAATACTATTAACCGCAACATGTAAGTGTAAAAAAACCCCAACAACATTATGATTTGTACATTTTCTGAATGTGCTTGTTCTATTTTTAAATAAAGAAAACAATCTGAATTTGTCTTTATTTTTAAGTTAATGTACCATGATTTTGCCAGTCCGGCCCACTCGGGAGTAGATTTTTGTCCATGTGGCCCCCGATCTAAAATGAGTTTGACACCGCTGCTCTAGATTGTCTTTATTTTAAAAAGCGACTAACAACCTTTTTCTGACCTTATTGGAGAATAATGGGGACTATAAAACATTAGCCGATATGACTAGACAAGGTTAGGTTGAATAGACTCAACACGTTTTACTCTTGTCCACAGATCAGAGCCACCAGTGATGCTCGGCGGAGGCTTCAAATCGGAGAGGTTAAGAGTCAACCTCCGGCTTGTCATCAACCGACTCAAACATCTTGAGAACAAGAAAAGTGAGTGTTGGGATAATAAGAGCAACAATACAAAAATAAAAAATGGGGTGGTTTCATGTTTCCCTGTTTTTCCTCCTATCATTTTACAATGTAGCTGAGCTTGCTCAGAAGGCTCGCAAGGAGATTGCAGATTACCTGTCATCGGGAAAAGATGAGCGGGCGCGGATCCGTGTGGAGCACATCATCAGGGAGGACTATTTGGTTGAAGCCATGGAGATTCTGGAGCTTTACTGTGACTTGCTGCTGACACGCTTTGGCCTCATTCAATCAATGAAGTAAGTGGTTGTCTTTGCGATCTTTAGTTATAAATATCCATCTGTCCAGTTAAATAATTGTGTGGTTATAATCAGGGAGCTGGATCCGGGCTTGCAGGAGGCGGTGTCCACCCTTATCTGGGCAGCTCATCGCCTCCAGTCAGAGGTAGCAGAATTAAAGATTGTAAGTAATCCTTTAAAAAAAAAAAAAAGCACATACCAACATGTTCACATGTATTTGTTTGTGCAAGCTAAATCTTCTACTCCAGAACTGCATGCACACAAAATGTTGAAAGTTACTCAATACGTGCACTAGGGCTGGACGATATGGACGAAAAAGTATATCTCGATATATTTTTACTGAAACTCAATATATAACTCGATATATTTTCCGGTGAAAGTATACATATAAAGATATTCATTTTTGAGCGAGATTCACTGAAATTGAACTGAATGACAACTGTACTGTAAACAGTCAGTGGCACTTTTATTAACCCAGTAAGTCAAGATGGGTATTAACAGCACAGAAAATAAACAGTTTAAGTAGCACAGAATTACATAACATAAATAAGATACTACGTAAAATCAATAACATGAGTGTGCATGTAATACAAAATGTATCAAACTCGGATAAAAAATAAATTTGCGGGCAGGCACTTTTTAATTACCAGTCGACAATGTAATGGACTGTCACACACGTACACGGTTGTGATCAGCGCCAAGTAAGTGGCTTTACTTAATTGTGCAGCTATGATCTTCCTCACTTCGGCATACATTTTTCGTGCGAAATATGCCCGGCCTGGCAACTCGAGAACAGTTTTGATTTGGGCTTACATGGTAAACAACTTAAATGAAGTGAAGTGAATTATATTTATATAGCGCTTTTCTCTAGTGACTCAAAGCACTTTACATCGTGAAACCCAATATCTAAGTTACATTTAAATCGGTGTGGGTGGCACTGGGAGCAGGTGGGTAAAGTGTCTTGCCCAAGGACACAACGGCAGTGACTAGGATGGCGGAAGCGGGGATCGAACCTGGAACCATCAAGTTGCTGGCACGGCTGCTCTACCAGCCGAGCTATACCGGTAGAGCTCGGTTGAATGTTTTATCCAAACGCATACATTTGTCCAAATGTAGCCAAGTAGACGCATTGTGGGTTTCCTGGACGTCGTCTACATCCCTAAAAGAAAAATCTAAGGAAGAGAATTCCTCTGCCATCTTCCACTAGTTTATTTAATATATTAATCGCCCGCTTGAATATTCCCTCTTCTCTTCTACGACTCTCGTCGTCATTTGGGATGTCTGTCGTGATTTCCCTTCCTGGTTCGATGACCCGCCCTATCTTGCCTCTAATTGGCCTGTATCTAATGTTTTGCCCTAATCTCAACCAATCGTGACTTATCATAGTAAACAACCAACCAATCAACCAATCATGTCTTGGAAGGAGGAAGGGGAGTGGTTTAATAGCCCAACGGAGTGTTGAGAGGGAGTGGGAAGCGGGGGAGAATCAAGGAACACAACAAATAAGCGGTGTTTGGTCATTTTAATGTGAAATAAATTATATCGATATTACGAAATTTTCTTAATTCATATCTTGTTTAAAAATATATCGATATATCTTACAAACTCGATATATCGCCCAGCTCTAACATGCACCAATACTGTGTTCGCGCTACTTTGTTTTAAATGTTGCAAAAAATGCATGTTAAGTTAATTGAAGAGTCGGAATTGCAGATAGGTTTGAATCTGAGTTGAATGGTTTTGTCTTTGTATGCCCTGCGATTCCCAGGACATGCATTTTTGGTAGTAATACTGATTGATATCAGTCTGTCTATTTGAATTTAGATTTTCTATTTCTTCTTGTAGGTATCAGACCAGTTATGTGCAAAATATAGCAAGGAGTATGGCAAGCTGTGCAGGTCAAACCAGATTGGAACAGTTAATGAAAGAGTAAGCATCTTTTTCCAGAGTATGTAGCCAATATAATAATAAATTCCATCTAATCTGATACAACATTTTATATGTTTTCAGCTGATGCACAAGCTGAGTGTGGAGGCCCCTCCCAAGATCTTGGTAGAGCGCTACCTGATTGAGATAGCCAAGAACTATAATGTGCCGTATGAACCCGATGCCCTGGTCCGGGTAGGCATTAAAAAATTTGCTAGTCAGGATGATGTAATTTGTTGTGTATGCTTACTGTTGTGTCACTTTTTCCCTGACAGCCTGAGGTGAATCATGGGGAAGAAGCTGACCTGATTGATGTGAACAATTACAAGAAGTCTGGAGGAGGAGGAGGAGGAGGTTTTACTGCTCCTGCCATGCCCATGCCTATGTCTGCACCTTTCAACTACCCACCTCCCAAAGGAGCAGTAAGATATATCTTAAATTGCTTTGCACTTTTAATTTAAAACCTCAATTTAATAACGTAATTTGTTCATGGACAGGTTTCATAAATAGAAAAGTTTATAAATTAAAGCAATATTCTCCATAAGAAACAATGTAAACATGAATAATGTGTTCCAGCCTTGACAAAAGTTCTCATTTTAGTAAAAGTTTGTAAACTTTAAGTATAATATAAAGTAGTTAATTACACATTTGGCTCAGCCCACAGACTGGTAACCGGGCTGTAGTTTGGTGATTTTTTTAAATTAACGTCAAATCAATTATTGCACTATTGCTGTAATACAAACAATATCCTGAATGTCCCCACTGCGTTTCATACAGCCTGAGCAAGCATGTTTGTGTTCAGGAATCAGAACAATACATTCACTGCGTTTGCGTCGTGTTTTTGTTTACCTCCAGGAACCACCCAATCCACCCATTGGATTCAGCTTAACGCAACCCATGGGAGGAGGGCAGCCCCCTCAGCTGCCCACTTCTCCCCCCACATACGAGTCTGTAAGTGAATAAATTCTTCCCATTCATGACCCCTTTCAGTGCCCGCAGAGTGACAAGACGGACAAAACATCACTCAGGGAAGAGCAGTTCACTTAGCTTGCGCCTCTGCTTCTGCATTTCTTCCGGGGCAGGCTTGCTTTCTCTTCTTTATGCACATAAATGGTCAGCATGCATCTGAAGAAGGCAGCATAAATTGTTTGTATTCTAACTACTAACAAAAAGGAGTCGAAGACCTGGGATTTTATTGGACAGTACTGGAGTTAAAATAAATTAAAAAAACAGTCTCATGCTCACTCAGGTGATGGTTTCCCAGGAGCATTTGCCTTTTGCTTATATTCTTACTTTAAGCACTAGCATAACATAACATTACCTACACTGTGTATAAGGCAATGGACACTGTCACACAAACAAACCTCTTCTGTTTTAGATTGATGACCTGACACACAGAAACGTTCTTCCTTTCCAGGCCACAGGTGAGTCCAACCAACAATTGTAGCTATGGAATATAATTTACAATAGATTATAACTTTATTGTCATTGCCACTTAACTCAACTCAACTCAACTGCCCAAGAGCAGACATACGGAACAATAAACACTTACAGGGGTATACAGGGCCGAAAGACTGATGGATCGCCACCTATGGGAAGCACCCCGTAAAATAGGTAGGAAAGGTAAACATGGTGGTGAGGGGGAGAAGCAGATCCCAAACTAGCCCCCCTGGGGGGGCTCAGTTTGAGATCATAAAGAAACCTCCTGTACTCTGGAAGCGGTGGGGTTCTTGGTTTAAGATCATAAAAAACCTGGGGAGGGTAGTGTGTGCGTGATTGTAGTAGTGGTTCATGGGTGCACGTTTTATCTATAAGCCTGCAGGTCACTCCGCTCGGTGTCCACAAACAGTGACAACATCACAGGTGTTCTTGAAGAATGGGGGAGGGTTTCAGAGCATCTTTCACTGCACTGGTCTAACTGGGATGTTTACAGCACAACCTTGCCTAGGTCATTTACAGAGGGAGCCAAATTGTAGATAAGGATTGTTATTGGTTTCGGGCGAGCAAACGCATTACAATGGACTTGTCTGATGTAATTGTCCATTCTGGTTCTCAAATTGATCATAATTTTGCGTGCAAATCTCCGAGATGTTATCCAATTTGCGATTAAATTCTGAGCTGGCCAAAGTCTGAGTGCCCACAGCTCTACCAATACCATCCATCGCGATGGGCAGCCTTTGGGCTCCTTGAACGGCTGCCATCGTCTTCTGAATTTGTTGGTACACCAGAGCGTTGCTCAATGCAATCAGCAGATGCCCTGTTATCACAGTTCCAAATAGATACAGTAGATATCTTTCACGTTCTCAACAGAAAGAACTGACAGCCACAGGACTCAACACTTCTCCCAAGAGTCCCTCATCTATCCAGCAGCAAATGTCCCATCAAGACAGGCAGATTCCCCTGAACCTGTGTTTGTCGTCAAGAAGATCTTATCAATTGAGTTGAGCCTCAAGTTAATCAAGTCCATTTTTGGATTTTCGGACAACAGTGCAAAAGAGAGGCTCTTAGAAAGTTAAGACACGACAATAAGCAAAGCAAAAGTGATAACAGAGAGATGAGGGAAATACAACCGCCTTCAATGAGAGCTAGACAGGGAAAAAAGGGTAGTAATACTATGTAAAATGCAAATTTTGGAGGTCCACAGACATTTAGTGGTCAACAATTAGTGGAAATATAGAGACACCATGGAGAGAAAGGTGTTCTAAGGGAACTCTGAATACTTGCTAAATATAGGGACAAAGTTGCTAAGTTGGCAACACTGATATGTCATTTTATTTCCAGACAGATGTTTCAAAAACATTTAAAGTTATGCTGACATTAACACCATGTAAATATTAGTAAGTAAATGCTGATTATAACTATTATCACATATGTTTGACAAAACAGTGTGTCGGGTAAT
This sequence comes from Nerophis lumbriciformis, assembly GCF_033978685.3. Lineage (NCBI taxonomy): Eukaryota > Metazoa > Chordata > Actinopteri > Syngnathiformes > Syngnathidae > Nerophis > Nerophis lumbriciformis. Next base: position 43,254,555 of record NC_084562.2, read on the forward strand.
GCAATGATTGAATAAGCATTTCAAAACCTAAAGTAGATAAATGTAGGACATCAGTGTTTTTCTTTGATAAATCTTTATTCACTTCCATTGCATGTAGGATCAAAATCTAGTACTTCACCGCATAACATTTGTGCCATAACTCCAGTAAGTGCGTACACCAGGTACAAAGTGTTCTCACGCTAGGTTTGTGTTTTTATTAGAAATGATCGGGATCAAATTGGGGCAGATATTTTCTTCTTTTTAACTGATCGGTGATTGGCTGATGAGCTGCTTAGCCAAGCCAATCTTTAGCACAGCTGTGTCGCAGTTAGGGCTGCAATGGTTCATCGAGTAAATTGATTAATTCAATTAGAAAAAAGCATTGATTTGTATTGTGTTGCTTCGATAATGTGTTGAATGAGTAAAATAGGAACAAGACTGCTCCAATAGAGAGCAGCACCGGTGATGTGGCCTGTGTGTGCATGTGGGGGGAGGGTACAACGAAGGGATGATAAAGAGAGATTACTCAAAGGAAAATGACGAGAGAAAAGCTGTCAAAGGTTTCACGATCATTTATTTTTCTTGTTTGTGTTACAAAATAAGTTTTGGGGTCGTTTTTGTTATTGTTTACAAACTCGGGGAGTAATTCTCTGCTGTGAAGACGTCTCTGTCTCGGGTTCTTCTGGGACCACAGGAAAGGGCACAACACTTTGGGTCAGCGTTTTACAATTCTTTTAATTATATTCTCACACAAGTCTCTGTCGGCTTTTCAGCTCTCCTCCTCCTCACAATGTCTCTCTTTTCGGGCTTTTCAGCACTCTTCCGTGGCTTTTCATCTGCTTTCCAGGTCCCTCTCCACATGCCTCCACCGCCAGATTTGAGGCCGGGCAGCCGTCCGGCCGCGCTCACTCCCCCCCACCCCTTATAGCGGGCCGAGAGAGAAAATCGGCCACGGCTATCTGCGCGCCCGGCCTGTGGACCACCCGGAAGTTATAGGGCTGTAATGCCAGTGTAATGTTGGCGGTGAGCCCTGCCCGCCTCAGGGACTCGAGCACCGCCCCCACCCGCCGCACGTGTTGTTCCCAGCTGCTACTCTGGATGATGACATCATCCAGGTAGGCAGCCGCGTATGCAGCGTGGGGGCGCAGCACTCGGTCCATGAGACGCTGGAACGTGGCGGGCGCACCGAACAAGCCAAACGGAAGTGTCACAAATTGGTACAAACCGTCCGGAGTGCAAAAGGCCGTTTTTTCTCGGGACTCTGGTGACAAGGGAATATGCCAGTAGCCCTTGGTCAAATCCAGTGTCGTGAAAAATTGAGCAGTGCCTAGCCGATCCAGGAGCTCGTCGACCCGAGGCATTGGGTACGCGTCAAACCGTGATTGTTCATTCACCCTGCGGTAATCCACACAGAACCGCACAGTCCCATCCTTCTTCCCAACCAGAACAATGGGACTGCACCACGCGCTGTGGGATTCTTCTATCACCCCTAACTCAAGCATAGTTTTTAATTCCTCCCGAACTACTTTGCGCTTGTGTTCGGGACGCCGATATGGCCGAGACCGCACCGTAACCCCCGGGCTGGTCTCAATATGATGTCGGATGAGATCCGTGCGACCGGGCCGCGAGGAGAACACATCAGAGAAGCGCCGCTGTAACTCAGCCACATCCGCCCTCTGCGCTGATGTGAGCTGGTCGTCACAGGACAGCCGGGGGGCCCGGTCAGAGCGCGGGATCTCCGGCCCCAACTCCTTCTCCTCCCCCACTACTGTCACCATGGAAACAGGCTCCGCCTCTTTCCATGCCTTCAGCAGGTTCAAATGGTAGATCTGAGTGTCTCCGCGTCGGTCCGAGCGCCGAACCTCATAATCGACATCACCCACTTGCCGTGCGACCTCAAAGGGTCCCTGCCACTTTGCAAGTAATTTGGAGTTTGAGGTTGGAAGCAATACAAGTACTTTTTCTCCCGGTGTGAATTTGTGTAGTTGGGTCCCCCTGTTATACGTGCGCCGCTGACGTTCTTGGGCACGGAGCAAATTCTCACGTGACAAGTGCCCCACCTTGTGGAGTTTTGCTCGCATGTCCATGACGTATTGAATTTAATTTTTGCTGGAGCTTGGACCCTCCTCCCAGCTTTCTTTAATGACGTCCAGCACTCCGCGAGGCCTCCGGCCGTACAACAACTCAAAAGGTGCAAAACCAACGGAGGCCTGGGGTACCTCCCGCATCGCAAACATTAGGGGGTCCAACCATTTATCCCAATTCTGTTTTTCCTCGTGCATAAACTTACGGATCATGGTTTTCAGCGTTTTATTTAATCTCTCCACCAGCCCATCCGTTTGCGGATGGTATACACTGGTGCGGATCGCTTTAATTCCCAGTAACCCGTAGAGTTCCTTTATCGTGCGCGACATAAAGGATGTGCCTTGGTCAGTCAGAATCTCTTTCGGGATTCCAACTCGGGAGATGACGTGAAACAGCGCTTGCGCAACACTCTTGGCAGAGATGGAGCGCAAAGGTACTGCTTCGGGATAACGCGTTGCGTAATCCACCAGGACTAACACAAAGCGGTATCCCTGTGTGCTCGGGTGAAATGGTCCGATGAGGTCCATCCCAATTCTTTCGAACGGGACCTCCATGAGCGGGAATGGGCGCAAGGGCGCCTTTGGGGTGGCCGCTGGGTTCACCAGCTGGCAGTCCGGGCAGTCAGCGCACCAACGGCGCACGTCTGCCCGGAGGCCTGGCCAATAGAATCGGACCATTACCCGATTAAGTGTTTTATCATACCCTAAGTGGCCAGACATAGGATTAAAATGCGCCGCCTGGAAAACCATTTCCCGGCGGTGTTTTGGCACCAACAACTGGGTGTGTTCCTCCCCGGTTTGAGTGTCACGGTCCACTCTGTATAATCTATCCCTAATAATTGAAAAATGGGAGTATACCCGCGCTTTCCCTGGGCGCACCAGCTGACCGTCAATATAATCCACCTGGTCCCAGGCCTCACGCAAGGTTTCATCACGGGACTGCTCGAGGGGAAAGTCCTCAGTAGGTTGCCATCGGGGGGTCCGGGGGGGCCTCCTGCGAAACTCCCACCGGTTCCCGCTCGGCAGCCCCGGATGAAGCCGCGTCGCCGCTGAGAACCGCGCGGATACTACCCTCGCCGACTGTCCGTGAACACAACCCCACACATTGTGTCACCAAATGGTTAAATCCCGGCCAATTCGTCCCTAGAATTACGGGGTGCGTAAGTTGCGCGCTTACGGCAACCTTAACCTTATGCTTTTGTTCCTTGTATATAATTTCCACTGGCACCATAGGGTACTCGTGCACATCCCCATGAATACACCTAATTTTCACCCGTGTCGCCTGCCTCAACGCCCCGGGCCAAACCAGGTTTTGGTGGATCATGGACTGTTTGCAGCCCGAATCCACCATCGCCCGATATGTACCCCCTTGTACCCTTACCGGGACACAATACGTCTCCCCCCGATCGGGGGCGGGTGCTGGAGGCCCGACAACCCGCAACACCTGCCCCACCTCCATCAGGGAGCACTCCCGGCGCACGTTCCCGGGCCGTCCGCACCTCCAGCACACCGGCCCTGGGGTTTGAGGTGCCCTCTGCGAGGGAAGCCCTCTCCCCGCAGCGTCGATACCCTGAAATGCACAAACCATAGACATATTATGACCCCGTGTTCCCCCCCTTGTCGTCTGTCTCTGGGTGTGTGTGGGTGCGTATTCTTTTTTCTTTATGTCCGTGTTGTGAACCTGTTCGGTGATTCCGGGGGGCTCAGGCTGGCTTGGTTGCCACTGCGGAGACTCTCCCTCCACCCCCCCCCCAGAGAGGGGCGAGTCGTCGGCGGGGTGCTGGGGTGGGTCCCTTGGTCGTTTTGGTTGTTGTCTCCCTCTGTACCGCCAGGTGTTCCTCCGCCAGTTTCACCGCAACTTTGACGTCCGGGGGGCTGTGGTACCGTACCCACGCGGAGGTCCTGGCCGGGATTGCCTCCACGAATCGCTCCAGGACGATGGCCTCCAGCATTTTTGGGTCCAGTCCGTTTGGTTGGAGCCAACGGGTTGCTGCGTCTCGAAGTTGAAATGCCAGTACGAAGGGCCGGTCCCCTGGCCCCAACATCATGGCCCGGAACTTCCGGCGATGGTCTTCGGGGCTGCTGCCGACCCGATCCAGTATGGCGCAGCGCAAGTTTGCATACTGCATGCAAGCGGACGCCGGGAGACTCACCGCCGCCCGCTGCGCCTCCCCCACCAGGAGTGGCAGCAGCTTCGCGCCCCATTCCTCCTCCGGCCACCTGCACGATGTCGCCGTGGCCTCAAAGACATCAAGGAATGTCTGGGGGTCCTCCCCCTCCACCATGCGTTTCATGGCGGACATTCCTCCCGCCGCCTCTGCTCTGTCCATTAATGCCTGCAGCACCTGTGTCTGCTGCCGGCTTGCCGTTGACACCTCGGCCAACACTTGGCCCAGCGCCTCCAGCGGGGATGTTGTCGACATTTCTGTGGTTCGCCCCACGTTGGGTGACACTGTGAAGACGTCTCTGTCTCGGGTTCTTCTGGGACCACAGGAAAGGGCACAACACTTTGGGTCGGCGTTTTACAATTCTTTTAATTATATTCTCACACAAGTCTCTGTCGGCTTTTCAGCTCTCCTCCTCCTCACAATGTCTCTCTTTTCGGGCTTTTCAGCACTCTTCCGTGGCTTTTCATCTGCTTTCCAGGTCCCTCTCCACATCTGCATACAGCGTTAATGTTGCATTTAATTAAAGTAGTGGCATTAAACGTAATTTGTGTTCAAGCATTATTGACAAACCTAAAATGTTGTAGTTGATAGTGGATTTGTATTGCTGTACTTTACTTTTTTGATAAAGTTTATTAAGTATTTAGGCAATAGGATTCAGTGTTGAGTTAGTTACTGAAAACCAGTAACTAGTTACAGTTACTAGTTACTCAGTTGCTAACTCAGTTACTTACACCAAAAAGTAATGCGTTACTGTGAAAAGTAACTATTTAGTTACTTCTTTTTTTTATTTTTTTATTTAAGGCTCCATTAATGCCCTTTTAGCCTTAATTTCAGTACTGTTATTGCACTGGAGAATAATACAATCTGTTGATCAACTTGACATGCATTTGCATCACTGAACTCTGCTAAGCAATGTGGTCTACATACAACACACAAAGACAAACATATGTTTCAAAGGGCCAATTTATTTTGGGCCAGAACAAATTGACAAAACTATTTTAAATAGCTGCAACATAACATACATAAGTAACAAACCGCATAATAACCACATGTCACAACATAGCTGTAAACCTTTCTTCACCCAAGGAAGGCACACATGACATGATTATGTCATGTCACTATATACAGCACACATACTGCTATACACACGCCTAACCATGCTTTTTTCTCTCTCAAGGAATTGTGAAATAAAATCGGGTCTTCCTGAGATCAACACTGTACTGAAGCCCAGAACACTCTACGCATTTCCCCAGTTTTAGTTTAGAGAAAAGGAAAGATTGGCCTGGCCCACTAGGACCCCTCTTTATGTTTTATAGTCTATACATTTAGAGTGATGTGATAATCAAACACTCTAGAAGTCTAGAATGAAAGAGTACATAAGATAATTGACAGAGTGTGTGTACCTTCAGTGATGAATGATGAGCAGAGGCAGAGTTTTGAGTGTTTTCTTTAGCTTGCTTTCCATGTTTATGTACTCACTGTCCACAGTGTCCAGCTGCCTGAAAGCGGGTGATTCCACTGTAGAAATAGCCTGCATGTCTTCTAGCACACATGATGCAATGGCTCTATCAATGTTGTCCTGGCTAGCAGTCCCTCTGTTAACATACAGCCGCTGTATGTCTCTCTTTACTAGCTTTGTCAAAGCATGTTGCTTTTGTAGGTGTTTCAGCAGATTTGAATTCCTGTTTTGGGCAGTAGATAGGATTTTTGATCCAAGACACAACTTACATTTAACTAAAATGTTATTTTCTTCGTGCTCGACAAAAGAAAAGTAGTGAGAATATCTCCATGTTAAGGAACTCGGCTTCGGCTCCGCTATGTCTTGTTAGTAAACACAGACACGTCCCCCCGCCCCACACACACACCCACACAGAGCGCGTGGCGCGCCTCTTCCTTGTGACACAGGAACATTCAGAAAGACGACACCGCAGCAATAAAACACACTCAGATCTTCTCAGTTTCTAGCCGACACTATATAAAAAATAACGTAAAATAACGCAGTAACGCATCATGTAGTAACGGTAACTGAGTTACTGAATATAAAAAATAACGCGTTAGAATACTAGTTACCGCCGAAAATAAAGGCGTTACAGTAACGCGTTACTTTGTAAAGCGTTAGTCCCAACACTGATAGGATTTAAGTCCCGGCGATGCTTACAGCCACTCTGTATTTTGCTGCAGGTCCTTCACCACAAATATTTGACAACAACGCTCTCCCAGAGCTTCCTTCTGTGCCCGACACGCTCCCGTCATCCTCCTTGGGCGGGAAAACCACAACTTCGGACGACATCGACTTTGATGATCTGACAAGACGCTTTGAAGAGCTGAAGAAGAAGACCTAAGAGTTATGTTTTTTATTATTGACATCAGAAGGAAAACATGCTCAAAGCTCAAAATTGACTAAATATACATACTGTATAACATGATACATTTAATCTTAGCTCATATAGAATATTTTGCTCTGAGTTTATGATAGCGCACTCAAGTTTCTAATCAGCTATTTCCTGTCAGGTAGACCAGTATACATTTTACTTCCTAGAGTTATTTACATATAATTATTCCTGTTTCATATTGCCTTGCCTCACTATTTTAACATCCACCTTTTGATGGTTTGACTTATGTATTTATGTTTCAAATAACAGACAAGCCTTGGTTATTTGCACGGGATGTTACTGTCAATGGACCACGTTTGCCTAGTTGTTCATCTCTCACCAGAGGCCTTGCCAGTCTGTAAATGGATAGCGCGTCATGCATTTGCTGGCCATCAAGACTGAATACAAGTCCAATTTTCTACAGTTTATGCGTCACTTTATTTACTGTACCCGTGAACAATTTGGTGATGTTTATGTTTGCTTGTGAGAATGTATCAATGTTGCTGTCATGTACAGTACATGCCATGTGTCCTCTAGCCCAATGTTACCCAACCTTGATGGATCCAAGGCACATAATTTGCATTAGAAATCTCATGCACACTCCCAAACAAAAATATCACAAAAAGTAATAGGTACCTTCTGCCATCTAATGGAAGAGCATAATTGTTTTGCCTGTCACTACATGTTGCTAGTATAGATAGATGGAAACAATAATTTGAGATGTTTGGACAAATGAAAGTTAATTTGGGTCATTTTTAATTTCAAGGCACACAAATGTGCCACAATACAGTGGTTGAGATTCACTTCTTGAACTAAGCCGCGCTCATTTCAGCTTGTACGGCTAAGCCTTGGAAAAAATGTCACAATGTTAATGACCCTAGCGAAAATGCTTCCCTCACTTGCTTTCTGTATTGGACTATTGAATGTTTTCCCTACTTAATTAAAGTCTATTTGGAATGGCAAAAGTATTGTGCTGTTTTTTATAGGCAATAATCTCCCCACATTATTATGATACACATATACATTGTGTTGGTAAGTTTGGTAGCTAGTTTTGTATTAAGTTGACAAATAAAAATACTCCCAAGTTCATAAACCAGTGGAAATGGTTTTATAGGCCACAGTTACAAATAGCATTAAAAATCATATTACCTGCTACAGTTTTGAAGGTTTGGAAAAATAGTTTGGTTACGTTTGGCTGGCTGGATTAAAAAGTTTTAACAGACCGTGTGTGTGGTTTATGTCAGGGGTTCTTAACCTTTCTGACCTTAGGGCCCACTCAAATGTCAACACTGAATTCGTAATCTTACTGATGATTTTAATCATATTCAATAATTACTTACAGTTTAACGGGATAAACTATCAAATTATATGAAACCATGTGTTAATTGCCAAGATTATTACCAAGACTTAGGTCAGGGTGATCACAAAATTAAATAGTAACGAAACATACTGCAAAAGAAAGGACTCAGAAAAAGGAAAAAATTAATTTGCAATTAAAATAATTACATTCTAACTAACCCGCGACCCCGAAGGGAATAAGCGGTAGAAAATGGATGGATGGACATTCTAACTAAATTATTAATGAATAATATTTTAATGATATATATGTGTTGTTAAATATAATGTCAATAAAATTTAAGTGCAAATGAAAAAAAAAATTCTAACTGAATAAATAATATTTTAATAACATTCAAACTTAGTTCTGTGAGGTGGAAGCGATTTTCAGCGGTGAGCTCATAACGAGTGTTAGATGAACCATGTGATTTTGAATCTCTGGGCATTCGATCGACTGTTTGGTTTAGACTTACAATCTAAGTCTATGAGCGCGAACTGATGAAGCCTACTTGGATGAGAGGCGAAACGTCTTTCAAGACAAACCAAACAGTCCAGTTGTGATCGATTGAATGCCCTGAGATCACAATGACCTGGATGAATGAGAACATTCATAGACATGTGATTTTGAAGCACTCCATCATCCAGCACCATCCAGTTCTGAAGAGTCGGACAGCTTTCGTGAACAAAAGACTTGTACTCAAAGAGTAGTTGGGGACAGGTGGAGTACTTTTCTTAGCTGTTTTTGAAGTGTAGGATTATATTTAACTTACTTATGAGACACAAGTGAGCAATAAAATTAGCCTGAAACAAGGGGATTACTTTTTCATAATTGATGATAGTGCACTGAAAGGAAAGAACTGATAGAAATGCTTTATTTCAACTTTTAAATTATGCGGCTTCTGCTTATTGACTTAAAGGCCTACTGAAACCCACTGCTACCTACCACGCAGTCTGATAGTTTATATATCAATGATGAAATCTTAACATTGCAACACATGCCAATACGGCCGGGTTAGCTTACTAAAGTGCAATTTTAAATTTCGTGCGAAATATCCTGCTGAAAACGTCTCGGTATGATGACGCCTGCGTGTGACGTCACGGATTGTGGAGGACATTTTGGGACAGCATGGTGGCCAGCTATTAAGTCGTCTGTTTTCATCGCAAAATTCCACAGTCTTCTGGATATCTGTGTTGGTGAATCTTTTGCAATTTTTTCAATGAACAATCGAGACAGCAAAGAAGAAAGCTGTAGGTGGGAAGCGGTGTATTGCGGCCGGAATGCAGTAACACAAACACAGCCGGTGTTTCATTGTTTACATTCCCGAAAGATGACAGTCAAGCTTTACCATTAGTCTGTGGAGAACTGGGACAACAGAGACTCTTACCAGGAGGACTTTGAGTTGGATACGCTGACGCGGTACCGTGAGTACGCATGCAGCTCCGGCTTCCAAACATTTGATCGCTTGCCCGTATGTGCGTGCCGCTATGTGCATGTCACGTACGTAACTTTGGGGAAATGTATGTGCTGTATGAACTTTGGAGAGGTGAACGGTACTTTGGGCTGTGGGATTGAGTGTGTTGTGCAGGTGTTTGAGTTGTATTGGCGGGATATATGGACGGGAGGGGGGAGGTGTTTGTTATGCGGGATTAGTTTGTGGAATATTAAATATAAGCCTGGTTGTGTTGTGGCTAATAGAGTATATATATATGTCTTGTTTTTATTTACTGTTTTAGTCATTCCCAGCTGAATATCAGGTCCCACCCGCCTCTCACAGCATCTTCCCTATCTGAATCGCTCCCACTGCCCTCTAGTCCTTCACTCTCTCTTTCCTCATCCACAAATCTTTCATCCTCGCTCAAATTAATGGGGAAATCGTCGCTTTCTCGGTCCGAATCGCTCTCGCTGCTGGTGGCCATGATGTGCGGATGTGAGGAGCTCCACAACCTGTGACGCCACGCGCACATAGTCTGCTACTTCCGGTACAGGCAAGACTTTTTTATCAGCGACCAAACGTTGCGAACTTTATCGTCGATGTTCTCTACTAAATCCTTTCAGCAAAAATATGGCAATATCGCGAAATAATCAAGTATGACACATAGAATGGACCTGCTATCCCCGTTTAAATAAGAAAATCGCATTTCAGTAGGCCTTTAAAGTGCCAGTAGAGTGGAAAAACAAGTTGCCTCTATGTGGAAATTATTATCATATGTAACGGATGTATATGACACCAAAAGACTTTCAAAGTTTGCGGATAAATGGATATGATGAAAATAGTATCAATCTCACAGAAATTTTTTAGCCATTTTGAGAGATAATGAGGAAGTCACGTGATTACGTGGCGTCGCGCTACGAACAACAGAGCCCTTCCCCATCAACAACAATGCTAATCAACTAAACTTTGTGAAAGCCAACAACGATTACTTTTGGAAAAATTATCATCCAAGACCTCATATTTTTGAGCCCGAACATAAAGAGGACGAGCAATACATTTTAGAAGCCGCGTGATGGATGCAGTTTCATTGTGACGCAATAAAATCCGCAGCATTGCTAGGTGCTAAACATAACATAACAAACCAAAATAAAACAAACACTTACTGTAATATTTCCACTCTCGCTGGGATGCCGACTGATGGGACACTCACATAATCCAGTTTAGATAAAGAATTAATCACAATCCTCATAAAGGGTTAAAAAAAAGTTTCTGCAGAAGCGTCTTTTGGGGCCATCTCAGGGACGTGAAAGTCGACCAGCCTGTCGGTCCATGGCCACATTGGTCTACTATTGGTTGAGAGATCGATTAATTATCATCTAGAATGTACTTTTAGCAAGTTTGAGACAAAGCAGAAGCATCCGTCAGCTCAGTGTGTCAACAATAACGGCGTGAACTAGCATTAGCTCACTGCTATCAATGCGCCGCTAAAATAGTCCGTCTGCATTTGCGCTTATAATAACAATATCGCTCATATTTGGTTAATTTGCAGGTGACGACATGTAAATGGAGTTATGTTAGCACTTTCTAGATGTTTTTAGAAAGAGTATAATGAGCGCAACAGAGGACCCTCCATCTGTTGACTCAATTATCAGCTATTTATTTCAAATGCAAAAAAAAGCCAAGCATATGTGTTTTTGTCTTACAAAAGGATTGTGAATGATGAACACCACATCTCTTTCCAATTTTTGCGTATTTCCAGTATGACTGATCTGAAAAGATGGTCAGAGTGCAGAAGCGTCACTATCGTGATATCAATCTCCTAAAATAGTCGAAGGTATTTGGAGCGGAATATTCAATATGGCTGTCAGGTTCAAACACTGATGACATCTATTAACAGACAAGAAGCAAGGAATCATGCAGAGACAGAGTTCAATTTGGCTCAATGAGGAGAGGCGTATTGGGCTGTACTCTTAGTTACAAATACAACCTACGCTCTAAGGTCCAGACCCACGTGCTCCTCTATTTATTTGGGAGGTCCCTGGTTACATCACTGAGGCTGCTTCTGAGGGAAAGGGGGGGGGGGGGTAATTTAAGCAGCCCCAGTTGGACACAACATATGATTATTCATGAAATGGAAGTGTGCTGACACTCGTGATATCGCCCTGTCTCTGCTTTGTCTGCGTCACGGTACTCGATGTTCTGGACACAAACACTGATACGAGACGACTCGCAATCTTGGATTTGCAAGTTGTCCCTTTGCACAGATAGAAAAGTACAACTTCAGCACAATTGATGATAACTATAGCAACGGCCTTTAAGTATAAGAGTTGTGTGATAACTTACACAAAATTATTATAACAATGACTGACTGAATTTGTGGCATTTTGAGATGTTTGAACAGTGTTTTCACATACTATTTCTGTAGAGCCCATTCCTGTTTTTCCAAAAATACTACTAATTTATGTAAAAAATAAGTGATGTTGCAAATATGTTACATTGTTCAGGACTTATTTATTGTGTAAAACTAAACTAAACTAACTCAACTTGACACTTTTTACAAATTTACTTTGAATCGGACAAAATAAAAATATGAGTTGAAAACAGTGAAATGTATTGAGTGGCTTATTAGCATTTAAGCTAATTTGACAAATATGTCACGTCAGGCTTTCCATAGCAATTAAGGGCGAAAACCCTGGCAATTTAAATAATATACAATAATAATAATAATATGTGAAATATAGTACAGTATATTAAATTGTAATAAGCTGGTTTACATGACACATTTTGGGGAATAAACCTGGGATTTTTTTTTCTTTTTTCCCCATATCGCGGTGTAGAATTTACATACAACTTGAAACAGGACAACAGTAAACAGGACAAAAAGTAAACGTATCTACATAAAAAATACAGTTTTACTATTAATTAATTATACTAATAATAAATTAAAATTTTAAGCACCATTTTATACGAGCTGTTTTATTTGTTTTTTTTAATTAATGTCTTTTTTTTATTTTCAAAAACTTTATTTATAATATTCAACATTTACATACACTCCTCTCTGAGCTGCCACCTTACCGTGGTAGAGGAGTTTGCGTGTCCCAATGATCCTAGGAGCTATGTTGTCCGGGGGTTTCTATGCCCCCTGGTAGGGTCTCCCAAGGCAAACTGGTCCTAGGTGAGGGATCAGACAAAGAGCAGCTCGAAGACCTCGATGAAGAACACAAACAAAGGACCCAGATTTCCCTCGCCCGGACGTGGGTCACCGGGGCCCCCCTCTGGAGCCAGGCCCGGAGGTGGGGCACGATGGCGAGCGCCTGTTGGCCGGGCCTGTCCCCATGGGGGACAGGCCCGAAGAGGCAACGTGGGTCCCCCCTCCAATGGGCTCACCACCCATAGCAGGGGCCATAGAGGTCGGGTGCAGTGTGAGCTGGGCGGAAGCCGAAGGCAGGGCACTTGGCGGTCCGATCCTCGGCTACATAAGCTGGCTCTTGGGACGTGGAACGTCACTTCGCTGGGGGGGAAGGAGCCTGAGCTAGTGCGTGAGGTGGAGAAGTTCCGGCTAGATATAGTCGGACTCACTTCGACGCACAGCAAGGGCTCTGGAACCACTTCTCTTGAGAGGGGCTGGACTCTCTTCCACTCTGGCGTTGCCGGCAGTGAGAGGCGACGGGCTGGGGTGGCAATTCTTGTTGCCCCTCGGCTCAAAGCCTGCACGTTGGAGTTCAACCCGGTGGACGAGAGGGTAGCTTCCCTCCGCCTTCGGGTGGGGGGACGGGTCCTGACTGTTGTTTGCGTTTACGCGCCAAACGGCAGCTCAGAGTACCCACCCTTTTTGGATTCACTTGAGGGAGTACTGGAGAGTGCTCCCCCGGGTGATTCCCTCGTTCTACTGGGGGACTTCAACGCTCATGTTGGCAGCGACAGTGAAACCTGGAGAGGTGTGATTGGGAAGAATGGCCGCCCGGATCTGAACCCGAGTGGTGTTCTGTTATTGGACTTTTGTGCTCGTCACAGATTGTCGATAACAAACACCATGTTCAAACATAAGGGTGTTCATATGTGCACTTGGCACCAGGACACCCTAGGCCGCAGTTCCATGATCGACTTTGTAGTTGTGTCATCGGATTTGCGGTCTCATGTTTTGGACACTCGGGTGAAGAGAGGGGCGGAGCTTTCTACCGATCACCACCTGGTGGTGAGTTGGCTGCGATGGTGGGGGAGGATGCCGGACAGACCTGGCAGGCCCAAACGCATTGTGAGGGTTTGCTGGGAACGCTTGGCAGAGTCTCCTGTCAGAGAGAGTTTCAATTCCCACCTCTGGAAGAACTTTGAACATGTCCCGAGGGAGGTGCTGGACATTGAGTCCGAGTGGACGATGTTCCGTACCTCTGTTGTCGAGGCGGCCGATTGGAGCTGTGGCCGCAAGGTAGTTGGTGCCTGTCGTGGCGGTAATCCTAGAACCCGTTGGTGGACGCCGGCGGTGAGGGATACCGTCAGGCTGAAGAAGGAGACCTATCGGGTTCTTTTGGCTCATGGGACTCCTGAGGCAGCAGACAGGTACCGACAGGCCAAGCGGTGTGCGGCTTCAGCGGTCGCGGAGGCAAAAACTCGGACATGGGAGGAGTTCGGGGAGGCCATGGAAAAAGACTTCCGGACGGCTTCGAAGCAATTCTGGACCACCATCCGCCGCCTCAGGAAGGGGAAGCAGTGCAGTGTCAACACCGTGTATGGTGGGGATGGTGCTCTGCTGACCTCGACTGCGGATGTTGTGGGTCGGTGGAGGGAATACTTCGAAGACCTCCTCAATCCTACCAGCACGTCTTCCTATGAGGAAGCAGGGCCTGGGGAATCTGTGGTGGGCTCTCCTATTTCTGGGGCTGAGGTTGCCGAGGTAGTTAAAAAGCTCCTCGGTGGCAAGGCCCCGGGGGTGGGTGAGAGCCGCCCGGAGTTCCTTAAGGCTCTGGATGTTGTGGGGCTGTCTTGGTTGACAAGACTCTGCAACATCGCGTGGACATCGGGGGCGGTACCTCTGGATTGGCAGACCGGGGTGGTGGTTCCTCTCTTTAAGAAGGGGAACCGGAGGGTGTGTTCCAACTATCGTGGGATCACACTCCTCAGCCTTCCCGGTAAGGTCTATTCAGGTGTACTGGAGAGGAGGCTACGCCGGATAGTCGAACCTCGGATTCAGGAGGAACAGTGTGGTTTTCGTCCTGGTCGTGGAACTGTGGACCAGCTCTATACTCTCGGCAGGGTCCTTGAGGGTGCATGGGAGTTTGCCCAACCAGTCTACATGTGCTTTGTGGACTTGGAGAAGGCATTCGACCGTGTACCCCGGGAAGTCCTGTGGGGAGTGCTCAGAGAGTATGGGGTTACGGACTGTCTTATTGTGGCAGTTCGCTCCCTGTATAATCAGTGTCAGAGCTTGGTCCGCATTGCCGGCAGTAAGTCGGACACGTTTCCAGTGAGGGTTGGACTCCGCCAAGGCTGCCCTTTGTCACCGATTCTGTTCATAACCTTTATGGACAGAATTTCTAGGCGCAGTCAGGGCGTTGAGGGGATCTGGTTTGGTGGCTGCAGGATTAGGTCTCTGCTATTTGCAGATGATGTGGTCCTGATGGCTTCCTCCGGCCAAGATCTTCAGCTCTCACTGGATCAGTTCGCAGCAGAGTGTGAAGCGACTGGGATGGGAATCAGCACCTCCAAGTCCGAGTCCATGGTTCTCTTCCGGAAAAGGGTGGAGTGCCATCTCCGGGTTGGGGAGGAGATCTTGCCCCAAGTGGAGGAGTTCAAGTACCTCGGAGTCTTGTTCACGAGTGGGGGAAGAGTGGATCGTGAGATCGACAGGCGGATCGGTGCGGCGTCTTCAGTAATGCGGACGCTGTATCGATCCGTTGTGGTGAAGAAGGAGCTGAGCCGGAAGGCAAAGCTCTCGATTTACCGGTCGATCTACGTTCCCATCCTCACCTATGGTCATGAGCTTTGGGTACGGGTACAAGCGGCCGAAATGAGTTTCCTCCGCCGAGTGGCGGGGCTCTCCCTTAGAGATAGGGTGAGAAGCTCTGTCATTCGGGGGGAGCTCAAAGTAAAGCCGCTGCTCCTCCACATCGAGAGGAGCCAGATGAGGTGGTTCGGGCATCTGGTCAGGATGCCACCCGAACGCCTCCCTAGGAAGGTGTTTCGGGCACGTCCGACCTGTAGGAGGCCACGAGGAAGACCCAGGACACGCTGGGAAGACTATCTCGCCCGGCTGGCCTGGGAACGCCTCGGGATCCCCCGGGAGGAGCTGGACGAAGTGGCTGGGGAGAGGGAAGTCTGGGCTTCCCTGCTTAAGCTGCTGCCCCCGTGACCCGACCTCGGATAAGCGGAAGAAGATGGATGGATGGAACATTTACATACAATCAAATAAATAATAATAATCAAGACAAGTACAGAAACAGTACAAGAACAGTTCGAAACCGCGTCCGGGGGCTGTAAACTCAATAAAGCAACTAAAGAAGAATACAAAATATATATGTGTAAAGCCATAGGCTCACACAAGTTCCGTAAATAATCAAAATTTGGAGCACAGCATCATAGTTTTCACAGCTTTTTGGTCGTTAGAGGTAGAAAGCGTTTTAAAGTAAATTTTCAATTATTTTTTAAAGGCACAAAAACCGGTCTGGTATTGAGAAACTTACATTTATGAATATGAAACTTAGCCAATTGTATAAGGAAGTTGCAAAGGTAAAATGTATTTTTCAATTTTTTTCTCATACTGTCCAAATAGCACATCTTTAAAATAAAGCACGCATTTGTCATGAATATTATCCAGGATGAAGCGACAGATGCCCTGCTATAGTGATGGAGTGCTTTCACAAGAGGTGGTAAACAGTCTCTGGATAGATGTTACATAAAGTGCAGGTAACATAATGTCCTTCTTGTATCCAACCATCACAGTCTTTACAGGGTAATAACCATGAATTATTTTGAAATAAATCTCTTTGACTTTGTTAGGAAGAGACCCTGTTTTGACCCAGCAGATGTCATTCACAACATTATTGCAGAGCGCAATTACATAAGAGACAGACAAACAATCATTTTGGAATAAGCTGCGGATTTTTCTGTTATTTTTCTGATTAAAACAAAGTTTCCCTACAGGAGTGTCAAGTGGATCTTTCACAATTTTTACAGCCGAAAGAGGAGATGAGTAAGCCCTGTACAACATAACAACACCTGATGGAATGGCATCAAATACAATGGCAAATTGTTTGGGAGTCACAGGGACCTTTGAATGTTTGAGAAATTATTGGTAATTAAAAAGTTTACCTTCCTTTTTGAAAAGGTGACTCACCAAAATAATACCATTCTTGAAAAGAGATTTCCTTTGTTATTGTTCCAGATGAAGTATTTCGTAGGTGAGAAATTGTGCTTGTAGAGAAGAGACCATGCCAGAAGAGCTTGTTTGTGGAAGTTTGAAAGAGCAACAGGAATCCTATCAATGTTGTAGTTGCACAATAACAAAAATTTTAGGCCTCCAAGATTAGAAAATACATGATGAGAAATGAAGTTCCACATTGAGGAAGGATCTTTCAAATAGTGTCTTATCCAATTAATCTTAAAGGTGTTGTTTAGCGTAGTGAAATCGAGAAATTTTAGACCACCCTGATTGTAATTGTTCATTATAACAGATTTCTTAATATAATGAATTTTGGTTTTCCAAATAAAGTCAACAAGTCAATAGTCTTACATATTTTTTGGTTTACATCTAAAGAAATAGCCACAGCTGGGTTGTAAATTCAAAGTAACTAAAATAGAATCCATCCATCCATCCATTTTCTACCACTTATTCCCTTTGGGATCGCGGGGGGCGCTGGATCTCAGCTACAATCAGGCGGAAGACGGGGTACACCCTGGACAAGTCGCCAACTCATCGCAGGGCCAACACAGATAGACAGACAACATTCACACTCTAAGGCCAATTTAGTGCTGCCAATCAACTTATCCCCAGGTGCATGTCTTTGGAAGTGGGAGGAAGCCGTAGTACCCGGAGGGAACCCACGCAGTCACGGGGAGGACATGCAAACTCCACACAGAAAGATAGACTACTCAGGACCTTCGTATTGTGAGGCAGATGCACTAACCCCTCTTCCACCGTGCTGCCCCTAAAATAGAATGCAATATATATATATATATATATATATATATATATATATATATATATATATATATATACCGGTATATAAAACAATCAAGACTTTGTACTGCAATGGTAATAGCTCGATAAAGTTCAAATGTGGTACATCTCCAAGGTTCGAATTAAAACGTGGGATACGGCAAGGTTGTCCTATTTCTCCATATCTATTTTTGTTAGCCATCCAATTGTTATCGGTTCATCAAAAAAATAGTCATTTAAAGGGGATCGCTATATTAGACAGAGAAATAACTATCAGCCAACTGGCTGATGACACAACACACATTTTTTAAAGGACTCTTCTCAAATTCCTCTTGCCTTGAATGTGATTCATGTATTCTCTTTGGCTTCTGGTCTTTATGTGTGTGAACTAATGGCTGTGAAGAGATGTGAAATGCTGTCTATATGTAACATTCCAATTAAGGAGAGTATTAATTACCTAGGAATACTTATTACTAAAAATCAGAGTTCTAGATTGGTCTTGAACTTTACCCCAATTGTAGAAAAAAACAAGAAAAGATTTAACCACTGTCTACAGAGAGATTTATCCTTAAAAGGCAGAACCTTATTCTCCTAAGCTGAAGGTATCTCCAGGTTTACGTATGCGTCTATTTTTTTTAGATGTAAACCAAAAAATATGTAAGACTATTGACTTGTTGACTTTATTTGGAAAACCACAATTCATTATAATAAGAAATCTGTTATAATGAACAATTACAATCAGGGTGGTCTAAAATGTCTCGATTTCACTACGCTAAACAACACCTTTAAGATTAATTGGATAAGACACTATTTGAAAGATCCTACCTCAATGTGGAACTTCATTTCTCATCATGTATTTTCTAATCTTGGAGGCCTAAAATTTTTGTTACTGTGCAACTACAACATTGATAGGATTCTTGTTGCTCTTTCAAACTTCCACAAATAAGCTCTTCTGGCATGGTCTCTTCTCTACAAGCACAATTTCTCACCTACGAAATACTTCATCTGGAACATCTTTTTTCAAGAATGGTATTATTTTGGTGAGTCACTTTTTCAAAAAGGAAGGTAAAATTTTTAACTACCAATAATTTCTCAAACATTTAAAGGTCCCTGTGACTCCCAAACAATTTGCCATTGTATTTGATGCCATTCCATCAGGTGTTATGTTGTACAGGGCTTACTCATCTCCTCTTTCTGCTGTAAAAATTGTGAATGATCCACTTGACACTCCTGTAGGGAAACTTTGTTTTAATCAGAAAAATAACAGAAAAATCCGCAGCTTATTCCAAAAATGATTGTGTGTCTGTCTCCCATGTAATTGCACTCTGCAATAATGTTGTGAATGACATCTGCTGGGTCAAAACATGGTCTCTTCCTAACAAAGTCAAAGAGATTTATTTCAAAATAATTCATGGTTATTACCCTGTAAAGACTGTGATGGTTAGCACTTTGTTTATTTTATATATATATATATATATATATATATATATATATGTATGTATGTATGTATGTATGTATGTATGTATGTATGTATGTATGTATGTATGTATATGTATGTATGTATGTATGTATGTATGTATGTATGTATGTATGTATGTATGTATGTATGTATGTATGTATGTATGTATATATATATATATATATATATATATATATATATATATATATATATATATAATAAACAAAGTGCAAAGCCATAGGCCCACTCAATCTCAGTAAATAACTTAAATTTGGAACAGAGCATCATCGTTTTCACAGCTTTTTGGTTGTTAGAGGTAGAGAGTGTTTTAATGTAGAGTTCTAAATCTTTTTTAAAGGCACAAAAAACTGGTCGGGTATTCAGAAACGTATATTTATGAATATAAAACTTAGCCAATAGTATAATGAGGTTGCAAAAGTAAAATTCCTTTTCAATTTTTTTTTCATACAGTGTAAATCCAAATATCACATCTTTAAAACAAAGCACAAATTTGTCATGAATATTGTCCAGGATGATTTTACACGAGATGCGTGTTGTACGTTTCCTGTGGTCCTACGTCACCAGATCTCGTGACAAACCCGCCCAAACAAAAAACTCCCGATGACGTCACGACAGAGGATCACGGAAGTAAACCAGACGACGAAAGACAACAGGCGCAAACACAATTCAGCTGCCGTGTTTTCGACTATTACTGACAAGTAAGTCATTTCTTCTACTTTGCGTCCAACTGTACTGTTACTACCTTTTTTTTGACCTAAGAATGTTATCGAATCATTTGAAAAGTATTGGATACAGATTGGTGAGTACTTTCTAGCGGCTTGGTGTTGGTCATGGAAGAGTGTTAATGTGTAAATACAGTGCTATAAAACTAGACAACACGTACACAAATGTGATTAATGGCCTATTATTTGCCCAAGTCCCCTCGTTAGGGCGCCTTGTGAGGCCGATATTTGAGCTCTGCTAAGCTAGGTCAGTCATGCCCACTACTGCGGTGACGTGCGGTGAACTAAACAGCAGGTGAGGCATCGATACTTTTGGATGTTTTTTTCCTTATTTAAAAAAAATTTAAATTCATATGTGCAGCTCTAATCATTGTTGATTTTTAGGTTGCACATTAGAGTAACAGGAAAAAGAAGGGAGTTATTCGCTTTCATAAAAACGTTATCATAATGATATTATGATATGATAAATGGGTCCAAAAAGTATTTGATAATGTTATTAAATACTTTTTGGTGTATATATGTATATATACTTGTCGAACATGAGCACATACGTGCCGGCCCCGACTTAAACAAGTTGAAAAACTTATTCGGGTGTTACCATTTAGTGGTCAATTGTACGGAATGTGTACTGTACTGTGCAATCTACTAATACAAGTCTCAATCAATCAATCAATCAAAAAGGCCCAACGCACTTTCAGCTGCCCTCAGATGGTTTCTTTGTGAGAACCTGAACAAAACGCGCTGTTGTGTCACAACATAGTCACTAGTAGAACTCCAGATGCAGAGACGTGAGGCAAGGTTGAACAAAAAGTGCGGTTCTTTAATAAAAGTCCAAAGAAAAGAAGATCGGGCCTTGTGGTTAGAGTGTCCGCCCTGAGATAGGTAGGTCGTGAGTTCAAACCCCGGCCGAGTCATACCAAAGACTATAAAAATGGGACCCAGTACCTCAATGCTTGGCACTCAGCATCAAGGGTTGGAATTGGGGGTTAAATCACCAACAACGGCCACGGCTGCTGCCCACTGCTCCCCTCACCTCCCAGGGGGTGATCAAGGGTGATGGGTCAAATGCAGAGAATAATTTTGCCACACCTAGTGTGTGTGTGTGACAATCATTGGTACTTTAACTTTAACTTAAGATCGGGCAAACGTGCACACCGTGAAAATATAGTCCACATTGGAGCTTCCAGTGTTGAACTATATAGAAAGTATTTCATTGGTTGACAGATTTTGGCTTTATCAAATAAAAGTATTTGATACAGTTATTAAATACTTTTTGGTCCCATTTGCTTTTAACAAAGTAAATCAAGTATTGTGCGTGTATCTTACCTTTCTGTATTTGTATCTGAAGTAGGGATGTCCTGATATAGGTTTTTGCACTTCCGATCCGATACCGATATTGTTTTTGCACTTCTGATCCGATACAGATACTGACCGATACCGATACTGACCGATACTGGCCTATCCGAGCATGTATTAAAGTTTAAAGTTATTTAGCCTACTTAGTTGTCAGAATCATGTTGAAAAGGGTTTTAGTACTCTTGATAACAACTAGCCAGCTGAATTAGGGGAGTTTGAATAATACACAATGGTTGGTAACAAGAAACTGACCTGTTTATTCAAGGATAAACACAAAATAGACACAATTATACATGACAAACAGAAATGGCATCATTGAAACTAGGGCTGGGCGATATGGCCTTTTTTTAATATTGCGATATTTTAAGGCCATATTGCGATACACGATATATATCGCAATATTTTTCCTTAGCCTTGAATGAACACTTGATGCATATAATCACAGCAGTATGATGATTCTATGTGTTTTGATTGATTGATTGAGACTTTTATTAGTAGGTTGCACAGTGAAGTACATATTCCGTACAATTGACCACTAAATGGTAACACCCCAATAAGTTTTTCAACTTGTTTAAGTCGGTTGATTTATGATACAGATATATACTATCAGATATATACTATCATCATAATACAGTCATCACACAAGATAATCACATTGAATTATTTACATTATTTATAATCCAGGGTGTGGAGGGGGGCGCCGGATGTAAGTGTCAAAAAGACAGCCAAAAGAGTTTGATATGAGAATAAATCTAAAGTTAAAATATAGGGTAGAATTGCACCCATTTGCAGGAAATGTAGTCTTGATTTTCAAAGTTTTCTTTCAAGGCTTGCATGTCTACATTAAAACATTCTTCTTCATACTGCATTAATAATATATGCTACTTTTAAACTTTCATGCAGAGAAGGAAATCACAACTAAATAGATCACTAATTTTTTCAGACGGTGTTGATCTGGAAATTTTTGCCTCAGCATTTTGATGGTGTGGGCGTGTGGCACCGAACGGAGATAAGCGTCTCGACAGACGTTATAATATTTGAACAATGATGACGAAAACGGTTTTCTCTGTCGTGTCCGTGTGTCGAAAATTGTTATGCGCTTATTTTTTTATTTGATTTTGTGCGTGGCATAGATTTGCCGTGCGCAGAGGACGTTTGAGCAGGCGCGCACCTTAGCGGCTGCGCTAGCATCACAGCTAACGTTAGCCATGCTCCTACCTCTCTGCTCGGGGAGGACGTATACGTATGTGACGTATGTCGTGACAGTATGTGATGTATGACGTGACAGTATGTGACGTGTGTAAGAAGGTGCGCTAGCTGTCTGTGAGAGGGACACACAGGAAAGAGTGAGAAGAGCCTGTCGTGTAATGCCAGCAGCTAAAAGCAACTGCCTGAGATTCCACAGACCTGTGGATGTGTTGAAGGTGTGCTGGAAAATGCGGAACGGAAATTACGGAGCATCAGAAAAGTGGAATGTACTATTTAAATCGGTGCGTTGGAAAACACGGACCGGAGTTTTTTTTAAAACTAGATCTGGATCGGCATTTTCCCATGCCTTGCCGATACGCATTTTTTGGCAAATATCGGCGGCCGATCCAATCCAAATATCGGATCGGGACATCCCTAATCTGAAGCAGCATTAGCTATCCTCCATGAAAACCTACGTTGTATGATCACATTCATTTGGTCTTAAAGTCCAGTTTAGAGAAGTATTTAATCTTGGATACAGTATATAATCCTCCATATTGGCAGACACATTCATTTAATTAAATTTCATTCCAAGCAATAAAACAATATTTTTGCATCTGACAAAAAACACCCACAAACGCTGGCTTACTCTAATAAAAATGCCATGTTTGTTATAAATACAGTAAAAAAAAAAAAAGGCTGGCTTCCGCTGGAAAGACATGTGTCTGCTAGCTTGAGCGTCCCCACTTCTCCTAGTGTGGCGAGACAGAGTACTGCTGAGGCATTGAAGTGCAAGTTGACAATATATCGCCCCCTACCTTGATGCAGAGGTACTTCTTGCCTAATGGCCTGCCTGTTCCCTGTGGCAACAAGCAGGCACCCGCTCAATACATTTTGTGTGTAGCCGTGGAGGCACCACCTGTGTCTGCCTCACTTCTTGTCTCCCGCGTTATTTTCACCAGGAAACACGGAATGGCCGCAATTTTGACCATGAAAATTATCACAATATACAGGAACCACAAAATCACAGAAAGCATAGACCAAAAGATAAATATTAAAACTTATTTTATTGTATTACTTCGTTTTTGAACATCTCATGGTCATGGTTAAGACTTTTACCTCCCTGGTGGCAACTGCCTCAATTGCCTCCCCTGACAGCGTGTCACTGTCCACGAGCTACGTCTGCTTTTTCCATTCAGTCAGTATTTTTTTACTTTGGTACTTGAAGTTGTTTGTGTTCTACTGTGATATGTTGGTCATGTTCAAGGACTGTTTTCACTGCTGGACTCTGAAAAGAGGTTCCGCAGCCTCCGTAGCAGAACCCCCAGGTTCTGTAACAGCTTCTTTTCTCAGGCCATCAGACTCTTAAATGCATCATAATAATCCCCTCAATTCCCCCCAAAAACGGATTAACTCGTTGGACTATAAAGACAATATAACAGACATCCATAAACGTGGATGCATATGCAAAAGTACAATATATTTATCTGTACAGTAATATATTTATTTATATCTGCACTTATTGCTCTTTTATCCTGCACTATAACGAGCTAATGAAACAAAATTTTGTTCTTATCTGTACTGTAAAGTTCAAATTTGAATGACAATAAAAGGAGGTTTAAGTCTAAGTCTATTAGTGACTTACTTACTAGGTGGAGAGGTTGTAATACTAAGTCGACGGCGCTCAAGATTTTCCATGTGACCTTATTGTTTAAAATGTTTTAAAAAGGTTGGTAGCATTGAAAAAGCTTGCAAAACAAAGAAACAGAAAAAAGTGGTTTCACAGTTACGGTGTATTTCTAATTGATTCAATTCATGAAATTGGCGTGGGAAGTGATGGAAAATTTGAGTGAACATGGCTGGTTGGGCTCAATTTGTCAGTCACATCACAAGCGACCAGGCAATAGGCGTGTCCAAAAAAATCAGTCTGCAAATCGATCAATTTAAAAGATATTTGACAGACTCACACATGAATGTATAAATGATATTATAAAACAGCGGTACTTAGATTGCGCAAAACTGAATGGTACAAAAACCGAAGCAATTTTTTCAATAAACCTGCTCAGTGGCCTTGTGGTTAGAGTGTCCGCCCTGAGACTAGAAGGCCGTGAGTTCAAACCCCGGCCGAGTCATACCAAAGTCTTTAAAAATGGGACCCATTGCCTCCCTGCTTGGCACTCAGCTTCAAGGGTTGAAATTGGGAGTTAAATCAACAAATGATTCCCGAGCGCGGCCACCGCTGCTGCTCACTGCTCCCCTCACTTCCCAGGGGGTGAACATGGGGATGGGTCAAATGCAGAGGATCATTTCACCACAACTAGTGTGTGTGACTATCGTTGGGACTTTAACTAACTTTAAAAATTATGTAATCCAATTGATCTGTTATAGACCATAAAATACATATGTGAAATCCATATACATTATGACTTAACATACTTTTACTGAAGCAATTGTTGATTGAGAAGGAAGGAGAGAGACACAAATACACCACCTTTGTTCTTTTTTTTTTTAATTCAATAGTTTTTTTTTCTTTCGTTTTTTTAAAATCAAAGTTTGCAAAGCACTTTGGCATCATGGGTTGTTTTGTAGCTGTTATCTGTTTGGGCACTCGTCTCAGATGGAATGACACGCAGGAAAATGGACAAGTTTGTTATGTACAATGTTCGGTCGTACAATACCTGATACGATATATAAAAACTTATACGAAAAAGGAGATTATTAAAAACTGAGGTACTATATGCTATGTTGTAAACTATCTTAAATTAAAAAATAGTTTTGGGCCGCAAATAGTCTCTGAGCCA
Organism: Nerophis lumbriciformis; assembly: GCF_033978685.3. NCBI lineage: Eukaryota > Metazoa > Chordata > Actinopteri > Syngnathiformes > Syngnathidae > Nerophis > Nerophis lumbriciformis. The sequence goes on from NC_084562.2 coordinate 43,279,625, forward strand.
GACTTTGTTTAGCCCTGCTTTTCAAAACTTCCAGAGGAGGAGAGGTTGCTCATTTTACGGCTTTTTGTCCACAGATTAGAGCTATCATGCTTGGAGGCTTCAAATCAGAGAAGTTAAAAGTCAACCTCCGGCTAGTCGTCCAGAGACTTAAACTCCTTGAGAAGAAGAAAAGTGAGAGCAACCAGTAATTTTTTTTTAGTTCAACCCAGTCTGAAGTCTTATGTCATGTTTCCCTGTTTTTGCTCCAATTATTTTACAATGTAGCTGAGCTTGCTCAAAAGGCTCGCAAGGAGATTGCAGATTACCTGTCATCAGGAAAGGATGAGCGGGCACGGATCCGTGTGGAGCACATCATCAGGGAGGACTACATGGTGGAAGCCATGGAGATCTTGGAGCTTTACTGTGACTTGCTGCTGACACGCTTCGGTCTCATTAAGTCTATGAAGTAAGCCTTGGTGAACTTTCGTATGTGCATTTGTCCAGTTGTTAAATAATTCAGTGTCTTTTATCAGGGAGCTAGATCCAGGCTTGCAGGAGGCGGTGTCCACTCTTATCTGGGCATCCCACCGCCTTGAGGCTCAGGTGTTGGAGTTAAAGATCGTAAGTACTTTCGGCACCAAATCTGGTTTGATTTCTGTTTGTCTAGTTTGGAAGGTTTGATCTTTGAATTACTCTTACAGGTATCAGACCAGTTATGTGCAAAGTATAGCAAGGAATACGGCAAGCTGTGCAGGTCAAACCAGATTGGAACTGTCAATGAACGAGTGAGCATACGTTTCCTGTTACTGCCCTGAAGGGGGACTGCACTTTTTGGGGAATTTTGCCTATCGTTCACAATCATCATGAAATCATCATGACGTCAGATGTATTTTTTTGTTATGCATTCAAAATATTAAATAAATGCGATCAAAAGTCTGTTTACAATGGAGCCTATGGGAGCCGCTCTATTCTGCCTGTAAAGCTCTTAAAAGACATCCAAACACCTCCATTTAAGTTTCATATACACAATGTAAGTATATATGCAATGTAGTAACAGCCACATTTATAATAACATTTATATATTAAGTATTTTGCTCATTTTAAGCATATGCGGCGCATTGATTTAAAAAACTTTCAAATTTTTAACAACCTCACTGATTATTACTCACTGCAGACTTCATGAAAGCCAACAAACATAATGAAACATCACTTATTTACAAGGTATGCTGTCATTAAGATGCCGACTGAGGGGGTGTTCATATATTCCCATTTAGATTAAAACTGATTTATAATCCTCGCGAAGAAAGAGATGGTGGAAGTAAGCATTTTATCATGTTGTTCTCGCCATTTCCGGGTCCAAATTGGCTGTCAAATTTTATCAACATGTTCGAATACGTCCTCGTCCTTCTACTTTCCAGGTGAGAGGCATGATTTAGAATCTAGAATAAAGTTTGACGAGCAGGGAAGCAACTCATCAGTCGATCATGTCAACTTTGGCACGCAAGCTCGTGATCACAGCGCCGCTATAAATTAGCGCTTATAATAACAATATCAAAAATACTTGGTTAATATTCAAGTCACAAAATGTAAATTGAGTATTGTAGGCACTTTTTGGATGTTTTTTTTATTGGGTTGTATCGGCGGAATAGAGAACCTTCCATTGGCCCTGCTGTTAGCAGACTTTTATTTACAAGTTAGAATGCATAAAAAAATACATCCGTCGTCATGTCTTTCATAATGACTGTGAACGATTGGCAAAATAAAAATTAAAAAGTGCAGTTTCCCTTTAAGAATGCATGATCATGTAGCCAAGAAAATATTCAAGTGCTTCTAATCTGATGTTTGCAGCTGATGCACAAGCTGAGTGTGGAGTCCCCTCCTAAGATCTTGGTGGAGCGCTACCTGATTGAGATAGCCAAGAACTATAATGTTCCGTATGATGCTGATGCGATCGTCAGGGTAGGCATTAAAAAATGTTGCCAGTCAGGATTATGTCATTTGTTTTGTATACTTACAGTTGTGTCACTTTTTCCTTGACAGCCCGAGGTGAGTCACGGAGAAGAAGCTGACCTGATTGATGTGAACAACTACAAGAAGCCTGGAGGAGGAAGTGGAGGTGGAGGTGGCGGTGGCGGCGGGTTCACTGCTCCAGTCATGCCAATGCACATGCCCATGCCCATGCCCATGCCCATGCCTATGCCTATGCCCATGCCTGTAGCTTTCAACTACCCACCTCCCAAAGGAGCAGTAAGACATTTCTTTTGAACAACAATTACATTGCACTTTCAAAAATGTTATACCATATATGATGTTTTAATAAATAATCATCAATATGCGTTAACACCTCAAGATACATTTAGCATCTTTTTGTATGGTAGTATTTTTTTGTAGTTGTGTACTTATGGATGAGTTTGACTTTGTTAGTTTAAGGTTTTTAATATTCTCCATGGGGTACCTTAACAATCAATGAATGCTGATTTCATTACGTTGTATTTTTCTTAACATTGCACTGCCGTGCTACATTTCGCTTCATTCATTTTGTTCTGGAAAAAAAAAGCAATTACCGTATTTTTCGGATTATAAATCGCAGTTTTTTTCATAGTTTGGCCGTGGGTGCGACATATACTCCGGAGCGACTTATGTGTGAAATTATTAACACATTACCGTAAAATATCAAATAATATTATTTATCTCATTCGCGTAAGAGACGAAGCAAATGGTAGCAATCGTCACACACACGTCAGCAATCGTCACTCACACGTCAACCAATAAGAATTCGGCGGGGAATGGTCATGGCAGAAGTGCATTGTGGGTCATGAGATGCTAACTGCTATATGCCAAATGCTACTGCCATAGCTATTAAAATGGATCACATCAACATTGGCGGTAACTTATAAAAACTGAGAAGGGCTGAACTAAAATGGCACCTAAAAGGAAATCATATGCTGCAGATTACAAGCTGGACGTAGTGAAATATGCAGCAGAGCACGGCGATCGAGCAGCAGAAAGAAAGGACATACCAGAGGCGAAACCGGGGAGGAAGATTTCGTCGGATTTAGCGATCGGGAGTGACAGATTGTTTGGTAAACGTATAGCATGTTCTATATGTTATACGGTAGTTATTTGAATGACTCTTGCCATGATGTGTTGCGTTACCAGGCACGTTCTCAGTTGGTTATTTGTGCGTCATATAACGTACACTTATTCAGCCTGTTGTTCACTATTCTTTATTTAATTTAAATTGCCTTTCAAATGTCTATTCTTGGTGTTGGATTTTATCAAATAAATTTCCCCCCAAAATGCGACTTATACTCCAGTGCGGCGTATATACCGGTATATGTTTTTTTCCTTCTTTATTTTGCATTTTCGGCCGGTGCGACGTATAGTCCGAAAAGGACGGTTCATCGGAAATAAACATATTTAAGTTATTTGTTATGTATGCTAAACGTGCAAAATAGTTTCCTCCTTAGTTACATTGATATATATTTTGTAGCTATATTTTTCCAAAATTTAATTGACGATGATGTATGTGTTATATAGGTCTCGCTTATGTCAACAACCAGTCTAAATTGCTCGAGTGTGTCATACAGTCTGAGAACAAGCATTTACGCAGTGTTGCGTTCAAGTATTCAAAACAATGCATTCATTTTGTTTGGCCTGTTTGTTGTTTACCTGCAGGAACCATTTATTCCGCCCGTCGGATCCTACAACAGCTTCCCGCACCCTGTGGGAGGAGGGCAGCCCCCTCAGCTGCCCACTTCTCCTCCCACATACGAGTCTGTAAGTGACCAAACTTCCCATTCATGAACCCTTCCTGTTACCAAAGACGGACAGATGGACAGGGCAGGGCAGGGCATCACTCAGGGAAGAACAGTTCACAAAGCTTTTGCTTCTTCTTCTGCATTTCTATATCTATCGCAGAGTAAGCTTAGTTTCTATTTTGTTGGTGCATGAGAAATAAGCAGCATGAATTGCTTGTATAACCATTAACAACACAGTGGTCAAACTGACAGACTTGGGTTTTTGTCGCACAAAGCTGAGTGCTGTAGTTAAAACTAAAAGCAATCGCATGCTCATCAAAGGTGATGGTATCCCCAGAGCATTTGCTTTTTATTTATATTCTTGAATCACTAACACGACATAACCTACACTGCAATACAACACTAAATAATAGGGCTGCACGATTTTTAGAAAAATTCTAATTACGATTTTTGTCTCTAAAAATGCGATTGCGATTTAATTTGGGATTTTTGCATTTTATACATATGAATGCGTAAGACTGCAAAAATAACAAGTGAAGGAATAAATGTTACTTTTAGACTGTCAAATAACATATTCTTGTCTCGAGGTGCCACACATTAGAACAATATACAATAACAACTAAACAATGTGATAAGACACCCATCTTACTGACTGAAAAACGTGAACAATCATATTACAGTATCTGTAAAGCCCGCATTTCATGTTTTCTTTGTACACAGGTAGCCAGACAGCATATGTAGTTGTAATAAAAAGCATGACGTGCTGCATATTATTGCTGCAATATTATTACTCGATGGACAGTTGTCCGTTGGGTCAAGTTGGCCGGGGACACTTTTTTCCAGTTGATTTTGGGTACGCACTACATTTATGTCGGCATAATTTGGCTCCAGTAATATATGGAGGATGAACTACTACTTTTAGACGCGAGCACAAAGGAAGGGTGAGAGGTTGGAGGAGACGGAAGCCGGGAGAGTGAGGTCGGCGTGACTTGAAGCTGTAAATCTAGAACTTGAAGCCAAGCTATTTTGACATGGAGTGCTTACCCAAATAAACCGGAAAAAACGTCCCCGGCCACCTGGACCAAACCGACAACTGTCCATCGAGTGAGTCACTTTAATACCGATCATGATACACGCAGCACGTCATGCGTGTTATTACAACTACATATGCTGTCTGGCTAGCTGTGTATAGACAAAACCTGAAATGTGGGCTATTACTTTACTCTAATATGATTGTTCACATTTTCAGTCAGTAAGATTGATGTCCTATCGCATTGTGTTGTGCATTACGAACTCAAACGCATTTCGTGCTGACGTAAAAGCTAGCTTATCTCTTTCCGCAGCTAACTTTTATGGCTAATGCCGAAGCATGGCAATGTGTTACTATGCTAGATAAAGAGTTCCTCAGTGTTCAGTGTTGGTTACACAGGTTCCGGAACAAAAATTAAGTATTGTTGACGGTTTTTGAATGAATTTTTAAAGTGATTTAGGGGTAGAAATGATTGCTCCCATTAGCTGCATTTTAGCCAGCAAGAACAAGCCAATTTTTTACAAATTAGAATGCAAAAAAACCAAAAACGTTTGTCTTCTTGTCTCTCATAATGTTTGTGAATAATAGGTAAAATAAAAATATAAGTGCAGCTCCCCTTTTAAGTAAATGTTGAAAATCTTAAAGTGCACTTTTTTCCAAGTTGGAAAAATTATGTTGGGTTGTCTTTTTTTGTTGTTGCCAATAAGGGCTATCTTGCTTGTTCGTCCGTGTTGATGCGCTCATATTGCCCATCCAATTTGAAGCTGAAATATTACCACAAAAAGACATTTGGCTTTGTAATTATGTGTTTTCATCTTAATTTGTATTACTTTGCGGAACTTCTTACTAGCAAGTAGCGAGTTGGGAGGCGCGTGTGCGTGCGTGAGTGCGTGTGTGTATTTGTGCGTGCGCGTGAGCTAGAAGTCCTCCTCTCCGTCCACCAAGACAAAGGTTGTGAATGACTGTACAAAGTGCTCACTGCGTTCAGTTAATTGTACTGTTAAATAAACGCACTCAAGTGCTGAGAGCGATGGACTCTTTCTCCCTGTTTGAAGTGCAAGATGAAAACAAACACACGTAGACATAGCAATTTATCCATGCCACCAAAGTATTTTAAACTTAATTTTCATTTATCGTTCAATTGATTGAACTTTGATTGGCTTAGGCCGAGTCACTATCAAAACTTTTTCCAAGGTGCACCTGGTGTTTGTTAATGGCGTCCTGACTGCCTCCACTGCAGCACACACAAACTTGCGGTTTCCTTAAACACTTTTGATTGGCCATTTTGCAAAGGACGCAAGGCTCAATAATTCTGATTGGGTAACGTGTCTGTCAATCAAATGCCGGTGACGGCAGAGAAAAAAGCCCCCCACCTCTCGCGGTTTAGAAACCGAACTAATTAAAACCTCGGTGTGGGTTTGATGTCGATTAATCGTGCAGCCCTAATGGATGACGAGGGCACTGTCACAAACACTCTTCTTCTGTTTCAGATTGATGACCTAAAAAACTCACATCCTCTTCCTTTCCAGGCTGTAGGTGAGTCCTACCGAGTATCTAAAGGCTGTAAAACTTTATACAGTTTGAATACAGTTCATTATGGGATTTGTTCACAATTTGGAACTGACAGGAAATAACAGAAACCATCATAAAACATACATATAGATCCATATATCAATGAATCTGTTGAGGCCCTGAATTCTTAAAGCTCTGGTTGACGCGTCTCTTTAATATTGCTTAAAAGTCGGCAACGGTACTTCTGAATTGGCAGACCGGGGTGGTGGTGGTGGTGCCGCCTTTTTAAAGAAGGATAACGATATGGTGTGTTCCAATCACACTCCTGAGCCTCCTTTGGACAGTTTATTCCAGAGTGCTCGGAAGAAGGTACGATTGTTAGTCAAACTTCAGATACAGGAGGTTTGATGCGGTTTCTGTCCTGCTCGAGAAATACTGGACCAGCTCTACACCCTTGCAAGGCTACTGGAGGGTGTGTGGGAGTTTGCCCAACCAATCGACATGTGCTTGGTAGGATTGGAAACACGTTTGACCTTGTCCCTCATATGCTATGTTGTATGTGCTCTGCGGGTACAGGATTTTTAGTATCTTCCTACAAGCCATTCAGTTATAGTACAATTGTAGCATGATCCTGGTTTATTATTCCAACAATAAGTCTGCACTGTAAAGGCTTCCCTTTATCGGTTCTGTTCACAATTTTCAAGGAAATCATCTGTAAGCACAGCCTAGGCAATGAGGGTTTCCAAATTGGGGGCCTTAGGATGTCATATCTGTTGTTTGCAGACGATGTGGTCCTATTGGCCTCATCAAGCTGTTGCCGGCAGCGTTTATTAGGGCATGCCTCACTTGAAAGAGTTCAAGTATCATGGGATCTTGTTCATGACTGAAGAAAGGCAAGAGGGATGGACAGGCATAGCGATCGCTGTACTGAACCTTCGTGGATGAAAAAACAACGCTCTCGATTTACTACATTCTCACTTTCACCTATGGCCACAAGCTTTAGGCAGTAACCCAAAGAGTTACAATAAATACAAGCAGCCAAAATGAGTTTCCTGCGCCAGGTGACTGGACTCACCCTAAGAAATAGAGTGAGTAGCTCGGTGTAGAGCTGCTACTCCTTAGCATCGAGAAGAGACACTTGACAGGTCCTGGGCATGTTGTTAAAAATAGTCCTGGACGCCTCCCTGGTGAGTTCTTCCAGGCATGCCCAGCCATAAGGTTGCCCCAGGATAGACCCAGGACACCCTGGAGGGATTATGCCTCGCTGTTCCTCAGGTGAAACTGGAAGAAGTCTGAGTTTCTCTACTGAGACCGCTGCCCTCACGACCCGACTAAGCGAAAGAAAATTGATCTGGGTTTTTGACTTGCAATACACAGATCATTTTTAACAGATCACAAATTTCTGCTGTATTTTATGAATTAAATGTAATTTTTGGCTTTTCCCCTAACCTCCCAAGAGCTGTGTGGGTAGAATCCCTTTTGATTAGATTAAGCAAATAGGACAAACTTGCTCAGTCACTGCATATTTTTCCGCAGGTCCTTCATCACAGATATATGACAACACCACCCTCCCAGAACTTCCCTCTGTCCCTGACACGCTTCCCACAGCCTCCTTCGGCGGAAACACCACCACTTCAGATGACCTCGACTTTGATGACTTGTCACGACGCTTTGAAGAGCTGAAGAAGAAGACTTAAGAGGTTTTTTTTTGTTCCTCGTCTTTGAAGACCAATATTTGGGCTGGTGGTTCTGTGGGAAGTAAAACTTGCTTTAGGCTCAGAATTGGCTATTTATATACAAATCTTATATTTACTTTTACCTTATATAGAATATAATGAATATACATATTACTGAGGTTATGATTGCAAACAGTCTGGTTATATATTTTACTTTATGAAGCTTCACTGTTTAAACACTTGCTTTTCCCTGGTGTGACATACTTTGCAATGCAATAGTTTTGTCTGTCAAACACAGCAGTCAGGCCGTCCTTGATTGTTTTTTGCACATTATGACGTAACGCTGTGATCTCTGTTTCATCCCAGACCTGTCCAACAAGTCCGACTCCCCCGTCTACCTTGATAGGTGTTTCTGTTAAGGTTTCTGTTGCGATAACTCTATTCAATGTGTTCACCACACATAGAAGCCATAAAGACACATGGCGTTTCTGTGTGACAACCCATAGCAGTTGTTTGGTAGAAGAACATTGTCTTATTATATATATATATATATATATATATGTGTATATTTTAACATATCTGATCACACAACCTGATTTTATATCTATATATTACCGTAAGCCCAAAGAGAGGTTCTAGTTCTCCATGTGTCTCCACACATCTTCCACTGTATGTTTACCGCTGTATTTGCCTTAAATTGTACACTCCCACCGGAGGCCTGGTTGGTCTACCAGGATAGCACATCATTTTTTTCCATCAGGACCTGATACATGTTCATTTGACCGCAAGAACAAATGGTTGGGTTTTGATTAGCTTGTGAGAAGTTGCAGTGAGAGTTGTCATGCACTTTTCACGTGTTTTCCAACCTGACCACACCTCGCTCAGCTTGTTTATTGAGAGGAGCCTCAAATGATTCGTCACTTTCTGGAAAGAAGATGAAAAAGCTAACGAGGAGAGTTAATAACACTACCAAAACTGCTCTTAGATTATTGGACGATGTTACCTTTGTACAATAAACATTTAATACAAGTATGAATTTGCCAACGTACTATCTGTATGTTTTTCAGGTTGTTTTTCAAAATGGCGCGGTTTCAAAGGACATTTATTCTCAACCCTTAAGTCTACATGACAAACGGGCATGCTCAAAAAGTGTTTTATGTCAGATATCTTTTTTTTTTTTTTTTTTAACTTTCAACGCTTTGAATTCTTCAGCAGCTGCAGACCTATCCATAGATTTCATTTTTTTTTTATATATTTGTAATGTTTTATGCCTTTTGTAAAAAAAACAACAACCAAAAAAACATTTTCTATTAAGGTTAAAGTTAAAGTATCACTGATAGTCACACACACACTAGGTGTGGTGAAATTACCCTCTGCAATTGACCTTGTTCCAAACCCTTGGGAGGTGAGGGGAGCATTGAGCTGCACTGGTGGCCGTGCTCGGGAATCATTTTGGTGATTTAACCCCCAATTCCAACCTTTGATGCTGAGTGCCAAGCAGGGAGGTAATCGGTCCCATTTTTATAGTCTTTGGTATGACTCGGCTGGGGGTTTGAACTCATTGGTACAACACAAAATATGCAATATTTCCAAAAACAAGGTTCAAAGTAGAAAACTCGAAGTAATTACAGCCTTTATCAAGTCAATAATTAATAATAACACGGATTTTAATGCCTTATTTATTTTTGGAACGGCAGGTTTTTCCAAAAACTCACCCCATCTTTTCTCAGCCAAAAAATGGACGTACCGTACTCAAAGTGTCATAAGTAAGTCTTATTTATCCATCCATTTTCTACCGCTTATTCCCTTCGGGGTCGCGGAGGGCGCTGGAGCCTATCTCAGCTACAATCGGGTGGAAGGCGGGGTACAACCTGGACAAGTCGCCACCTCATCACAGGGCCAACACAGATAGACAGACAACATTCACACTCACATTCACACACTAGGGCCAATTTAGTGTTGCCAATCAACCTAAAGTCTTATTTATTTTAATTTTAATTTTAATTTTAGCTTCCGACGGTTTAAATGTTTTAGCAGCTTCAGAACTATCCATATATATTAAGTTTTTATATATGTAATGTTTTTGTTTTTACATTTAATTGCTGTTTCCCACCAAGGCCTTCAGTGATCCGACTTCAATGATTACCTCTCAAAATACCATCATTGACGTCGCCACATGACCATTGCTGGAGAAATACTATACAGAAACACATTTACACCCTACTGGGTATTGAATCACAACGGTATACAAAACAGGTTATTGTCTGGCGCATTTAAAAATCTATTAAAACGCATCAGCAATTAAAACATATACCGTACATTTCTCTGTTTGGCTTATGCAACTTCCTGTCAATAAAGTTTGATTCAAAGTACACACTTCTCAAAGATATATTAACTTCCCTGACCACATGATGGTGACAAATACACATGTAACAATGTTGATTAAATGACAAGCATGACACACTTTAACGACAAGAGTTTACAACTTTTAGTTGTAACAGAACAGCAACTGTCAACAACTTGTGATCTGATTGGCTATCGCAACTGTCTATCAACTGTATGTGTTCTCAAATTCATCTGCTAACGATCCTGGTAAGTATCCATTCACAAGAGGTGTAAATGTCACGTTCAACGTGAGGCCAACTAGAAAACCTTACTGACAACAACTCGTGATCTGATTGGCTCTTGCAACTGTCTATCAACTGAATGTCCCTGTTCACTTAAAGTGCACAGACGCCTGCATTGTTGATTCTGAAGGCCCCGGGCAGATTTTGTACAGCATGGCAACATAAGCTAGCTGAATTCTGATTGCATACAAACTAAAACTAAATACAGCAGCACTGGAAGGAGCATAATATGAATACTTCTAGATATTTAGGGAAAGTAAATAAAAAAATAATTTTATCTTTAATTATGATGATGATTTCTGGTTATGTTAGGCCAGCAGAGAAGGCTTTGCTGGCCCTGACAGCACACCACTAGGGAAAACAATCCATGCAATATTTCCAAAAATGAGTTGCAAAGTGGAATACTTTAGATGAGGTAATTACAGCCTTTAATATGTCAATAACCAATAATACAACTGATTTTGATGCATTATTATTTTTGAAACGATGTGTTTTTGCAAAAAAACTCACTATCCTTCCTTGCTGGAAAATGGACAAACTCATAAAAGTAAGTCATAGCCTATATGATTTTTTTTTTAAAACAACTTTAAAACGCTCCAAATCTTTCTGCAGCTTCAAACCTGTCCACAGAGATTGCCTTTTTATTTTTGTATGCCTTAGATCAGGGGTGTCAAACTCAAATACAGAGTGGGCCAAAATTTAAAACTGAACAAAGCCGTGGGCCAAGGTTGAACAAATTAACCTTTTTAATAGGGACCCAAACAAGTTTTGCATTAAATATTGAACAAGCAAGGCTTATATAACTTTATAGTGACATGCAAAATCGAGTTTCAAATAACAATAATAAAAATGAAAAAATATCAATGGCATATCAAATACAATTTAAATAAAAATTGAATACCTCTTTTCTATTTGCAGCCTTCTGAGGTAAATATCAACATTAACTTTTTCCACAGGCTAATAAATTTGAAAATAAAATAATGAATAAACCAACCATTCAGGGCTTTAAACTGCTCAGTTTGCAACACACTGATCTAATCTGATGTGCCCAAGCCAGATGCCTGACATCTTTTCATGGATGCTAGTTCATTAATGTCGGGGCTCAGGCTTTGAGCTGAGGCAACCTTCATTATCGAACGAAGGTGTTCATCAGTCATTATATCTCGTATTCCACAGTCTTGGGGGCGTGCCTTACAGGCACTGCTTTTAACGTCCTCTACGAGCTGACGTCACGTCCGCTTTTCATCCCTTCTAACAACGTGCCCGCCCAGTCACAAGATATGAGCGGCTCCTGTACGCACACACACGTAAATGCAATTCATACTTGATCAACAGCGATACAGTTTACACTGAGAGTGGCCGTATAGCAACTTTAACATTGTTAGAAATATACGCCACAATGTGAATCCACACCAAACAAGAATGACAAACACATCTTGGGAGAACATCCACACCGTAACACAACATAAACACAACAGAACAAATACCCAGAACCCTTTGCAGCACTAACTCTTCAGGTGTTGATCTGGATAATGCACCCCCGGCGTAGAATGCACCCCCTGACGGGAGTGTTATATCAACTAAAGCCCACACTTAAAGTTTCCACGTGCAATATTGAATGTATTTAAAAAAGTTTTTTAATAAGAAGCTAAAAGTGCAAAAACAATAATGTTCGTGTTGGAGGAGTTTTGAATGAATGAAATATGAAATCCGTGCTGCAGTTGCTGCTGGTCCACAACATTAGGTACACCTGCAGACCGCAGCACGGATTTCATATTTCATTCATTCACAATTCCCGCGGGCCAGAGTTTGACACCCATGCCTTAGATTGTATTTTCTTTTTGAGAAAAGCATTTAAGTCATGAGTAGTCCTGGGTTCGATGCATGTTCTCCCCGTGACTGCGTGGGTTCCCTCCGGGTACTCCGGCCTCCTCCCATCTCCAAAGACATGCACCTGGGGATAGGTTGATTGGCAACACTAAATTGGCCCTAGCGTGTGAATGTTGTCTGTGAAGTGAAATTACTGCCAAAACTCCACAAACACAAAAATGTAAAACCGCTATTTTCTTATAAAAACAATTTTCTGCAAGTAAGAAATCAATACACAATTATAACAATTGCACCTGTAATTTGCGCTCGACAAACTCAGGTGGTGGTGCTGAGTCAATTTAAGGCCGTCAACGCTTCTTTTATTTGCGCATAGTGCCGTCTGCCTAAAGAACAAAGAATAACAAGCAGGGTGGGGAGTAAAATGGCGGACAGAAGATAGGGGAAACAAGCTCAACCTGTAAGTTTCACCTCTCTTCTGTCTGCCATTTTGTTCCCTACCCTGCTTATTCTTCTTTGTTATAGTTGGCGCAAATAACAGTAGCTCTGACAACCTTAAAATTAAAGCCGTGTACAGAGAGAGTATGGCCAATTCGGTATTAAAAGTCGGTAGCAAACATGGCATGGCGCCCTGTAGTCACGTGAGGGGCTTTTGACCAATCAGGGAGAATGGCCAAAGGATCTGATTCTCAAACTGTGGTACGCGGCTGCAGCTAGTGGTTGGCCAAATAATCAATAAAATATTCAAACACAGTGTTACTGTTCAAATTGGGTCATGGCCAAAAATGTTAAATAGCTGCCTTGTTGTGGATGAATATTTAGACCTACAACGCTACTCGATGTTAATGTTGGTCATTATGGTCATTATGGTGGTACTTGGAGAGCCAAGTGTTTTCTGAGATAGTACATAGTGAAAAAAAGGTTGTCCTAAACGATTGGTCAAAAGCCCCTCGTGTGACTTCAGGGCGCCATGTTTGCTACCGACTTTAAAAATCATCCATCCATCCATCCATTTTCTACCGCTTATTCCCTTCGGGGTCGCGGGGGGCGCTGGAGCCTATCTCAGCTACAAACCAAGTTTGCCATATTTTCCCTATGCACGGCTCTGCTTAAAATGACATACAGCACCACCTGTTGTTGTAGAGTGTGAATTACTGGTGCTTTGAGTGCAAGTGTGTGGATCTCACATGGTGGAACATTACTGCCAAAAGTTTTAACTTGAAAAAAAATAGTTTGTATACTTTCAAAGCATTCTTTTACTTGCAGAAAATTGTTGTTATACAGTAAAACCTCGATTTACAAACTTAATTGGTTCTTGGAGCGTGGTTCATAAACCGAAAAGTTCATATAGTGAAGCAACGTTCTCCATAAAAAACAATGTAAACGCGAATAATTGGTTCCAGCCTCGACAAAGGCCCTTATAGTGAAGGTCAGTACACTTTGGACACAATATAAAGTGCTGTACAGTACTGTATAGCACACAGACATAACAAGGAGGTGATGAATTAATTATCTTTATTTAACAAGCCAAAACAACGAGACGACAAACTCAGCGGACGAAGAGGAAGCAAACCGCAGCAACTCACCGAAGCAACAGAGAGGGCGAGAGAATAGCTCCGAAGGGGAGGGTCTGTGCGTGTCAGAGTGGTGTACTGCTGGGTTGCATATGACGTCACGTCCGGCTCATTAAATATGTGTGGTGGTCAAGCCAGCGTCTGTTCTCAATGGCGTCATTTAACCTTTCTCGAAGAAACAGGCCCTATGCTTGTGTTGTTTTCAGCAAAAATTTTTTGTGATAAATATAGGGATCTATTCCATCGCATAGTTAGATTTTTTGCTTGCAAGCATTACAGAGAGTATGGCCAACTAAACAACAGGTGCCATGTTTGCTACCAAGGACGTGTGCTGCTGTGCCTGGAAGCATGCATTGTGGTCGTTTCCCGACAAAATAAACCAAAATAGTCTAGTTTTAGACATACTCCAGCTTTTATAAACTTACAAAAAACATGCTTTTATTCCATCAAAATATTATTTTGCGGCCGTATCTGATGCACTCCGCTGCATACATTAATGCAGTGTTTAGCAACCAGCAGGCGTCTAACACGCTCTCACCGGCGCAATAAACATAAAAATATACACAGAAAGACCAACAAACGAAAACATATTACCCTCATTTTGCTGACATCGTCATTAACTCCGGACCAACAATTGCAGAGAAATTGTGACTTTTGTGTGAAGTGTGTCAACTGTGGTGGCTGCCTCCAATTCATTGTTAGTATTTACTGCGCTACTGTATATGTCTGTACTATATACTTTAGTTTTTTGGAATATTTTCTATAGGTTTTGTTGTGGTGAGTCTGCATGGCTTCCTAATTTTATAATCACAATATATTAACTTGAATATTGAAGTAATGCTGCTTCACACACACACACACACACACACACACACACACACACACACACACACACACACACACACACACACACACACACACACACACACACACACACACACACACACACACACACACACTCTTGTATTTGTTACCTTCTTGAGACCTCTGAAAAAAGCCTACCTCTTTAGGACCACCCTTTCTAGATATATAAAGATTTGTATTTACAACATTACCAATACATACATACGATGCAAAAATAAAAAAGCTTGTTGTGAAAAATGAGTTGGAATTTCACAAGAAAAACGTATAATTTTGGCAGTATTATAATAAAAGTCGTAATTGTACTCAACGCGAGTCAAAATTTTACAAGAAAAACTGAACATTTGTGCAATATTATGATAAAAGTTGGAATTTTACTCAATAACAGTCGCAATTTTACAAGAAAAGCTTAAAATGTTGGCAATTTTATGAAAAGAGTCATAATTGTACTCGACAAAAGTCACAATTTTATAAGAAAATGTAACATTTTGGCAATATTATAATAATAATTGTAATTTTGCTAGGCAAAATGATGACAAAAGTCATAATTTCACTCAAAAAATGTCACTATTTTACAAGAACAACAAAAAATAAATTGGCAATATCGTGATATAAGTCCGATTTTTATATGACAAATGTCACCATTTTGCATTAAAAGTAATAATTATACATAAAAAAAACCTAATAATTTTAAGAGAAAATATTGCAATATTAAAGAAACAGAAAGAATATGACAAATTTAGGAACTTAAAGGACAGCAGCAGTTGGATTTTAGGAGAGATAATAAAGACATTAGCAACATCTGGTAGGAAGCCCCACAGATAGGAATGGAGAATAATAATATTAAAAATAATGGATTAGATTTACTGTATATGGCGCTTTTCTAGACACTGAGAACCCATCATTCATTCACACCTGGTAGTGGTAAGCTACATTTGTAGCCACAGATGCCCTGGGGTAGACTGACGTAAGCGTGGAAGCGTGGCTGCCTGTTCGCGCCTACGCATACTTGCCAACCTTGAGACCTCCGATTTCGGGAGGGGGGTAGGCGTGGTCAGGGTGGGGCGGGGAGCGGGGGCGTGGTTAGGGGCGTGGTTAAGAGGGGAGGAGTATATTTACAGCTAGAATTCACCAAGTCAAGTATTTCATATATATATATATATATATATATATATATATATATATATATATATATATATATAATACTATATATATATATATATATATATATATACATATACACACACATAACACTCATCTACTCATTGTTGAGTTAAGGGTTGAATTGTCCATTCTTGTTCTATTCTCTGTCACTATTTTTCTAACCATGCTGAACACCCTCTCTGATGATGCATTGATGTGTGGCACGCACAAAAGTGCTTTCATCAAATGCATTAGAGTCTGGAATCTTCCATCTCTCCCTAGCATGGCCCAAAACCGGTCAATCTTTGCTTCCTGAGGAAGATCTTCACTGCCAAGCACTTGGTAGTCCACTACTTCTTCCTGGAGGCTATCCAGGTCCAATCGCAGCTGCGGCTTGGAACTTACAAGCTGTTATGAGAGTAGCATATGTGTGTGTGTGGCCCTTTAATAGGTGAGCATGTGAGGTGAGTGACGTCAGTGAGTGTGTGGGCGAGAGAAGAGAGGGAGCGGTAGCGTGAGTGCAGGCGGGGACTAGTTTGTTTTGTGTTGGATTGGCTGTGTGCAAGCAATCAATAAAGCAAGATTTGCAACTAATCGCCAGACTCAGGCAGGAAAGGTGCAACAAAGCGTATTTCTTCATCTTACTCGTTGTCGGTGTCGCCATGGCTGTATCCTCCTCGTTCTTCTGCTTCGTCTCCTTGTTGTGTGCGCAGTTGTGCACTGCACTCTCTAAAAGCCATATGTTATTGATGTTATAGATGGCAGTATTGTCCTGTTTAAGAGTGTCACAACATTGCTGTTTACGGCAGACGAACTGCTTTACGGTAGACAAAAACATGACTGCTGTTGTTGTGTGTTGGTACCGCACTGGGAGGACGTTAATGAAACTGCCTAACAATAAACCCACATAAGAAACCAAGAACTCGCCCTCGATCATTCTACAGTTATAATGTGTTTGGGCAGGCACACTGTTTATATCGTGGGAAAGCGGACTCAGGTCCGCATGGAGCTGGAGGGGGCGTGGCCTCCAGCTCAGCCTGAATTTCGGGAGAAAATTTGTCCCGGGAGTTTTTCGGGAGAGGCGCTGAATTTCGGGAGTCTACCGGAAAATCCGGGAGGGTTGGCAAGTATGCGCCTACGGCCCCTCCGACCACCACCCATCATGTCCTGCCCAAGGACACAACGGCAGTGATTTGGATGGCAAGGAGTGGGGAGCAAACCTGCAACCCTCAAGTTTCTGGCACGGCTGCTCTACCCACCATGCCATGCTGGCCCAGGCGGGGCTCACCCAACTGATCAGAGGAATAATGTCAAGGAAAGATTGATTGGCCAGACTGACCGGCACCAAGGCTAGAACCACAAAAGTTATCCAGCCTAACCTTATCCATGTCCACACACAACAATACCACCATTTAAGACCCCACCCCCTCCGTCAGACGGCCCAACGCGACCTAATACGCATGCACGGAAAATGCACACGTCATAGTCACCTCCAGTGTTGCTTTGTGTGCAACTTCTTAAATTTAACTTATCTGAACAATATCCAGTGTTGTGGTATTTCAGTTAACTGGAATCCAGTGAGCTGTGGGGCCCTATTGTAGTGAATCACACCTGAGCCATCATAAATTAACCAAATCTTTAATGGACATGTGAAAGTAAACAATGTGACAAAGAAAATTTGACATCAATCAATCTAAGGATCTAGATATCTGGTCAGGACACTCCTCACTCTTTTGCCTTCACCTTCATTGTCCATTAGTTTTTGGTGACTTTATATACTCTGGACCTAGACGTTGAGTCCGTGACATACATGGCGGACAATAACTGATGCCGTCTGCTTTGCCAGTCCAAAAGCATTCGCCGTTTTCCGTAGTCTTCCCTCGACGACCAGGTAATACAAAGCACATGCTACCTGTTTTATCACATCCACGGGAGCGCGCATTCTCGTTGTCTCTCCTTCGACAAAGGGACAAAGTTTTTTGGTAAGGACAATCACAGCTGAGCCGGACATTCGAAAGTTCTCTTGTTGTCTGAGAAGTGTTGTATCCCAAATAGATGCAATCGCTTTCTCTTAAGGTATTCATGTGTGATTTCTACAAGCGGCTGTACATGTAGAGCATGGGTGTCAAACTCTGGCCCGCGGGCCAAATTTGGCCCGCCGTGTAATTTCACTTGGCCCGTGAGGTGATATCAAATTAACACTAGAGCTGGCCCGCCAATTATAAACAGCGGCGGTGCCGCAGTACACGCTAATTCTCATACTTGCCAAACCTCCCGGGAGACTCCCAAATTTCAATGCCCTTCCCGAGAATTGCAACTTCCCCTTTTCGTCCAGTTCAATGAGTGCTGGCTCAGTTACATAATATGTGCGGCTTTGGCACGCACACAGACGTGAATGCAAGGCATACTTGATCTTCAGCGATACAGGTTACACTGAGGGTGCCAGTATGATAACCTTTAACATTGTTAGAAATATACGCCACACTGTAAATCCACACCAAACAAGAATGACAAACACATTTCGGGAGAACATCCGCAAAGTAACACAACATAACACAACAGAACAAATACCCAGAACCCTTTGCAGCACTAACTCTTCCGGTACACTAGGGGGTGTATATTGTAGCGTCCAGGAAGAGT